>NC_135481.1:37195461-37844755 GCF_052094955.1 Ictidomys tridecemlineatus
GTGTACAGAAGAAGTATCATACCTGCATACAGGTAAGAATTTTCAAAAAAGATCGAAACCTTCAAGGAACTGCATTCTTAATCTTTCCGTCCATATCGTAGGCTTGCTGATCAGGATATATCTATATCATTTCAAAAGAGAAAGAAATATTTCACTTCTCTATTTTGAAGTAATTTTAAGGTTTTCAGGATTACAGATAACGTTGACTTCTCAAAATATGCATTCTAGGGCTGGGATTGTGGCTCAGTGGCAGAGCGCTCGCGTAGCATGGCAGGACCGAGTTCAATCCACAGCACCACATAAAAATAAAGGCATTGTGTTGTGTCCATCTACACCTAAAAAATGAATATAAAAAATTATTGCATTCTAATTTCTTACAATAATTAGAAGCTCTAAGCAGAGATAGAATAATCTGTTTATTTTATATATAGTCAGTGAAATGTGGGAATGCCCTACAAGAGCAGATATTAAAGCTAGGCCTGACTTCTCCATACATCATGCCCTCCGAGGTTAGCCTGATTAAGTGGGCCTCAGACAACCTAGCTACCACAGCCACTCTGGACAAATGACAAACAGTATAGATTTCCTAGGATTCTTCATACCCATCATCCAAAGGGCCAGTAAAAAAACTTCTAAGCTTAGAAATTTGGAAAAGATTTCCTATCTATAGGTTTTGAGAACTCAGAACCAGGAAGAAGGATCTAAGCACCTATGCCACCATGGTTTGCACATCAGAATCTACTAGTTTCAAAAATAACAGCAGGGCATGTTGAGTAACAATAATATAAAAAACAAAATATATAACCGACGTGATTCTGCAATCTGCATTTGGGGTAAAATGGGAGTTCATAACCCACTTCAATCTAATGTATGAAATATGATATGTCAAGAGCTTTGTAATGTTGTGAACAACCAATAAAAAAAAATAAAAAAATAGAAAATGGAAAAAAAAAAAAAAACAAAAACAAAATATAATCCCAGCGGATAAGGCAGCTGAGGCAGGAGACTGCAAATTCAAGGTCAGCCTCAGCAAGTAAGTGAGGCCCTAAGCAACTTAGCGAGACCCTGTCTCAAAATTAAAAAACAAAAAATGGGCTGGGGGTTCAGTGGTTTATCACCCCTGGGTTCAATGCCCGTACCAAAAAATAAATGAATAAATAAACATATTTTAGCCTACAGATTACAAGATCACTATTTCTTTTGGTTAAAATTGGTTTCATATCAAATAAGAATGATGTTTATTACCAAATGACTTCTCAGGAAGCAATCATTAACAATTATTAAAAATTAATTTTGTACTCAATCAAAATACATTTTTGTTATATAATACCAAGTACTGTAAATATAAACATGAGCAAGACACATCCTGCCATTAAAGTTCAAAGTAGTGAGGAAAACACATATAGTGCACTGTAATCTAAACATAAATGCTAAAAAAAAAAAAGGTACAAAGGAAGTAATATAGGACCATAAAACACAAGACAACAGATGTAGAAACTATAAAACCAGGATTGTGGATTAATTTTTGCCATTCTTGGATATTCATTAATATGATGACTATGCATTAAAAATAATCATCCAGGACCTTATCAAAGAAATAACTGAAATTTGCTAATTACCATCTAAATCTTTCTTTTAAAATAAAGGTAAAAAGGACTGAAGCTTAAAATCTGTCACAATAAACAATTGTCATCAAGGTCTTGTTGTTTTTTATATTATTGTAACTCAATATGTAGTCATAAAAGAGCAACAATCATTACTGGGGTACTTTTTAGAAATGCAAGCTCTTATGCTCTAATCAGACCTACTAAATAAAGGATCTGCATTTTAACAAGGTCCTTAAGATAATCAGTACTCATTAAAATTCAAGAAGCCTGATCTAGAGTAGAGGAAAATTTACATTTGTAGTTTCTCACAGTATTCATACCTGACCTCTGTAGTTTACCTACCAAGTAAAGATGCCAAAGCAGGAAGAAGGGGAAGAGGGGAAGGGAAGGGAAGGGAAGGGGAAGGGGGGGAGGGGGAAGAGGAAGGGGAAAAGCCAAGCCAAGCCAAGCCAGTATATAAAATAGGTGGCAAAAGCAATGGGAAAGAGGGTAAAAGATTGGGAGAATAATGGAATAATCTGGTTGGGAGAGCTTGTTACACTTTTGAGAAATGGAACAAAGGAATAGGTTACAGTAATAAAAGTGTAAAGATTCCCTAGTAAAAACCAAGGTTCAATGACTTCTCTTTTCTAAGTTTCGTTTCCATAGTGCATTAGGCAACTGAGAAACCCAAATAACCCATTAGATTCTGTCCATAAAGTGACTAAATTAACAGAGCATATTAACTAAAATGAGAGAAGTAGTAATCCCTCCCTTTTATGCTTTTCTAGACAAGACCTCAGTTGGAGTACTATGTTCTTTTTGGGGGCATATAAATGGTATATATTCACTGGAACAGGTTAGAAGATAGGACAAACAATTTAGAGAAAATCTAAATACCATGAAATAGGAACAATTAAAAAAAAATTTACAACTAACCTAGAAAAAATTTGGCAGACATGAGTGCTGTCTTTAAATATTTAAAGTTAAACAAGAACTGATTTTGTTCTAAGTGGAAAAGGATCAAAGTATGCTATATGTGTGTGTGAATATGTGACAAAGAAATCCATTATTTTGTATAATTAATATGTACTATTGTAATAAAAGAGAAATTCTGGAAAAACAAATAATGGACAAAGGGAAAACTAGAACCAGACAATGAAAGCTACAAAAGACAGAATTCAATGGACAATAAGCTGTCTAAAAGGTGAAAGGTGCTATCCAAAATTGGAATGCACTATTTTGAGAGAATGAAAATTTCTGAGGCAGAATAAACAGAATATCTATTAGTACAACAAAATGTATATCATGGTAAGGCATAATCAGATAAGTAGAGTATATGGCTAGACTGTGGAAAAATATAAATTCTGGAAAAATTTAGACTTTATTCTGAAACTAAATTAAGTGTTTGTGGATTAAAATGGTTTAAAGATTTAGAAAGAAGTAGAAATAAAAACATACATAGAATAAGACAATGGATACACAAATTTCTACAAAATGGGATTCAATAATTATTTGCTAACAAAGGATATTACTCACTGGTGTTTTAAGCCAGATTTCAGAATAGGTATGGTCGGGGATTTTTTATGTATCCTCTGAGGCTACGTATTATAGTGAAATGAATAGGAGTTTTACAGATAAATAGTCGTTAAGCCAAATTCCAGTTCTGCCACTTACTAGTTTCATGAATTAGAAAATAAATAACTATGATCTTCAAATCAAGATTACCTTACCTGCTTTTATAAAAAATGTTACATTAAAATAAGGTAAAATAGGCAAAGCTTTAGCACATAGGAGTTTCAAATAAATTTTACAGGATCCTTATAAGAATGAATTACACAGATTATCTGTTTGACTAGGTACTCAAAATATTTTGTTCTCTCTAAACACAATTATGAGACTTTTCATGGTAGTCAGAGTCACCAGGACCAAGTCCATTTCCCGCCTCCCCAGTAAAGCAGACCAAGGTTATTCATTGACTTCATTGAAGATAAATTTTAAGTTCAGCCATCAGTTTTAGTTTATATGCTTTGCATAATTTATGTTTTGCATAATTTGGCTATGAAACAAATTGAATCACAACGTTCATATGCTGATTCACTACTAATATTCATCTACCAATGTGTGCAAACTTAATAATTTTAAAGAAAAGTTTATATGCCATAATTGTGTTTTGAAATTGAGGAATGTTAAAAAGTTTTGAAGAATTTCCTTCAGTAATATCAAAGATGTACCTTCAAAGTTACAGAAATCTGTATTTTGTTCTTTGTTTTATATTTTTGTTTTTGTTTTGCACTGCTGGGGATGGAAACTAGGGCCTTGTGCATGCTAGGCAAGTGCTCTACACAGAGGTAAACTCCCAAGGCTTATTTTTAAAATAGACTAAATTATTTTGAAGTTGAATTAGACCTTTTTTCCTATCCCTCTATACCACTGAATGGTCACTAGAGGTAGAAAAAATTGGAATTCTTTCCTCCTTGGGACTAAGAATAAATAATCATATATGCCTTGGAGCTCTTTTTTTTTTTTTTTTAATTTGCCAATTTTATTTTATTATTATTTTCTGTAGTTCTGGAGATTGAACCCAGGGCCTCAAACGAGGAAGCACTTTCCCACTGAGCTATAACCCCAACATGGAGTTTTGTTTTTTTTAATGGCAAATTAAATAAAATATATTTTGTTCTAATCTAGTCTTCTTTTCTTTTTGGCAGTACTGGAGATGAAACCCAGGGGGAGCTTTTACAACAGGGCTATATCCCCAGTCTTTTCATATGAGAGAAGGTCTCACTAAATTGCCCAGGCTAGCCTAGAATTTGTGATCCTATTGCTTCAGGCTCCCAAGTCACTGGGATTATAGGCAAGTGCCACTATGCTAGCTTTCTAATGTATGTGTGTATGTGTGTGTGTGTGTGTGTGTGTGTGTGTGTGTGTGTGTATGTATGTATGAAAAGGAGAGTTAAAAAGTCAATAGATCCTTAGCAATATGAGGCTGTACAAAGAGGACTATACAAGTGGGCCAGAACCACAAAATATGTGAATGGAAGTAAGTGAAAGATGTGGTAATTACCAATGGAGATTCATTTGGTGACCTCAGGAGATGCCAAGTACCTGTGGCAGGAGATTTTTATTACCTTATTTACCTGATTTTAAACTCAAAAGAAGGCTTTGGGCTGGGGTTGTGGCCCAGTGGTAGAGTGGCTTGCATAGCACATGTGAGGCACTGGATTCGATGCCCAGCACCATTTTTTATAAAAAATACTAAATAAAGGTATTGTGTCCATCTACAACTTTATATATATATATAGGCTTTACTGGTTTACTAGAGCTATGAATTTAGTTCAGTGGTAGAGCTCTTGACTAACAAATATGAGGTCCTGAGTTTAATCCCTAGCACTAAGGGGGTGGGGGGAGCCTGCACTGAAGACATTTACAGACATCCCTTGGTATTAGTGGGGGATTAGCTCCAGTCCCCAACACAGTATATATAAAATATATACTGTGTTGGGGACTGGAGCTAATCCCCCACTAATACCAAGGGATGTCTGTAAATGTCTTCAGTGCAGGCTCCCCCCACCCCCTTAGTGCTAGGGATTAAACTCAGGACCTCATATTTGTTAGTCAAGAGCTCTACCACTGAACTAAATTCATAGCTCTAGTAAACCAGTAAAGCCTATATATATATATAAAGTTGTAGATGGACACAATACCTTTATTTAGTATTTTTTATAAAAAATGGTGCTGGGCATCGAATCCAGTGCCTCACATGTGCTATGCAAGCACTCTACCACTGGGCCACAACCCCAGCCCAAAGCCTTCTTTTTGAGTTTAAAATCAGGTAAATAAGGTATTAAAAATCTCCTGCCACAGGTACTTGGCATCTCCTGAGGTCACCAAATGAATCTCCATTGTAATTACCACATCTTTCACTTACTTCCATTCACATATTTTGTGGTTCTGGCCCACTTGTATAGTCTCTTTGTACAGCCTCATATTGCTAAGGATCTATTGACTTTTTAACTCTCCTTTTCATACATACATACACACACACACACACACACACACACACACACACACACATACACACATACATTAGAAAGCTAGGCATAGTGGCACTTGCCTATAATCCCAGTGACTTGGGAGCCTGAAGCAATAGGATCACAAATTCTAGGCTAGCCTGGGCAATTTAGTGAGACCTTCTCTCAATATGAAAAGACTGGGGATATAGCCCTGTTGTAAAGCTCCCCTGGGTTTCATCTCCAGTACTGCCAAAAAGAAAAGAAGACTAGATTAGAACAAAATATATTTTATTTAATTTGCCATTAAAAAAAAACAAAACTCCATGTTGGGGTTATAGCTCAGTGGTAAAGTGCTTCCTCGTTTGAGGCCCTGGGTTCAATCTCCAGAACTACAGAAAATAATAATAAAATAAAATTGGCAAATTAAAAAAAAAAAAAAAAGAGCTCCAAGGCATATATGATTATTTATTTCTAGTCCCAAGGAGGAAAGAATTCCAATTTTTTCTACCTCTAGTGACCATTCAGGGTATAGAGGGATAGGAAAAAAGGTCTAATTCAACTTCAAAATAATTTAGTCTATTTTAAAAATAAGCCTTGGGAGTTTACCTCTGTGTAGAGCACTTGCCTAGCATGCACAAGGCCCTAGTTTCCATCCCCAGCATTGCAAAACAAAAACAAAAATATAAAACAAAGAACAAAATACAGATTTCTGTAACTTTGAAGTACATCTTTGATATTACTGAAGGAAATTCTTCAAAACTTTTTAACATTCCTCAATTTCAAAACACAATTATGGCATATAAACTTTTCTTTAAAATTATTAAGTTTGCACACATTGGTAGATGAATTTAGTAGTGAATCAGCATATGAACGTTGTGATTCAAATTTGTTTCATAGCCAAATTATGCAAAACATATATTATGCAAAGCATATAAACTAAAACTGATGGCTGAACTTAAAAGTTATCTTCATGAAGTCAATGAATAACCTTGGTCTGCTTTACTGGGGAGGCGGGAATGGGACTTGGTCCTGTGACTCTGACTACCATGAAAAAGTCTCATAACTGTGTTTAGAGAGAACAAACATATTTTGAGTACCTAGTCAACAGATAACTGTGTAATTCATTCTTATAAGGATCCTGTAAAATTTATTTGAAACTCCTATGTGCTAAAGAGCTTTGCCTATTTTACCTTATTTTAATGTAACATTTTTTATAAAGCAGGTAAGGTAATCTTGATTTGAAGATCATAGTTATTTATTTTCCTAATTCATGAAACTAGTAAGTGGCAGAACTGGAATTTGGGCTTAACGACTATTTATCTGTAAAACTCCTATTCATTTCACTATAATACGTAGCCTCAGAGGATACATAAAAAATCCCCGACCATACCTATTCTGAAATCTGGCTTAAAACACCAGTGAGTAATATCCTTTGTTTAGCAAATAATTATTGAATCCCATTTTGTAGAAATTTTGTAGCCATGTCTTATTCTATGTATGTTTTTATTTTCTACTTCTTTCCGAAATCTTTTAAACCAGTTTAATCCACAAACACTTAATTTAGTTTTCAGAATAAAGTCTAAATTTTTCCAGAATTTATAGTTTTCCACAGTCTAGCCATATACTCTACTTATCTGATTATGCCTTACCATGATATACATTTGTTGGTACTAATAGATATTCTGTTTATTCTGCCTCAGGAAATTTTCATTCTCTCAAAATAGTGCATTCCAATTTTGGATAGCACCTTTCACCTTTTAGACAGCTTATTGTCCATTGAATTCTGTCTTTTTGTAGCTTTCATTGTCTGGTTCTAGTTTTCCCTTAGTCCATTTATTTGTTTTTCCAGAATTTCTTCTTTTATTACAATAGTACATATTAATTATACAAAATAATGGATTTCTTTGTCACATATTCACACACACATATAGCATACTTTGATCCTTTTTCCACTTAGAACAAAATCAGTTCTTGTTTAACTTTAAATATTTAAAGACAGCACTCATGTCTGCCAAATTTTTTCTAGGTTAAGTTGTAAATTTTTTTTTAATTGTTCCTATTTCATGGTATTTAGATTTTCTTCTAAATTGTTTGTCCATATCTTCTAACCTGTTCCAGTTGAATATATACCATTTATATGCCCCCAAAAAAGAACATAGTACTCCAACTGAGGTCTGTCTAGAAAAGCATAAAAGGGAGGGATTACTACTTCTCTCATTTTAGTTAATATGCCTCTGTTAATTTAGTCACTTTATGGACAGAATCTAATGGGTTATTTGGTTTCTCAGTTGCTAATGCACTATGGAAACGAAACTTAGAAAAGAGAAGTCATTGAACCTTGGTTTTACTAGGGAATCTTTACACTTTTATTACTGTAACCTATTCCTTTGTTCCATTTCTCAAAAGTGTAACAAGCTCTCAAACCAGATTATTCCATTATTCTCCCAATCTTTTACCCTCTTTCCCATTGCTTTTGCCACCTATTTTTATATACTGGCTTGGCTTGGCTTGGCTTTTCTTCCCCTTCCTCTTCCCCCTCCCCTTCCCCTTCCCCTTCCCCTTCCTCTTCCCCTTCCCCTTCTTCCTGCTTTGGCATCTTTACTTGGTAGGTAAACTACAGAGGTCAGGTATGAATTATGTGAGAAACTACAAATGTAAATTTTCCTCTACTCTAGATCAGTGCTTCTTGAATTTTAATGAGTACTGATTATCTTAAGGACCTTGTTAAAATGCAGATCCTTTATTTAGTAGGTCTGATTAGAGCATAAGAGCTTGCATTTCTAAAAAGTACCCCAGTAATGATTGTTGCTCTTTTATGGACTACATATTGAGTTACAATAATATAAAAAACAACAAGACCTTGATGACAATTGTTTATTGTGACAGATTTTAAGCTTCAGTCCTTTTTACCTTTATTTTAAAAGAAAGATTTAGATGGTAATTAGCAAATTTCAGTTATTTCTTTGATAAGGTCCTGATGATTATTTTTAATGCATAGTCATCATATTAATGAATATCCAAAGAATGGCAAAAATTAATCCACAATCCTGGTTTTATAGTTTCTACATCTGTTGTCTTGTGTTTTATGTTCCTATATTACTTCCTTTGTACCTTTTTTTTTTTTAGCATTTATGTTTAGATTACAGTGCACTATATGTGTTTTCCTCACTACTTTGAACTTTAAGGGCAGGATGTGTCTTGCTCATGTTTATATTTACAGTACTTGGTATATATAACAAAAATGTATTTTGATTGAGTACAAAATAATTTTTAATAATTGTTAATGATTGCTTCCTGAGAAGTCATTTGGTAATAAACATCATTCTTATTTGATATGAAACCAATTTTAACCAAAAGAAATAGTGATCTTGTAATCTGTAGGCTAAAATATGTTTATTTATTCATTTATTTTTTGGTACTGGGCATTGAACCCAGGGGTGATAAACCACTGAACCCCCAGCCCATTTTTTGTTTTTTAATTTTGAGACAGGGTCTCGCTAAGTTGCTTAGGGCCTCACTTACTTGCTGAGGCTGACCTTGAATTTGCAGTCCTCCTGCCTCAGCTGCCTTATCCGCTGGGATTATATTTTGTTTTTTGTTTTTTTTTTTCCATTTCTATTTTATTATTTTTTTTTATTGGTTGTTCACAACATTACAAAGCTCTTGACATATCATATTTCATACATTAGATTGAAGTGGGTTATGAACTCCCAATTTTACCCCAAATGCAGATTGCAGAATCACGTCGGTTATATATTTTGTTTTTTATATTATTGTTACTCAACATGCCCTGCTGTTTATTTTTTGAAACTAGTAGATTCTGATGTGCAAACCATGGTGGCATAGGTGCTTAGATCCTTCTTCCTGGTTCTGAGTTCTCAAAACCTATAGATAGGAAATCTTTTCCAAATTTTCTAAGCTTAGAAGTTTTTTTTACTGGCCCTTTGGATGATGGGTATGAAGAATCCTAGGAAATCTATACTGTTTGTCATTTGTCCAGAGTTGGCTGTGGTAAGCTAGGTTGGTCTGAGGCCCACTTAATCAGGCTAACCTCGGAGGGCATGATGTATGGAGAAGTCAGGCCTAGCTTTAATATCTGCCTCTTGTAGGGCATTCCCACATTTCACTGACTATATATAAAATAAACAGATTATTCTATCTCTGCTTAGAGCTTCTAATTATTGTAAGAAATTAGAATGCATAATTTTTTATATTCATTTTTTAGGTGTAGATGGACACAACACAATGCCTTTATTTTTATGTGGTGCTGTGGATTGAACTCGGGTCCTGCCCATGCTACGCGAGCGCTCTGCCACTGAGCCACAATCCCAGCCCTAGAATGCATAATTTTGAGAAGTCAACGTTATCTGTAATCCTGAAAACCTTAAAATTACTTCAAAATAGAGAAGTGAAATATTTCTTTCTCTTTTGAAATGATATAGATATATCCTGATCAGCAAGCCTACGATATGGACGGAAAGATTAAGAATGCAGTTCCTTGAAGGTTTTCGATCTTTTTTGAAAATTCTTACCTGTATGCAGGTATGATACTTCTTCTGTACACCATAAGAGAAATTTATTTTAAAAAATATAATCTCAATTGTCTTCTTCTTTTTCATCTTCTCCTTCTCCTTTAGTAAACTGTTGTCTTTTTATATGAGAGAAAAATTTTATAGCAAACTAGTATAAAATTTAAACACTGATTCACTTTAACAGATCTTTCTATATATCTTAGTAACTTAGTTATTATACACCTTAATAATAAGTTTTGTTTACTACAGCTACTATTATTAATGTTTATTGAGTGTTTACCATATGATAAATGTATAAGAAGCACTTTACATGCATTATCTCTTTTGAGCCTTATAGCCATCCTATGAAGTAGTTGCTATTATTATTCTCAATTTGTATATAAGGAATTAACGGGTTAATAATAATTTGCTTAGGATTCCCAAAAATAAATCCCAGACAGAGCTAGTATTTGCACTCAAATGTTATACTTCTGAGCTGCACCTGTGAGAGCTGGGATTTGATTTGATGTATTCTGACCTAGTATAACAACCATGTGAAAATACTTCAGCATATATGTACACGAATCCCAACAATTTTATATTTTGCCAGTAGAAGAGCAAAGAAAAAGGGTTATATGTTGACTAACCTTCTTACAGGGAATGGAAGAAATCAGAAGACAGGTTGGGCAACATATTGAAGTAGATCCTGATTGGGAGGCTGCCATTGCTATACAGATGCAATTGAAGAATATTTTACTCATGTTCCAAGAGTGGTGTGCTTGTGATGTAAGTAAGATTTGTTAGTAAGATTGGTGTCTTTTAAGTACTCTAATAATTAATTCTTTTTTTAAAAAAAATTATTTATTTATTCTATTTCTTATACATGACAGCAGAATGCATGTCAATTCATAGTATACATACAGAGCACAGTTTTTTTGTGTCTCTGGCTGTACACACAGTAGAGTCTCACCATTTCTGTCTTCGTACGTGTACTTAGGGTAATGATGATCATCTCATAATACTATCTTTCCTACCCTGTGCCTTCTCCCTTCCCCTTCCTCTCCTTTGCCCTATCTAAAGTTTCTACATTCCTCCCGTGCACCCCCATTATGAACCAGCATCCACATATCAGAGAAAACACTTGGCCTTTGGGTTTTTGGGATTAGCTTACTTCACTTAGCATAATATTCTAGTAGTTCTTAATAGTATAGATTTATGTTGTAGCTTCCTTGATGTAAATTTTTGTTATTTAATAAATAATAAATCTCTTAGATATTTAAATTTGTCTTATTAAATTTGGGAGGAAAATTCAGTTTTTTACGCTTGATTAGAAAATGTATCCTAGGTGGTTTTGCTTATTTTGGAGAATTGCAGGGGTTAATAATGTATATCTTTATTTCACACTTATTTATTTATTTATTTATTATTAGTGATAATAATAGACTTTTTTTAAAAAAATTTTTTTTTTGAGAGAGAGAATTTTTTAATATTTATCTTTTAGTTTTCGGCGGACACAGCATCTTTGTTTGTATGTGGTGCTGAGGATCGAACCCGGCTCACACACACGCCAGGCGAGCGCACTACCGCTTGAGCCACATCCCCAGCCCCCACATAGACTTTTAAATATTTCAAGAATGGAGAGAGGTGAATATTTTATTCAATTAAGAGCTTTGTTACATGTGTTAAACCATTCATAAAATTAATTTCAAGGGCTGGGGTTGTGGCTCAGTGGTAGAGCTCTTGCCTTGCACACATGAGGCACTGGGTTCAATCCTCAGCACCACATAAAAATGAATGAATAAAATAAAGATATTGTGTCCAACTACAACTAAAAATGTTTTTTAAAAAATTAATTTCAAAATATATTAATGTAGTTTCTTAAGCAGTAATTTTAGGGCATAACCTTTATTGATTGATTGATTGATTTTTTGCAATACTAGGGATTGACAGGGCCTCACACATAACTAGGCAAGCACTATCTCACTGATCTACATCCCCACCCCCATAACTCTTTAAACACACAATACTACTTCAGATTCCCTTTGGGGAAGATGACTCATTTTTTTCTTTTCTGAGAAAATTAACATTATTTCAATCAAATTCCATTGTCTCTTCCATTTTCTCTGTATTGTCATCATCATCTATTTGTTGACTAAATTTATCTGTGTCTTTACTATTGGTCTCTGAGTCTTTTTTTCTCTCATTTCTAAAACCAATGCATCTACCTAGGCTCTTGGTTCTAGTTTATATCACTTTTTCCTGGAGTTTGCCTCCTCATTTGCCTCCACTTGTATTTTCCTTCTGCTTATTGTCTAGCAACTATAACACATATATTTTTATTCTCTTACCATTATGAGATAGTTGCACAATTATTGGGAAATGGGGTCAAGGTGTGTGTTGTTCATATTCATATATCTCAAACCTTCTGAAGTTATCTAATTTACCATTCTTCACTCATTATATCCTAGTATTCGTCTGATTCAGGCCTTACAATTGTGTTTAGAAAAAACTCCTAAAAGATCCATTTAGTAATCCAATTTAGAGATTTTTTTTCTTGGTCCCATCTTCCTTGAATTATCTGTATCATTGTATTCAGTTAAGTACCTTAGTCTTTTTAAATTTTTCTTTCCTTCTGATTTTCACAAGACTGTACTGTCCTAATATTTTATTATCATTTACCGATTTTAGTCAATAACTGCTTTTCTCCAGTTCCTTCTGCCTGCTAAGAATACTGAGGCATCCCCCAGTATTCTCTTATAGATCTTTATTTAAATTCTTATAGGAATGATTTTTCCCAAACTATAGTATCACTTTTATTTGCCATATATTCCTTAGATCGTACATTTGTATTTCTTATATTTTAAACTCTGAATATCTTTTTTTCACATTTTTATTAATGCATTATAGTTGTACATAATGATGGGGTTTGTTAAATATTCATACATGCACACAGTATAACAATATAATTTGTCCACTATCACTCCCCAGCTCGCCCCCTGCCCAATCCCCACCTCCTACCTCCTGGTCCATTTCCTCTGCTGGACTCCCTTTTATTTTCATGAGATCTCTGACACCCTCCTGCCCCCCACTTTCTTTTTCCTCTCTAGCTTCCACATATGAAAGAAAACATATGACCCTTGACCTTCTGATCAAATTGAGAATTTTATCTTAAACTGATTTGTCATCATTTTCTTCCACTTGCAATTTGCATTTTCTCTTTTTGACTTTCTTTATTTTATTAATGATATTACTATTAATACAGTCATCATCCATACAGGAAATTTCAGAGTCATTGTATTCTGTGTGTTTGACATTATCAGATGTTTTGACAAGAAAAATGTTCTGGGTTCATGCAAGATTGGGGAATTTGGAGTTGAACAGAATGAGAGAATCTTTTAAAGTTATTTTAAACTTCTCAAATAGAATTGAACACTGTGCTAATGTCTGTTTCTCAAATTCATATGGACATGGAGTTCCTTTCTCAAGGTAGAATCAACAGGAGAAACACTATGTTAAAAAAGAGACCTGATGACTTGGAAGGCTATGACAAGATGATCACAAGTTTGAGGTTACTCTCAGCAAGTTACTACAAAGTGACATTAGTCAGGACAGTATGGTATAAAGATAGAAATACAGATCAGTGAGACAGGCATGGTGGCCCATGAATGTAATTCCAGCTTCTAGGGAGACTGAGGCAGGAAGATTGCAATCCAAGACCAACTGGGCAATTTAGCAAGAACCTGTCTCAAAATAAAATACAAAAGGGCTAGGCATGGCTCAGTGGAAGATGGTCCCTGGGCTCAATCACCAGTATCACAAAAATAAATAAATAAAAATTTTGAGTAGGATGCAGTGGTACACATGTGAAATCCCAGCAACTCAGGAGGCTGAAGCAGGAAAATCACAAGTTTGAGGCCAGCCTCAACAACTTAGTGAGATCCTGTCTCAAAATGAAAAAAAGAACTAGGGGTATATCTCAGAGGTAAAGCTCACCTGGGTTCAATCCGCAGCGGTAAAGGAGAGAGAGAATGTGACCTGAGTGACCTTTGACTTTTCTCTTTTCCTACCACAATTACCTAGAGTTGGTTCTTCCTTATCCCAAATTTATTTTAAAATTTTCTCATTTTATGTGAGTTCATTCTGTTTCTTCTTCACTGTCCCATCTTATCCTAGTCCAGATCCTTAATACCTAAATGCTATAGTATTTTTCCTGTTAGTTTCCTTATCTCCTAACTTTACCCTCTCCACTTTGTTACCTTCAACACACTCCTTAATTCTTTTTGCAACAATGTGTTCACTGTTACTGGTCTTATACCACCAATGTATTGTTTTATTTTTACATCTCTTCATAGAATGCTCCTTTCCCTTCATCTTTCCCCATACTTAAATCCTGCATATTCTGTTGTAGTATTTATTGGTGATAAGGATGTTAAGAATAGAACTTAGAGCCTTGAGTGTGCTAAGCATATGTTCTACCACCTTGTTATATCCCCAACCCTAAATTATGCGTGTTTCAGTTCCCATTCAAAAGCTGCTTTAATTTATAGTGTGTGCATGTATAAGTATGTAATAACAAATCCCACCATTATGTACAACTATAATGTATCTATAAAAAATGTGGGGAAAAAAAGGCTGCTTTAATAGGTATATCTTCCCAATTGTTTGTTGTCTTATAAAAGCTGTTTTAGGGCAGTTAATTTATACTGTATTTTACTTTGATTATAAGTGTGTTTATGTTGTATTTCCTACTGATTTGCAGATCTTTGTAAGGGGTCCTAGTAATAAATAGAATAATTTTATAATCATATATAACAAATAATTATTGAGTGATGAGTGATAAAGTAGCTAACTTGTGAACATATTTGCATTTTTATTTTCTCTTTAGGAAGAACTCTTACTAGTAGCTTATAAAGAATGTCACAAAGCTGTGATGAGGTGCAGTACAAGTTTTATATCTAGTAGCAAGACAATAGTACAATTATGTGGTCATATTTTGGAAACTAAGTCCTATAGAGTATCTGAGGATCTTGTAAGCATACATCTGCCACTCTCTAGGACTCTTGCTGGTGAGTATTGTTTTGATATATCTTTTTCCCTGTGTTTAGTATGTACAAATGTATTCAGACCAGATAATGCAGTTAAGAGCTTTCATTGTCACTGTCCTTCAAGGAACTATTACCACAGTATTTTTCAAAGGATGCTTATTTACCTAGACTACTTTTTATCTAGGTTAGTGAATGAATCTTGAAGACTAACTTGGTAGCTCATATTCCACCCATTTATTTATTTATTTTTCAAACATACGTTGAATAATATGAAGTACTGAATCTGTGTAAAGTTTCTGACACATGCTCCTAACATTTTTTTTCTAGCTTATGTATTCACTTTTTTGTTGTTGTCGTTCTTTTTAGTTATACATAACAGTAGAATATATTTTGACATATCATACATATATGAAGTATAATTTCCCATTCTTGTGGTTGTACATGATGCAGAGTTACATTGGTCATGTATTCGTATATGAACATAGGAAGATTATGTCTGATTCATTCTACTTTCTTTCCCATTCCCATCCCCATACCCTTCCCTCCATTCTCCCCATTTCCTGCTATCTAACCTAGTGAACCCACACACACACACACTCACCTATTGTGAGTTAGCATTTGCATATCAGAGAGAACATTCTGCCTTTGGTTTTTTGGAGTTGGTTTATTTCACTTAGCATGATAATTTCCAATTCCATCCATTTATTGGCAAATGCCATAATTTCATTCTTCTTTATGACTAAATAATATTCTATTGTATAGAAGCACAACATTTTCTTTATCCATTAATCAGTGTGTACAAGAACATGTCATGCTTTGATTATGTCTACCCTCTTCTCTTCTACTCTCTCTCACTAACATCCCTTCTTCCCAGCCCCTAATAATCCCTTTTCCCCCCTTAGTTTCAACATGTGTGAGAAAAAACGTAATACGTGTCTCTGTTTGTCTGGCTTAATATAATATCTTTGAGTTCCATCCATCTTCCTGCAAATGACAGGATTTCATTCTTCTTTATGACTTTAATAATACTCTATTGTGTATAGCATTTTTCTTCATCTGTTCTTTTGTTGCTGAACACCTAGGCTAATTCCATATCTTGACTCCTATGAATAGTACCACAGTAAATATGGGTATGCAGGAATCTCTTTGGTATACTGACTTCTTTTCCTTCAGATATATACCTAAAAGTGGTGCAACTGAGTCATATGATAGTTATATTTTTATTATTTTTTGAGGAACCTTCCTTTGTTTTTTATAGTGAATGTACTAATTTATATTCTCACCAACGGTATATAAAGTTTCCCTTTTCTTCGCAGTTTCATCAGTATTTATGTACACATACATATTTTTTAAACTGGGGTGAGATGATATTTCCATATAGTTGTTTGATGGTTTTTGTTCTGGGGATCAAAAACCCAGAGTCTCATGCATGCTAAGCAAGGACTATACCACTGAGATTTAACCCCAGCCCTCAGTATAGTTTTGATTTTCATTTCCTTGATGACTAAAGATACTGAACATTTTTTTCATTTATTGACCATTCATACTTCTTTGGAGAAGAAGGTAGATGATTTACCCACCTATTAACTGGTTTGCGTTTTTTGTTAGGTTTATAGAAGTATTTCTGTATTCTGGATATTAATCTGACAGATGAATAACTGACAAAAATTTTCTCCCATTGTGTAGGTTGTGTTTTCATTCTGTTGACTGCTTTCTTAGCTGAAGCAGTTTCTTTCTTTCTTTTTCTTTTTTTAATGGCACCAGGAATTGAAGTCAGGGACACTAAACCAGTGAGCTACATCCTCACCCCTTTTTCATATTTTATTTAGAGACAGGGTCTTGCTGAGTTTCTTAGAGCATCGCTGTGTTGCTGAGGCTGCCTTTGAACTCACAATCCTCCTGCCTTAGCCTCCCAAGCTTCTGTGATTACAAGCTTTATGCTACCACTCCCAGCTGTGCAGAAACTTTTAATTATGTTATACCATTTGTCAATTCTGAGTTTTGTTTCCTAGATATTAAGAGTCCTATTCAGGAAATCATTGCCTTTGTCACTATTTCAAACTGTTTCCCCTATGTTTTCTTTAGTGATGTCAAAGTTTTGGGTCTTACATCAAGGTCTTTGATCCATTTTGAGTTGATTTTTGTACAGGTTAGGAGATAGGAGTCTAGTTTCAACCTTCTACATGTGAATATCCAGTCTTTCTAGTACCATTTGTGGAGGAGGCTGTCCTTTCGCCAATATATGTTTTTGGCACTTTTGTCAAAAGTCAGTTTAGCTACAAATGTTCTCTCTGATATGGGGATGCTAACACAATAAGTAGGAGAAGGAAGAATAGAACTTCTGTGGATTAGATAAAGGGGAATTAAGGGAAGGGATTGGGAATGGGAATAGGAAAGACAGTGGAATGAATTGGGCATAACTTTCCTATGTTCATATATGAATACATGACCAGTGTAACTCCACATCATGTACAACCACAAGAATTGAAGTTATACTCCATGTATGTATGATATGTCAAAATATACTCTACTGTCATTTATATATATCTAAAAAAATTTTTTTTTAAGTCAGTTGGCTAGGAATTGGGGTTGCCCAGTCAATGCAGCTGTATGCCTATAGGGACCCTAAGATGTAATTAGGCCAGGGCCGCTGACCCCTAGCATAGTACTAGTTCCAGACAATAAGACCCCTTTCTAGATATCTCCTGGGCATAGCACTCTGAGAGTTTGCTGCAAGATGCAGTGAACTTCTCTAAAGCTAGCTTGTTGTTCAGACTCCAGGTCAATTATTTTATGTTTTATTTAGAGATAGGGTCTCACTGATTTGTTTAGCAACTCATCATTATTGAGGGTACAGCCTTCTACAACACACTTTGAGTCTCTCTTTTTCATCTTTACTCCCTTCCCGCATCCCTGGTGCCAAATGCTGTAGTATTCTGCTTCTCTTGCATTATTCTCCCTAGTTTCTGGAGTTTACCAGGTTTTGTTTTCTGGTGCTCACCCATGACCAGTCATCTCCACACACAGTAACATACTTAATTGCTTTGGTTCTATCCAGTGGAGGAGCATACTAGTCCTGGGTGCCTTTATTCTGTCATCTTGCCCTCCCCCACCCAAACTTGAATATAATTAAATCTTGTTGCTGGTTTTAACCCTTTTCTTTGCTCATTTTCACCACAGTATTGTCTTTGTCAATGTTTCTTCATCACCAAAGAAAGAAATCATAGACTTTTTTTAGTCACATGAATTTTCATATAAATTGGCCCTTTGTCAGAACTTGTTTTAAAAAAACTTTATTGAAGTGTATATTTTTATATTTTTAATTGTGGTAAAATATACATTACATAAAGTTTACCATCTTAATCATTTTTAAGTGTACAATGGCATTAAGCACCTTCACATTGTTGTACAACCATTACCTTTCATCTTCCTAAAATAAACTTCCAAAACTGAAATATAATGCTATAATTATTAAATAACTCTGTTTCCTCTTCCCCATATCCCTTGGCAATTGTACTTTCTGTCTCAATTTGAGTGCTCTAGTTACCTATGATAAATGGAACCATGTAATATTTGTCCTTTTGTGGATGGTCTTTCACTTAGCATAATATGCTGAATAATACTCTATTGCATGTATGTACTTTTTTCCAACTATTCATCCATCCATTTAACATTTGGGTTACTTTTTTTTTTTAATCTTTGGAATGTTGTGAATAAAACTGTATGGAATCTCTGTTCAGGTCATTTGGGGGGGGAAGGGTGTAATCAGGGAATTACAACAGCATTCGACCACTGAGCCACATCCCCAGTCCTATTTTGTATTTTATTAGAGACAGGGTTCACTGAGTTGTTTACCACCTCACCATTGTTGAGACTGGCTTTGAACTTGTGATTCTCTTGCCTCAGCCTCCTAAACCACTGGGATTACAGGTGTGTATCACCACACCCAAGATTTTTTTTAATATTAATTTTTTAGTTGTAGTTGGACACAATACCTTTATTTTATTTATTTATTTATTTATTTATATGTGGTGCTGAGGATCAAACCCAGGGCCTCGCACGGGATAGGCGAGCAAGCACTCTACCACTGAGCCACAACCCCACTCCTGGATTTTTTTTGAAGAACCATCATAGTTTGCCATGGTGACTTCACCATCATACTGTTTGCCATGGTGGCTCCACTTGTGCAGTGTACAAGTGTTTGTAATTTTTTCGCATCCTTTGTTATTTTCTGATTTTTTGTTTGTTTTACCCTGGGGATTGAGCGCAGGGGTGCTTAACCACTGAGCAACATCCCCATCCCTTTTTAAAATATATTTTATAAGTTGCTTAAGGCCTCTCTAACTTGCTGAGGCTGGCTTTGAACTCAAGTTTCATGCCTCAGCCTCCTGAGCCACTGGGACTATAGGCCTATGTCACTAGTACCTGGCTTTTTCTGAGGATTTTGTTTGTTTTTTTTTAAAATAAAAGCCTTCCTTTTGTATTTAATGTATTTAATGTATTTAATGGTATTTAATGTTTATTTGTTTAGTACCAGGGATTGAACCTCTGAATCCTTAACTACTGAGCTACATCCCCACCCCACCCCCCAACCCTTTTTTTTTGTTGTTGTTTGAGACATGGTCTTGCTAAATTGCTGAGTCTGGCTTTGAACTTGTGATCCTCCTGCCTCAGCCCTCTAAGCTGCTGGGATTACAGGCATGTGCCACGTGAATGGCTCGTTATGGTTTTCATCAGCATTTTCCTAGTGATTAGTGATTTGAGCATCTTATAGATGGTTATTGTCTTTGTTTTTTACATTTTTAAAAACTTTATTGTTTGTTTATTATTTGTATGTGGTGCTGAGGATCGAACCCAGGGCCTTTCAGGTGTGAGGCAAGTGCTCTATCACTGAACCACAACCTCAGCCCCATGTCTTTTTGGAGTGAAATCTTTTCAAAGTGCTTTGCCCATGTTTTATTTGGGTTGTTTGGTGTGTTTTTTTCTTTTGTTGTTGTTGTTGTTGTTTGTTTTAACTGTTGATTTGTAAGAGTTCTTTTTATATTCTGGATATTGACTGCTTGTCAAATACATGACTTTAAAATATTTTTTCTCATCCTTTTCCTCTATTGATAGTGTCCTCTGGTATATAGGAATTTTTGATGTAGTCTAATTTATGTATTTTTTTCTTTACCTATGTTTTTTAGGTTGTATTCAAGAAAAATCATTGTCAGATCTAATTTCTCTTCATTTTTCTTCTGAATATTTTATACTTTTCATTCCTATATTTAGGTCTTTGATTCATTTTGAGTTAACTAATAATTAACATCATGTGATTTTATATTGATTTTGTTTTGATTTTAACAATACTTAGTTTTTCATTCTTTAGGAACTCCAAGATTCTCAAATCTTTGGTTTGATTTTTTAATGTAAACAGAAAGGGAACCATTGAGTAACAATTTCTTAAGAACCTCAGGTGTTCAGCAAATATTCCTCTCCTATATGTCTTCTGTTACCCTAAGAACATAGTTACTTTGATTGTCAGTTTGTATTTTGTGTAGTTTTTTTTTGTTGTTGTTGTTTGTTTTGTTTTGTTTTGTTTCCTGCCTGGCATTTAACTCATTGCATTTGAGATTTTTGCCCTATAACTAATAGATCAGGGTGACTCTAGAAAAGAGATCTGAGTTTCTGAGCTTTCCCATGTTTAAAAAAAAAAATGTCCAGAGTTCTCATTTTTTACCAAATAGTTCTCTGCGTTTATTTATAGCTTTTTCTTTACCATGCCCAAAATTCTGACCTTAAAGCAATTTCCCTGTGTCTTTACCTTTCTCATTTTCTCAGAGGTTTAGGGTTTTACATAAAACCTCGGATAAAAGAACCAAGGAGAAGGAGGGATGGCACTTTTTTCATTGGCTTCCCCCACCCCTCCCCATTTATTTTAAGATTAGCTATTGCTTGTTCCTTGCAAAATATAAGTTTTTAACTGAAATTTTGAGATGATTGAAATGTACTTAAGACTCCCCTGCCCCTTAATTTGAAAAGGCTTTGTGAATTTTATTTTAGGATTGGCCTTTCCTAGACTTGCACTAGACATCACATATTTTTTGGGTAATATGAGCAGCAAAAGATGGAGAATTAGGGTCAAGCCAATTATTCAGCATGAACCAAGTAGCCCTTGGGGATTATAGCATTCTCCAGGAGGGGCTTTAGAACGCTGTTATATAGAAGGTCAAGAATGTGCAACTCAAGCCCTACTAGCAAGCAACCTATGAAAATGTCGGGCATCCACATTTTTGTATGGAAGATTAAAGTCAGTTTCAGTCATTTATCTACCAACAGTGACAAAGGAAAAGTTTCATTATGCAACTCATAACAATATTACTTTAAGGAACTGTCTAGCCATTCATCAGTTCCTTGATTGGTTACTCCTGAAATGAGACATGTTCCTGTAGAAAGAATTTTAAGTCATGTTGTCTACATTTATCAAGAATAAAGAGAACATTGTATCTATCAAACAATGTCAGGGAAATCCTTCAGCAGTTCTAATCTGCTTTGGGTTTTCAGCTATATTTACATCTAAAGCAATAGCAGAGTTAATTGAAATCTCTTCTACTTTGTAAAATCAATTGTGGAATTACAGGAATTCTGGTAATGATATTAAGGTGAAATAGCCAAAAAAAAAAAAAAAAAGCAAACAGAAGGTCCCTTGGTCCCTTTTAAACAATTGACAGTAAATTTTAGTAGGATAGAGAATATTCAATTTCATTTTGGAACTGTTTTCCAACGAATAAGGGCTTTTTCCCCATAACATTTAAAGAGTCAGATAAATTAGAAAATTTAGCAAGTGGCAGCTATAGAACTTGATCTTCTGAGTATTTCACAAACTTTTATTGAGCCTAATAATAATATTGTCAAATCACCATAATCCCAGTAAAGGGTTTTTATTTGCTGTTAAAAATAAAGCTCGGATACATTTTTATTATTAAATGTGTGTGTGTTTGTGTGTGTGTGTGTATACACTTAGTTTTCAATTATTTTGATATATGTTTAAGAGTGTATAATAAGCATATCTGGGAGAGGCAGTAAATTAGTTTTATGTAATGAATGCACACACCTTGCATATATGAGATTTTAAATGTTTTGCTTATTTTGTTTTTCAAAACTAGAAGTCAAAAGTTTGCATTTTAGAGCGTCATTTGTAAACTCAGTAAATGTACAGTGTGTGTGTGTGGTTGAGGATTTTGCACATGCTAGGGAAGCACTTTATTACTGAGCTACATCCCCAGCCTTAATAAATATACATTAAAATCACCCATGTTTCCAAACTTGATGAGTTTAGTAAACAGATTTATTGAGTTTAATCACTTTTTCATTTTCTTTTTCTTATTTCTTTTATTTCACTTTTTAAAAAATTTTAGGTCTTCATGTGCGTTTAAGTAGGCTGGGCGCTATTTCAAGACTGCACGAATTTGTACCTTTTGTAAGTGACTCTGTTAAGTATTGATTTGCTTATGTCCTATTTCTGAACACCTTTCTGTTGATGAGTGGAAAAGAAAATAACATTTTACAACCCATCTAAGTAGTTCCCACTTAGTAATTTAACAACTATATATGTGTGTATATAGTCACACATATATAAAGTCATCTAGTTCAAGTCCTTCCCATTTTACAGATAAGAAAACTGAGAAATATGCAGTGTCATAATTAAGATGTGTCTTGAGCTCTGTGAGAAGTAATGAAATTGAGCTTACTCTGTTTCAGGAGGATTTTCAAGTGGAGGTGCTAGTGGAATATCCTTTGCGTTGTTTGGTGTTGGTTGCCCAAGTTGTTGCTGAGATGTGGCGAAGAAATGGTCTCTCTCTCATTAGCCAGGTATGGCAAGATTCATTACTCATATTTATGAATGTGTTCATTTTCTAATTACTCTGACATAGTTTTACCCCATGTCCCTGTATTTTTCTGAGCATTTGCTTTTATTCTCTTATATGATCTCTTAGAAATGAGAATTCTAGGGATAACATAGATGTTTCTCTTATCCTATTTACTGCTTAATCTTTCTGAATTATAAGCATTAGGGTGCTTGTGTGGCTAGATTAAGTAAAAGTCAGTAGTAGCACAGAAGTTTCACTGTTAACATAACTTTTTTCTTAGGATAACTTACTTGCAGACCTGTAGTCTTCCCATCGTGTGTGTGTGTGTGTGTGTGTGTGTGTATAGTACTAGGGATTGAATCCAGGAGTATTCTACTTCTGAGCTACATCCTCAACTCTTTTTTAAAATTTTTTTATTTTTGAGATATGGGGCTTGCTATGTTGCCCAGTGTAGGATTCAGAACATGTGCCACTACACCTGGCCTACTGTCTTAATCAAAGGCTACCTTTTAATTTTCCTTCTATTTTAGAGCAAATAGGGAGAAGTTGGGAAAATAGGACTTGTAAAGTTACTACTTCAAAAAAAGTGGCATTAACTGATTAAGTGTAGAAATTGGTTTCTTTTTTTTTTTTTTTTTTGTACCGGGGATTGAATTCAGGGATTCTTAACCATTTAGCCAAATCCCCAGCCCTTTTTTGTATTTTATTTAGAGACAGGGTCTTACCAAATTGCTCCGTGCCTCACCAATCTGCTAAGGCTGATTTTGACCTCACAATCCTCCTTCCTCAGCCTCCCGAGTAGCTGGGATTACAGGCGTGTGCCACCACAGCTTGTAAAATTGGGTTTCTTTTTATTGGAATATTTTAAACAGGGAAAATTCATTTTTGTTACAAATTTTGAGAATAATGATCAATGTAGAGCATCTTTAACTCTGAAGTATTTTCATGTCATATTTCCTCACTTTATCCTCACAAATCACTTAAAACGATTCAGAGATTTACAACTTATTTTTTGCCACTAAGGAGTTCCAGCAATTTCTATCTGAGAGAAAGTTTTAATAATTGTTGAGAATTTTGCTTGAAAGAATTTTTCTAGCATCTCTCTTTTATTTTGTAGGTGTTTTATTACCAAGATGTTAAGTGCAGAGAAGAAATGTATGATAAAGATATCATCATGCTTCAGGTACCTGTTAAGTTACTTATCATAGTATGACTTAACCTTCCCTCTTACATTCCTGGTAAAAGAAAAGATGCAGTTATTTTTAATTTTACTTGAACTTTTCTCATCTTTAAACTGAATATGATATTATAGGAATAGTAGGGGCTCTACTGTGTTATTTTTTGCAAACTTTAATTTTCTGACACAGTGTTTCTCTATTTAACATACAAGAATTGTGATGCTGAATTTCTTTCACAGATTGGTGCATCTTTAATGGATCCAAACAAGTTCTTGTTACTGGTACTTCAGAGATATGAACTTGCTGATGCTTTTAATAAAACCATATCCACAAAAGACCAGGTAAGCAACAGAAACTGACATGTGAATTAATTCCAAAGTAAATATTATTATTTCTATTTTATTCATATTTTAAAAGTTTATTTCTTTATGTATCTTGGGGTTCTGTGTCTACAGATTTAACTTATTATAGACTTTTCCCCATTATTCCCAAAATAATATAGTATAACAAGTATTTATATAGTATTCACATTGTATTAGGCATTAGTAATCCAGAGATGGTTTAAAGTATATGGATAATGTGTATAAGTTATGTAAATACTACATTGTTTTATATAAGGGACTTGAGCATCCTTTGATTTTGATATCCTAGGAGGAATGTTTCCTGTGTCCTGGAACCAAGTCCTTCATCCCCTGTACTAAGGGATCTCTCCAAAATTTCTATATATGTGTATGCTGTACATACATACATGCACACATGCTTATACACACAAACTCTTTTTTACTCAAGAATATTTAGAATATATAGATTAACAATGAGAAATCATGTGAAACACAAAAGTGTTAGAATCTTGGTTTTTTGTATTATAACTTCATTTCATTTATTTATGTATTTTTATGTGGTGCTGAGGATCGAATCCAGGGCCTTGCACACGCAAGGTGAGCACTCTTCCGCTGAGCCATAACCCAAGTCCCGAGAATCTTGTTTTTAAAACAAAAAAAAAATTACATCATTCTGTATATGCTGTTTTGTAATTTTCTGCCTTTGCTGAATGAAATATTGTGGTAGTTTTTTTCTTATTAAATGAATATACAACTATATCATCATTTTTTTATATCATTTCTGATGACTATAAAATTTCAGTATGTGAATACATTGTACTACTTTCCTCTTGCTAAAGATGTTTTTCTTGTTTTTTGATCTTATGGACATTAGTACCTCTATGTTTTAAATATTTTTCTAATTTTTTGTTAAGATAAAGTCTTACAAGTAGATTTGGTAGATAAGACAGCATGCTCTTTCTAAAGGCTCTTAATACATGTCAACAAGTCAGAAAAATTATTTCTATTTAGGTTTTCCAAGTATGTTCATCTCTATTGAGAGAATTTTTTTTTAGTTCTATTTAGTTATACATGACAGTAGAATGTATTTTGACATAATATACATGAATGGAGTATAACCTCCCATTCTTGTGGTTGTACACGATGTGAAATTAGACTGGTTGTGTATTCATATATGTGTATTCACAAACATAGGAAAATTATGTCTGATTCATTCTACCTTCTTTCCCATTCCCACCTCCTCTCCCTTCCCTTCACTCCCCTCTGTCCAATCTAGTGCACCTCCACTCCCCTACCATAGTGAGTCAGCATCCAAATATCAGAGAGAACATTCAGCCTTTGTTTTTTTGGGATTGACTTATTTCACTCAGAATGATAGTTTCCATTTCTGTCCATTTACTGGCAATTGAAGTAGTTTTAATTCTTGATCTGAAAGGTAAAAGAAGATACTTTAACTTTCAGGGTTTGGGATTTTTTGTTGTTGTTGTTTCCCCTGCTACTTGGGATTGACTTCAGGGATGCTTAGTCACTGAGCTACAGCCCCAAGCCTTTTTATTTCTTATTTTGAGACAGTGTCTTCCTGAGTAACTGAGACTGGTCTTGAACTTGTGATTCTGCTGCCTCAGTCTCCTGAGTTGCTGGAATTAACAGGCATGCACCACCATACCTTTGTTAACTCAGTTCTTTATCAATGGAATTTACTATTTTTTTTCATTCTTCTTTCGGGGGAATGTGGGAATCATGAATTATCAGTTCCCATTCTTTACCCTTGTCTTATTTTATTTTTTATACCTTTATTTTATTTTATTTATTTATATGTGATGCTAAGGATCAAACCCAGCACCTTGGACGTGCTAGGCTAGTGCTCTATGCTGAGCCACAACCCCAGTGCCCCCTTGTTTTTTTTTTTGTAAAAGCTCTTTGTACTTTTTTTTTTCACTTTGTAGTTCATCTCATGGTATTTTCTAACATTTATATTGTTTTAATATTTGCAGTACTGTCTTAAAAAGTAACCCCTAACTGTTTTGAAATCATGAAATCACAGCACTTTGTTATTTCAAATTAGAAGTCACTTGCAAAAGACCAAAGAATAGGATATAAAACAAAAACTGATTTGTAGTCACGTTTTATACTTAGTAAAAACAAATACCTGATTTGATGTAGCACTTAAAGAAGGGATGTGTTAAGGGAAGGGTAATCTTGCCACAACTATTTAAAAACAATTTTTCACTAACCCAGTAAGAACTTTCAGTAAGAAGGAAGCCAATAGTAGTTGGAAAGTTAGAATTAATTTGTTGAGTTAGAATAAATAGTGATCCAAGGATAATGATAATGAAAACAGACAGTATTTAATAATTGGTATTCAGTACTTACTTATTATGTAACAAGTATTATGAATTTTGTTGAATTTGAAGTTATTAACCTCATAACTTTCTATTGTTGTGCTCTGAAAGAAAATACTTGACTAGATGGACCATGAGTCTGATCCAGAAATACATGCTTTATGGAGGGTTCTGGTTCTTATTAACTATTCTTTTTTTTCAATTCTATAGGATTTGATTAAGCAATATAACACATTAATAGAAGAAATGCTTCAGGTCCTCATCTACATTGTGGGTAAGATTAAAACAAAATGTTGGAAATAGAACATGTTATTCTGTGGAGAGAACATCTATAAGAACTATACTTGATCATTTTATTCCTCTTCCAAGTACTTCATAGAATATAAATTGAGATTGATATGGCAAATGTGTTTGATAGATTTTGAACTTACTTTTCAAAAAGCCACAGATCTTACATCTTTATTTTGGGGAGAGTACTGGGGATTGAACTCAGGGACACTGTACCACTGAGCTATATCCCCAACTTGTTTTATTTTGAAACAGGGTCTTACTAAGTTTCAGGGACTAGACTCAAATGTGCAGTCCTTTTGCCTCAGCCTCCCAGTTTACTGGGATTACAAGCATGTACCACCACACGCAGTTTACATCTGTATTTTTTAATACCTGATTTAAAATTGTTGGGAGTTTGAAAGCCTGGGAAATAAGTATTCCAGATAGTCATGTAGATTTTTAAAAACCTCATTCAGTACTGAAAATTACATCTATATATGAAACTCAAACATAACATAGTTCTAAGTAAGATTGAATTGTTATGTTAAATTGCTTTGTGTAAATTTTGGCCATTCTTAGTATCCTTAAAATAATTTAGGGAAAGGAAGAAGAATATTCTTTGCCAGAAATATTTATCAAGGTATGATATTAACCTCCAGAAATTTGTTCGATAATTCAACTGAAATTAATATTCTAACGTAATGAATAAAAATATACACTATATCATAGTCTATTGATTTTTCCAACTGCATGCATCCATTTGCCATTATCTTGTTCTTGACTTCTCATTCTACCTTTATTATTTAATTTGTTGCACCAAATGCTGTTTTAATAGTTCCTAAAGAGGATTCTAGCCCTTACTTTTTTTGTCAGAGGGCTAGTTGCTGGATCAGTTTTTGATCTCAATAGAAAATATAATTTGAAAATTAATATAAATTAATCTCAGTAGAAAATTAACTGAATCTCTTAGTCAAAAGAATTTCTTTCTTTGTGACTCTGTTATCATAGTTCTTTGTCCAGATGTTGTAGTGTTGAAAATTGCTGATGAAATAAGACCAGTTGTTATAAATCCTCTTAAAGCAATAGGAGTTAGATATTGTTGACACCAATGAAGTTCCCATAGTTAACTATTTCCTCTCCATTTGGCGGTTTATTGCAATGAAAAATAGAAGCCTGACCATGTGGGCATTTTTGTAACACCAGTCATTCCTGGTACATATTACTGTTTTGTCATTTAACCCATAAAGACATTTTTAAGTATTTTGTTTTTCAGTTTTCACTTTGTTCTTTCTTATATAACAAGTAAAGACAAAATTGAGGAAGTAGAGGAAGATCTTGAAAGAAAAGCTATTCGGTGATGGCCACTACTCATTTGTTCATTCACATGCCATCTACCTTGTTTTCTGGATTAGAAACACATGCTAATTTAATTGAGGGACCTTGTTTTATAATGTGTGAGTATGTGTATGTATACGTATGTATATGTGTGTTTGTATGTTTGTATGTGTTTATAAGTAAGGTAAGACAAGTCCTGGATTCTCCTTCAGGTCACTCAGTTTTCCTCTGTTGTTGAACAAATAGACATTTGTTCAGAGTTGGGGAAATGTTAAAATGATTTTTGGTCCCCTTCTCACAGACTTTATTTAATGTTCTGTGTATAAGTGCACCTGATGGGAAGAGATTAAAATAGAAATTAATTAATTTTTCTACTTTTTCTTTCTTTCCTTTTTTTCTTTTCTTTGTATTAGGAGAACGTTATGTACCTGGAGTGGGAAATGTGACAAAAGAAGAGGTCACAATGAGGGAAATTATTCACTTGCTTTGCATTGAACCCATGCCACACAGTGCTATTGCCAAAAATTTGCCTGAGAATGTAAGTCTAACTTCGTTGGGTTTGTTTTTCCCCCTTCACCTCAAAATGAGATGATTTTCTTTTTCTTTAATTGGAAGCAACTTCACATGTCAGAAAAACTTATTGAGCAAAAAAGCTATAAATTTTTTACCTTATAGATGTAAACCAAGACCTCATCTCTAAAAGACTGACTAAATAATAAAATAAAATAAACCTACTTTTAAAAAAGTAAGTTAAATTTTTTAATTTTTACAAGACTGTAGATATCTGTAAACTTACCATAGTAGCTGAACTATGTATATATCCTGATTTTAAATGACTTTACAAAATACAGTGAACTGTCTTCAAAGAGAAGTTCAGGTCAATCACCAAAAAACTTTTGCAGAAGGTAGAATACATTAGGATATTTACACATGTGTTTTGCTATAGATTTCTTTTTAAATTCCATTTCTTCTGTAACCTTGGTTTTAGAGAGCAGTAAACTGTAGGCATTTGCCTTAATGTGGGCAATGAACATATTAAATTTGAAAAAAATTGTTATTTCTTTGAATTGTGTTTGTGAATACACATATAGGCAAACTTAGGTAGCATTTCTTATTTGGTTTATACATAGATCTTATCTCCTAAGAAATTGGTCCACCACAATGTACCTAACTGGTTTTAGATGTAACTTTTTATACTGGAAATTGATCTTTTAATTTATTGTTTACAAAGTACCCCAGAGATGCAGTTGAAAATATATTTCAATTCACAGTAAAAAAAAATCAATATATAAAGGTAAAAATGACAAAAATGTTTATTTCAACAGGAAAATAATGAAACTGGCTTAGAGAATGTCATAAACAAAGTGGCCATATTTAAGTAAGTGCCTCATATTTATGCTTATTCTGAGAGGTAGATTGATCTTTGTTCTTATGCTATGGATACTTTAGAAGCTCTGAAGTTTTCTTCAGAACACCCAAGAATGGAATACAGATTAGAAGGGATGAGAATGAGGAGAACACAGTAGGTATTAAGTATATTTTTGTTGAAGAAATTAGTTTTTTGGGCAAGTAAATGAAAAATACCCATTTATAATAATAGATGATTAGATAGTCAACAAACCTTTCCATTAGTCTCTCTCCTTAGTTTGAAGCCAGACTTTATTGTTCCATAAATTTTTACTTACATGCTAATTTTACATTTATCTTTAGTAGAGTTAAAACATAATTTTATAATCCTTTTATTCTTCAGGATGAATTAAATGGAAATAAAAATCTTAATTGGATTAATTCTTTAGATTTGAAAAATGGATACTAGTAATGGATTTCTACGTGTTTTAGTATTATGTTTGTGGATACATTATTATTTTGGGGGGCTAGAATTGTAGCTCAGTGGTAGAGCACTTGCCTCGCATGTGTGAGAAACTGGGTTCAATTCTCAGCACCACATATAAATAAGTAAATAAAATAAAGGTTCATCAACTAAAAAATATAGTTTCAGACAACTTATAAGAGAGGATGCAGCTTTTCTTTTGCTCTAATAATGTTGAGTGATATATTAAGAATTGGACAGAAACCCAAAACTAGTTAATGTTCTGAGCAAATATATTTCTTTTGGCTTCGGTGCTTTTCTTTATAGTACTATATACAGGATTCAGCACTACTTTCAACTACAGATTATTAAGGATGTGGTATCTCCTTACCATTTTATATTTAACCTTAGACAGTGCACTGTGCTGTAGTTCACTGCAGTTTACCTCTCTATTTTCTTTTTATTTAGGAAACCAGGTGTATCAGGCCATGGAGTTTATGAATTGAAAGATGAATCATTAAAAGACTTCAACATGTATTTTTATCATTACTCCAAAACACAACATAGCAAGGTAGGAAAAAGTACCCCCTGCAGTTAATAGAACTTAAATGCTTAATGTTTTTAAAGTCCAGCAAAAAGTCCCTGATTCTTATGTAGTTTCATACTGGTCCTAATTAATAGAGGGCATTATCTCACCCAAGAAATTAAGATTGAATCAATAATGTTATCTAGTTGAATGGACAGTATTCAGATTTTCCTGTTTATACTGGAAATATCTTTTATAGCTGTCTACAGGGAAGAGGATTCAGTGAAGCAGCATGCATTTCATGATCATGCCCTTCATTTGGTTGTCATATTTCATTAGCTTCCTTTAATTTAGGATAAGTATTTTATCTGTTTTGTTTTTTATAATATTGACTTTTCTGCAAATTACAAGCTAGTTGTCTTTTAGAATATCCTACATCCTGCATCAGACTAATTATTCCATTTTTGGTAAGAATACTTACATAGGTGATATATTGCATCACTTCAATAAGCACATAATAATATCTATTGGTTCCCTGAAGGATGGTGTTAAGTTTATATTTGACCTTAACTAAGTAGTTGAGGTGATGCATGATTCTGTCCTTATAAATAAATAACTTACTGAGCATCACATAGTGCCACATACAAATAGGTACTAGGGAACTATTTTAGACTGAACAGAATAGAGACTAAGCACTTGATGAGGAACATTTCTCATCTATTTTGCAATGGATTCCTTTAGGACGGCTATTTTGGTTCTAGGATAAGGTAACATTTTGAATACATGCTTCAGCATATACAGTATTTTAATAGGTGGATAAATCTTTTCTGCCAACTTTTAGACATTTTTCCATTTGTTTTGTACTTTTTAAATTTTTTTAAATAGGCTGAACATATGCAGAAGAAAAGGAGAAAACAAGAAAATAAAGATGAAGGTAAAAAGTGAGATTCTGAATTGACTCATTTTGCTTTTGGGGAGGTGTGTGGGTTTTGTATATTTTCTTTTTGTTAGTTTTGGAAAGTAGGCAACTAAAGAAAGTTCAGAGACCATTTTGCTTTTTCATGTATTAAGATGTGGACAACATGAATGGTGATAGAATTTTAAATTGATAGCAACTGGAGACTATTTTAGAGGACTGATATAGTAACTTTCATTTTCTTTAACATTGACATTCTCAGTGCTGTAAAACTAGCAAAAACTCATATGTTTTGCACATCTTTTTTTTTTAACTTTTCAATTTAGTATATGCAGAATAACCCCCCGAATGTATCTGTTTGTCTCTTTTCCCATATATTCCCCACCCTCTGTAGCACTGCCACCACCACTACCTCCTGAGTTCTGTCCTGCTTTTATCAAAGTTGTGAACCTCCTCAACTGTGATATTATGATGTACATCCTCAGGACCATATTTGAACGGGCAATAGATACAGATTCTAACTTGTGGACTGAAGGGATGCTCCAAATGGTATGTTTGCCTGAAACCTTTCTTTCTTTCTTTCTTTCTTTTTTTTTTTTAGTTGTAGTTGGACACAATGCCTTTTTATTTTATTCATTTATTTTTATGTGGTGCTGAAAATCGAACCCAGGGTCTCACACATGCAAGGTTACCGCTCTACCGCTAAGCCACAACTCCAGCCCCTGAAACATTTTTTCTTTATTGAGTCCTAGGAGAAAATCCCTGTCTTAACTTCAGTCAGAACCATGTATGGAGTAACTGATACTTAGGGGTCATTAACAACTTACATGTAGCATAATTTTCTTTAGTGATACATTCTCATGTTTTTATTATCCCACATCTTGGGAACTATTTATGTTTTTAAAGGCTCACGAAAACAAAACAGATATACCCCTGATAGAAGTGTCACTATTGCGTCATGATTTTTAAAAATCTTTTGTTTCAGTTGTATTAAAGGAAAACAACAGGACTGGGGTTGTGGCTCAGAGGTAGAGCACTCGCCTTGCATGTGTGAGGTACTGGGTTCAATCCTCAGCACTACATAAAAATAAAATAAAAATACTGTGTCCACCTATAACTAAAAAATAAATGTTTTTTTAAAAGAAGAAAAGAAAACAACACATTTAAGATTTGAAGACAGATGGTCTAGGCTTGAATCATGGATTTCCCCGCTTCCCGTATAAGAGCAAGTAATGTTGTTCTTATTATAAAATGAGTAAAATTATTTTGTAGAGTTGTTATGAGAGTTAGCTCAGGTAGAAGCAGTTTTTGTTATTGTTGTTGTTTGTTTGTTTTTTTCTTTTCTTTTTTGTTTTATGGACTGGAGATTTAACTCAGGGGTAGTTTACCACTGAGCTACATCCCTACCCTTTTTTATTTTGTATTTTGAGACAGGGTCTCACTGAGTTATTACAGAAGGCCTTGCTCAATTGCTGAGGTTGGCCTTGAACTCATGATCCAGCTATATCAGCCTCCTGAGCTGCTGGGATTACAGGGGTGCCACTGTGCCTTGCAGTAATTGTTTTCTCAGTATTGTTACAATTACCCAATCATACCACTTTGTAGTAGCTATAACTGTATATTTATTTAGCACCTAGCTAAATAAAGTTTTTTCCTTGATTGTTGGTCTACAGGCTCTCAATGCTGTCATACTATATGTGTATCTCAATTATTGTTACATTAGATGCATGTAATATAAAATTCCATATTGTAGAAACACATTTGAAATCAATTTAAAATTTCTCTCTCCTAGTGCCCAGTATAGTAGATGCACCCTGTTAAAATTTTGCATATTCTGGAAATCAGTCTAACAATAGCACATAGTAAGTCTGGTTCACATATCATAGCTGCATATTCTGTGCATAGTTATACTATCATGCATTTAGTTACCTATTAATAGATATTTAGTTTGGTTTTAGGTCTTTGCCAAAATACAGAACTTTAAAATGAATATCTTTTTTTAAAATATTTTTTTAGGTTATACATGGACACAATATATTTTGTTTATTTATTTTTATGTGGTGGTGAGGTTCGAACCCAGGGTCTCACACTTGCAAAATGGTGTTCTACCGCTGAGCCACAACCCCAGCCCCCTTTTACTGACATCTTTTAATACTTTTTTAAAAAATACCTTTAATTAATTAATTTATTTTTTTATGTAGTACTTAGGATCTAACCCAGGGCCTCACACGTGCTAAGCGAGCACTCTACTGCTGAGCCATGACCCCAGCCCCCATCTTTTAATACTTAAATAAATGTATTTGTCATTCTAATTCCTAGTAGAGTTTGTACTTTTACATTTTTTATTGATATTGTCAAATTGGCCTATACCATTTTACTTGCCCATCACCAGCACAGTAAAAAATTTTCCCAACATATTTGCCAGCTATATATTTTATTAAACTCAAAAGTTTTTTCTAGGGCTGGGGATGTGGCTCAAGAGGTAGCGCGCTCGCCTGGCATGTGTGCAGCCCGGGTTCAATCCTCAGCACCACATACAAACAAAGATGTTGTGTCCGCCAAAAACTAAAAAATAAATATGAAAATTTAAAAAAAAAGTTTTTCTACTCTTTTGGTTTTGGTACTGGGGATTAAACCCAGGGGAGTTTACCTACTGAGCCACATCTCTAGTCCTTTTTTATATTTTATTTAGACACAGGGCCTCCCTTGCTTAGGCTGACCTTGAACTCACAATCCTCCTTCTTCAGCCTTCTGAGTTGCTGGGATTACAGGCATGTCCTGGCTTTTTGCCTCTCTTTTCTTTTTCTTTCTTTCTTTCTTTCTTTCTTTTTTTTTTTAATATTCAGTTTTCAGTTTTCGGTGGACACAACATCTTTATTTTATTTGTATGTGGTGCTGAGGATCGAACCCAGCGCCCCGTGCATGCCAGGCGAGCACGTTACCGCTTGAGCCACATACCCAGCCCTCTTTTTTTTTTTAATATTTATTTTTTTAGTTGTAGTTGGACACAATACCTTTAATTCTGTTCATTTATTTTTATGTGGTGCTGAGGATCAAAGCCAGGGTCCCGCACGTGCTAGGCGAGCACTCTACCTCTGAGCCACAATCCCAACCCCTTTTGCTCTTCTTAAATAGCTAAAAAGTGAGATTATCTTGCTTCAACTCATATTTCTTTAATTTCAAGTGAAGATTGACATTTTTCATCATTTCTTTCCATTGAACTGCTTGTTTATAAATTTTGCCCATTTTTTTTTTAACCTGTCAGGTTGCTTATTCTTAATACCTCCAATTAAAATATAGTTACCTGAAGAAGCACAATTTTACAAAGATTTCTCATTTTCTTCCTTCAGGCATTTCACATTCTGGCACTGGGTTTACTAGAAGAGAAGCAGCAGCTTCAAAAAGCCCCTGAAGAAGAAGTAACATTTGACTTTTACCATAAGGCTTCAAGTATGTTTGAGTATCATTTTCAATACATATCCATCTAATTGCCAATTTGTAATTGAAAATTTAGATATTAAGTATTTTTAATCTGTTAGACCTTAAAATGTAGAAATCTTGAAATTGTCTCTCTGTAGAATCTTTAATTTTTAATTAATATTTTTCAGTATAATAATATATTTTTTAATCCCTACTGTAATCTCTCACTGTATTATCTCCCCCTTCTGCTTCTTTGGGGGAGAGGGGATAAGAGAGTATTAGTGCTTTCTTACTTTGATTCTTTGTCTCAATATTTCCAAATATTGATGCATCAACCATAATATTCATATTGTCCATATGTGGAAGATATTAATATTTCTGAATTTTAAATGATTGCAGAAGTCTTATTGATAATATATTCATTTTGTACTGTTTTCAACTAGGTTTAGATTAGATTTTTATTAAATGCTACCTGACTAAGATACATTTCTCAAAGACATTCCAGGGACATTCCAATAGTTGCAAGAAAAGGATCTCATTTTCTGTTTACACATTGTATTTTTTTGATCATTGAAGACATCATAAACCTGTTTGGTTAATGGATATAACATCTTCCACATATATATTTTCTTTCTGAAACAGTTTTGCTTAGACAGTTAGCCAAGGAAATGTGAGAGACAGTCCTAAGGGTGGCTTTTGCTTAGCAGTACCAGTGGAATACATAGGAAAGAGACTTGAAATAAGCACATACATTACATTATTTTTAAATTTTGTACTTATCACTTCATATAATGCTAACTCAGTACTTTTATGTAATTGCATAATCTTCCACTGGAGAATTAAGGGAATGATTAGCAGACCCTGGTTGTCAGTATAACATTAATTAAGAATTGTAATTTTTACATAATTATAAAGATGGTTTTTATGTGTAATTTGTGTTTTAAAAAAGGATTGGGAAGTTCAGCCATGAATGCTCAGAATATTCAAATGCTTTTAGAAAAACTCAAAGGAATTCCCCAGTTAGAAGGCCAAAAGGACATGATAACATGGATACTCCAGGTAAACTACAAATGTAAACTGATCAGATATTGGTTTTATACAGTCGTGTGTCACTTACCAATGAGGATACATTCTGTTAAATGCATCATTAAGTGATTTCATTCTTATTTGAACATCTTGGCATTTATTTACACAGTTAATAGTAACCAAGTCAGTCCTTTAATGTGGCCTCCTGTGCAATCAAGAAATTGAAAAAACACAAAACATGAGACTGCTGCCAGTGTAACATGCTATATTATTTATAGTAAACTAGAGAACACTCCAAAATAATAATAAAAAGCATAATATAGGAGCTGGGGCTGTAGATCAGTGGTAGAACACATACTTAGCATACATGAGGCATCCTTGGTTGAATCTTAAGCATCACAAATCAATCAATTTTTTGAAAGTGTTGTATGGTAAATACATGAACCATAACATTTATTATCATTATCAAGTAGTATTTGCTACACCTAATTGTGTGTGCTATACTTTTACATGTCTGTATGCAATAGGTTTTTTAGTCTTGTTATAATCTTGTAGGACCACTGTCATATGTTGCCCATCATTAACTAAAAATAAGAAGGAAGGGGAGGGAAAAGTAGGAATAAAGTCAAAGGAGCAACCATGTACCAGATCATATAGACCTTATGGGTCAAATTAAAGAGGAAGATTTGTACTTTTGAGGACAGTAGGAAACAATTGAGTGATTTTAAAAAAAATTTTTTTGTTTTAATTAGTTATACATGACAGTAGAATTTATTTATGCACTTTGAATTATCATACATTTATGGGGTACAATTTCTCATTTTTCTGATTATACATGTTGTAGAATCACATCAGTCATGCAGTCATATATGTACATAAGGTAATAATGTCTGTTTCATTCTACTATCCTTCCTATCCCCACTTTCCCTCCCCTCCCTTCATTCCCCTCTACCTAATCTAAAGTAACTCTAGTCTTCCCTAGCACCCCACCCCTCTATTGTGAATTAGCAATTGCATATCAGAGAGAATATTCGGCCTTTGGTTTTGGGGGGTTGGCTTATTTCACTTAGCATGATATTCTCCAACTCCATCCATTTGCTGGCAAAGGCCATAATTTCATTCTTCTTCAAAGCTGAGTAATAGTCCATCAAATATATTTACCACATTTTCTTTATCCATTCATATATTGAAGGGCACCTATGTTGATTTCATAGTTCAGCTATTGTGAATTGAGCTGCTATAAACATTGACGTGGCCGTGTCACTATAGTATGCTGATTTTAAGTCCTTTGGGTATAAACCAAGGGGTGGGATGGCTGGGTCAAATGGTAGTTCCATTCCAAGTTTTCTGAGGAATCTCCATACTGGTTTCCATAGAGGTAGCACCAATTTGCAGTCCCATCAGCAATGTATGAGTATACCTTTTCTCCCACATCCTCACCAACATTTATGATTGCCTATATTCTTGATGATTGCCATTCTGACTGGAGTAAGATGAAATCTGAGAGTAGTTTTGATCTGAGTTTCTTTAATTGCTAGAGATGTTGAACATTTTTCATACATTTTTTTTTTTAAAGAGAGTGAGAGAGGAGAGAGAGAGAGAGAATTTTTAATATTTATTTTTAAGTTCTCAGCGGACACAACATCTTTGTTGGTATGTGGTGCTGAGGATTGAACCCAGGCTGCACGCATGCCAGGCGAGTACGCTACCGCTTGAGCCACATCCCCAGCCCCGTTTTTCATACATTGTTGATCGATTGTATTTCTTCTGTGAAATGTCTGTTCAGTTCGTTTCTTTTCCTGAGAAGAAGCTTTTTAAGTTTGAATCCATCCTATGTATTGATTCTTGATTTTATTTTTTGAGGTTGAAGAGTCTTGTGAAAGAAGTCAGATCCTAAGCCAACACGGTGAAGATCTGGGCCTACTTTTTCTTTTAGTAGGCACAGGGTCTCTGTCGTAGCGCCTAAGCCTTTGATCTACTTTGAGTTAAGTTTCATGCAGGATGAGATAGAGGTTTGATTTCATTTTGTTACATGTGGTTTTCTGTTTTTCACAGCACCATTTGTTGAGTAGGCTATCTTTTCTCCAGTGAATGTTTTTGGCACCTTTGTCTAGTATGAGATAACTGCATTTGTGTGGGTCTGTCTCTGTGTCTAATGTTCTATACCATTGGTCTGTGTGTCTGTTTTGATTCCAATACCATGCTGTTTTTGTCACTATAGCTCTGTAGTATAGTTTAAGGTCTGGTATCGTGATGCTTTCTGCTTCATTTTTCTTGCTAAGGATTGCTTTGGCCATTCTGGGTGTCTTATTTTTCCAAATGAATTTCTTGATTGCTTTTTCTATTTCTATGAAGAATGTTGTTGGGATTTTAATAAGAATTACAATAAATCTGTATAACGCTTTTGGTTTTATGGCCATTTTGACAATATTAATTCTGCCTATCCAGGAACATGAGATCTTTCCAACTTCTAAGACCTTTTTTCTTTCTTTGGTGCTCTGTTGTTTTCATTGTAGAGGTCTTTCATCTCTTTTATTAGATTGATTCCCAAGGTTTTGTTTTTGTTTTTGTTTTTGAAGCTATTGTGAATGGAGTAGTTTTCCTAATTTCTCTTTCAGTGGATTCATTACTGATATATAGGAACGTGTTTGATTTATGGGTGTTGAATTTATATTCTGCTACTTTGCTGAATTCATTTATTAGTTCTAGAAGTTTTCTGGTGAATTTTTTGGATCTTCTAAATATATAATCATGTCATTGGTAAATAGTGATAAAGTTTGAGTTCTTTACCTGTTTGTATCACTTTAATTTCTTTTTCTAATTGTTCTGGCTAGAGTTTCAAGAACAATGTTGAATAAAAGTGGTGAAAAGAGAGCACAATCTAATGATTTTAAATTATAAATCTGATCTATATTTGTATAAGATGACTGGTTGTTGTGTAATACAAAGCTTACAGGGTATGAGCATAAAAGCAGGGAAACTACTAAGAAACTATTGCGTTAATATTGGTGAAGTGAGCATTATCTGAACAAAGATGCAGATGCTGCAGAGCAGGCCTGATGAAAGTATACTTTGAAGGTAATCTGTAATATTCACTAATAGATTTGATTGAAGGAATGAGGGGAATTAAGGAATAAAACATGACTCCTAGATTTGGTGCTTGAACTTGTTGGGGGAGAAGAGAATAAAGGGTGTGAAGAGAGACCAGAAATGTTAATTTAATAACATTTAATACGACATTCTCCTCTAATCCCGGATTATGGAGCTTCTTTGTTTACTGTATTCATTCTGATGTTTACAGCTAGTGTTATTTTGATAATTAGAATATACAGAAAAGGAAATAATTTCCTAAATTCTCATCAATTGGAAATCATTGTACTGATATGTACTTTTTTCTATTTTTTTTCCTCCTCTAATTGTGCTGGGGTTGAGGGCTTCACACATGCTAGGCAAGTGCTCTACTGCTGAGAAACATTATCCCAACCCTACAAAATTATTTTTCTACTTAATTAGACATAATCTTTAAAAGAAGTTGATATAATAAGATATGTAACTAGAAGATAATGACCTTACTAAGATTTCTCTTGAAGTAGATTGCACGAATATTTAGTATTTGTGTTAAATTTACCAGTATAATTATTTTTTTAAATAAAATCAAAACAGAAAGCAAAAGAAGTTGATAATGATCCCACCTTTATTTAGAAAGTAGATTGAACTGTTATTTAGTCCAATTCATATGCAGTAGACATAGTGTTGGAAATTGGATATCTATTCCCCCAAATTTATTTTCTTCAGAGTTCATTACCAAAATATGTAAAAATCTGCTTTTAGGAAAAAAAAAATCAGATATCTTACCCAGGTGTTTATTATGAATCTGTATTGTGAGTGTTCCTTGTGGGAAGTTTTTCCTAATGAGACTAAGTCTTCTTCAAGGTATAAAATTGTTTTATGGATATATCATCCTATTGCCAAAACATAGACATTTGTTAAAAATAGTGAGGTAGTCCTGTGTGGTAGCACACCACCTATAATCCCAGTAGCTTGGGAGGCTGTGGCAGGAGGATCATGAGTTCAAAGCCTTGGCAAATTAGTGAGGCTCTAAGCAACTCAGTGAGACCCTGTCTCTAAATAAAATATAAAAAAGGGTTGGGGATGTGGTTCAGTGAATAAGTACCCCTGGATTCAATTCCTAGTATTGATCGATCAATAGATAGATAGATGCATGTACATACATCTGTATATACTGTTGTGGAAATGTCTCCAAAGATAAATGATCAAGTACAAAATGGGAGTATGAAATAGTATATATAGTAGGATCTCTTTTGTGAGTATTATAGATATAAAGATATATAGTCATATGCCACATAACGGTTCATTCAACAACAGACTACATAAAGATAGTTATCCCATAAAATTTTATTGCCTAGTTACATCATGGCTCTCTTACTTTGTATAAGTGTACTCTGTGATATTCACATAATAATGAAATCACTCAGCACATTTCTCAGAACATATCCCTGTAAAGTGATGTATGACTCTTGTGTACAGTTGTCCCTCAGTAACCCCTTCCTCTCCATCCTACCCAATCTCTGGATACCAAGTTCTGAAAAATTGTGCTCTATATGTGTAATAAGAATTGCAATGCATTCCACTGCTTTTGTGTATTTTAAAAAAAATAATAAAATCAATAAAAAAATAAAATGCATAAGTATGGGGCTAGGGTTGTAGCTCAGTGGTAGAGCACTTGCCTAGCACTTGTAAGGCACAGAGTTTGATCCTCAGCACCACATAAAAATAAATAAATAAAATAATAAAGGTATTGTGTCCATCTGCAATTAAAAATATTTTTTAAAATGCATAAGTATTGGGCTGGGATTATGGCTCAGTGGTAGAGTGCTTGCCTAGCACGGGCGGGACTGGGTTCGATCCTCAGCACCACATTAAAAAAGAAAATAAAGGCATTGTGTTGTGTTCATCTACACCTAAAAAATAAATATTTTTTCAAAATGCATAAGTATTGGCATATAACCTATACACACCTTTCCATATATTTTAAATCATCTTTAGATTACTTATATCTCCCAATGCCATGTAACTATGTAAATGGTTAAATTGTTTAGGGAATAAGGACATGAAAAAAGTCTGAACATGTTCAGTACAGATGCAGTTTTTTTTTTTTTCCCAAATATATTTGATCTGTGATTGGTTGAATCCATGGATATGGGACCAATAGGTATGAAGGACCTATTCAATTCATTTTGTTATTGTTCTTGTTGTTCTTGCTGCTGCTGCTGCTGCTGCTAGGGATTGAAGCTAGGCCCTCAGGCATGCTAAGCACACAGGTCTATCACTAAGGTATACTCCCCCCAGACATACTGTATTCTAGTGATTTTTTTTTCCCAAGAAACAAATAATTATCTTTATTTTAGTAATTGCTTTCAGAGATAAGGATTGTGGTCAAGAATGGGTGTTTGACTTTTCATTTCATATCTTTGCCTTTATTTATCTCTTTGCATTAGAAATATTATTTTAGCAAGGAATGGTGGCATGCATTTGCTCCCAGCTGCTTGAGAGGTTGAGGCAGGAGGATTGCAAGTTCAAAGCCAACCTGGGCAACATAGTGAGATGCTGTCTGAAAATTTTCAAAAGAGCTGAGAATATATATAGTTTAGTGGTAAAGTACTTGCTGAGCATGCACCAAATCCCTAATATGGCCAAAAAGAAAAAAAAGAATAAAAATGTTATATATTAAGCCTGGGGTTGTGGTGTATACCATTTGTTGCCATAGTTATTCCTGAGACTAAGGTAGGATGGTAGCTTGAGCACATAAATTTGGGACTAGTCTGGGCAACACAGCCCATATTTAAAAAAAAAAAAAAAAAAAAGTTGTTTTAAATTAAAAAAATTTTTCCTGGCAAATTTTATTAAAGCCAACAGAAGCTTGGTCACAGGTACAGACTGAATCAGCTGGTTTATTACAAATGACTTACTCAGCTGATTGCTCATTGGCCAAGTGATTTTTAGGGTCATTCTCCCCCCCCCCCCCATAAATCTAAATAGCTTAAATTCAAGACATTTAGAGACATGATAACTAAATAAGATTAGAATTTTTTTTTTTAATCCTTTTGGTCAGTTTAACCAAATCTTGTATTTTTTGTTGGTTTTCTTACAGATGTTTGACACAGTGAAGCGATTAAGAGAAAAATCTTGTTTAATTATAGCAACTACTTCAGGATTGGAATCTATTAAGAATGATGAGGTAACAACACTGTAACAATAGTGACATTGTTCTGTCTTTGAACAAGAAGTTACTTCTTTTTGTTAGGAGGAACCTGTTTATTGTATGTATGTATGTAAGATCTGTCCAACTTTTATTTATTCTGAACTTGACAGATATTTATTCAGTATAATTTATTTATTTTACAAAAGCAGAGAAACTTGATGTACAGTGGAATTCTACAAGAAATGCCATATTTTATTAATTTAAAAAATATTTTAGCCAGGCACAGTGATACATGTTTGTAATTCTAGTGATTTGGAAGGCTGAGGTTGCAGGATCACAAGTTAGGCTTAGCAACTTATTGAGACCCTGTCTCAAAATAAAAACAAAAGCTTAGTGGTTCAATCCCTAATACAAAAAAATTTTTTTTTTAATGTTTAAAAGTAGGATATACATCACAGTCAGTGACATCTCATGATTTAATTACCAGTATACATTCATTGGAGGAATATAAGGTAGTGGTACATCTTCTACTCAATAAAATGTAATAATGTTTAGGTCATTAAATTATTAGAGTATCTTTATTTGTGGTTATTAACTGTCCTTCCTAAAAGAAAAGCACACTGGATTTAAGTTAAAATAGAAAATCAAAAGGTACCAAATACATCTCAGTAATACTGTTAAAGTTTTCGGTCATAACAATGCATTTAGAAGTGTTAGACATTAAATTGGTTTAAATTGTTTAAATTTCATTGATTGTTTGACAAATGGTTTTAAAATTTTATTTCATCTATTGATGTGCCTGCGTTGAACATCAAACGCAGTTTATTGAATAATTAAGGTACTTGGCCTTGGCCTTTTACATTAAATTATTGAATAAATGAAGTAATAACAGAAGAAAAGTTGAAGTAATGATGTTAATTTTGAAACATTAAATTGAAAGTAGACCTTTTAGTTACTAAGTTTTTCAGAATCTTACTCTTAAGAAATTTTTCGACCCGGTAGGGGTTGTGGCTCAGAGGTAAAGCGTTCACCTACCATGTGTGAGGCTCTGGGGTCAATCCTCAGCACCACATAAAAGTAAAATAAAGATATTTTAAAAAAAGAAAGAAAAAAATTTTGTCACTGAACAGTGTACATATTGAGCGTTTCTAATTCAAAAATCTGAAATCCAAAACTTTGGAGCATTTCAGAATTCAGATTAGGAATGCTTAATTGATGAAGTCTTTGCAGTATCCCAAAATTCAAAATATCTTAAATCTGGAACATTTTTGGTCCCAACCATTTTATATAAGGGATGTTCAGCCTGTATGTAAATTTTTAATAGTAGATCTTAACTGCTGTTGTGATTTCTTAATATTCAGATTACTCACGATAAAGAGAAAGCAGAACGAAAAAGAAAAGCTGAAGCTGCTAGGCTACACCGCCAGAAGATCATGGCTCAGATGTCTGCCTTACAGAAGAACTTCATTGAAACTCACAAACTCATGTATGACAATACATCAGAAATGCCTGGGAAAGAAGACTCCAATATGGAAGAAGAGAGGTAAAACAAAGCAAAATAAAAGTTAACAACTTTTGGAAATAAAATTAAATACTCACTTTAAATCATGATTTTCCAAAACATATTTTATAATAATGGAAAAGACAGAAATGGGAACAGTAAAAATAGAAATCAACCCCTGTTATCCTGTTACCATACAAGCATGGGCATTCTTAGATACACATTTATATATTGATTACATATTGAGGGATATTGGATAATCTTTTGAGCCATGCCTTGTGGGATGTTATATGATACATAGTGAGAAGAGGGAGAAGGAAAAATGATAGTACTTTGAAAAAGTATTCCAAGAAATTTTAAATATTGAAAATACCCCAAATAGGCAATTTGTAGAAGATAAATATTTAAAATTTATCTTCTACAAATTGCCTATTTTTAAAAACAAACCTTCACTCTTATTTAAAACAACATGTGTTATGGGTAATTTTAGGAAATTGTATGTTTTCAGTAGCAGTAGACACATTGTATTCTGTGTAATAGGTCAATAATCAGGAAGCTGAGAATGCTAATGAAGACCATAATGAATAATGGCTATTTTAAAGTTAAAAATTAAAAGGGAGCTGGTGACATAGAGGTCAGTGGTAGAGCTTTTGTCTAGTACATATGAAGCCCCAAGTTCAATAATGGCACCTTAACTAAATTAAATAAAATAAATAAAAATGAGATATGTCTTGTATTTTTAATGTGTTTTTTTAGTGATTTGTTTTTATTTTAGCATATATTTTATTCTATTCTTTGCTTTCTCAGTATCTTATAAATCTTTTCACATTAGTACATATAGATCTCTAGTGTGAATTCTATATCATTCTTCATGACTGCTGCATAGTCTGCCATGGCACAGATGTACAATATTTTATCAGATTTTGGACATTTATTTGTTTCCCTTATCCCTCATTATAATTGGTCAGAAATTTTTTGTATGAGTCTCCTTGTGCATTTGTGCAAATAATTCTCAATGGTAAAATTCAAAAAAGGAAAGATATGGGTCAAAGTTTTAATAGATATGACCACAATCCCTTCAAACTGACTCTCCCAGTTTATACATCTAACAGTGTATGAGCATGCCTGTTTACTTCATTCTTACCAATACTTATTATCACTACTTGAAAATATCTGGCATTATCAAAATTTAAAATTTATGGGCTAGAAATGTAGCTCAGATGTAGAATGCTTCCTTAGCATATGCAAGGTTCTGGTTTTGATCCTCAGCACCACCAAAACAAAACAAAAAACATATGTTGACTAAATTTTCCTTATTAGTAGTATTAGGTTGAGCTAATATAATCTCATATGATTATTCACCTTTTATGTTTTATCTTCTACAAATTGCCTATTGTTATCCTTTGAATTCTTTGCTCTTGTCTTTTTGATGTATAGTTCTTTAAATTTTATTTCACATGTTTTGTTCCTATTTCTTTAACATTAATTATGAAATTTAGCCATAAAGAAGTCTACATGTAGACAGATATAACGATCTTTTAGAGCTTTAGTTTTTTGTATCTGTAGTCTTTTCTTATTCAAAAGTCACAACTTTAATTACATAGTTGCATTAATACATTTTCCTTTTAAAAATATCAGAGATAAAGCTGAAGTTCCATTTGAGTACCAGCTCAAATCCTGGATAACTTTCTGTTCTTCCTTAGATATTCATCTGCTTATAAATTTTATATATTTTTGTCAGAATTTTTACTGTTATTACATAAAAATATGTATAACCGTAGGAATTCTATATTGTCATTCAGCCTTTTATTTTAGTTGCATAAATTATATTATATGTACATCTTGCAATATTCTATTTTCACTTCATTGTTTTGAAGATATGTATGTGTTCTTTCATACACAGTGAGCTTAGTGTTTCTCAGTTGAAGCATTTGGGCGGCCATTTTTTTCATGCAAGACTGTTCCACAGATTACAGGATACTTAGCATACTGTGCTTACTAGCCTATGACAACCAAAAAGCAAATCTCCACTATGTATTTATTACCAAATGCTTCCTAGAAGGTGGTACCACACCTATTGAGAACTACGTTTTACAAACTGCATAATATTGCATATCGTGTAAGCTCATTTATGTAGGTGAACATTTATTTCTAGTTTGCCAAATGATACACTATATTTCATAGAGCTTCTTGAACAGATAATATTGCAGTATAGTTCAGAACATGGCCTCACAGGTTAAATACTGGTCCTGCTATTTACTGGTGATGAATTACAGGGTCTTTCTCTTCACTGTCTCTAGGCCTCAGCTTTTTCCTCTGAAAATTGAAGGTAATTGTAATACCTACCTCACAGAATTGTTGTACCGATTGAGTAAACATAATTATAGTATTTGAAATAGTGCTTAGTATCATAATCAGTATTTATAAATGTTTTCTCTTTTTTATATATGATTATTGCACACATTAGTAGATTCTAAGATTTGCTAGCCCATTAAGAGTAAATCCTAAGTATAGCTACATCATTAAGATGTAAGTTTTTTAATTTTAACACCTACCAAAATAGAAATAGAAGCCTAAATGCCTAATGAGAGGGAATTAAAAAAACTACTGTGTCACAAATAGTAAAAGAATACTATGTAGCCATTTAAAAATGTTTCTGAAGAAATTTTAATCTCAGGAGAAAATGACAAAAAATTTTGTAAATGAATAAAACAAGATATAAGTAAATCTGTATATGTAATATAATCTTATTATATCAAATATATTTTATAAATGTTTCTGAAAGCAAAAAAAATATGCAGGGTTACTAGTGGTTATTGCTAGGTTGTAGGAGTATATAGGAAGATTTCCTACATCTTTTTTTTCTTAATTATAGAGCTTTTTGTCTAGATGTTCCAAAATTTATCAATAAGTATGCATTACTTTTTTTTTTTTTAATATTTATTTATTTATTTTAGTTTTCGGTGGACACAACATCTTTGTATGTGGTGCTGAGGATCAAACCCGGGCCACACGCATGCCAGGCGAGCGCGCTACCGCTTGAGCCACATCCCCAGCCATGCATTACTTTTATATTTAAAAAAAGACATAATCCAATTTGTTGGTATAATAAATTAAATATATATGCTATTTCATGATCTGCTTTTTTTGCACTTAGCATCACAAACTGTAATTTCTAATAAGAAAATCAATTAATTAAAGCCAGAAATATTAGGGGGAAGCTTTGAAGATAATATTCCTAGATATCATTTTTATTTTTATTTTTAAAGCTTTTACCTACATTTACTTAAAATCTACCAAAGTATAAAGACAAGTGACCAAAACATATGTCCTCATTTCTGGTCGTTTCTTTTGGTAGCACCCCAGCAGTCAGTGACTACTCTAGAATTGCTTTGGGTCCTAAACGGGGTCCAACTGTTACTGAAAAGGAGGTGCTGACATGCATCCTCTGCCAAGAAGAACAAGAGGTGAAAATAGAAAATAATGCCATGGTATTATCGGCCTGTGTCCAGAAATCTACCGCCTTAACACAGCACAGGGGAAAACCCATAGAACTCCCAGGTGGTATGTATTATTTAATTAATATCTTTTTGAGCATTTCTTTTCATATCTATGCAATTAGAAAAAAATACTCTTTGAATGAAGTTTGGGAGTGAGGTTGTATTTAGTTTTATTTGGTTATATTACAATTTATCCACATGTAAAATAGGTTTTTACATGCCATGTTGGCTGCTTTTCTTTTTTTTTTTATTTTAATTTTTATTAGCACTTGACCACATTGTTCATTCTATCTCTGGTTTTTATTTTATTTTTCTTCTTGCTGAACATTTAAAAATAGGTTGTAGGCATTTTGACATGTCATCCCTAAGCTTTTCTGCATGTATTTTCTAAAACTAAAGACACTCTACTATATATCTATCATACCATTATCATACTAAAGAAAGTTAATAATAATTCAGGAATATAGCATCTAATATAAAATACGTATTTCTTCAACTTTTCTTAGAATGTCTTCAGTAGGTGGATTTTGTTTTTCCCCACTCGGGATCCAAACATGTCTCATGTGTTACTTTGGTCAAGTTTTTTGTAGTCTGTTTTAATCTAGAATAATCTCTTGCTTTGTTTTGTTTTGTTCATGCTAATTGTTTGAGGAATGTAGGCCAATTGTCTTGTGTAGTATTTTGGATTGTGAATTTATCTTATTGTTGCCTCATGATTTGATTAATGTTAAACATGTACCTGGTTAAGAATAATAATTAGGTAATGTGTTACATTTCTTATATCACATCAGGAGTTAGGTGCTTTATTTTTTTAAATACCTTTGACATAATAATGATAATAAAAGCTAATATTAATTGAATATTTAATGTGTGTCAGGTTCTAATTAAGTGCTTTATGTGTATGTACTTACTTAATCCTCACAACAACCCTGTGAGTTAGTTACCAGTATTGGTCCCATTTTGCAGATGAGGGAACTGAGGCACAGAGAAGTTAAGTAACTTGCCCAAAGTCTGCTTTTTTCTGCTAGATTATAATACCCCTCAATATCCCTTAAAATCATCATCTATTCAAATTAGTCTTTAAAATTGCAAAGGAAAATTGATCTTAAATCAGAATATCATTGCAGTGACTAAGCTAATGAAGCTTAAACCTAATGTTCAAAATTAAAATGTAAACAAAAGGTTGAGTTTTTATTAATCTGCACTGATTTTAGAATCATACCTGATAGTCTTGTTTTATATTTACCTCTGTTTTACTATTAATAATATATATCCTCCTTTCATAATATTGTGATACTTGGATATTTTTAAGAAGTGAAAGTTTGTGATTAGAATTTTAGACCTGATGACCTCTCTTTCTTCCCCAACCCCCATTCCTTTGTTATAATCTTGGAAGAGATGCATTCATAACTCTTCCTTTTGTGTTTCTGAACCAGAAACCCTAGACCCACTTTTCATGGATCCTGACTTGGCCTATGGAACTTACACAGGAAGCTGTGGCCATGTAATGCATGCAGTATGCTGGCAGAAGTAAGTTGTTCCTCTGACATGTTCTTGAAAGAGACTAGGAACAGTGAAGTTCACTTCAGGCCACAAAAAGGCATGTTTTCTCATGTCTTCTTTCCTTTTTTCTTATTGGAATAATTCAAACAGTTTTAATTACTAATTCTGTTTGCATGATACTAATTGTTATATAAGCCGTGGAAAATATTTTATAAAGCTCTCAATTTAAGATTTTCAGGGACTAGATATAATTCAGGTAGAACATGTGTTCAGCATGCAGAAAGCCCTGGGTTCAATGTCCAGTGCTGCTTAAAAAAAAAAAAAATTAAAGTGTTCCTTACTCCCTCTGTTTGCTTTCCACAAACTAATCAATAGTCACATTGTTCATCAGTATTCACATAAAAATAATAGTAATCCTCATTTTTAAAAATCTCAAAAACGGTGAAAGTACCTTGAGACAGGACAAGAAGTCTAGTTTTATGTCAAAAAAAGATAAAAATTTAAAAATGCAATTCCTGAGAAATCTTTTGTTTAATAGTTTACCCACTTGGTATTTAATTAAAATATAAAATTTTTCTATGATAGCCCTCACTATTGTAGTTGGTCCCTGCAAACACATATGTCAACATTGCTGTTGATAGGAGACAAGTTATGATTCAGTAAATTAATTTTATTATAAATTTATATCTGCCATGATAAATTTTCCAATTTGTCCCCAAAAAGTGGGAATCCTATTTATTTCATAATTTAATGTGTATTTTTTGTATATAAGTTTTACACTTGATCTTAGTTAAAAAGCTGAGAAGCAATGTACATAAGTTCTAAAGATGTTTACTGGAGCAAATTTTTCAGATCTTTGTACTTGGATTAAAGCAAGTTCTAAAAGTACACGTGTCTTTGGAATTTTGCAGGTATTTTGAAGCTGTACAGCTGAGCTCTCAGCAGCGCATTCATGTTGACCTTTTTGACTTGGAGAGTGGAGAATATCTTTGCCCTCTTTGCAAATCTCTGTGCAATACTGTGATTCCCATTATTCCTTTACAATCTCAGAAAATAAACAGGTATATTTTAATTTATGTTTTGGTTAATTTTTTTAAAACCTATATTTAATCTTTTAATTTATGCCTGTTTTGTTAGATTATTAGTTTCTTTTTTACTCTTTAAAGAAATGAGTGTGTTTTATTTCATAACTTAAATCATATTTTAAAATAAAATTAAAAGCTCCATTTTTTGGTCTTTAAGATAACTGGAATATTCATTTACTTAAATCAGGATGTTGTGCGTATATCTTCCAGTCAACATTACAATAGAACTCTGTTCTCTGCCTTAACACTCACAGGAGAAAAGATGTGAAAAAATTCATTATTTTCATTACTTGCTATCTGAACTTCTGTAGCTCTAAAGGTCTTTGTATTATTTTTCTAATTCTGTTTTTTTTTTTAATTCAAATGCTATGGTTTTAGACATCTGGGAGAAAAGCTAATAATAAAAACACTCATTGTATATGTTTCGATAATAGGTGAGCCTTTAGGACTTCAAAATTTCTGTATTCTGATAACCTGTAAATGGGATTACAACAAATATTCATTTTTTAATGACAACTGGGTTTCTTAACTATTTTTATATTCTCACTTTTCATTTAATAATAACAGTACTATTCATACTTGTTGGGTTCTTTTCAGTGATTTTGTAATAATAAACCCAAGTTCTGCTAAAGGAAATGGTTTGTTGTTTAAAAAAATCACCTTTGGGCTAGGGATGCAGCTCAATGGTAAAGTGCTTTTCCTAAGTCTGAGGGCCTGTGTTTGATCCCCAGTACTACAGAACACCAACCAACAACAACAAAACCACCTTTAACATGTTTCCATAGCAAAAAATGTTAAGAAGTGATATGTATGGCAGGCAGAGTCAAGTAATAGTTGCTGTATATCTACTATTCCATGTCTTTGGAAAACCTGGTTTACAAACTGTCATCTTCATCTTCTTCCAATTTGTTGGGAGATAGAAATATAGGAAGAAGCGGGCTGGGGCTGTAGCTCAATAGAGGAGCACTTGCCTAGCATGCCTGAGGCACTGGGTTTGATCCTCAGCACCACATAAAAATATACAAAGAAAATAAAGCATTCTGCCCATCTACAACTACAATCAATCAATCAATCAATCAATCAATAAAAATTTAAAAAAGAAATATAGGAAGAAGGTTGCATCCAAAAAACCCTATTTCATTTATTCAGTAATTAATGTATTCTAGGCACTCTTCCAAGCGCTTGCTACCTTATGTTATTTAATTCTTACAGTAGTGTATTGAAAATAGATACTGTTATTTCCATTTAAAGATATAAAGAATTAGAGATTATGAGTATTTTTACTTCTCCCAGAGTTATACACTTGGAAGACAAAAATTAAAAAATAGTGAATGTACCTTGAGACAGGACAAGAAGTCTAGTTTCAACATCTTATTAGTCTGCACAAGCCTTAAAAAAAAAAATACACTATTGTTCCCTTTAATAAGGATTATGAAGCATGTAAATAATTCTCTAAAGGAAGACTCAGCAACTTTCCTTGATGTCTTTAAGAATAGGATGCTTCAGGGCAGTCCTTTCAAAAGTCAGAAAAACTGATTTTTACAACCAGGTCTCTTAGAACCCTGAAATGCTTACTGTCAATAATAATTTTGTTAACTCAGAATCTGACATGTATAATTGTACATAACATTTTTATTAGATGCATCTATTTGCCTGTTTTTTTAGAACACCAGTATGAGTATAATAAAAATTATATTAATAAAGTTAAAAGTGTATGAAGAACTTTATCAAAAGTAATAATTTTTTTAAATTTTCATTATCTAATAACCATTATCTAATCAAAATCTAATATGAATTCATCAAAAAAATAAAGCTAATATGCTAAGGTTTTTTATTTCTTGTGGTACTGAGGATTGAACTCAGGACTTCACACATGCTAGACAAGCACTCTACCTCTGAGCTACATCCCCCCTAACCTTTTGAATATGTATTTATTCATTCATTTGTTTATTTATTTATTTATTTATTGCCCGGGATTGAACCCAGAGGCACTTAATGGCTGAGCCACATCCCCAGCCCTTTTTATATTTTGAGATGGGAGTCTCTCTGAGATACTAAGGCTGGCTTTGAACTTGCAATCTTCCTGCCTCAACCTTCTGAGCTGCTAGAATTACAGGCATGTGCCACTGTGCCTGGCTCCTGAGTTTTTGAATGATTGATTTATTGATTGATACTGAGGCTTGAACCCAGGGTCTTTAACCTGGTAGGCAAGAGCTCTACCACTGAGCTACTTCCCCAACTCTTTATTTTTATTTTAAGACAGGGTATTGCCAAGTTACCTAGGCTGCCATCAAACTTGGAATCCTTCTGCCTCAACCTCCTTGAGTAGCTGGGACTATAGGCATATATATCTCTGCACCCACTATATGCTAATATTTTTTAAAAGAAATTTAGTTATAACCAGTGATAATATCATTCATTTTTGAGAATCAAAAAATGTTTTGGTCAAATTCATGCCCTAGTGTGCAATTTTGGCACAGTTCACTATATATTTTAACTCAAGATTATTTAAAAAAAAAAAAAAAAGATTGTCCTTTCAATAAACAGATTCCTCTTTTGTAGTCTTTTTTTTTAATACTTTTTTTAGTTGTAGTTGGACATGATATCTTTATTTTATTTATTTTTATGTGGTGCTGAGGATCAAACCCAGTGCTTGACGAACACTCTACCACTGAGCCACAACCCCAGCCCCATTTTGTAGTCTTTTTTAATAAAATGGTTTCTGGTCCTCATGGTTCTTAGCACACTGGATCATATCCCTACCTTTATGAAATTTACATTCTATGAAAGAAAGGGTGGCAATAAACAAATACAAATAGCTGAGTACTGAGAAGTTCTATGAAAAAAACTAATGTAGTAGGGTATAAAGGGCTATAAAAAGGCTAGTTACTCTATTGTCAGGGAGCTCATCTCTGAGATGGTAACAGTTCATCTGAATGAAGTTAAGGACTAGTAATGTTGCTGTCTGGAAGAAGAAAATTCTAAGCACAGGCAATATCAACAGCAAAGGCCCCAAGTTACGAACGTAGCTGGCATGTTCAGGCACAGGAAGAAAACAACATCTTGGAATGGACTACCAAGGAGGAGCCAGATTATAAAATTGTAAACTCATAGATGAGCTAAGGCAAGAAGTCAGAATTTAAAATTTTACTTATGATGGGAAAACATTGGGGCATTTTGAACAAGGGAATCATTATCTAATTTATAGTTTTAGAAGCTCCTTTGGGCTGCTACATGATAAATTCATACTTGAAAAAAAAACAGGAATGGGAGTAGAAAGAACACTTAAAAGTCTATTGAAGTAGTTCAGGTTAGGAACTACTAAGGTGGTCTAGAGTAATAAAGGTAGAAGAAAGTGATCAACTTTTGAGATAGTTAGAAAGTAAAACTGTGGGGCTGGGGATGTGGCTCAGAGGTAGAGTGCTCGCCTAGCATGCATGAGGCACTGAGTTCAATCCTCAGCACCACATGAAAATAAAATAAAATAAAGATATTGTGTCCACCTGTAACTGAAAAAAATAAATATTTTTTTAAAAGAAAGTAAAACTGTGATACTGCTAATAGAGTGTGAGGGAATCAGAAAAGTCTTTAGTTTTTTACTTGAGAAATTAGAATGATATTTTCATTTACTAGCATTTCTTACTTCTGAGTAATAGGAGTATGAGGTGTTTGTTTTACTCTTTGTACTTTTAAATTCCCTTCCTTCCCAAAAATCATTTAAATGCATGTTTCTATAACCTAGAAAGTTAATCTGGAGAAATTTTGATATTTTTATATAGCCATCTCTATTCAAGGAAAGACTCTGCAAGTTTGGCTGTTTACATTGATTTGGTACCAGTGGATTTTTCAAATAATTCTTAAATGTCATTTTTTCAGTGAGAATGCAGATGCTGTTGCTCAACTTTTGACCTTGACAAGATGGATACAGACTATTCTGGCCAGAATATCAGGTTACAATATGAAACATTCTAAAGGTTTGCTTAAATTTATGTTAGCTGTGTGAAAATTGTCTCAGAATCATTGATTTTTTAAAAAAAAAAGTTATTATTATGGTGAAATATAGTTCACAAGTACAAATTCGCTGAATATCATGAAAGACAGGTTTCTAAGGCCAAGACTAAATTTGGTCTATATCATTTTCTTAATGCAGTTGTTTTCATACTGTCTGGCAGAATAGACAGTGATTAAAGTCAGACTGACTGATTTAAATCTTAGATCCAAGACTCATTCTAATCAGCAAGATTCACTTACTGGCTCTGTTGTTCTTGGGCAAGTTACTTAAGTTCTCTGTGCTATAATTGAGAGAATTGTTGGCTATTAAGGCACTGTGCTTAAAAAAGTATAAGAGGCGTTTTTAAATTTAGCAAAGAAAAGTATTTTTCTTTATTCAGCTGTGAATCAATAAGATGAAGAAGGCAAAGTACAATATTTTTTTTGTTGTTTTTGTTATTATTTTTCTCTTTTTATTTTTTGAGATTGTGTCTTAACTGTGTTGCCCAAGCTGGTCTTGAACTCCTGAGCTCAAGTGATCCTTCCACCACTGCCTCCTGAGTAACTAGAACTACAAGGCAGTGCTACCATGTCCAACTTTAAAAGTCTTTTAATTCTCATTCCCTCATTGGAGTTAAAATTGATTAAAACCATACCTAGAAAATATTTCAGAATATTTCTAGGTGTTTTACTCAAAATATTTATGTCTTAACTTTATCATCCATACCCACATGTATTTGTCCAACTATTTCCTGATTATTTCCCCCTCTGCCATGCTTTAACTATTTACAACCTTTTAGTTATGTGCATTTAGGGAAAATGAAGAATGTATACAAAAGCTAGAGATCAAAAATAGGAATTATGGTTTTATTTCTTAATACTATAGTAATCTAAGTTATCCAGTATTAAGTGTTTAATTGTACTGTACATAAAAAAAAAAGCATTGTAAAGGCTTTATGTTCTCTGCCTCATCAAACATGTATTTTATACAGTTCAGAGAATGTTACAAGAGGAAATGGCATTAATAACCATATTTTATAGTATAAAATAATAGGTCTTATAAAGCTTTAAAGAAGAAATAGATTCATAGAGCCTAAAGTAGTAAAGGAAAATGTCATGGAGAAAATGGAATTTGAATTAACTTTGGATCAGATTTGTATGTGTGGTAGAAATAAAAGAGAGCAATCAGGTAGAGAAAAGAGAAAATATTTTTAGGGAAGTATGACTATAGCATTTTCAGAAATGAATTGAGTGTACACAGTGGGGAATAAGAGGAGAGCACAGGGCAAGGTTATAGAGGGATATGAATAAAAATTTGGACTTGGTTTTTAGAAGCAGAAAGAGGGAAGACAATAGTTGGCAATGTATGAGTTTGGCGGTGATCTATCAGTTTCCTTTCTTCCTCCATTAACTTAATAGCAAAACCTTTTTCACAATTGGTGAGTATAGAGTAACATTCAGTATGCTGAAAAACTCCTTAATGGAAGATCTTTTTTTTTGCTAAGAAACTATTTAGGGCATGTACTTACCATTTGCCACTTCTTTTCAGCAGTAAAAATTCAGCATATAGGGCTCTTCTCATTCTTTATTTTTAAATGGCTTGGATATATGTGAATAGTTTCTTTTTATTTATTTTTTAAAAGTAGATGAACATCCTGATTGTACATCCTTATAATTAGGTCTCAAAAGTTCAGCCTTAGTTTCACATGTTTTTTGTCATTTTGGTCTTTAAATGATTTAACTGGAAGTCTCAAACATGGCTTTAAGTGGAAAGGTCCCTTTATTATTTATCAGACAGCATGACTAGAGGACAACAATAAAAAATACGAGTGATAAGTGTCTTTAAGAATACTAACTTTTTTAGACTTCTGTATTTTTAATGGAAGAAAATACTTAACATAATCTAACGAAACTGTTGAAATAAAGAACTTAAAGGAAGAAACCACAGAATGATTAAAAAATTTTGAGCAAGTGACTAGCATTTTTTTCTGGTAACTTTTTTTTTTAAGGTTCCAAAAAGAAAGAGAAAAAAGAGTATAGAGAAAATAAATATTTGAGGAAATAATGGCTGAAAAGTCCCCACATTTGGTAAAAGATACACATTTACACATTCAAGTAGTTCAGTGTACTTTAAACAAACTTAAAACCACTCAGACCATCATAACCAAACTGCTGAAAACAAAAGATAGATTATTCACTAACATATACTGCTTTGCTAAAAGGATACATATGCAGTGTTACCTAAAATGGAAATACAGAGGAAGAGTTGCTGATAAGGAAAAATAATCTACTAGGTGAATAGCAAAATGCAGAACTGCATTGTATAATATTATCTTTTGTTCAAAACAAAACAAAATAGTATGTGTAACATTTCTATGGAGAAAAGAGTATCACCCAAATGTCATGTTATTGTCTGGTGGGAAAAGTATAGGTGGTTTTTATCGTTCATTAGCATTTTCTAGGTTTTCTAAAATGATCATGTATAATTTTTTTTAAAAATTATTGTCAGAACTAAAGTTATTCATTATTTTTCTTTTTCCTTTTAAATTATTAGGAGAAAACCCAGTAATTCCTGTCTTGTTTAATCAAGGAATGGGAGATTCTACTTTTGAGTTTCATTCCATCTTGAGTTTTGGAGTTCAGTCTTCGTAAGTATCTAAATGGTTAAAAAGTTTGTAAATGGGGCTGGGGTTGTGGCCCAATGGTATAGTGCTTGTCTAGCATGTATGAGACCCTGGGTTCGATCCTCAGCACTACATAAAAATAAATAAATAAAATAAAGGTATTGTGTCCAACTACTTCTAAAAAATAAATGTTTAGAAAAAAAAGTTTTTGTAAATGGCTGTGAAAATAAGAATGGGAAATGATTCTTTCCTCTTTCTTTTCTTCTTTATTTGTAAAATTTTTCCTTTATCCCATTTTTCTTTCTTTTTCCCTGGAGTTTTATTTGTATTAGTAAAGTTAAGTGGTTTGATATATAATATCTCTAGGTAACCATTTTTGACCAATTCTGTATGGATCAGAATTTAAGAGACTTTACTTATAGTCACATTTGACTTTCCCTGAAAAGCCTCAGGTCATACCCCTGTACTCTCATTTTTTTTTTTTTTTTCCATGAAAACAAAACTAAGGGCTGGGGTTGTGGCTCATGGGATTGGGGCTGGGGCTCAGCGGTAGAGTGCTCACCTAGCATAGGTGAGGCCCTGGGTTCGATCTTCAGCACCACATAAAAATAAATAAATAAGGGAATTGTATCCAACTATAACTAAAAAATAAATATTTAAAAAAAAAGAAAAGAAAACTAAAAGCAATGGGCTTCCTTACCTACTTCACATAGATATTTATGTGATAACACTTCAAAAAATATAGTATGCCCAAATCAGGTATTATTATTTTATGAATATGACTATCTAGAATACTTTTCTCTGGTTGTATTCCTTATTTATATTATCTGTCCCATTACTACTGAAAATACTTATTACAAGTAGAAGTTCATAAAACCAAAAATTATCACTTCAAATACGTATTATTTGTCACACATACACACCACACACACCCCTCTTATCGATGAGTATGGAAGTATTTCTTGGTCTCTTTCCTGATCATCAAAATGTATTAGGTCAGATCTGTTTCCTTTGAATTTTATTCCCCTCTAACCAGTTTTTCCCTTTGGATCTGAACTCTTGCAGCTATAATCATTTACTGGATCTTTAATGATAAATTATATGGGTCATTATCATTGTATAAGAGATATTTAGCTTTTCCCATCTTATTGATGGGAGTTTTGGAGTTCAGTCTTATTGAGTTTTGGAGTTCAGTCTTCGTAAGTATCTAAATGGTTAAAAAGTTTGTAAATGGGGCTGGGGTTGAATAAATCTTCTACAGGGGTTCTAATCTATAATTGGACAAAGAACGGTTTACTTAAGTCAAAGGAGTTGTTTCTGTTGCTTCAATACCTAATGAGCATTCTTGGGAAAATAGCCCTTTTTACTAAATTATTGTGTAACTTTTTTTGTTTTGTTTTATTTGTAGGATCAAGTATTCTAATAGTATCAAGGAAATGGTCATTCTCTTTGCCACAACAATCTATAGAATTGGACTAAAAGTGCCTCCTGATGAAACAGATCCTCGAGTCCCCATGATGACCTGGAGCACATGTGCTTTCACTGTACAGGCAATTGGTAAAGTCTGTAAGAAAACTGGCTTGGAAGCTGGGCACAGTGGCACACATCTGTAATCCCAGCTACTCAGGAAGCTGAAGCAGAAGGATAACAAGTTCAAGACCAGCCTGGCCAACTTAGTGAGACCCTGTCTCAAAATAAAAGGGCTGGGATATAGCTCAGTGGTAGAGCACTTAACTTGCCTGGCATGCAGAAGACCCTAGTTTCTATTCCCAGTATTGTACACCTAAGCCCAGTGACTCCAGAGGCTCAGGTAGGAGGATCCTAAGTTTAAGGCCAGCCTAGGCAACTTAGTGAAACCATATATGAAAACAAAAAATAAAAAGGGCTGGGGATGTTGCTCAATGGTAGAGTACCCTGGGTTTGATCCCCCAGAACCAGAAATACTATAGGAGCAGGGTAACCGGGGAGGGAAGGAGGAAGGAAAGAAAGAAAAAAAATTTTGGTTTGGAGGTTTTAGTGAAACAATTTTGATTGACTAGAAAATTATTTCTTTTCCTGATGGCACAGAATAGTTTGCCTTGCTTAAGGATTACTAATATTTCAGTATAGTAGTGTGGCCTGATGCCATTAGGTCTGATAATTTTTTTTACATTGATCTCCTTTTAACTACCATAGTGACCATAAGCAGCACAAGTTAAAATTATTTTAGGGCTGGGGTAGCTCAGTGGTAGAGTGCTAATCGCATGTGTGAGGCCCTGGGTTCGATCCTTAGCACCACATAAAAATAAATAAATAAAAATGGAGATATTAAAAAATATATATTTTAAAGGGATAACAAGAAGTACACTATAGCCAAAAAGTGGCACATTTATGACACTAGGTGTCAAGAATAAGTGGCAATGAAGAATCAACTCAGAAATGCCCAGTAATTTTTGTTTCTTTTATACTTTGAGAGAAAAGAAAAAAAGGGCTGGGGCTGTAGCTCAGTGGTGTGAGGCACTGGGTTCAATCCTCAGCAACACATAAAAATAAATAAATAAAATGATATTGTGTCCATTTACAACTAAAAAAATAAAATTTAAAAAAAAAGAGAGAGTTAAAAAAAAAGAAAGAAAGAAAAGAGAGGGAAACCAAAGTTACCTAAAAACCTTATCAGAAAAGGGAAATCTGAGATAAGACAGATTAGCAAACTGAAACTAACCAGGTCTGAAGGGGAAGGCTTCTGTCAAATTTTTTGCCATGTTGGAAATTTCCCATCAAAAAGCAAACCAGTGAAAAATCACTTAGATTTTTAAATTAGCACATTTGCTCATTACAATTACAAGATATAATACTATATAGAAGAAAATAACAACTCTTCTTTTTGGGGGGTTACTGGGAATTAAACCCAGGGGCACTTACTTAACCACTGAAACACATCCCAGCCCTTTTTTTTTATATTTTATTTAGAGACAAGGTCTAACTGATTTGCTTAGGGCCTTGCCAAGGCTGGCTCTGAACTCATAATACTCATGATCCTCCTGCCTCACCCTCCTGAGCTGCTAGGATTACAAGGCATGCACCATCATGCCTGGCAATTAAGAACTCTTTGTTCAAGCCACTTTAGATCTACTGTGTATTTTATTTTTGATAATAATTTTTTAGGAACTCACTGTATTTTCTACACTTTGAAGTATTTTTAGAACAATATGCTGTTTTATATTTTGAATTAAGTGCATGGACGCCTCTTTATTACCCAAAACTTTCCTATAGCAGTAGACATCAGATTTTAGGAATCTCTTCCATAGTTTTGGTATTATCTTCTTTTTTCTATAAATATGTTCTAATTCATATACATATATTTAGTTATAGATGGACACAATACCTTTATTTTATTTATTTATTTTTATGTGGTGCCGAGGATCAAACTCAGTGCCTTACCCATGCTAGGCAAATACTCTACCACTGAGCCACAACACCAGTCCCTGTTTTAATTCTTTTAAAATTATACTTAAAAGATTATAAAGTTACATGCATCTGCCTTACATATTATTTTTAAGCAAAGTGAGTTCCTGTTACATATAAAAATTACTTTTAAAAATTTTTGCATAAAAAAGATATTAAAAAGTGGACCAGGCTGGAGTTGTGGCTCAGTGCTAGAGTGCTTGCCTAGTATGCATGAGTTCTATCCTCAGCACCACATAAATATAAAATAAAGATATTGTGTCTACTTAAAGCTAAAAAATAAATATTAAGAAAAAGAAAAACCAACCCAAGTATTTTGGTTTTTTGCAAGAATTCTTTATAGAGTTCTATAGGAACTTTATAGTTTATACTAGTAATTTATAGATTGTCTACATTTGCTTCTCTACTGTTCTCTCAAAAATGGGGAAATTTTGGCATATACAAACAATAAGACATTGAAGAAGAAAACTGCAAATCATCTGATCAAAAATATAATTAATTTAGGGCCCAGGGATATAGATCAGTGGTAGAGCTCTCCCCTAACATGAGCAAGGCAGTGGGTTTAATTATAATTCTGCATGCCTATAATCCCAGTAACTCCAGAAGCTAAGGCAGGAGGATTTTAAGTCCAGCCTGGGAAACTTAGTGAGACTCTGTTTAAAAGTAAAAAATTAATGGGGCTGGAAATGTAGCCCAGTGGTAGAGCACCCCTGGGTTCAGTCCCCAAAACCCCTTAAAAATACATATATATGTAAAATTCTAGAACATTTAATAGAAACTAAATACAATATATAATTGTAGCAGCATTCTGGATTTATTATTTTTATGTTTTTCTTATTTTTTAAGAAAATCTATTGGGTGATGAAGGAAAACCTCTGTTTGGAGCACTTCAAAATAGGCAGGTATGTATATTTCAACAGGGTTTATGTAATTCACGGAATGCTTTTTTAAATCTCTTTTTCTGTAAAGAACAGCAGAATTTTGTAGGGAGGTAAAAAAGAGCTGCTTCAGTCTCATAGGAAATGGCCTATGTTTTGCACTTTACAGAATTTACTCAATCTTAGTGGTTAAATATATTTCACACAGAGATTTCAGGTGATACTTGATTACATTTCCTCCCCTTCTCTGTATATTGACAAATCAAAAACCTGGCATCTCCTGTGTTTTCTCCCTCTCACTGATTTTTCACTATCATATTGCATTAAATATATGCTGGTTGAGTTAGGAAAATTATTATACTGAATTCAGGAATAAAACTAAGCCATGATTCCTTGATGGATAGATACTACACAGTTTACTTCTGCCTCAGGCCAACCAAAGCCTTTTAACATAGGCAACCCTGGAAAACAGTATTAAAGCAATGTGCTCAGTAGCCCTGTGAAGACAAATGGACAACTGAAGATTCCCTAAACTATTTTCATTCTAACCATTTTTCTCTTACTTTCCCGACAGTCAGCATAGCAGACTTGTAGTCCACAGTGTGCTTCCCATCCTGCTATTATGGAAACAGATGTATTTCACTGATTTTCTTACCATCATTTTAGAATTTCTAGAAATACATTTGCACTGGCATCAGTAGAATAAATTGGCCAGACATTTAAGAAAATGACACTGAATAAAATGGTTACTCAGCCAAGCGCACTTGCACATTGTGTATAATCCCAGCCAAATACCCCTGGGTTCAATCTGATACAATTAAAAAATATATATATATACACACACACACACACACATGTATTAGAATATAAGTATATGATATATAAGTGTGGTGTCTTCTTCATCATTTCACATTTTATCTTCCTCTTACTTACAATCTAGCATAATGGTCTGAAAGCATTAATGCAGTTTGCAATTGCACAGAGGATTACCTGTCCTCAGGTCCTGATACAGAAACATCTGATTCGGCTCCTATCAGGTACAGTCTTCTGGATTATTATGTTTTTAGTTACATGTATTTTTCTACTGCATTTCTGGCAATGTATTTCATTAGGAAACAACATAGTACAGTAATTGTTAGTACTCACTAATGAAATCTTAATGCCCACAACAGGTTTACCAAAAATAAAGAAATAAAGCACATAGCTATCACATTAGTACTTGCAATTTTGTTTAAAAATCAGGTATTTTCCAAGTATTTTTAGCTTATATTCTTTGTATTCACCTAGTCATTGAAATAGTATCCTCAACCACTAACATACTTGTTTCCCAAATCTGGTTAGAAAAGGGATGGACTTGGATAGAAAGGGATAGATCATTTTAAAATTTTATTTCATTGTTGAGTCAAAGTCATGTAAAATAATAGAAATGCTAATTGTGATAATGTCAGAACTTAGGCTGTGTTGTTATTTTATAATAACTTTATTCTATTTATGTTTTTATGTAGTGCTGAGTATCGAACCCAGAGACTCACACATACTAGGCAAGCGCTCTATCACTGAGCCACAACTCCAGCCCCAGGCCTGTGGGGTTTTTTGTTTGTTTGTTTGTTTGTTTGTTTGAGAGATAGGCTGTAACTATTTCTTGATGATTTTCTTGCAGTTTAGCAAGCTAGAATTATACTAAGGGCCCATATGATATTCTCAGTATAAAAATAAAAAGGATGTGTTTACATTTTGGTGGTCTGCATTTCCATTATGCATTTAAAGTCTACAACAATAGTTCCTCTGGACCCAAACAGGTCAGCCTTAAAAAGAGCTATTTATAAATCAGTTTGTTCAAAAATTCAAAATGTCATGAAGGAGGGTTTCAGCTTGTTCTTCCTAGATAAATTCTTACCAAATAAGAATTATATGAGTTTTTTAAGTTTTAAAGCCAGATATAGGGTTTTTTTGTTTGTTTGTTTTTGTTTTTTCCTGGCTAATTAGCAGTCATTTTTTTTCCCCAAGATAGTTTACCTTGAAAAATTGTTGAGGTCAGTTTTTCCTCTTTACTGATCCCCACAAGCCTCTTAGGAATCTCTTCTTGAGTATCTTTCTGCTCACTCTGATGATATGGTGATTCCACAACTCATCTAAGGCTGCCTCCCAACTTTCATTAGAACTTTACAATGCTTAGTTTTTATTTTTTTCAAATTAGTTTCCAGTTATTCCTGAATTATCTCATGTTACTAGGAATCTAAGATTGAAGTATTCTCCTAGCCACACATTTCAAAAGTTGTTTGTTTATGTCGCTTTCTTTTTTCTCTTGTTGGCCAGTTGCACAGGCCCAGAACTTTTCATGTTATACATACCTGTCTTTGTTCTTATGACCTCTTCCTGTTATTGAACAGTTTATCATATTTACATAGTTCTATTTTGTTTTTTAATCTTTTGGTATCTCTTTCATTTAATTCATAATCTAGATACCTTGTTTTACTAGGACTTCCAAGCAGTCTCATTGCTTTTGTATTTATTGCCCATTATGGGATTTATAATATTCAAAATATCTCAAAGTAAGCACCAAACCAGAAGACTAAACATCATTACAGATGACAGAGACTAAGATGATTATGACAGCTAATAGTTTCTAATTAGCAGTAACTGATGGGATTGATGTGCTTTGATTTCTATTGTAACTTTGTGTGCCTATTATGAAATTTTTTCATGCAAAAATTTATTAGCAGGGGCATCTTTATTTATAAGGCATTGAAACTATAAATAATATATAAAGAAGTATAAGATGTGGTCCCTGCCATGATAAGATTCTTTTTTAATTAAAGAAAACATTATAACACATTAGAATAGTCAAATGCCCATATGTGTCCTTCACAAATACATGTTTGAAAAATTGAGACAAGAAAGCAATCACTATGGGTCTTTGTTGTTATCTCCTCTAGCAGAGGGCCAGATTTGAACTTGGCCCTGAAGGGAAAGAACATAATGGACAAGTTTTGAAAAATAACTTTGCCAGGTGCAATGGCACATGCCAGTAATCCCAGCAACTTGGGAGGTGAGGCTGGAGGATAGTAAGTTTGAGGCCAGCTTCAGCAACTTAGTGAAACCCTGTCTAAAAATAAAAATATGAAAAGGACTGGGGATGTAGCTAAGTGGTAAAGCACCCCAGGGTTCAACCCAGAAGAGTAATAGATAATAATAGTTTTTATTAAGATAGAATTAATTCCTTTGTTGTAACATAACATATAAATCATTCCTGTTGACTTGATTTCTTGATTTCACTTCCTTGCTACTCTTTCCTGGACTCTGTGGTTTATTGCTTTTCCTTAGATACTGACCAGATACGAAAGATCATAGCTTCTGATCTATCTGCATTTCCCCCCAGTCATCAGTTCACTTAAACCATTATCAGTTTTATTTAGGAGAATCTTCTGCATCCTCATTTTACCTAAATTGCTTTGCACACTCTCCCTGCATCCCACCCCAATCTGTTCATATAATTCATATCATAGAACATTTAAAAATGTGCAGTTAGGGGGATGGACGTAGAGAGGACGTTTTAGGAAAGCAGCCCTTCTTTTTCAGAATTTTTTGGGATGTGGGTTCACTGCTGGAGATTGAACCCAGGGCTTTCTGCATGATAAGCATGCACTCTACCACAAAGCTACAGCAACTATTTCTTGAACAATCTCTTATTTCAGTTATCTCAGTTCATTCACCTTTTCCTCTTAAATCTTATCTTTCAACCCTTAAATTGTATTCAAGGCTTTCTTATAGCCTTTTTATCAGTTCAATTTATTTCTTTGTGTTTCTTATATCTTAAAGGTACAATATACTAGTTTCTGTATTTTATAACTGTGTTATATTTTCATCTTTGGTGCTTTGGTTTGCATTTTATTTAACTCCATTGTTATCTTACTAACGGAAATACATTAACTTTTTGTTTTAGTTGTTCTTCCTAACCTAAAATCAGAAGATACACCATGCCTTCTATCTATAGATCTATTTCATGTTTTGGTAAGTGTTTAATTTTAAAAAAAAAATTTTTTTCCCCTTACTGGGGATTGAACCCAGGGTCTCAAGCATGCTAGGCACGTATTTGTAAGAAAAAATATATATTTTTAAGTCACCAAATTTCTAATTTTATGTTTTCTTCATTCAAATTTATGCTCTCTGTTCAAGATTATAAATTATTGGTGTTCCAATGGGATATTACTCAGCCATAAAGAAGAATGAAATTATGGCATATACCAGTAAATGGATGGAATTGGAGAATATCATGCTAAGTGAAATAAGCCAGTTCCAAAAAACCAAAGGCAAAATATTCTCTCTGATATGTGGTTGCTAACCTACAACAATGGAGAGGAAGATTAGAAGTTCTTTGGACTAAACAAAAAGGGAATGAAGGGAAGGGAGGGATGGTAATAGGAAAGACAGTAGAATGAATCAGACATATCTTTTCTAGCCTTGTATATAAATATATGATCAATGTAACTCCACATCATGTACAACCACAATAATGGGATCCTAATTGGAACAAATTATACTTATTCTATGTATAATATTTCAAAATATACTTTACTGTCATGAAAAAAATAAATTATTGGTATTAAGCCTAAGTTTAATAACCTGTTAAGTTTGTTCTCTTATGCATTCTGCTTATAAGAAATATACATTTGACTGAGACCATAAAACCACTTTAAAATTGAAAGTACATTTGTATTTTACTTTGTAATTAGTCTTGTTGGTTATATTAGTTTATATTTATTCAAAGAAACTTTTACTAAATCTGTATTATGCTTCCTTTCTCTCCCCTCTTTTTTTTGTGGGGGGTTGGCGGGAGGTGGGGATTGAACTCAGGGGCACTTGACTATTGAACCACGTCCCCAGCTTTATTTTTTTGTATTTTATTTAAAGACAGGGTCTCACTGAGTTGCTTAGCACATTGCTTTTGCTGAGACCAGCTTTGAACTCATGGCTCTCCTGCCACAGTCTCCCAAGCTTTTGGGATTATAAGCATGCACCACCGTGCCCGGCCTCTCTTCCCTCTTTTCTTAACTTTTTTTAAAATTATTATTATTATAAGCAGTGAATGACATGATGAGCTATCTTTAAAAATTGTTGTTTAGTGATAAGGACCAGGCCATAGGTGCATTTAGTCTTTCCCAAAACATCTGTGGACAGATGGCAACTAGATTGTGAATTTCTTGCAAAATTTTTCCATCCTTGTGATGATCTCATTTCTTTAAAGACCAAGTTCTATAAAGGAAGCAGTGGTGAGGTTGGGAGCATGGAGTTTGCAGTTATAGGGTTAACCAGCATCCCTACCCCTACCCCCACCCTCACCACCATTCCTCTAGGCCTCTACTGGGTGATTGTCAACCCTGACTCTTTTGAAGTCTCCTGGAAAAATTTGGAAAGAATGCTGATAATTGGATCCTATCCCCAGAGATTCAGATTTGGTTGAACTGGGTTGAAAGTGTAACAGTTCTCCAAGTGATTATCATGTTGAATCATCTGTTGAACCACACAGTTAACCACTACCTAGAACACAAATGAGTGGACTCAGAAAAGGGATAACATTTGCAGATGACCTTTGTCTTCCATTTATAGTACATTATAATCTAAGATATTCTGTTGAATAACTAGAAGAAAAAGTTGTCATTTTAAAAATAAACATACCACAAACAGTGCAGCATCCATAGCCCTTTGCATTTAAGTATGAGATTAATCTGTGTTGGTCTTTTGTTGTTACCCATGTTGATGCCCATTTTTCTCTCATAGGTAGGTGCTGTGTTAGCATTCCCATCCTTGTACTGGGATGACGCGGTTGATCTACAACCTTCATCAATTAGTTCTTCCTATAACCACCTTTATCTCTTCCATTTGATCACCATGGCACACATGCTTCAGATACTTCTTACGATAGACACAGGTAAATCTCTCATCGGGGTGCTCTAAATGTTAATTTATAAATAACATTTTCCTGTGTTCTACTGGCAAATTTAACTATGCTTATAGTTAATCATATTTCTAAGTATCCGGTTATATCTTTTGTTGAATGATTATTCATCTATTTCTTTACAGATGCCATTTAAACATACAAAGGTAGAATAAGTATGAAAAGGATTATTACCTGAAGATACTTGATTGCCTAATTTGTAGCTATTCTGCAGATATTCAGAGACCATTTAAATCTACTCCCCAACCCCGCCAATTTCTCATTTTCATGGACTCTCCAAGGTTTCTCTCTACCTCAGTAGTCCTGTCCATGAAACTATTCTTTTTTCCTCCAACTAGAATGGGTGGTATTTTGTTCACTTTGTAGTATACACCATATACTCCTGTTTTGTAGTTATTTGCGATTATAACTTATTATTGTTTCCCTGCTTTTTCTTTCTCCCTACTTCTCCATCGTCAGTTTAAGTTTCCTAATGAAAGAGAACAGTCAAACTCGAAAATCTTCCCTGTTATCAAGTGTCTAGCAACCTTTGTTATACTGAATAAATACTCGTTGATTTTTGAATGAATATGCAATTGAGGATACATGAGTAATACAACAGTATGAAATTATAATTATCCTTTAAGAGTCTGATCTTCAATAGAAAATGAAGTTTGGTTTTAGCTAGAAGTAACCAGTAAGGGCTACTGAAAGTTCAGATAAGTTAGAAGACAAATAATTAAAGTGGTATTAGAATAAAAATTAGCACATGTGAATTTACCCTTTGGTCCACCAATTCCACTTCTAAGAATCTGTCGCATGCAGTAGTGGTGCATGCCTATAGTCCTCGCTACTGGAGAGGCTGAAAAAAGAGATTCTCCTGAGCCCAGAAGTTCAAGGCCAGCCTGTGCAGCAGGCTGTCTTGTGGGGGGGGGGGAATCTATCCCCAAGATTCTCTAGGAAAAAATATGAAATGACATAAGTATAACATTATTCATAGTATTATTATTTAGAATAACAAAAAGCCAGAAACAATGAAGCTATCCATCAATGGGTGAATAATCTGTGTATATCCATATATGGATGTGCTATGCAGCTATAGATAGAAGTGAATGAAACCTGTTTATGTGAAGTGATATCTTGTATTTTTTATTAAGTGAAGAAAAAATTGGAAAACATTGGCAATAGTACACAGTTCCCTCATGTAGGGTATTTTATGTGTTTATATGCCTATGTATATTTATATTTGCCTATGATTTTTATAAAAGAAACAATAGAAACTAAAAAAGGTTGCCTCAAGGGTAAGATAAAAGACACAGGAATTTGAGCAAAGATTCCAATGAATATTCTTTTTAGTTTGATTTTAAAGCCCTGTAAGTGCTTTATTTAACTAAAAAGTAATAAAATAGGGGGAAATAATTTTTAAAATGTGAAAATAACAAATGAAATTTTATGAAGCATATCAAGAAAATGATTACTTCATATGACTTTAAAACTTAGTATTTTATCTGCACTTGCACTGGAATATACTCTCACAACAAAAGAAATATGCTTCCCCTAGATATTAAATTGGATTTATATTAATGGTATTGTTCATAATTAGTGTTTTGTTACTTTGAAATTATTATAGGTAATTTTTAGGATAAAACAAATTAACATCATTGAGAACCAAGAGTTTGAGTACACAGCAGAAGAGAAATGAGTAAAAATCAGAACAGCAAAGCAAACTCCAATAATATTTCAATCAAATCCCAGCAAGTTATTTTGTGGATATGGACAAAAGATTCTAAAGTTTATATGGAGAGATGAAAGACCCAGAATAGGCAACTTGGTATTGAAGAAGAACAAAAATGTTGGAAGGCTGACAATACCCTATTCAAAAATTCTTACTTGTTGATAGGAGTGCAAAATGGTACAGTCATTTTGGAAGATAGTTTATCAGTTTCTTACAAAACTAAGTATTCTTATCATTTGATCCAGCCACTATGTCCCTTGTTATCTACCAAATAATTGAAAACATATCTACACAAAAACATGTACATGGTGTTTATAGCAGGTTTCTGTTTATTCATAATTGACTTGAAAGCAACCAAGATGACTTTTGGTGGGTGAATGACAAATTGTGGTTCATCCAGACAACAAATATGCTAAAAAGAAATATGAACTATCAAGCCATGAAAATATATAAAGAATCATATACAAAGTGAAAGAAGCCAATCTGAAAAGGAAACATACTGTATGACTCCAACCACATGACACTTTAGAAAAGAAAAAATATGAAGACGGTAAAAACATAAGTGGTTGCCAGGGGTAATGGAGGAGGAGATGAAATAGATGGGACACAATGAATTTTTAAGGCAGTGAAACTAGTTAGTACAATAAAATACTACAATGATGGATGCATGTATGTTTGTACCAACCAAGAATGAACCCTATTATAAACTATGGACTTTGGGTCTTAATGATGTTTCAATGTAGGTTCATGAATTATAAAATATGTACTATTCGAATGCTAGATTTAAAAAAATATATAATATATATATATATATATATATATATATATATATATTAAGTTGTAATTGGACACAATACATTTATTTTATTTGTTTATTTTTATGTGGTGCTAAGAATCGAGCCCAAGGCCTCACATGTGCTAGGCGAGCACTCTACCACTAAGCCACAACCCCAGCCCTAGTGCTGGATGTTAATATTGAGGAAGATTGTGTGTGTATAGCAACAAGGTGGTTTATAAGAATTCTCTGTATTTGCTGCTCAATTTTGCTGTAACCTAAAATTACTCTGAAAAATTTAAAATACTCATCTTGTTACATGAATACATTTATCAAACTCATCAAGTTTACTTAATATTTGTAATTAATCATAAGTAAAATTTTCTTCAAATACCCCCTCCCCCAAAAAAAAGAAAACAAGGAAAAAAAAACTTACACAAACATTGGACTCTTTTTTTCTTCTTCTTCTTTTTGGTGCAGAGTTGAACCCAAGGCTTTAGGTATACTAAGTACATACTCTACCACTTAACTATACTCCCAGCCCCAAACTCTTAATATTTGAATTGAGGAAAATCAATATGAATTTATAATGTTTTCCACTTTTTAAAAATAAAGTGTATACCTCTTAAAAAGATCTTATTTGAAAATGAAAAGATCTACCAATATTCAAGACAGATAAGACAAAATCATTTGGGGTAATTTTTAATTGGATCTTTCAGATGAATGAATGCAGAAACAAAAGAATTTTTTAACTTTTTTTTTTTTTTTTTAGTTGTAGGTAGACACAATACCTTTATTTTATTTGTTTTATTTTTATGTGGTGCCAGGGATCAAACCCAATGCCCCACACATGCTAGGCAAGTGCTCTACCACTGAGCCACAACCCCAGCCACACAGCAAAAGCATTTTTAGAACAACAGAGTACTAGCCCAGGCATAGTAGTACACATGTGTAATCCTCACAACTCAGGAGGCTGAGGCTGAGGCTGAGGCAGAAGCATTGCAAATTCAAGGCCAGCCTCAGCAATTTAGCAAGGCCCTAAGCAACTTATCAAGGCCCTGTCTTAAAAGAAAAAATTAAAAAGTGCTGGGGACTGCCAGATGTGCTGAGGCAAGAGGATCACAAGTTTAAAGCTTAAAGCCAGCGTCAGCAACAGCAAGGCACTAAGCAACTCAGTGAGAACCCTGTCTCTAACAAAATACAAAAAAAAAAAAAAAAAAAGTGCTGGGAACACAGCTCAGTCGTAAAGTGCTCCTGGGTTCAATCCCCAGTAACAAAATAATAAAAATAGAGCACTATTCAAATGTGCTATAACCATCCTCATCCCTCAAGCAAACTGCAAGGTAGGCATTTTAATCTCTATTTTAAATACAAGAAAACTGAAGTTAGAGAACTTAGTGACTTATTCAGATCCTTAAAGTAAGAAGCAAAGTTGGCAGTTACTGGAAGGGTTTTAGAACCTTGGAATTGAGATGCAATTTATAAACTAGAAAGCCAATTCACAGATTAATCTTGGATTGTTTCTTTTTTCAGGCCTCCCCCTCGCTCAGGGTGAAGAAGATAGTGAAGAAGCTCGTTCTGCATCTTCTTTCTTTGCAGAAGTTTCACATTATACAAACGGGTGAGTAACGTTCCATTGTCTAGTCTACTTAGATAATGTTTTAATAATTCTATGTCTTTGTTCAGTTATTTGGCATATAACATTTTTTGGTATCGGTTATTGAATCTAGGGGTGGTTAACCCCTGAGCCACATCCCCAGTGAGTCAGTATCTTGCTAAGTTGCTTTGGACCTCACTAAATTGCTGAGACTGGCCTTGAGCTTGCAATCTTCCTGCCTCAGCTGAGATTACAAGTGTGTGCCAACACGCCCAGCTGGTACTATAACTTTTGAACCATTTTAATTCCAATTTTTAAAAATCAATTAAGAGCATTTCATATGTGACTTTACTAATAGGATAGGCTTATCCTGTGGGGGAATGGGGCTTATTTTGATGATTTTACCTTAAAGTTTACTTAAAGTTGTAAAGTAGTACAGTAGTAGGTTGGAATATTAGCTACTTTTTTATTTCTGAGACAGAAAGAAGTTCACATCTTTACCCTCATTCTGGGAATGTAGATAAAAGATGACAGAATTGTAACTAATAGCAGAATTTAGAATTTTAAGTAAATACAGAAAATAGAAAGCAGGGTGTCCTTTCACAGTGAGCTATATAGCTGATGTGCTTATCAGTAAATATATTTCCTATATTTTGGCATTTATATTTCAATATGCATATAATATACAATTATATAATGTATAATTCCAAAATTATGTACCTCTAACCTCTATATAGAGGTGAAAACAAAAAAATATAATTGGCATGCTTGTTAAATTTCATCTACTGCCAGGTTCTCCTCTTTTGTTTTTCTTCACCAGTCTTCTTCTCTCCCCCCCTCCCCCCCCCGTTTTTTAAGTTAATAGACTTTGTTTTTTAGAGGACTTTTAAGTTTACAGAAAAACTGAGCAGAAAGTATATAAAGTGTTCCTATTTATTCCCTCCCATTCCCCTCATCTTTCATTATTGTGATATATTTGTTAAAAATAATGAACCAATGTTAGTACATTTTTATTAACAAAAGTTCATAGTTTACATTAAACTCACTCTGTTGTACCATTACAGTATAATATAGAATGGTTTCATTGCCTATAAATCATTTGTCAATTGTAATACAGAAGCCAGAAAAATATTATTTCTTTAGTGAAACTAGTTGCTTCAATTAGTTATTGAGAAATTTTTTTCTCCATATTTCATTACAAGAATTTTTTATCTCAGAAATTTTTTATCGGCTTTGGCAACTTTTATATTGAATAGATAACTATTGTGAGAGTCAAGAGTTTTTGAGGTAGATTTTCTTATTGCAATTTTGTTTTGTTTATCTCCACCTAGGAAAGAAGAGAGCAGCTCTATGCTTTAAAAATCTACATGGTAAAGATACAAGAGTTGGGTTTTCTTTAGGAAATGTAAACACTGAAGCTATTAACTTGCTAAGTGTTTTATTTTAAATGTTTAAAAATTAAGTGGGTAATAAACTATTAAAACTATTTAAATGTTTGTATTTTTAACAAGGGATATGTTTAAAATTTGTAGGTTTGTTCTAATAAGTATTTTCTCCTATTATGGAATTATTGTCTCTAGATGCATTGGATGTGATATTCCTGGCTGGTATTTGTGGGTCTCCTTGAAGAATGGAATCACCCCGTACCTTCGTTGTGCTGCATTGTTTTTCCACTATTTATTAGGGGTAACTCCACCTGAAGAACTGCTTACCAGTAAGTAGAAGAATGAAATCACAAAGTAGAAAATGGAGACTTTTTTTGTTCTTGTATTCAAGCTCAAGAATACAAGGTTACAGTGGTGGTGCACACCTATAATCCCAGCAACTCTGGAGGCTGAGGCATGAGGATCGAGAGTTCAAGCCAGCTTCAGCATATTAGCGAGGCACTTAGCAACTCAGGGAGACCCTGTCTTTAAATAAATATAAGAAAAGGCTGGGGACATGGCTCAGTTGTTAAGTGCACCCTGGGTTCAATCCCCTGTACCAAAAAAAAAATAATAATACAAGATTAGAACAGGCAAAACCATTTTCCCACACCCTACATCTTCAATCTGTATTCACTCTTATCTGCCACTTCTCTGATGTAGGTTAAAATTGAAGCCAAATTTTAATCTTCATTGTAGATAACACTCATAATCTTATAGAACCTACTTCTGGTTTCTATTAATGTATAGTTTATGGGCTTGAGTTTATAAAATACCTGCATGCAGAATATAACTGATAGGATATATAGGAAATTAGAGACATTGGTGCCTTCAGGGAAGAGAACTATTTGGCTAGGTTGAAGGAAGACTTTATTATATATTGTTATTTGAATTTTGAACATATGACTGTATTTTAAATGCTGCTGGGCAAAGCATGCTAGAACCAACCAAAATCACATATAGTTAAGCAACAAGGTCATTTCTTTCTTATTTACTTGTCTCTATATCAAGACCAAGATAGAGGTTTCCTTATGGCTTTGTATGGTTCAAAAAAAAAAAAGACAGAACTTTTACATGATTTTGAAAGAGTCACCAAAATTGTTCTGAAATTCTTTTTTTCCTTTGAGAATATATTAACCATGTCATGTTTACTAGATATCAACATTCTTTGTCTTGATTCAGTTCACTAAGGAATCTCTTTTTAAGATCAAGGTTTATCATGATTTAATATAAAATAGAATGCCACTTTCCAAAGTAATTACCAATACAGATCTATTGCTTGCACACATACAAAAGTCATGTATTTATTTAATAGGTGCAATAGAAAATAAAGTCTTTTCTTTTATTGGGAGGTTGCCAGACAAAAAACAAACATAAATATGTATAATATAATGTCTAATGGTGATAGTGCAAAGAAAAATAAAACAAAAATAGAGAGTTCTGGGGCCAGAGTGGAAAGTCGTTATGATAGATGGTCATGGAAGGCTTCTCTCTGAAGAGAAATTGAACAACAAGCTACACAGATGGGTTTGAGCTGGACAAGTAATTGAAAAGTATTTTTAAGCAGAAGAAAAAATAAATACAAGGGCTTTTCTTAGCATAGAGAACAGAAAGTCATGGTATGGCTGAAAATGAATAGAGAGAAAGAAGGTAGCTATTTAAGAAGCTGCTAGGTGCATGCACATCACCTAGGATCTTATGCCACAATAAGGACTTCATATTTTATAGTAAGTGTGGTGGTTAGGCATTGGCACTATCTGATCAGAAGAGTGAATCAATTAGATTTATGTTGTAAAATGAAAACTGTGGCTTGCCACCCACAGTTTTATAAAGTACAAAATGTACTCTATTTACAATATAGAAATGAGCATAAACAACAAGGAAACTATTCACAGTTTGACCAGGTAAGAATAATGTACTTACTATATGTATGTTTTATTCCCTTGCAGATTCTGGAGAAGGAGAATACACTGCACTATGTAGCTATCTATCTCTACCCACAAATTTGTTCCTGCTTTTCCAGGAATATTGGGATACTATACAGCCCTTGCTCCAGAGGTACTATGGGGGTAAAATGTCATTGTTGGGTTCCTGTCCAATTTGAAAATTTTAAATTAAAGTTATTTGCTAAGCTTTCAGGTTGATTAGCATTGATTGAATTAGATTCCCGATTCACACACTTAAGGAGTTGTGTATAAGACCAACATCTCTGGACGGATAGAATTTCTGCTTGCTCCACCATGGCTATCATCCATTCATTTTACTTATTTTATCCACTTATGTCTCATTCAAGTTTTAAAATATTGAACAGAGGGGCTGCTTCATATATAAAATTCACAAGAATCAAAAGAACCCAAATTGGGACTATATCCAAAACAGTAGCACATCTCATGTAGGAACACGTATCTCAGGAAGTTATGTGAGGAGAGAAGGAAAGTCTCTCTTTCAGGAAACTTTCTACTTCATTATTTACTTGATCTCCTGTTCTCAACTTCTTAACCTCCACTCTCCTTACTGTATTTTTGTATCATTTTCCATCATTTTTATAATCAGTTCTCACTGTTACTCTTATTTTATTTCCCTAACGATTTTCTTCAGTCTCCTCACTTTCCTTTTTCTTCCTCCCTTTTCTTTAACCAGTATCTTCCTTCATGCCCAGATCAGGATTTCTATGAATGTCAGCCTCTGTCTCCTGTCACTTTTTCTTGCATGTTAGATTCTATGTATTAGGTTCTTTTCTTTTCTTCCTCATTTCTCATGAGGTATTCTGATCTCTGATGTGATGAAAATTATTTTAACAAATTAGTATCATGCTTTGTGTTGAGTGTAAGGACAGTAGATTGCACTAATTTTATTTAAGTTCATGGAGTTAGGTAAGTTTTAGACTTGCTAGTTTATAATCAAGTATTAAAATTTTGAACTCTGAAACAGAAAGTTCTTGCTTATTATGCCATTCCAGGACCTGCTTGCCTCATTCTTCTCTGCTTTGTAATGTAGGAGAATGACACCTGTAGGTCATGTTTCCCAGTCTCTCTTATTAGCTGGCTTTTGCCTGGATTTATCCAGGGGAAGACACAGGATATTGGAGGCCAGGAAGAAAAGAAAAGAAAAGTCATTTGGTAGATATTTAGGCTACCTGTCTGCCTTATTGGGGCATCTGTGGTAGTGGTACAGTTCTTCTCTGGCTCCAGTTCCCATCAAACAAACCTATTGTGATTCTAGTACCCACTGGTGACCCAAGTCCCTGGCCTCCAATATTACCACTGTTCCCTTTTGTTCCTCCAACCTGGGTTGAGGAATGAGCTTAGGTTGCCCTGCTTTTTTGTTTTAAAATTGCCTACTCAACCCTTCCATCTTTTTTCTTTTCTTTTCAGCATTGCTGGGGATTAAACCCAGGACTTATGCATGCTTTGGAAGCACTGTACCATTGAGTTGTATCCCCAACCCAAAATGTAAATCCTTAGGAAAGTCTGGAGATTGAACCTAGGGCCTCGTGTAATAGGTACTGAGCTATATCCCCAGTCCCTACCACTTTTATTACCACATTATATTGAATTCCCTCTTTTTTTAAATGCTTAGTAGTTTTTGTTTTTCTAGTTAGACCTTAATTGATAAAACTTTTTAAAAAGGATTTAATAATAGAGTGGGCAAATAAATGGGAGGAAAAAATGGAGAAGAAAAGGAACAATTTGTAAGACAAACTTAGGAGGAACATGGAAAGGGACAGAGAGAGAGAATGGCTCATTGATGAATATTGCACTGAACCTGTGGTAATCCATTCTTTTTTTCCCCTCTTGGCTTCACATAGGTGGTGTGCAGATTCTGTCTTACAGAGCTGTTTGAAGCAGAAAAGCACTGTGGTCAGGTTGGTTTTACTACTTCAGCCTTTTCACTCAATCCACATTATGTTTTCCAAAGTAATGGTAATTGATTTCTTGAGTATGCTTCTTAGTCTACTTTTTTTTTTTTTTTTTTTTAAAGAGTAGGATTTTATTCAAGTGAGAAGAGTCAGAGCTCCCACAGGGCAAAAAGGGACCCAACAGGGGTTTCCCTAATCTGCCTTCTTTCATTCTTGCTCACTACATTATTTCCTGTGTATCTCTTAAGTCTTGGCCAGAAATCAGATTCTTTCTATGATTGTTTTTTCTTAGGGTAGTGACTCTTTCCCTCTTAAATCGTCAGTCTTCCAGCACCTATTAAGAGAATCATCCTTAAGCTAGTACATATTAAAAAGCAGAAGAAGTGGCATCTTGGAACTACTGGTATATTAAAATCATAGTATAGTGGTTCTACTTCTTTTTCTTTGAGAATAAAGATAAAAATAAAACTATCTCCTCCCCCCTTTCCTGTCTATATGGTTAAAAAACTAATGTCTTCAACCCTCCTATCACCTCTATCAAAATCTACTTCTTCCTCAAGTACCAAATCAAATGCCATCTTCTTCATAAAATCTAATAGGTGCTCACATATACCCCATAACACTCTAAATCACTAAAAAGTAAACAAGGGTGAGAACTATATGTTTGTCTTCTTTGTATTTCTTCCAGGGTCAATCTAACAGATAGTGTCTACTTTTATTTGAATTGAATCACTAGAAAAAACAGAGGAATTGATCCCTAGCTCTAAATACCAGCACTAGTACCATTTTTCTATGGAAAACAGAGATTGTGAGACAATGTACATTTGCCTCCTGTTTGTTCTTTCCTCTCACTCCTGAACTCCTTTCAACTCCAGTGTAAATGTACATATGCCTCTTTCCCTTTGTAACCCAGCTTTAGTGAGTTAGTGATAATAGATCTAACTCCTGTGCCTAGATCCAGTAGTATTTAAATCTCACTAAGAAAAGAAAGATCTCAGAATAGAGAAAAACAAAGATTTGTAAGATGAGCACATATTTTTGGACTGGTGATATCACACAATTTTTTTTATTTCAAGTCATTTTGTGCCTTTTAGATCTATTTCCCCATCATGGTAATAAAATATTCTGGGAGATTTAAAAAGAGTTAAAACATACATATAGCCATTGGTCATGAGTAATTTATAATCTAGTTATGTACATAAAACTTGAGACACTATAAAAAATTTAAAAATATATATATGTATATGTGGTATATGCATACACACACATATTCAGTCCTCATCTGGTTAGGATTTATAACCAGATGTGTCTAATTTCAGTAACTGTGTTCTTAACTACTACTTTATGTTCCCCTACTAGACAGGCTAAAACAATTTAGTCTTAGGAAATAGTGGAACTTGAGTTTAGAAACGAAGCCAGCTGATGAAAGACTTGGAATTCTAGATTAAGAAGTTTGAATTTAATCAACTCAATAGTTGGATTTCTTTTGGATTACAAGTTTGGATCCTTTTATTATTTTAAAGATATTCTTATTTTTATCACCTTGGCCAACTTTTTTTTTAATATTTATTTTTTAATTGTAGGCGGACACAATATATCTTTATTTCATTTTCATGTGATGCTGAGGATCGAACCCAGTGCCTCAGGCATGCTAGGCGAGCACTCTACCACTAAGCCACAACCCCAGCCCCACCTTGATCAACTTTCTTTTTTTTTTTTTTTTTTTGGTAGTTGGACAGAATGCCTTTATTTGTTTATTTTTATGTGGTGTTAAGGATTGAACCCAGTGCCTCACACATGCTAGGCAAGTGCTCTGACACTGAGCTACAGCCCCAGCCGTCATCTTTTTAATCTTTTTTTAGTTGTAATGGACAATAGTACCTTTATTTTATTTATTTATTTTTATGTGGTACTGAGGATTAAACCTACTGCTTTACATATGCTAGCCACTGTAAGTGCCCTACCACTTAACCACAACCCCAGTACACCTTGGTCAACTTTTTATCTGAGCTTATTTACTCATAAATAAAATTGTCTTTTAAATTACATTTCTAGGTATCCTAGAAAAAGAAACAGTTTGATAGAGCTTCCTGATGACTACAGCTGTCTCCTAAATCAAGCTTCTCATTTCAGGTGAGAAATGTGTGAGTGTGGTGTGTGTGTGTGTGTGTGTATTTTAAATATTTTCCTAAGTTTGCAGTTGGTCTATACTACCACCAACAAACTTAACTTTTTTCAAATTGACCACTGAGCTTCCTCCATAAAAGTGATTATCATTTTTTTAAATTGATATAAAATCCAAATAACATAATTAGGATAAAGTATACAATTTAGTGGCTTCTAGTATATTCACAGTGTTGTACAACTCTCACCTCTGTCTAGTTTCAACGCTTTTTCATCACTCCAAACACTTCCCATTCCCCTGTCTTCTGTTCCCTGGGTAACCTAATCTACTTTATGTCTCTCAATTTTCCTGCTGTGGATATATCATATAAAAGGAATGTTAAAGTGGTTCTAGGTGCTGCTTCTGCTTCTTCCTCTTCTTCTTCTTCTCTTTCTCTCTCTCTCTCACATTAATTTTATTGAAATAAGCATGTACATATTTTTTTTCCAATGACAAAATCCTGGGAAATTACATTTGAATATTTTTAGTATAAGAAAATATTTCAAATTTTATCATCTAGAGAAACAAACAGCAACAACAAAAAACTAAAACCCCAAACTAGAAAACAAAATTTGGCCTCTCATTGTGATTTTTATGTAGAAGAAAGCAAGTCTAACTTTTTTCTTTTCTTTTTTTTTTTTAATTTTTATTTTTTAGTTGTTGATAGGCCTTTATTTTTTTTTTAATTTGTATGTGGTGCTGAGCAATGAACCCAGTGCCTGATACATGCTAGGCAAGTGTGCTACTGCTGAGCTACAGCCCCAGTCCCTAACTAACTTTTTTTATTCAGCATTTTTTGTGGCTTATCCAAGTTGTAGCATGTATCAGTAGTTTGTTCCTTTTTTCGCTCTGTAATATCCCATCATAGTATATATCCTGGTTTATTTATTTCTTCATCCATTGATGAGCATTCATTATATTTATGATGGTATTATTTCCCCCTTTCGACATTCATAGAGTGTTTTTGTGAACACACATGTACACGTTTCTGTATGGATACGTGCTTTATTTCTTTGGTGCATATACCTGGGAGTGGAATTTGCTAAGTCATGTGGTAATTCTGTATTTAACTTTTTCAGGAACAGTCAAACTGTTTTCCAGAGGCTGTACCATTTTACATTCTCACCAGCAATGTATGAGACCTCATTTCTTCACATGCTTTTGTTTGTCCCTCTATGAACTACCAGTTAAATTTAAACTTATAATTCCATTTTCCATAGAACAGGGTTTCTTTGGCATACCCTGACACAAACAAGTCACACCAGAAAAATAAGCCTCCATCTCCATAACTCCCTGTCATGAGGCTGGGGGTAAGGAATGGTAGCTGCTACATAAAATACCAAAATATACCACTCCCCTGGTTGCTGCAAATATTCAGCTAGCCTTGAGTCCCAAAAGAATTGCTTCAGATAGTACTTCCTAGTTCAGTAGGTGGTTTATGAGAGGGACCAATATCTGGAGCTGCCTATCCCACCATATTTTGTAACTCTTCAAAATTTTTTTGTTAAGTTAAAATCTTATGGGGGCTGGGGTTGTGGCTCAGTGGTAGAGTTCTCGTCTAGCACGTGCAGACAAACTCAGCACCACATAATAAATAAATAAAATCTTATGGAAACCCATCATAACAGCAAGTCAGATAATAGTATTATGACTCAGGGACAAGCCTGCTTGGATCTTGGAGAAAAAAAAATCCCCTTGATCTTCTTTTGGAACCATGCCAGTGTCCCTTAAAACCTCTAAAGCAGTGGTTCTCAAATTTTGTTTTTTTCTTCTCTCCTTTCATTGATCGTTTCAAGTGAAAAAAGAACAGGGTGATAACAAAGATTGGTGAGAAGTAAAACAAAGTATACTCATTAGTAACATCATGTATGAATTACCTATTAGTTATTTTATAAGAGAAATTATATTATTATATAAAGTTAGACCATAATTTTTATAGTTTTAAGATGTTTATTATTTTATACACTTTACTTGCAATGATATTTTTTAAAATTTTTTTTAGTAGTAGATGGACACAGTACCTTTATTTTATTTTATTTTATTTATTTATTTTTTTGTGATGCGGGGGATAGAACCCAGTGCCTCACGCATGCTGGGCAAGCACTCTACCACTGAGCGACAGCCCGGGCCCAAGCCACAGCCCTGGCCCACAGTGATATTATTTAAATAACAAAATCAATGATCACCAATGAAATGTCAGTCACTGGATAGAGACTTGTATTCATATCTGCTTTAACTGTTGGAATATTTCATATTTGAATCACAGTGCATATATTTTTAAAATAATAAGCCAAAACTTCTCTAGATATAATTATGTATCCTTCTATCACATACCAAATTGATAATGATGACATAAAATTAGTAGTAATTTGTTATTAAATGGCAAGATTCTCAGCAGCCTGAAAAATCAAAGTCTGTTCAAGTCTTACTGATGATGTACTAATATTGATTGCTGTATGGTATGAAATTAGCAGGAGTTAACTGTCCCAGTGGGGACTTGGGTATCCCATACTCCAGCCTCTGTTACCATAGAATTGGTCTTGATAACTCCCTTGCTAGTCAGCCAACTAAAGGAATAGTTGAGCCACTTTATTCTCATCCTTCAAAAAATTAGCTAGATAATTTCAAAGATTGCATACAGCTCTAAAATCCAGTGGTTCTCTTATTTTTCCCCATATTTTATTGGTGCAGTATAGTTGTACATAATGATGGGATTTGTTGTTACTTATTTGTAATACATGCAATATAGTAATATAATTTGACTAATACCATTCCCCAGTGATTCTCCTATTCTTAGGGTTGCATTGCTACTAGAGAAGCCTAGTCAAAAGATACTATCTTTTTTAAAAAATATTTATTTTTTAATTATAGTTGGATTCAATATCTTTATTTTTATGTGGTGCTGATGATCAAACCCAGGGCCTCAAACATGCTAGGCGAACGCTCTACTGCTAAGCCACAACCTCAGCCCAAAAGATACTATCTTCCAAGTGTTAAAGGATATCAGATTGTTTCCTCTTAGGGGGAATCTTAGAAGAGTGTTAAGTCTTTAATCACAGTGAAGATGTTCCTGGATGATGTTGCCACTTACTGCTATCACCAGTTCCTGTTAAAACCAAACCCCATCTAGTACTGGAGGAATGCTGCTTAGTTAATATCCTTTACACATCCTTCCCCTGCCTTACCTTTTCATCTATAGGATGGCTGGTAACTAAGACTCAGCCATCCTGCTTTACAGGTGAAATAAGATTTGAGCTTTATCTAAAAAGAGTTTTAATTATATTCTGGGATACTTCACCCCCCCCCAAGAAGTTAAAACACCCCCCTCAACTTTAGGAGATAGAAATGGATTGCCTATGCACAGAGTTCCACTGGGTTCGATCCCCCGCACCACAAAAAAACAGAGTTCCTCTATTCCTGTGTAGACATGGTAGTTTTCTTATCTTGCTTGGGAAAGTTGGGATCAGAAAAGAAACTGTCAATACCCTTGGAGATTTTTTTTTTTTTTTTTTTTTTTTTTTAATGTGGTGCTGAGGATCAAACCCAGGTCCCTTCATGTACTAGGCAGGTGCTCTACCACAACCACAACCTCAGCCCCCACACTGGAGATTCTTTTGATGCTATTTATTCTACTCTAAGTGAATGTCTCCTTTAGTTGTATTTATTTATTTTTTTACTATCTAAATTAAGGATTCTTGATATATGCTTCCATTGTGTCCATATATCGCAGTGAGAAAGTATGGGAAACTCTTTTATTTCAAAGATAGCCATTTTTCCTCTTTTTGGAACATTATAGTAAGGCTCCTGCATACCACCAGGTAAAATGGTCAAGTTTCAAAGTACTACTTGGTTCATGTAAGTCATGTAAGTCAATTGTCACTTTTTCCTTCTTAAGACTTGCTATGCTTACTGAGTTGGAAGAGTGCATCAACTCAATCATTTCAATCCTGAAGGTCCAATATTTCAAAGAGGAAAGTCTTTGGATCCTTACTGTAAAATGTCATTTTTTTAAACTATTATACACAAGATCATATTCCTTCAACATTGGGGGCCCAACATTCGGCAGGTAGGTGACTATTAAATGAATACCAGATTCTACAAATGAGTCTTCACATCAAGGCATATTTAGTCCTAGATATTATGTGAATTATTAGGATACTATATATTTAATAATAGATTTTCTTACTGTGGACTAATCAGAAGGTTTGTTTTTTGGTGCTAGGGTAAAGCCCAGGCCTGACACGTGCATACACTGAGCTACTTCCTTAACCAAATCAAAGTGGTTTTTTTTTTTTAATTATTTTTTAGTTGTAGTTGGATACAATATTGTTAGTTAATTTATTTTTATATGGTGCTGAGGATCGAACCCAGGGCCTTGCCCATGCTAGGGGAGTACTCTACTGTTAAGCCACAACCCCAGCCCCCAAATCCAAAATTTTTTAAGTTCCCTTAGTGGGGAGCTATTAAAAAGGAATCACCCAATTAAATAGTCCCTTGTGTTTTAAGATCTTTCCTTGCTGGAAAGGAGCGAGTATGAAAACATGTTTCATTGCTAACTCTACATATATGGTGCTTTTTTGTTTAGTTTTTCTGCCACTTTAATTGTTACCTTTCTTTTTCAGGTGTCCACGATCTGCAGATGATGAACGAAAGCATCCTGTCCTCTGTCTTTTCTGTGGGGCCATATTATGTTCTCAGAACATTTGTTGCCAAGAAATTGTAAATGGGGAAGAGGTTGGAGCTTGCATATTTCATGCACTTCACTGTGGAGCAGGAGTCTGCATTTTCCTAAAGTGAGTAATGCATGATCTGGAAGTTTGATAAGGAGCTTAGGGAATGTGGATCCAATCTAGAGGTCATTACATGTATAGTATGATAATAATGAACAACTGATCAGAAGTTAGAGCATACCAGCAGCTGGGGAGGATGAGGCAGGAGAATTGGGAGTTCAGAACTAGCTCAGCAAATTAGCAAGGCTAAGAACTTAGTGAGACCCCATCTCTAAATAAAACATACAAAAGGGCTGGGGTTGTGACTCAGTGGAATATTCAAGTATAATGAAAAAACTTGGAGTCCTGAAACTTACGTTTAAAAAGTAAATGTAGGGCTGGGGATGTGGCTCAAGCCGTAGCGCGCTCACCTGGCATGCGTGCGGCCCTGGTTTGATCCTTAGCACCACATACAAACAAATATGTTGTGTCTGCCGAAAACTAAAAAATAAATATTAAAATTTTCTCTCTCTCTCTCTCTCTCTCTCTCTCTTTTTTAAAAAAAAAAGTAAATGTAAATTGTTACTTAGGTTGTTCTCTGAATGTTTTCATTTTTCTTCACTTCTGGTATCAACCTAGCATTTCCCCTAGTTTTTCGTTGAACAGTAATAATATTTATTTATGAGTGTAGATTGTCTCAGAGAAATGAAGTTTAAAGTTGATATGTGTTTTTGCTTTCCATTCTCCCCATGTAATGCAGCTTCTCTTTACGTAGGCCTTAATGTCTTACTAACTGTGGAAATGTATTATTATTGCTCAAAGGCAGCTTTTGAACTAAGGGGATAGCCTGCATAAAAGCCAAACCCAAATATCTGCCACGATATTTTCTAGGGAACCCACAAGAGAAAACCACCATCATTTCAACTGTTTATTTTATAATTTTTCTCTGTGGTACTTTTTTATTCTATAAGTCTACCTGACAGTAATTCTTTATGTAATCTGCACTGTTGGAGGTTGGCTCTAACCAGAAGTGTCTTTACACTTCCTTAGTTGACATTATGTTGACAACCTTCAGTTGTCAGATTAGAAGATGTGGTTCTGTTCTGTTAAGTTCTTTCCACCCCCACTCCCCAGGTTGTGAGTTAGGAAACAGTACAGGAACAGCCCCAGCTGCCATTTTTCAAGGTATCTGTGGCTCAAGTAGGACAGCCTCCTTTCTTCAGTATATCCAGCTAGTATTGCTTGTCCCATTTCCCACAGATCCTTTCCTGTTGCTTCAAGAAAAAATAACAAAAAAAAATGATGTTTGTTCTCTTTTGTTTAGACAAAACACAACTTAGTCTATATTCATCTGTTTATATTGTCTTAATACTGAATTCCTTACAGATACCCACTATGTCTTTACTCTGGATTAACTTTGATGCAGTGCCTAACATTTGTACGTATGAACTTAACAATATTTCCTGTTGGTTGTTTTATGTTTCAGAATCAGAGAATGCAGAGTGGTCCTGGTTGAAGGAAAAGCCAGAGGGTGTGCCTATCCAGCCCCTTACTTGGATGAATATGGAGAAACAGACCCTGGGCTGAAGTAAGAATTTTTCTTTAATAGGAAGGCTTCAATCAATTCTCTTGTACAATTTTTTAAAAATTTTAATCACATTACTGCATGTAGATAAAAGCTAATGCTAAGAATCAAGAAATATTTTTATTGCTACAAATTTAAAATATTAAACGTGATGCCATCCTAAAGTAGCACATAATTTTATATAACCTTGTGCTTTCCACATTTGAAGGTAACACTTTCCAAAGTTATTAAAGATACCATTCGAATGTTGCATGTTCTATTTTCTTTAACTGATCTGTCTTCCTAATTACTTAGAAGGTATGGCCTTGGTATGTAAAAGAAATAAATCTGTAGTGTCCAGTAAGGGAATCTGGTTTAGAGTGGATATTCATTATTTCCATTTTGGATTAGGTGTTGCACAGTGTTACAAACTTTGGGACTCTAGTATTGAAAGGTATTTTATTTGACTCTTTCCTAAGCCAGGCATGGTAGTATGCTCCTTTTGTCCCAACTACTCAGGAGATTGGGACAGTAGGCTCAATTGAGCCCAGGAATTTGAGGTCAACCTAAGCAACATAGCAAGACCTTCACCTCAAAAAAAAAATATAGATATATATATATATTTATTTATTTATTTATTTATTAAGCACCAAGGTGCTTTGTATCATAAGGATAATTGTAACCAAATATTTCTGAGTAGAAGAATATAATTTGAGGACTTTGTGTTTGCCTTAGACCTAACCTGTGCTTTACAAGGATCATAAATTGAAGCTGAATAAGCTGTTACAGGTCAGAAAGCCATTAGAGCTCCATTCAGGCTAATTGACAGGAAATAACTTCAAGTTGTAAATCTTACTGGCAACCTAAATGAGGTCTTATTAAGTCCAAGTTATCCTTGACTTATTTCCTGAATAATCAAGGAGTAAATGTCTGTTTTGTTAACAAAGTGCTATTATCAAGTTCTTAGCTCAACAGTAAAGTGATAGCTCTTTTTAAGTCTTCTCCTGGTGATACCTCTCAGCTCCAGGAAAATTTAGGTTGTTCTCTAAATGTTTTTATTTTTCTTCACTTCTGGTATCAACCTAGCATTTCCCCTAGTATAGTACATACTAATTTTAATTAGACAATAAAGATGTTACTATAATTTGGTTCAAACTTATGTGTTTTTTTTTGTTGTTGTTGTTGTTGTTGTTCTTGTTCTTGTTTTTTTCCCCTGAAGGAGGGGCAACCCTCTTCATTTATCTCGTGAACGATACAGGAAGCTCCATTTGGTCTGGCAACAACACTGCATTATAGAAGAGATTGCTAGGAGCCAGGAAACTAATCAGATGTTATTTGGATTCAACTGGCAATTACTGTGAGCTCCAACTCTGCCTCAAGACAATCACAAATAACAACAGTAATAAAGACTAATTTAAAATTATGGAGATCTTTCTGAGGGCTGGGGAAGTATTAGAGGGTCTTTTGTTCCATGTCCAGATTCACATATATCATTAAGAAATTTCTTAATAGTGTATTACTTTCAATTAGCAAATACACTTTTTAAGGGAAAAAAGGACATCGACTAATAATTTGTTTTATGTTCTGGAACACTAAAGAAATGCTTGTTCACCCCAAGTGTCTGATTCTGCTAATATTTCCAGGAAACTCATTTCCTTTGTCCTATTTCATATCATTTAATCCACCTGGTAAATGAAGTCACATCAACAGTTGTGGACATTTTTATATGTTGGTAATCTCTTCTGCAGTTTTGTATTTGGTGTTTTCCTAAGTAGTTCAGGTAGCATTGGATCACTGACACTGACACGATTCTAATAATATATAATGTTCTTCTTGAAACTAAAGAGGGGATGCAGAAAACATGCAGTGTTTTTCCTTTGAGAAAGATTTCAAAAAATTAAACTTTACTATTTTCCTTTCAAGGAAATATTTTTAATGTGCCACCAGCTGCTTTAGCCAGAAATCAATCTAAATCTTCTTTTGGACAGAGTGTAAGTTCTGCCAGTATGGAAAAGTATCATTCCCTCTGTAGACCTAAAAAGAGTTATTTAGGATAACGTATTTGTTATTCATTCCTGATGGTACAGAGCCTGAAATCCTCACCTCTGACTACAAATAGTTTTGTTGAGTTTAAGTTATGCTTTACATTTTCCAAAGTCAAGTTTCTATAGTGAGATCTCTTATCTCTTAATTGGCACCATCATATTTGACTTTCAGAAACCTGTTACAGTTCTGATATAAACTATTTGTAGAATGAGAAGAAAATTTCCCCCAATGAATGAAGCATAAAAACTGTAAATTACAACAATCCGATTTAAGCCAATTCTGCCATCTTTTGTGTCTTTGTAAAAGACAGATTGTTTATTTGGTATCTGTGCAAAACCTTTTCATAAACTCTGTTTTTTTAATTACTATAAACAAACAAGCCATGTGATCAGTGGTCTGTGTCCTGTTTTGCTGTGGTTGAGCCATTTTGTTTATATATAATAGCGCTCTCCCAAATTTGTGCATAGACTTTTTGGTTCTTGGCTTTAACTTTTTATATCAAGAAATTGTGATATAAAACAGCAGACATAAATATAAATTGAATCTTTCCATTTTAGCTTCTGTTGTCTCTGATAATGTTATCAGTTTGAATGATGCATTCAATGCATCTTATATTGCCCGTGGTTACTGCTGTCATGTATGTGTATAAATGTTTTCCTACCTTCTTTGCTCAGCAAAGGCAAGTGAGTAAAGATATATTTGCTAAGTGATCAGTGGTGCACATTTGGGGCTAGATTTTTTGGTATTTTTACACAAAGAAAAGTGAATTTTGCAGTAAGGGATTGGCATGAGCTGGCTTCAGAATTACAATCATGATTTTCTACTTGGATAATTACAATTTGGAAGGTATCAGGAAATAGATGCCTCTCTAGTGAATAATTCATAACAATTAACAGGTGAGGATCCAAGAATTCAGTACTCAGTTTATCACATTTGCCAGTATGATTAAATTATTTGGTCATTTCCTCAGTTTCTTATATAATTTTGTTGGATTGATTATTTGGCTGGGAAATCTGAGCTAAAATAAACACAGAAAATGCTGACTTCTGCCCTGATTGGCTTCCGTTTAGCAAGGATAAACTAACTTTATTTCTGGTCTTTTATACTCACTTCATAAATCCTAGAGTTAAGCTATCAAGCTGCCAGAAGGACTGTCTGGCACTGGCCAGCCAGCCTTTACTGCCAAAGATCCCATTTCATATTGATTTCTGCTTAATGAGATTGAGATCTCTGCACTGTAGATGAATTTATATTTCAGTGCTGCCCCCGGCCCATGGGATTTTTAGTGATATTCAAATGTCTTAGTAGTTTGCCTTCATCATTGCAAACAATTTAATTATGCTTATGAAGTTTACTTACAAGCAAGCAACCAAGTCACTTTATTTTCTTTAGTGTAGTACGTGAAGGAATTGGTTCAACAGAATGGCTTCAAAACTGTGTTTTTCTAATGTTTGGTGAGGGGTTGGCAAGAATTTTAATGATTCAGTGAAGAAAAGCATATATCTGTATAATTAATTTATTATGTTGGTGTATGGGCTGTGAGTTCACCTTTTAGTGGTCATTTGTCATTTCATAACAACTATGCATTTTGGTTCACTGTGATGTTCTATATTTAGTGACTGCAACATGTTTATACCACTGATTCAAATTCCATCCATGATGAAGTTATACAAATAATACATATATTGATATCTTTTATTGCAAAAATGTAAATTTAAAACTTGTATAATGTTCTTGTGCTTTTTGAAATAAAATATATGTGTATATTTAAAAGGAAAAAAGGGACTTCTCATGTTTGGGGATTTGGGATTGAAGTATAAAAATCTATACCTAAAAGGAAGCTCTCAATAAAATTTTCTTTGTCAGCCCAGGACATTTTATAAAAGAGAAATTTTTAGTGTAAGTGGATCTCAAAAATTTTTGAACATATAATGCATCATAAATAACTTTTAGCACTCATATCAAATATATGTATTTAGGTATATGCATATATTTTATATTATTTTTTAATGCCATACAAATACCCTAAGTACACTTTTTATTTGTATTTGTTGTTTTTAGATATACATAACAGTAAAGTGTATTTGACATATTATACATACATTTTAACACAGCACAAAAACAGGTCAAAGATCACCAGTCAGATTTAAGTCAACCAAGATATATCAAGTTCTTATAGTTAAAACACAAAGAAAAGATTCTCGGCTATGGAGAACAAAATAAACACATAAGGGTGTCCCAGGTTACCTGACAGCAAATCCTTTACAAAAACCTTAGAGACAACAGAAAGTGGCATGAAATTTTTCACAGTAGTGAAGGATGAAAACTGCCAACCAAGAATACCTGACAAAACTTACTTAAGAAATGAAGGGGAAATACAGATATTTCCAAATGCAAAGAGAAACGTATCTCCGCCAGAACTGTTCTACAAAAACAAATGCTAAAAGATATTCTTCAAATAGAAAGATGTTAGGGATGGCAGCATAGCTCAGGTAGAGTGCTTGCTTAGCCTGCACAAGGCCCTGGCTTCAATCCCCAGCACTGCCAAAAGAGAAGAAGTTAATAACAAGCAAACAACTTACTCTAGAGTAACCAATGAGAACCGAAACAGCATAATGAAAAGCCTATGAACAAATGCAGTACTAAAAGGGAAATTTATAGTAGTCAACATCTGAGTCAAAAAAGCAGAAAAATCTCAAGGAACTCAAGCAGCATCTCAAAGAACTAGAAAAACAAGAGCAAACCAAACCCAAAATTAGTAGAAGCAAGTAAATAATAAAGATCAGTCCAGAAGCAAATGAAATAAAGTTTTAAAAAAAATCAATGACCCACTTGAATCAAATGTATGAAATATGATATGTCAAGAGCTTTGTAATGTTTTGAACAACAAATTTAAAAAAAAATCAATGAACTGGGCTGGGGTTGTGGCTCAACGGTAGAGCGCTTGATCCTCAACACCACATAAAAATTAAAAAAATAAAGATATTGTGTCCACCTAAAACTAAATATATATATATATATTTTAAAAATCAATGAATAAAGATCTAGTTCTTTGAAAAGATAAACAAAATTGATAAACCCTTAGCTAGATTAAGATAGAGATGAAAAGGGAGGCTCTATAATACACATCATTAGAGATTATTTTAAACAACTATAGGCCAACATATTTGATAACCTGGAAGAAATTGGCAAATTTCTGTACATGTAAAACCAAGATTGAACTCAAAAAAATAAAGAGCCTGAACAAACTAGTAACAAGTAACAAAATTAAATCAATAATAAAAAAGCTTCTGTCAAAGAAAAGCCCAGAATTTGAGCACAAAGGGCATATACCTGTCAGCCTAGTGACTTGGGAGGCTAACTAAGGCTTAAGATAATAAGTTCAAGCCCAGCCTCAGCAATTTAACAAGAAAATGTCTCAAAAGTTAAAAAAATAAAAGGACTGGGAGATGTAACTCAGTGGTAAAGTGCCCCATCTCTACAAAATAAGAAGAGGGTGGGGGGAAAGGAAGCGGGAGGCGAAGAAGAGTAGAAAGGAAATGTCTAGGATCGGATGGCTTCCTGTTGAGTTCTACTAATAACAATTTTTAAGTTATTCCAAAACGTTGGAGAGGAGGGAATTCTTCCAAACTCATTCTACAAGGCCAGTACTACTTCCCTGATAACATAACCAAACAAGGATGAGAATGCAACAACAACAAAAAAAGGCCAATATCCTGAATGAACACTCATGCAAAAATCCTCAACAAAATACTAGATGGAATCCAACAACACATTAAAAAGCTTACCCCAGGCCATCAAGGTGGTACAACATGTAGTTCAATAAATATGATAGAACACGTTAACCAAATAAAGGTCAAAAATATATGATCATCTACAGAATAGATGCAGAAAAGGTATTTGATGAAGTTCAACATCCATTCACAATAAAAACTCTTTAACAAATATGGTAGGAAGGAACATAACTCAACAGAATGAAAGTCATATGTAATAAGCCAACATCTAGCATAATTCTGAAAGCTTTTTCTCAAAGAATAAGACAAGGATACCAACTTTTCACCTCTCTCATTAACATCATACAAGAAGTTCTAGCCAGAGCAATCAGGCAAGGAAAAAAAATATAAAGGTATCCAAATTGGAAAAGAAAAAGCAGAATTGTCACTGTTTGCAAAAAAAAAAAAAGTGACCTTATAGAAAACCTCAAATACCACCAAAACAAAACTCTTCAAACTAAGAAATGAACTTAGAAAAGCTGAAGGATACAAAAATCAACATACGAAAATTGATGTTTTTTTTCCAGGGGGAGTGAAGAAAGCAGGGAAAGGGGAAACACTAGGGAATGATACTGACCAAATTATATTATATTGTGTGTATGTGCAAACAAGTAACAACAAATCCCAGCATTACACACAACTATATTCCACAAAAAGAATATGGAAAGGGACTGGGGCTGTAGCTCAGTGGTAGAGCACTTGCCTTGCATACGTGAGGCACTAGGTTCAATCCTCAGCACCACATAAAAATAAATAAAATAAATATTATATATATATATATATATATAATATTGTGTCCATCTACAACTGAAAGAAATTTTTTAAAGAATATGGAAAAGTCAATAGCTATTTTTATACACCAATAGTTAATTTTCTGAACTAGAAGTCAAGAAAGTCCCATTTACAATAACTACAAAATATAAAACACTCAGGGATAAATTTATAAGATCTCTATTATGAGAACTAAAAAAGAAGAAAATGAAACACTAAAAAATGTAAAGGTGCCATGGATTGGAAAAATCAATATTGTTAAAATGTCCATACTACACCCATAACAATCTGTAGATTAAATGTAATATGTATCAAAATATCAATGACTGAACAAGAGTAGATTACAACAACCTATGTAAAGCAGAAATCTATTTGAATAAAAAATATATATACAAAGAAAAAGAAATACCAGTGACTGCTTACCAGAATGGATGTACAATTTACAGCAATGTATGAATGTGCCTTTCCCCCACATTCTAGCATTTATTTTCTGTATTTTTTTAAATTTTAATATTTATTTTTTAGTTTTTGGCAGACACAATATGATTGTTTGTATGTGGTGCTGAGGATCGAACCCGGGCCGCACGCATGCCAAGCGAGAGCGCTACTGCTTGAGCCACATCCCCAGCCATATTTTCAGTATTCTTGATAACTGCCATTCTAACTGGTGTGAGATGAAGAGTAGTTTTGATTTGCATTTCTCTAATTACTAGAGATGTTGAACATTTATTTTTTCATATATTTGTTGATTGATTATATATCTTCTGAAAAGTGACTTTTCAATTCCTTAGCCCATTATAGATTGGGTTGTTTGTTTTTTGGTGTTAAGTTTTTTTAATTCTTTGTATATTCTGGAGATTAGTGCTATATCTGACACGCCCTGCTCCTGGGTCTTTACCCAAAGGGCTTAAAATCAGCATACTATAGTTATGCAGCCACATCAATGTTCATAGCAGCTCAATTCATATTAGTTAAACTGTGGAAGCAACTTAGATGCCCTTCAATAGATAAATGGATAAAGAAACTCTGGTATATATACACAATGGAATATTACTCAGCATTAAAAGAGAATAAAATTATGACATTTGCAGGTAAATGGATGTTGCTAAGCAAAGTAAGTCAATCCCAAAAAAACCCAAAGGCCAAATGTTTTCTCTGATAAGTGGACGCTGATTCATACCAGGGGAAAGTGGAGGAATTTTGACTGGTCAAAGGGGAGGAAGTAGGGAGGGTGCATGGGGGCAGGAAAGATGGTGGAATGAGATGGACATCATTACCCCAAGTACAGGTATGACTTCACATATGTACAACCAGAGAATTGTAAAGTTATGCTGCAATTGTACAATGAATCAAAATGTGTTCTGATGTCATATATACCTAATTAGAATAAATTAATTAATTTTAAAAAAATATCAGTGATAGTCTTCACAGAACTTGGAAAAAAAAGTCCTTGAATTTGTATGAAACCACAAAACCTCCAAATAGCCAAAGCCATCTTGAGAAAAAAAAAAAAAGCAGGAGACATTGCATTCCCTGACTTCAAAATACATGACAATGGTATAAAAACAGACATAGACCAGTGGAACAGAATAGAGACCCTAGAAGTCAACCCATACAGCAACAGCCAACTAATTTTCAACAAGGTGCTGAATACATGCTTTGTATATAGGACAGCCATTTCAATAAATAGTGCTAGGAAAAATCGATATTCATGTGCACAAGAATGAAAGTAGACTCCTGTCTCTTCCCCAGTTATAAAAATCAACTCAAATGGATCAAAGTCTCAAGAGGGCTTGGGAGGGCTGGAGTTGTGGCTCAGTGGTAGAGTGCTTGCCTAGCATGCACAAGGAACTGGGTTTGATCCTTGGAACCACATAAATATGTAAAAATAAAGATATTGTGTCCACCTAAGACTTAAAAATAAATATTTAGAAAAAAATTTTTTTAAAAAAGAGGGCTTGGGAGTGTAGTATAGGTACAATGCATGCTTCGCATGTGCCAGACCCTGGGTTGAATCCCTAGCACAGAAGGAAAAAAAAAAAGACTTAAATGTAAAATCTGAAACTATGAAACTCTAGTAGAAAAAAATGGGAAATGCTTCAGGACATTGTAATGGGCAAGATCCAAAGAGCATAGGAAACAAAAGCAAAAATAGACAAGTGGGACTATATCAAACAAAAGCTTCTGCTTGGCAAAAGTAAAAAACAGGGTGATGAGACAACTTACAGAACCGGGAAAAAATATTTGTAAACTATATTTCTTACAGGGAGTTAATATACAAACTATCTAAGGAACTCCAAAATCTCAAAGCAGAGCTGGGGCTGGGGCTCCATGGCAGAGCCCTTGCCTAGCTTGGGTGAGGCACTGGGTTTGATCCTTAGCACTGTATATAAAAATAAGCAAAAGCATACTGTCCATATACAACTACAAAAAAAATTAAAAACTCAAAGCAGAAAACCAGATAATTAAGAAATGTACGATGTATTTTCAAGTTCAAGAACATTTAGGTGCTTTACACCTTGTGATGATTATGAATAGTTTCTGTAAAGACATACAGATGGCCAACAGCTATATTTTAAAAACTTCAACATCACTAATCATCAGCAAAATGCAAATCAAAACCACAATGAATTATAACCCCCACTAAGAATCAGAAAGCCATGGCCATAACAATGTTTATAGCAGCTCAATTCACAATAGTTAAGCTATGGAACCAACCTAGAGTGTCCTTCAACAGATGAATGGATAAAGAAAATGTGGTACGTATACACAATGGAATATTACTCAGCCATAAGAAAAATGAAATAATGATCTTTGCTGATAAATAGAAGTGGAGACTATCATGTTAAGTGAAATAAGCCAATTTTTAAAAATCAAAGGCTGAATGTTCCTCTCTGATAGGCAAATGCTAATATACAATAAGCAGAGGAGGAAGAATAGAAGTTCTTTGAATTAGACAAAGAGGAATGAAGGGAAAGGAGGAGGGATGGGAATAGGAAAGACAATAGAATGAATCAGATATACTTTCCTATGTTCATATATGAATATATGATCAGTGAAACCACATCATGTACAACCACAAGAAAAAAAAATCAGAAAGCCAAAGCATTAAAAGAGTTCGTGAGAATGGTAGAAAAAGAAACTTGCACACTGTTGATGGGAATGTAAATTAGTACAATCATCATGGAAAACACTGTGAAAGATTCTCAAGAATTCAAAATGAATGACCATACTTGTAGTATAATAAAAATAGATCCTGTACACTACTGGTTATATATCCAAAGGAAACAAAATCAGTATATCAAAGAGGCTCTGCACTCCCATATTTTTAGCAGCATTATTCACTATAGCCAAGAAATGGAAACTACGGAAGTGTCCATCTACTGATGCATAAATAAAGAATATATGGTACATAAACATGGTGAAATACTATTCAGTCATAAAAAGAATAAAATCCTGTCATTTATGACAATACGGATGAAACTAGAGACCACACCTTAAGTGAAGTAATCCAGGCACAGAAAAACAAGTACTGTATAATGTCACTCATGTGAAATCTAAAAAAATAAGTTTCAGACTGGGGGTGTGACTCACTAATAGAACACTTGCCTAATATACTCAAGGCCCTGGGATCGGATTAATCCCCAGCCACAAAAATAAATATATTGAATAAAGCTAAGCTTTAACAAGAAGAAATTTTTGAAATAAACTTTATACATGGTACATGTTAAGGTCATGAATAACTTTTTAAGAAATTGTCAAGCATCTTTCCAAAGTTCCATATTGTTGATAACACTTGGTATTGTCTACTATTTTTGTTTGTTGGGTAGTTGGTTTGTGATACTGAGGATCAAACCCAGGGCTTCGCACATGCTAGGCAAGCACTCTAGCAGTGAGCTCTATCCTCAGGCTCTGGTTTGTTTTGTTGTTTAATTGAAATCAACTTTTTTTTTTAAATATTTATTTATTTATTAGTTATTGGCGGACACAACATCTTTGTTTGTATGTGGTGCTGAGGATCGAACCCGGGCCGCACGCATGCCAGGCGAGCGCGCTACCGCTTGAGCCACATCCCCAGCCCCTGAAATCAACTTTTAAATTTGTAGCCATTACTTTTTTGGGGGGTGGGGGGTACCAGGGATTGAACTCAGGGACACTCAATCACTGAGCCACATTCCTAGCCCTATTTTGTAAGGAGAGACACATTTTATCTTTGAAAAATCAGTTCTTCTGAGTGGCTCAGTGCCTTGCTTTTGCTGGAGCTGGCTTTGAACAAGAGATTCTCCTGCCTCAGCCTCACAAGTCGCTAGGATTATTGGTGTGTGCTATCGCACCTGGCTGTAGCCATTACTTTTTTTTTTTTTTAAGATTTTTTAGTTGTAGTTGGACACAATACCTTTATTTTATTTATTTTTATGTGATGCTGAGGATCGAACCCAGAGCCTCACACATGCTAAGTAAACTCTCTAATGCTGAGCCACATTCCCAGCCCTGTAGCCATTACTGTTAATGTGTTTTTTTTTTCTTAGATATTTTTGGGATTTACTATGTGGATAATAGATGTGTCTTTTCTCTACTGTTCTAATATATATCTCTTATTTCTTTTCTTCCTTCATTGACTAGAGTAGATAGTGTAGTACCTTAATGGAAAGACTGGGAAATGATCACATAGAGCTTGTAAGTCATGCTAAAGCCAATGAGGAATCACTTTTTTTTTTCATAGATAAGCTATGCGGTTAAATTTTTATTTAGATTCCCTGTACTGCCTGCCTCCCCCCAAAATGCATTTAGTAACAGCTGTCTGGCTACAGTGTGGGAAAAAAGTAAGACACCAGAGAAGACTAGAGGGAAGACTGGGCTTCCTGAAGTAATTAATGTAGGTTAGTGGTGGTGACCTAAGCTAGGGTTGTGGGATTTGGAATGGAGAAGAACTGATTTTTCAAAGATAAAATGTGTCTCCACTTAGCCCACATTGTGATTTGAGTAAACCAATCAATAAAAATATATTTATATTTCAGGCCATTTGTGGGGAAAACAGACATTTCCTTTAGGGGAAATTCATCTCCAGAAGCCACTAAAAAGAACATCTTAACAAATACTATAAAGCTGTTAGCAAAAAGAATTTGAAACAAATGAAACCATTGGTATCAATGTATAATAAAAACAAAAATAATACAGTTCAATTTATGCAAAGTTTGTTACTAACTTTTGAGCCATTTCTTGAAGGAATCCCCAAGTCCTAACAAATTTAAATAATTTATGCAGAAATGACAAAGCAATAATGTTTAAATGAATATTATTATGAATGCAATTTAAGAGTTACAAGAAAAGTGTGAACTCAGGTGCTACTCTTTCAAGGAAGTTTTTCTTAGCTCTCTGTATAGTAAATGCGATATGTCCCCTTCCTTCAAAAAATATCCATGTCCTTATCCGGAACCAACAAACATGTTTTACTGTACATGGCAAGATGGACTTTGTAGGTGTGATTAAGCATGCAGACATTGAGATGGGGAGATTATTCTGGATTATTCAAGTGGATCTAAACTAATTACAACAATTCTTAAAGGTAAAAAAGGAAAGCAGAAAGGTGGGTCAGAGAGATGTGCCATGAGGACTTTAGCCTACTTTTTAATTTTTTTCTTTTTGGGTACCAGGGATTGAACTCAGGGCACTCAACCACTGAGCCACATCCCCAGCCTCTTTTTTGTATGTTATTTAGAGAAAAGTCTCAATGATTTGCTTAGGATCTCATTAAGTTGCTCAGACTCACTTTTTGAACTTGCAACCCTCCTGGCTCAGCCTCCCAAGGTGTTGGAATTTTTGGCCCACTTTTTTTTGTTGTTGTTGTTTGTTTGTTTTCATTTGTTTTGTTTTTGCAGTACTGGGATAGAACTCAGGGATACCATACCACTGAGTTACCTCCCCAGACCTTTTAATTTTAAATTTTAAAATTTTAAAAAATGTGTTCTAATTAAGGGCCTGGGGAGATAACTCAGTTGGTAGAGTGCTTGCCTTGCATGCACAAGGCCCTGGGTTCAATCCCCAGCACCACACACACACAAAACTTTGTTCTAATTAGTTATACATGATGGTAGAAAGCATTTCGACACATCATACATAAATGGAGTATAACTTCTCATTCTTCTAGTTGTACATGATGTAGTGTTATACCAGTCTTATAATCAGATATGTACATAAAGTAATAATGTCTGATTGATTCTACTATCCTTCCACTCTATACTCCCTCCTGTCCTTTCACTCCCCTCTAATTCAAAGTACCTCTATTCTTCTCTAGCACCCCCCCTATTGTGAATTAGCATCTTCATATCAGAGAAAACATTCTTTTTTTGTTTTTTTTTGCTTTAGAATTGCTTTAGCTATTCTAGGCCTTTTATTCTTCCAAATGAATTATAGGGTTGTTTTTTCTAGTTCTGTGAAGAATGTCGTTGGTTGTTATTGTTGTTGCTTGTTTTGTTTTGTTTGTAGAAAAAGGAAAAATAAGTTTTATTGCTAGCAAAGGAGAAACACAGGGGACTTCTGTCTCAGAAACTGACATCCTCCTCATCAGAGAAGCAGGGGTCTTTTAAAGAGGTGATTCAGAGGAATCCTGTTTCCTGAGATTAGGAAGGAGAAGATCAGGGAGGAGATAAAACATGTCAGTTTTAGAGCAGCAAGGGATATATTCAAAGCATTAAGTGGGCCACTATTTTCCCCACTGTCAATTTCTACATTCCATTTCTATGGAATAATGGGCAACAATATCTCCAAGCTCATTTCTGCTGAGAGAGGGCGAAGTTGGGGGGAAGTAATCTGAAGTCCTTGTTTTCTATCATATGGGGCATGGACAGTTAAGGGTATTTAATATCAGGGCAGTTCAGAGGTCCCTGGTGGCAGTTGGCAAGTGAATGGAGAAGGCATACATGCAGATGGCCAAGGTGTTGCAACTTTACTACATTCAGTTTCCTTTTTCTTGGAGTGGACTGTCATTGGTATTTTGAAAGGAATTGCATTGAATCTGTATATAGTTTTTGGTAGTATGATCATTTTTTTTTTAGAGAGAGAGAATTTTTTAATATTTATTTTTTAGTTTTTCGGCGGACACAACATCTTTGTTTGTATGTGGTGCTGAGGATCGAACCCGGGCTGCATGCATGCCAGGCCAGCGCGCTACCGCTTGAGCCACATCCCCAGCCCAGTATGATCATTTTAACAATATTAATTCTGCCTATCCCTGCACATGGGAGGTCTTTCCATCTGAGGTCTTCTTCAATTTCTTTTAATGATGTTCTATAGTTTTTATTGTAGAGGTCTTTCACCTCCTTGGTTAGATTTATTCCTAGGTGTTTTTTCTTTTTTTTCTGAGGCTATTTTTGCCCCCCCCTTTTTTTTGTATTTTAAAAGTTTTTTATCCCTTGATTTTTAGTAATTTTTTTAAACTTTATTTTGTTTGTTTATTTTTATGTGGTGCTGAGGATGGAACCCAGGGTCCCCTGCACATGCTAGGCAAGTGCTGTACTGCTGAGCCACAACCTCAGCCCAAGTAGTTTTCAATATTAAGATATTAAGCTCTTAACATTAACACATCAAGATATTACCGCTCTAATCTTTGAAATATAATCAAAATATTTTATCTCTGTAATTTTGACTTTGTAGTGTTTTATTCCATGAAAAGGTCTTTAAATGTTTTTTTGTAGTTAAATTTTTAAGTCTTTTAAAATTATAATTGGATATTGAGTTATAATTAATTAGACAGTCTCTTATTATAGCCATTTTTTTGTTTTGTTTTGTTTTTGGTACCAGGGATTGAATCCAGGGATGCTTTACCACTGAGCTACATTCCTAGCCCTTTTTATTTTTAATTTTGAGACAAGCTTTCACTAAGTTGCTTAGAGCCTCACTAAATTGCTGAGACTGGCTTTGAACTTGCAGACCTCCTGCCTTAATCTCCCATGCCTCTGGGATTATAGGTGTGTGCCACCATGCCTGGCTCCCCCACCCAGGTTTAAAGGAATTTATTATTTATCTAAGCACTATTTAGAAAGGTCCATCTTTGTCCTAACTAATGAGATGTAACCTTTATTGTATATGAAATGTACTTGATTCTATTTCTAAATTTATTCAACTAGAACCATAAAGGTTTTAGACATTTATTTTTTCCAATTGTAATTTATTTTACTAACAATGGATTTCTTGAAAATCTGTGTAAGCAAGAAAACAAATTTTGCCAGTGGTTGTGGTCCATACCTGTAATCACAATGGCTCTGGAGGCTAAAGGAGTATTGCAAATTTGAGATCAGCGTCAACAAGTAAATAAGGTTCTAAGCAACTTAATGACACCCTATCTTAAAAAAAAAAAAAATTTAAAAGTCTGAGAATGTGGCTCAGTGGGAAAGTGCCTCTGGGTTCAACCCCCAGTACTCCCCTTCCCTCCCCACATAAAAAAAGAAAAATTAAATTTCAACTTATTAAGAAAAAAAGGGACAAGAGCAGTGTCCTTCTGGCAAGAGTCTAGGTTAGTGCTCATCTCTAGCTGGATCTAGACATCTTCTATACTAGTGCAAACCTGGTTTACCTAGAGAAAGCATAACAGGACACTGGATAGGATGCAGTGCTAGAAATAGCAGGAATTCCGTTGGAACACAGTGTGTCAGACTGATTTGGCCTTGGACCCCAAAACCAAAAGCCCAATTCCTGATTCTATACTGCTACTGCAACTTCTGAGGGCTTCACACTGAGGGATTTTTCTTTCTTTATTGTTTAATCCCCTTGTTATGTTTCTGATTTAAAGAATATGAAAAAGCAATATATATTCATCTAAAACAGAATGTTCAGAGAAAGGCAAACCCAGAAGTACTTATAGCATCTTTTTTTGGAAATTAATACAAAATGTGAGAGCATATATAGTTTTATACTTATTATATTTAATTTACTTATTTTAATTAATTTATTTGGTACTGGGGATTGAATTGTGCTGCACTCTACCACTGAGCCACATCTCCAACCCTTTCTATTTTTAATTTTTTTTTTTTTAGAAAATTTTTAATATTTATTTTTTAGTTCTCGGCGGACACAACATCTTTGTTGGTATGTGGTGCTGAGGATCAAACCCGGGCCACACGCATGCCAGGCGAGCACGCTACCGCTTGAGCCACATCCCCAGCCCCTCTATTTTTAATTTTGAGACAGGGTCTTGATAAGTTACCCAGGTAAGCCTTAAACTTGTGATCTTTTTGCTTAGCCTCCTAAGTAAATGGAATTACACACATGTATCAACCTGGCATTAACTTTTTGCATTAATGAATTAATAAGTTAGGACCTTGTGCAGGATAGGCAAGCACTCTACCATTGAGCTACATTCCCAGACCTTATTTTAAAAGTCTTAGTAAGTGTATTTAAATATTTACACAGTGAAGAAAATATGGAGAGTGTGCAGTACAATAAAGGATCCCTCTACAGATTACATGAAGAAAGATGTGCACAAAAACTGCAATTCAAAATAGCATATGTAAGAGGGGCTGGGGATGTGGCTCAAGTGGTAGCGTGCTCGCCTGGCATGCGTGCGGCCCGGGTTCGATCCTCAGCACCACATACAAACAAAGATGTTGTGTCTGCCGAAAAACTAAAAAATAAATATTAAAAAATTCTCTCTCTTAAAAAAAAAAGGAATTCTTAGGCATAAAAGTATTCAAAATATTTGTTTAAAAAAATAGCATATGTAAGGGCTGGAGTTGTAGCTCAGTGGTAGAGTGATGGCCTAGCACCTGTGAAGCACTGGGTTTGATCCTCAGCACCACATTAAATAAATAAATAGTGTCTATCTACAACTAAAAAAAAAAAATAGCATATATTCTGGGCACGGTGATGCATGCCTGTAATCTCAAAGGCTCGGGAGGCTGAGACAGGAGGATCACAAGTTTAAAGCCAGCCTCAGCCACAGCAAGGCACTAAGCAACTCAGTGAGACCCTGTCTCTAAATAAAAATTCAAAATAGGGCTGGGGATGTGGCTCAGTGGTCGAGTGCCCCCGAGTTCAATCCTGGTACCCTCCCCCAAAAGAAAATAGCATATGTGAGAACCACATCTTGTATTTCTTTAATTCGATGCAGAACATCATACAATAACCTTGATACAGGTACCCAATACATTTCTGAAAATTTTATCTGCTATCTATAAATATATTTTATTTTGTAGAATATATTATGTCCAGATAACACAATCAGAAAAACATTTTAAGATAATATTTATCAAAATCATAATCATCAGTTATCAGATCTAGAAACTATAAAAATATCTATCCAATGAATAATATGCTTTGATTAATAAGACAAAAATATGAGACCATGGGGCTGAAGTTGTGACTCTGTGGTAAAGTGCTTGCCTAGCATGTGTGAGGTCCTCAGCACCACATAAAAAATAAATAAATAAAATAAAGGTATTGTGTCCAACTACAACTAAAAAATAAATTTTTTTTTTTTTTAAATATGAGACAATTGTATTGTTTCAGCACTGCTTGCAATGGGATACTATGGTCATTAGGGTGTGCTATTAACACAGCCAGCTTGTCAGTCATTCTACCAGTGTAGTCTGAAAAATGACAGAAAGCTGTTCAGTATATTTGCAGTAGTTAAACACTATACCATACTGAAAGCCCCAGAACTTTTTTCAGACTGTCACAGGTGCATATCGGGAATCACAGAATCATCTCACCATTTTTAAATTTTAAAACTGTGAGTATTCAAAAGGCTATATTATAAATGACATGGCAACAAAAAGGACCCAAAAGACTAAGCAAACATATATAGAATTCAGTATTCTAACAAAACTCACAAAAATTAGCTGTTAACTTTACTGTTATAATAATTCTGAGTTTCATTAAAGTTAGGGAAAATGGAAATCAAATTTAAAAATAACTATAATTACTTTGTGTGTATGTGTGTGTGCGTGTTAGAGGTCTTGGGGATCAAACCCAGGGCTTCACGCATACTACGAAAGCACTCTGCCATTGACTTACTTTTATAAATGTAAACTCTTTTAGTTTTTCTTATTTTACTTGTTCCAATCAGTTTCAGTTTTCCCTGATGTTGTAGTCTATTTTAATCATCATCATTAAACACAAATTGACACTCAATCGATTTAAAGACAACCAGTCATATTCTCAAAATTGCAGTTATTGCTGAGTGTTTTGACACATGCCTGTAATGTCAGTGGCTCAGAAGAATCGAAAATCTGAGGCCAAGCAGTGTAAGGTGGCCCATGCCTATAATCCCAGCGGCTTGGGAGGCTGAGACAGGAGGATCATGAGTTTAAAGCCAGCCTTGGCAAAAATCGAGATGCTATGCAACTCAGTGAGGCCCTGTCTCTAAATAAAATACAAAAATAGGGCTGGTGATGTGGCTCAGTTTTGAGTGCCCCCCTGAGTTCCATCCCTGATACTCCCCCTCCAAAAAAAAAGAAAATTTGAGGCCAGCTTTGTGGCAACTTAGTGAGAAACTGCCCCCCTTTTAAAATAAAAATTAAAAAAAAAGAGGGCTGAGCATATACTCAAAGTAAAGTGCCCCTGGGTTCAATCTCCAATACAAAAAAAGAAGAAGCAAACACTTCAGAAAAATTAAAACTAAAACTTGAGGTACTTAATATATTTGGTGTGATTGCATTTCTGTCAAGTCAAAATCACCAGGCAGCTGACAGGTTAAATGAGATCAAAGTCTCAGAAGATCTCAAGGATTTGGCCTGTAGTATTGTTTACTGACTGTTGTCCAAGAGTATTTATATAAGCTGTATACCTCTATGATAGTCATTTCCCCAAATCTTACTGTATTAGTTATCTATTGTTACATGGCCAGTTAGTATTTAAAGCAAAAGTAAACATGTATTTATTTTTGGTGCTGAGGATTGAACCCTAAATATTTATTTTATCACACATATTCTGAGGGTCTGGATTTTGGGAGTGGATTGACTGGTTAACTCTGCTTGGGGTGTCTTACAAGGTGGCTGTGAAGATGTCAGCTGGGTTTTCAGTCATCTGAAGGCTTGACTGGGCCTAAAGTGTCTGTATTCCAAAGGATCCAGATTCCAAGAATAGCTCACAAATATGGATAGCAAACTGCTGCTGATTATTGGTGTGGTGTTCAGTTCTCAGAAGACCTCTCCTTGGGGTTGCTCAAATGTCCTCATGTTACTCATGATATGACAGTTGGTTCCCCTCTAAGATATTATCCAAGAGACCATAAGGCAGAAGCTACACTGTCTTTTAGGACCTACCCTTGATATTCACGCACCATGAACACAACTAAATTCCTGAAAAACACTACTGGCTACATAGGTTAGCCCAATTCAGTATGGGAGGGACTACATAAGGAAACAGGAATCATTAGTGACCATATTGGAAGGTTTGCTGACATGTTTTTCTTTTTAAGTTACATATATTACATCAAAGGAGATTCCTAAATTCTAGGACCAGATCTTGAATAATATATCACCTTGCCAATTATCTTAACAGAAAAATGTACATCTGGGGACAGACCAAAAATTCTTTTTTATATATTTATTTTTTAGTTTTAGGGTCACAATATCTTTATTTTACATTTATGTGGTGCTGAGGATCGAACCCAGTGCCTCAAGCATGCTAGGCGAGTGTCCTTCTACTCTAAAAGGACTTTTGATAAGTCCTGGGGTAATTGATTCCAATTATGAAGGTGAAATAAAAATTATAGCCAGTTCTCCAAAGGGTATATCAGTAATTTCACCAGGAGATAGAATAGCACAGTTACTAATAATACCAAGCCTACATGATAAATTTTCCAGTCATGTTGTAGAAAGAGGTTCCAAGGGATTAGGCTCCACAGGTGTAGATTGGGCTATGCTTTCTTTAAATTTAGATTCTCGCCCCATGCTAAAACTAAATATTCAAGGACATGAATTTAATGGGCTACTGGATACAGGTGCAGATCTTAGCATCATCTCTCGTCAAGAATGGCCAAAACATTGGCCATTACAACAAGCCACTCAATCGCTTCGAGGCCTAGGAGTGGCGACTAATCCCGATAGAAGTGCAATGCTATTAGATTGGAAGGATCCTGAAGGATGTGAAGGAACTATACAGCCATATGTATTGGATCATCTTCCCGTAAATTTATGGGGACGAGATGTCTTAGATCAATTAGGTTTGACATTAACAAATAATATCAATCAAAATGCACCCACTATTATGGCTAGACAAGGTTTTAGGAAAGGAAAAAGATTAGAAAGACAAGAACAATGTATAGCAGCACCAATACAAATAGATCAAGGAACAGACAGACATGGGTTGGATTTTCACAAAGGGCCACTGAGACAATAAAAATTACATGGAAATCAGAAAGACCAGTATGGGTTCCTCAGTGGCCCTTGACTAAAGAAAAGACACAAGTAGCCCATGATCTGGTCAAACAACAATTAGCGGAAGGACATATACAACCTTCTGTATCTCCCCATAATACTCCCATTTTTGTCATCAAAAAGAAATCTGGTAAATGGAGATTACTGCAAGATTTAAGAGCCATTAACAATGAAATGGTCATTATGGGACCTGCTCAATCGGGGATTCCTCAATTGTCTGCTTTGCCAAAAACTTGGTATGTTTTAGTTATAGATATTAAAGATTGTTTTTTTTCAATTCCAATTCATCCTGAGGATAGTCCACGTTTTGCATTTACTATCCCTGCACTAAATCATGAAGGTCCTGATCAGAGATATGAATGGAAAGTACTCCCTCAAGGGATGGCTAACAGCCCAACTATGTGTCAAATTTATGTTAACAAAGTAATCCAGCCACTTAGAAATCAAAATCCTGAACTACAAATATTTCACTATATGGATGATGTGTTATTGGCACACAAAGCTAAAAACACATTGCTAGAATGTTATGCCACACTTACAAACTTATTAAAAAATTATAATCTAGAGATAGCAATAGATAAAGTGCAATTAAATTTTCCAATTAATTATTTAGGAGTTCTATTATCCTCAACCATGGTCCGTCCACCAAAAATTCAAATACGAGTAGATCAACTCAAATCACTTAATGACTTTCAAAAGTTATTAGGAGACATAAATTGGATAAGGCCTTATCTAGGTATTCCAACAGGAGAATTGGGACCTTTATTTGATATCCTAAAAGGTCCATCAGATCCAAATTCACCCCGAATGTTAACGCCTGAAGCAAGAAAGGCATTAAAAATCATTGAAACATATATGGAAAATATGCATTTGGATAGAATTGATATAAGTTTGCCTTTATTATTTATTGTATTACCAACAAAAAATATTCCTACAGGAGTATTTTGGCAAGAAGGTCCATTATTATGGATACATTTATCTTATTCTCCTAACACTATTCTTACTAGATATCCTGAGGCTGTAGGACAATTAATACTCAAAGGAATAAAAACAGCAAAGGCAGTGTTTGGAATTTCTCCCCATAAAATTATTACTCCATATACTATGAATCAAATTGATGAATTAGCTAATGAGTTAAATACTTGGGCAATAATAATGTGCAAATCTAATGTTTCATTTGATAACCACTTACCATCTAATCCTTTATTGTCTTTTTGGTCATTGCATCCTGTAATTTTTCCAAAAATGACAAGAAAAACACCTATCATGAATGCTCCAAATATATTCACTGATGGGTCAAATAATGGTACAGCAGCAATAGTTACACCTGATCAAACTTTTACATTTTTAGTACCCAAACAATCAGCTCAAAAGGTAGAGCTTAATGCAGTATTACAAACTTTTGTGATGTTTAAAGATTCTGTATTTAATTTATTTTCTGATAGCCAGTATATAGTTAATGCTATGGTATCCCTTGAAGATGCTGGTAGAATTTCCCCTTCTTCTACTGTTTTCTCTTTGTTTTCCACTATACAAAGTTTAATCTGGGACAGAAAAGATCCATTCTTTATAGGACATATCAGGGCACATACAGGATTGCCTGGAGCCCTTAGTTTAGGCAATGATTTAGCAGATAAAACTACACGTGACATACATATTTTCTCTGTACTAGAAGAAGCTATAAATTTTCATGAAAGATTCCATGTCAATGCTAATACTTTACAAAAGCGTTTTAAAATAACTAAGGAACAAGCTAGACAAATAATAAAACAATGTCAAAATTGTGTGACCTTTTTACCACAAGTTAATCTTGGAGTCAATCCTAGAGGATTGATGCCTAACCATATTTGGCAGATGGACGTCACACACTTGCCAGAATTTGGAAAATTAAAATATTTGCATGTTACAATTGATACTTCTTCTGGATTTTTGATGGGCTCCCTTCATGCCGGCGAAAAAACTAAAGATGTTATAGCTCATTGCTTACAAAATTTTGCCACTGTGGGCATTCCAAAACAGTTAAAAACAGATAATGCCCCTGGTTATACGTCTACTTCTTTTAAACAATTTTGCTCATCATTTGGCATTACTCATATAACAGGAATCCCATACAATCCACAGGGTCAAGGCATAGTTGAAAGAGCTCATCAAACTATTAAAATGTACTTATTAAAGCAAAAAGATGGAATTGGGAAGGGGTATATATTCCCCAAAGATAAACTTAAAATAACGCTTTTTACTCTAAACTTTTTAAATTTGGATTCATCAGGACTTAGTGCTGCAGAAAGGCATATGTGTCCAAAAAATGTACATAAGCCCAAGGTACTTTGGAAAGATATTCTAACAGGACAATGGAAAGGTCCTGACCCAGTAATTGTCTGGAATCGGGGGTCTGTTTGTGTGTTTCCACAGGAAGAACAGCAGCCGATTTGGATTCCAGAGAGATTAACCAAGGTTCTGACCCAGAACAGCAGCCGATTTGGATTTCAGAGAGATTAACCACGGTTCTGACCCAGTGATTGTCTGGAGTCGGGGGCCTGTTTGTGTGTTTCCACAGGGAGAACAGCAGCTGATTTGGATTCCGGAGAGATTAACTAAAATCCTGACCCAGTGATTGTCTGGAGTCAGGGGTCTGTTTTTGTGTTTCCACAGAGAGAACAGCAGCCGATTTGGATTCCAGAGAGATTAACTAAAGCGATTTCTACAGACCAAAAAGAAGATGATTTAGCTCAAATCCATAATAGCTGATATCCAAAACTCCAATTTGGCTATCCTTACATCTGCGACAGAACCAGGATGCTTTTTTCAATATCTATTTTATTATTGCCCTTTCCCATATCATGAAGTTCTATTTTATTTTTTTGAGCTCATACAGACCTAGGTTAATGTTTTGCTGATCAGTTCTATTTTTTTTTTTTTTTTGACTATAGAGTTTTTAAACATTGCAATAGAGATTTTACCTGTAAAAAGTTATAAGGCCTTTACTATTGTGTTATGTGTTGTATGTATTATATTATGTGTGCACACTTGTGTTTTGTGTTATATGTTTGAATGTACGTATGTCCAATGTACATATTTCTATATATCATATATGATGAGCGCTCATGAAAAGATGGATCCAAATATTTTTTTTTTATTCACGTGATTTAAATGGTTTAATTTAAATTGGGTAAATAACTGTTAAGAATTGTTTTAATATGTAAACAAAAAAGGAGGTTAACAGATCTGTTTGTTTACTCTCACCTTTAGTTTTCATTATATTTAATAATTCTCTTCACTATAATGTAAATTGTTAAGAAAATTGTTTTCTTTTAGTGTCTTCTGGAATGTTACCTAATTTTTTCTTTAGCCATTATTGCCAGAATTTCTATCTTCATCCCAGTGCCGATGAAGATAATATAAATTGTTAAGAAAATTGTTTTCTTTTAAGAAAATTGTTTTCTTTTAGTGCCTTCTGGAATGTTACCTAATTTTTTCTTTAGCCATTATTGCCAGAATTTCTATCTTCATCCCAGTGCCGATGAAGATAATATAAATTGTTAAGAAAATTGTTTTCTTTTAGTGTCTTCTGGAATGTTACCTAATTTTTTCTTTAGTCATTATTGCCAGAATTCCTATCTTCATCCCTGTGCCGGTGAAGACAAAGATAAAACTAATCTACAGTTTCTGCAATAGCCATCACTGAACTGCTTACAGAACTTACACTGAACTGCTTACAGAACCGTCAATTGACTTGGTATATCTTCCTCCCTTCTGCTTGTCATGATCATTCAGCTAAAATTTGGGGGTCAACAGAGGTGAGGCAAAGAACCTCACCCCCCCCCCCCCCCCCCCCCCCGCTGAGACCTCTCCACAGGTGTGGCTGTACTGGACCGGTAGTCAATGACGGGTAAGATCCAATTACAATGGTACCAACCTAAGACAGGAGGCTGACGCCCTGAGGTCAGCTCATCCGAAGACGGGTAAGGACCATATGTATTGGACAACCTAAGGCAGGCACGGTCCATAAGCCACATGCTTGTTGTTTAAACAGAGAGGGGGAGATGTTGAGAGCCACAGCCAAAGGGGCCCCAGCAAACTTCCAGCTGCCAGCAAGCTTCAGACTGCCCCAGCAACATCTAGCTGATTGGCTCCTCTGCGGTGATGTTCATTGGGCTGTTTCCCTGCCCTTCAGACTGCCAGCTGATGATTGGCTCACAGCTGCCCCAGCAACATCTAGCTGATTGGCTCCTCCACGGAGCTGCTCATTGGGTGACTTCTTTGGCTCTGCCCACGCAACCCAGCCAATCGGCCTCAAGAGGAGGAGGATTGTGGGAGGAAAAGGCTGGTGTGGGGGAGAGAGGCTTGTGGAAGCCGGTGGTGGCAGTTGGGCTCTGAGGGTTTTTCCCTGGAGCTGTTTTGTTTGGCGTTTGTAGTTCTAAAAATAAAGTTAGTTTCTTTTTGACAAGTGGCTCCTGATTTGTGCCAAGCCAGACTTCGGCAGGCGAGCACTCCTACCACTAAGGAACAAACCCAGCACCCTCCCCCCCAAATTCTTGAAATGGGAAAAACCAAAGAAAACGGGAGACTTTTATTGCTAAACATAATTTCAGTGGACATTTCCCTATAAAATTTCCCTATAAAACCTTTTTAATTTAAAAGAAAAATATTTACAAAATCTTGACCCTTTCCTGTATAAATTCTGTATCTGGCCAATACTGTGAACTATATCCTATTACACAAAGTAATGGGGGAAAAAAGCAACTTATGGTTTTAATCAGTAGAAAGAAAACAATTTGGCAACTCCCTTATATTTGAATAGAACAAGATGAGCTGCATCATCAATTGCCTTTAATGTACATTTTGTCCTGCTTTTGTTCAAGAATTTGGACATGATAGGGGAGGCGCCTCCTGTTTTTAGAAGAAAGTCAAGGGACAGTGGCATTTCCTGCACGAGATTAGATTCTGTAAGAACAGTTCTGAAATTTAATATAGGGTTTATATTTAACTGTTCTATATTCTTTTTCTTTTTAAATGTGGTGCTGGAGATTGAACACAGGGCCGTATGCATACTAGACAAGCACTCTACCAACAGAGCTAAACCCCCAGTCCTAACTTTTCTATATTCTGAATCAGCTTCAATGATAATGCACTTGATTGAAGAAAAAGATTTAAATGAAGCCTATAATTCATCGCATCCTTTCCGTTCATGGCAATTCCTGGGAGTATTTCTGATTATTAAGAAGAAAGAGCACGGGACATGGGAGGTTTAACAGATCTGTTTTGGTTCTACCACTAATTAGTTTTATAGCCTTGAGAAAGTTTTAACCTCTTCAGTTGAACTTTTTCCTCTGTAAACCGGTAGATAAAGACAGGAGAGGGGCTTAATCTTAAGGTTTTCTTTTACTAAAAGAGGAAGACACAATCAACACTAAATACAAATTTACCCCACACAACCTCATTGCTTCACCTTCCTCGCTATTCTTTTGAGTCTTTAAGCTACTCCCGCATACTCTAGCTTACAATTTCTTACTGGTTCCCACCGAAGTTGTTCATTGGGTTTTTAAAATTGTGAATTTTCAAGAAGGGAACGGAATCTTGTTCTTTGTGGGCTGTGAAACCGCAAGGACTCTCATCTCCAGTCTGACATTCCTTTGTAAATCCGTCTTCCCTCCTCACACGTTTACTCCTTTCCCTGGCCCTCGCTTTAGATCAGGTGGTTCTGGGGACAGCGTCAATTCGCGACATTCTGGCAGCTCTGGTTCTGAGGAGGTGATGAATCCCCCAATCTTTGACAGGGCCTCAGGATTTCAAGCCCTTCCCTTCATCTGGACTGCCTCAGTGTGTATATTCGTATCATGACAAAGCACTTCCGATTTTCTTCCTCAAAGCTCAACCTTGGACCTACTACAACCATGCCTCTGTAACCAAGTTAACTATTGAGCTAGAACACCCATTTGCGCCTACTATTAGTCTCAGAAGCCCTACGTCTCTTTTCAGGACAGCCAGGCAGTAGCGGGGGTGGCTGGAACTACGAAGCCCAGAATTCCTAAGCGCATGCGCGCTGCCATTGTGATGCTCCTTTCCCGGTAACTCGCCCTCTCAGGCAAACCTGAAGATAGCGGCAATTCTCCGGTGGGGGCGGAGACGCTCTCTGTCCTACTCTCCGCCCCCTTCGTGATAGGCAATGGGACCAGCCAACCGACGCTGTGGGCTCGCAACGCGATCTCCAATCAGCACCTGTGGTGGAGAGGTGGGCGTGCGCACTGGCAGGGCAGGTGGGCTAGGCTGTGCTGGGTTGCGAAGGGGGAGAATAACGTCGGGTCGGGTCAGCGGGCGCTGCAGTAGTCGCCGCAGCGGCGATGGGAGCGGTGGGGACGAGGCGGCGGCGGCGGCGGCAGGAGGAGGAGCAGAGGCTCGCACAAGAGCAGCGGCTGGGGGCGGCCACCACCAGCAACAACAGCAGCAGCCGCCGCCGCCGCCGCCGCCAGTAAAGGCGGACAGTACCCGAGGGGACTACCCGGCTGGCCGGCCGGCCCGCGAAGCCGCGCTCGGGTCCCGCTGCAGTGGGCGGCGGGGGATGGGCAGGCGGCGGCGGTCCCGCCTGCTGAGGGTTGGCCCCTGCCGGTCCCGGGTCTGAGCTGGACCGGAGCCCTCAACCCGAAATCCCTGCGTCCGTCACGGCCCAGGTAGGACACACCCCCTGAACCCCCAGGGTGCCGCGGGTTAGTCCTGGGTCCCGCCCTTCCCCTGTCCGGACGCCCTCCTTCGGCCGCACCCCTCGCGGATTGACGGACCCTGGAGACCTGGAGGGGAGTACCGGAGACTTCTAGGTCGCTCCACGCCTTGGGCTTGTGCCAATCCCGTCCCTCTTCACCTCGGAGACCGTTCCGGTTCTGGCCCATTTCCCCTCGGGTTGCTGCTGCGTTTCCCCTGAGGCTTTGGGTGTTTTTACTGAACTTGGAGGGTCATTAAGCTTCGTCTGTTTCTCTGAGGGTGACCCACATATCACTTGTACTCATGCCTATTTAGGTTCCAGGACGGAACACAGAGGATTGTTAGGAAATACAAGCGTTTCTCTCCTACCCTGCCTCCCCCACTATAATGGAAGGAGGCATGGGACTGTAGACTCTCTTTGCTATATTGTAACGACAAAGAAGGCCAGGACTTTCTGATACTTAGGGTGCTGAAGTAATGACCTGAGGGATTTGCTGGTCATTCGATTTGATAAAGATGATGTTGATACCCTGAAATTCCGAGGGAGGGACAAAAGATTACACATATATGTACCGTCAAATCAGAGAAGTAAATAATCTGTACTGATGCCCGGATACTTTATCTTACAGTGAAGTTAATTTTGTTTCAGTTGTGGCTTCATTAGAGTTAAAAATGACATTGAGTTGTACTTTGCTTTGAATTAGTTGATAGATGGCAGCAATCCTGATATTAACTCATCTCTAACCTAGTTTTAGGAATTGTTCTTTGAACGTTAAAGAGGACAGTTTTATTATACCGGGTGTTTTGATGTGAAGAGGATTTGTTACTCAATAGAAACAAGTTTCTCTCTCTCTCTCTCTCTCTCTCTCTCTCTCTCTCTCTCTCTCTCCCTCTCTCTCTCTCCCTCTCTCTCTCCTCTGTGTGTGTGTGTGTGTGTGTGTGTGTGTGTGTGTGTAGGAGGGTCATGTTATGAATGGGGACATGTGTGTATACACACACACACACACACACACACAGTGTGGATCCACTCTGTTAACAATGTTTGGTTCTGAGCCATTAATAACAGTTGCATTGGTATATAAACATGGCTTTGCCAGGATAGACAACATAGATGTATCTGCTGTTTTTCTTTTGACTAAATGGATAGAATAACGTTGGGGGCGGGGTGGGGTGGGGTGGGAGAAATGGGGAATAATTTTAAAGAACTGAGGGAGTTGAATGCTATGTATTGCTTCTTGGATTTTTAAAGAAGCCATAATGGTGACAAATATAACAATGTGACTAATCTTGGAGAATTTGTCTTAACTCTGTAATTTCAAATAACAAGTATTGAATACCTTGGATGATATTTGAATTGAAACATATTGGAAGGAATCTTTAATTTCCTGTATGAAACATTTTTTTTCAAGACACCAAAAGGGATGCTTGAAGCATGATTATAAATAAAAGTTTTTCTAATATTTTTTCTTTTATGATAATATTTGAAAGTGTTTTTTTTTCAATTTTGGAAAAAAAGTCCATAGCTTCATTAATTTAATTTGTAATGTCAGCTTGAAACAAATGGGTAGGGAGCTAACTAAGAATAATATATCTTGCTCATTTTTCTCCTACTACAGTTCAGACATAATTTAGAGAATTCTTTTTTGTGTTATGGATGACTTCAGATATTTATGTCTTGACTTTCTTTTAAGTACTTCAGGAAAGCTTTATGAAGTTAGAATTCATTTGCTTTAATAAATTGAATTCAATTATGTGGAGCTTCAAATATCTTCAAATGTAATGTTACAAGCTAAACTTTTATAATTTGGACAATTTTGAGGGCATTTTACACATAAAAATGCATTAAAAATGTGTTAGTGATAGTCTGTTGTTTTTTCAAAATAGTTGTTCATTTTTCAAAGATGAATTAGCTAGGTCATGTAATTTAAATTTCACTTTCATGGTGGGTAGGCAATTCTTTTTTTTTTCTTTTACCTATATTCAGGCAATTCTTCATATGCTTTACAGCTTTAAAAAGTACTATATAGGGCTGGGGTTGTGACTTAGTGGTAGAGCGCTTGCCTAGCATGTGTGAGGCACTGGGTTTGATTCTTAGCACCACATATAAACAAATAAATAAATAAAGGTCCATCAATAACTAATAAAAATATTTTTTAAAAAAAGTAATATATACAAATGACATCTTGATTGCAAGGACACCCTGAATTAGAATGACCCACCTAAGACACTTTCAGATTTTTAATCTTAGATACTGTTGTGAGATAATATTTGTAGCATAAAAAATTGTAATAAGAGGGGCTGGGGTTGTGGCTTAGTGGTAGAGCACTTGCTTAGCACTTGCGAGGCCTTGGGTTGGAGCCTCAGCACCACATAAAAATAAATAAAATAAAGGTATTGTGCTCAATTACAAGTAAAAAAAATATTTAAAAAATTTGTAATAGGGAAAATGTTTAATGATCACTATGAATTAGTGGGGTCTAGACTTACCAGCAAAACAAAAATAACCTTTGAGAATTAATGGGAAATATGGTGTACTTTCTTCACCACTTTTTTTTTTTTTTTTTTTGGTCAGTATTAGGAATTGAACCCACGTGTGTTCTACCACTGAGCTACATCCCCAACCCTTTTTATTTTGAGATCTCTATAAATTGCCCGGCCTGAGTTCCAACTTCCTCCTGCCTCAGCTTCCCAAGTAAATGAGGTTACAGGATGTGTGTCTCTGTGCCCGGGCATTTTTTTTTTTTTAATAGCGCCTATAGGGAAAAATTAATTTATAGATACATGGTAAAGTCTTTTTAATTTGAGACCATGCTATTTACACTCTTGTTGTGTATTTTCTATTCTTGCAGGATATCTTCGATATAATATATATATATGTTTAATTTTTAAAATATTAGGCTAACGTACTCCCTTTTTGTTGTTTTTAGCCACACTTGTTGTAAACAGTAGTGATGTTAGTAATAGTTTTTCTTCTCAGGTTTCGGTGAACAGATCATTTTACACTGATAATACACAGTGCTTTTATACTCTATATTTAATAAAAGAGACTTTAAATTCATATGAAAAAGTTGAGTCTTTTTAGAGCTAAATTTTGGGGCAAAAGAAAAATATATATTAACTACTAAAAACAGTTTCTGTCCTCGTTAAAAAATTTAAAAATTGTTTTATTTACATAATGTGAATTTCTATTTTGCAAGAAAATTTCATCTTTCTAGAAGGTAATTTTTAATTAGATCTCTTGGTGCATTTTCATTTATATGACTTTAAGTTAAACATAATTATTCTTTTTGTGATTATTATTTTTCTTTCAATGCTTGATTGAACCTAGTGCTTATATATTTTTGTGAACATCTTGGACTTTTTTCCCATGATTTTTTCCATTTGCATATAAGATCTTTGATGGGGCTGGGGATGTGGCTCAAGCAGTAGCACGCTGGCCTGGCATGCGTGCGGCCCGGGTTTGATCCTTAGCACCACATACAAACAAAGATGTTGTGTCCGCCGAAAACTTAAAAAAAAAAAAATAAATAAAATATTAAAAAATCTCTCTTAAAAAAAAAAAATAAGATCTTTGATGCTTTTGGGTTTTGTTTTGAGACAGGGTCTCACTATGTTGCCCAGGCTTGTCTTGAACTCCTGAACTCAAGTGACCCTCTTTCCTTAGCCTCCCAAGTGGCTAGGATTATAGGCACAGCCACCATGCTCAGATTGTTTTGGAATATTGCTAGTTGTTTTTTAAAAAATCGTTATAGAAATTTGCTTTCACTCAGAGTAAAAACTCCCAAAGTAAAAAATTCATTGTTCTTTGAGAAAAATTTGGAGTGTAATTAATGTCTCCTGAAGAATGAGAGATAGAAAGTAGCTGCTTGGCTCTTTTTGATTAAGCTATCAAGATAGAACCTGGCCATGTTTTGAGAGTCAATTATTTATTTAACAGGGGATTTGTGTTTTTATTGCAAATAAGAATCAGGTGATTTTTGTTGTTGTTGTTGTTTTGCTTTTGGTACTGGGGATTCAACCCCGGGACACTTAACCACTGAGCCACATCCCCAGCCCTTTTTTTGTATTTTATTTAGAGACACTGTCTTACTGAGTTGCTTAGGGTCTTGCTAAGTTGCTGAGGCTGGCTTTAAACTCTCAATCCTCTGCCTTAGCCTCCGAGCCATTGAAAAATCAGTATTTTTTTCTGATGTTTGAATTAGAATTTTTTTTGCCATTGTATCTATTTTTACTCAAATGCTTTAAAAAAATTTTTTTTAGTTGTTGATAGACCTTTATTTTATTTATTTATATGTGGTGCTGAGAATAGAACCCAGTGCCTCACACATACTAGGCAAGCGCTCACTGCTGAGCTACAACTCCAGCCCCACCCAAATGCTTTTTATCATGAATATTTTTTATATTTGTCTTTCTTTCTGCCATTTAAAAGTAATTGCCTTTAAAAAAATGAGATTGCATTGTTCCCTTTTTGTTCTAGCTATATGATCATCTAAATACTGTATTTTGTTAATATTTGTCTGACATTTTAGTTTTTCACTTGTGTTGTATATTGTGGATTAATCTTGTACATTTCTGTTTTTTTCCCCTCTTCCTGGTGCATCAAGTGCCTCAGTTTCTAAAATATCTCAAAATAACTTTATCAACACTTTTCAATGAATGTTATGGCAAAGATAAGAAGAAACTAGGAAAAAATGAAATACCAAGAGAAAAACGTGAGCCATGTCTCTTGTGAAATTTGATTTTAAAAAATAATCTGGAAGCTAAATTACATAGTAACATAGTAAACTAGATTAAGACTTCATCTGCTTGATATCCAGAGCGCTTGAAAAATTTGATGTGTCCAAGACAAAAGTCTTTTAAACTTCCTTCGTTCTATAAATAAATGTATCGTTAGTCAGTCACCCAAGCTCAAAAATTTTGGTTCCTTGTTTCTCCTGGTTCTACCTACACTTAACCTCTTTTTTCCATTTCTACTGCTACCAACTTAAATCAGCCTCTTTGACCTTTGGAACAGTGAACTATTGACATTAACTGCATCCATCCATTCACTAAATACTTGCTAATAATCTACCGTGAAATTTTGCTAGGGTTAGAGATTCAGCAGTCAGCAAGACAGAAGTGTCTTCACTGCTGAAGTTTATAGTATAGTGGAAGTGGAAATTTGTGACAAGGAATCATAAGTGTTCCAATTATTATGAAGGAAAATGTTGATGTGAGCATGTAACAGACAGACCCAAGAGGCAGGGAGGTGGATTGAGGGAAGAACTTTATCAGCCAGAGATGATTCTATATACTCTGTCAGACAGATTCAGAGGTTGGTGAATATATTACAGCTATAATAAGTTAATAATTAAAAATAAATGGTTTTTAAACAAATTAATAAAAATTAAACTTTCACATAATCCTAGAAAGAGTTTTAGAAAAATTTTTTCAAATTACCTGAGCACTAAATAATTTTAAAGAGTCTACTTCTTCCTCTAATATGGATTTCTACTTTGGGTTCTCCCAGGCTTCAATTGCTTGAGTACTTAATAGGATTCCTTTTTTGTTTCAGAGTCTGTTTGAACCATCTGAAGTTAGAAATAGATATTATCAATAGCCAGAGTGTATATAGTTATGAGAAAGAGATGTTCCAGGTAAGTAATTATAATGTGTTTGTTGTTAAGAGTCCAGCAACTTATAATTAAGTGAATAATTATTGAATATTGAATATATAATAACTAAATATCTATAAATTAAAAAAATACATTTGTAAATTAGAAAACCTATCTTACCATATACTGGCACCTAATTTTTGGTCTAGAAATTGAGATTAATATAACCACTACCTCTTAAATTGATAAAGGCTTATTAAACAAATGAATATAAACTGTTAGTTGTGCATCCAGATGAGTTTTTAATCTCTTTATGTCTCTATTATGTCATAAGACCTTAAATTAGTTATCTTCTTTTTGCCTCAATTTTGCTAATTTTACGTACTTAAAATCTTATTTCAAAAGGTCATTACAGAGAAGGTTCTATGATATTTCTTTGTCTTATTGGGAAGGTCATAGACATTATGCTTTGCTTGGTTAATTTGGTTATAGTAGATTTTACTCAAAGAATGCTCTTGGGCTGGGGCTGTAGCTCAGTGGTGGAGTGCTTGCCTCACACGTGAGGCACTGGGTTCGATCCTCAGCACTACATAAAAAGAAATAAAGATTGTGTCCAACTACAACTAAAAAAAAAATAATAATAAAGAATGCTCTTATTTAGTGTTTTCCTTACAATCTGGCCATATAAGTTACACTGTACTTTCTATAAGAAAAGAATTTGTTTATGTATTGTTAGTGTTGTAGCTAGGGAGAACTAGGTTGTTTACACTTTGATTCTGTTGTCAGTAACTGTAACCATACTGACTTGTAAAGTTCCTTTTTGCATTTTTTTTTTTGTCCTAGATATTGAACCCAGAGATGCTTTGCTACAGAGCTACATCTCTACCCTTTCCCCTTTTAAATTTTATTTTGAGATAGGATCTTGCTAAGTTGCTGGGGTCTCGCTAAATTGCTGCCTCAAACTGTGTGCTTCAGCCTCATGAGTGGGATTACAAAAGTGTGCAACCATGCCTGGCTCTCTTCACTTTTTTTTGGTACCATGGATTGAACCCAGGGTTACTTAACCACTGAGCCACATCCTCAGCCCCTTTTATTTTTTATTTTGAGACACTGAGTTGCTTAGGGCCTTGCTAAATAGCTGAGACTGGCTTTGAACTTGAGATCTTCCTACTTCTGCCTTCTGAGCCACTTCGATGCATGTGCACTGTGTCTGGCTCTCTCCACTTTTTTTTTTTTAATATTTTTATTAGTTGTTGATGGACTTTTATTGTATTTATTTTATGTGGTGCTGAGAATCAAACCCAGAGCCTCACACATGCTAGGCAAGTGCTGTACCACTGAGCCACACTCCAGCAGCTCTATTCACTTTTTTAAAAATTCTTTTTTATTAATTAAATTATTTATTTTAATTAGGTAATATGACAGCAGAATGCATTTTGATTCATTGTACACAATTGCAGCACAAATTTTCATTTCTCTGGTTGTACATAATGTAGTATCACACATATGTGCAATCATACATGTACCTAGGGTAATGATGCCCATCTCATTCCACCATCTTTCCTGCCCCCATGTCCCCTTCTCACCCCTCCCTACTCTTTGCCCAAAGTTCCTCCATTTTTCCCATTTGAACCACCCCTCCCCCATTATGGATCAGCATCCACTAGTCACTCTATTCACTTTTAATAGATATGTTACTTTCTTGGATTTATTTATTGGGCTCAGAGAGATTCTGTGCTGCCAGAAGTGTAATTTGCCTCCTGTGAAAGTTTAGAAGGAACAGTTTCAGTGTGAGTGGGGACTGAATTTTCATTCTCTTTTGCTATTATGTCGTCTTACTTTTTTTTTTTTTTTTTTGGTACTGGAGAGTGAATCCAGGGGCACTCAACCACTGAGCCACATCCCCGGCCCTTTTTTGTATTTTATTTAGAGACAGAGTCTCACTGAGTTACTTAGGGCCTTGCTAAGTTGCTGAGGCTAGCTTTGAACCTGCGATCCTTCTGCCTTAGCCTCCTGTACTGTTGGGATTACAGGTGTTCTTACTAACTCTTGAGAGGGCTTCTTTCTACGAGATAAAAACAAAGACAAACTGCCACTGGGTTTATCCTATACTAGAATCTTATTTTTGCTGCTTATATAATAGATGCTTTAAAAACTTAGCTGGCATACAGTTTTTGTAAACTTGTATTTATATCTAATCATGTTTTATTTTAAAAAACAACAATTTAGTTAATTTTTATAATTTAGAAAGTGTAATATTTTGACTTTTGAGATATATGAGATAGCCATCCTGCATCTCATTTAGTTTTATGTTTTTCATTAAGTTTGAAAAAAATTTAGTCATTTCTTCTGCCCCCACCCCCAGTATGGTATTTATTTGGGCCCAATAAATGTATTCAGAAGGTAAAATAATCTATTACAAATGGAAATATACTTTTAAAGACAGTGTGGTTACAAAAATGACATAATAAAATAATAAACAGGTTACCAAATAAAAAGGGTAAGTGAGCTCTTTTTTTTCCACTCCTTCTGGTCTCTTTACATATATGTTAGCCCTTGCTGTTATTCCACAGCTTACTAATTCTCTTTTCATTTGTTTTTCTTTTTTTTTTTCCTCTGTGTGTTCATTTTGTATATCTTCAAATTAATAATCTTTTCTTCTCCACTGGCTACTCTAATGCTAATTCTGTCCAGTATATTTTTTCCAGTGTATTTTTCATCTCAGATGAATTCTTTCTACCTGTAGAAAATGTTATGTGCTAGATTTTAAAAATAATTTAAAGGGCTGAGGATGTGGCTCAAGCGGTAGCGCGCTCGCCTGGCATGCGTGCGGCCCGGGTTCGATCTTCAGCACCACATACCAACAAAGATGTTGTGTCCGCCGAGAACTAAAAATAAATATTAAAAATTCTCTCTCTCTCTCTCTCTCTCTCTCTCTCTCTCTCTCTCTCTCTCTCTCTCTCTCTCTCCTCTCTCACTCCCTCTTTTAAAAAAAAAATAAAATAAAAATAATTTAAATATTTTGGAATTTGTTTTGGGATATAGTTATTTGAAAATTGTTTTGTGCATTCAAGGTCCTGGATATTTAAAGGTCTTTTTCACTCTGGCAAGTGAGTATACAAACTATTGATTATCATATCAGCATCAAGAATGATTCTGCCTGCCCTTTCCAGTGCTTCTTTCCTTGGCGTTAACTGTTTCCTTTTTCTTTTTTTAAAAATTTTTTGTGGTGCTGGGGATTGAATTCAGGGCCTTACACATGCAATGCAAACACTGTACCACTGAGCTACACACCCAGCTTAACTGTTTCCTTACAAGATGAATTTATAAGTACTCCTCTAAAGTCTCATGGAGTACTGGGTATATATAGATCTCCAGACCTTGCTATCTGTGCAGTTCTCTTGCAAACTTTAGCTTCCTTGGCTTCCCCATACCTCTTAACTCTCTCAAATAACTGAGACATATGGGTCCTGTTTGTGTTTTCCATTCTTGTGTTATACCTTAGAAACTTTCTTGGCAGTGACCTGGGGCAATCATAGTGCTTACTTCATTAATTTCCCTTCTCTCATGGATCCTTGTGCTGTGCTGCCTATTACCTAGTGTCTGAAATCCATTGTTTTATGTGTTTTGTCTAGTTTTTTTTTTTTTTCTAGTTGTTTAAGATGGGAGGCTAAATTTGGTTCCTATTACTCTCTGGTGGCCAGGAGCTCAAGTACTGGGGTAGGTATATTTAGATCTCAAAAGGGAGTCATATTTCTCACTTACACTATCACTAGAAATATGTGTATTTTGTGCCCAATATAGCTTCAAGTATATTTTCATTACCTTTAGATACATCATAAGCTTTTTATATTAATGATTCTTAGTCTATACTCATTGAGATTAAAATTATGGGATAAAAATAATTTCTTATATTTTTCTATTGAAGAGCAGAAACATACATAGACTTAAAACCATGGTATTAATTAATCAGTTTATTACTTCAGTCTGTTGAAATAGTAGCAATAGTCTTCTAACTGAACTTTAACTTAAACTATAATCCCCTTGCCCTCTGAAACAGAAAGAAGTTCAAGCTCTTCTTAGTCTGATTATTATCTAAATTCAGTTTACCTTTGAGGATTATGTATTTTTTTAATATTTATTTTTTTAGTTATAGGTGGATGAATATCTTTATTTTATTTTTTTATGTGATGCTGAGGAACAAACCCAGTGTTTCACACATGCTAGGTCAGCGCTCTACCTCTGAGGTACAACCCCAGCCCCAACTATGTATTCTTTTTTTTTTTAATACTTTCATTTTATTTCTTTATGTGGTGTTGAGGATCAAACCCAGTGCCCTATGCATGCGAGACAAGCGTTCTACAAATACTGAGCCACAATCCCAGCCTGAGGACTATGTACTCTTTCTTCCAATAAGAACTATTTTTCCATTTGGAACATTCTGATCATCTTTCCATGCACTTGTATATTATGCTCATTTATTCTTCTATGCCTTTGCTTCCCTCCTGAATCAGTTAGCTAACTTTTACTGTGAAACAAACTATCCCAAAATTTAGAGTGTAAAACAATGATTGTTTAGTACTTAACAATTTTATTGGTTGGCAATTTAACTGGGCTCACCTGAATAGTTCTTTTGTCTTATCTGGGCTCACTTTTGTGAGGCAGTCAGCTAGTATGTTAGCCTTCTGTCACTGTGAAAAAATACCTGAGAAAAACAACTTAAAGGAGGAAAGATTTATTTTGGCTCACAGTTTCAGAAGTGTCAGTTTTTTGTCAGTTGATTCCATTGTTTCTGGGCAGTAAATGCATTATAGTGGAAGGGCGAGGCAAAGCAATGCTGCTTACCTCATAGCATCCAGGAAGCAAAAAGAAAAGTGGAGGGAAGGAGGAGGATGATGACAAGATAAAGTGCCCAAGGCACACCCCCAGGGACCTACTCCTTTCAACTAGGACCTACCTCCTAAAATTTCTACCATTTCCCAGTAGTCCATTTAGCTATGAATCTATCAGTGGATTAATCCATTGATGAGCTTTGAGTCCTCATGTTCCCAATAACTTCCCAAAAGTCCCACCTCTGAACATTATTTTGGGGGGACCACACCTTCAACACGTGGGCCTTTGTGACATGGGGGTGGGGTGGGGTATGTGAAGTGAATTACAGATCCAAACCATAATAGGGTTTCTTCTTCTGAACCTGGTTTTGAAAACCTGCAAAGGAAGCCAAGCCCAGTGCATAAGTGCTTTTCAAGTTTCTGGGTCATGTTTGCTAATATCCCACGAGTGCCAAAGCAAGTCATGTGGCCAACTCATTTCAGGGATGGAAAAACTATCTATTGATGGGTGGTAGAACAAGGTCACATTACAAAAAGATATGCACACAGGGATGGGAAAAATGTGTTGCTATGTTGCTGTTTACCTAACATCCTCCACAAATCCTATTCACCTTATCTAATATGGTAGATTATGATTATCTTACCCCACATTAACCTCTTTTGTTTTGATTTGCCCTTACAGTTTGATGTTGGTTAACTTTTTAAACATTTTTAACCTATTATACAGAGAATTGCTATTAATTTCTGTTTTTGTATTATGTAACCTATATCAAAAAGTATTTTGGAAATACTGGTTTAAATTTTCTTCTTTAACTTGCTTGTTAGCTCGGGACACCACTATGTATTATATTTCTTTTTACTCTTCTATGTTTTCATTGCAATTTACTGAAGAGAGTATACTTTCAGTTTTTTCATTAACTCTCAGTTATTTGCCAGAGGACTGTGTAATTTCCTTAAATTATATGAGAGGTAAAATACATAATATTTGTTGAAAGATTTTTCTACGTATTAGGAACACAAAGATGAGGACTAGGGATGTAGCTCAGTGGTAGAGGCTTGCCCAATATAAGTTGAAGTGAATAAGTAGATACTTTTGACCTTAAGAAATTTATAGTCTGTTGGGAAGATAGTGTAAATGGTATGCTTGTTTCTAAGGCTTTCTCTGCTCTGAACCTAAATTTCTTCCCCTTGCTCAACTCATAGATTAGCTGTTTTTTTACCATTGTATAGAAGGGACACTCTCCTGTCTCTTACACTTCTAGATTATTGTTGCCTAACCTATTTTGTGTCTGGATTTTTTCACCTCTTCTTTATATTAGTATTATCTGCTACTGTTCTTTTTTAAATATAGTTATTTTTTAGTTGTAGTTGGACACAATACCTTTATTTTATTTATTTATTTTTATGTTGTGCGGAACCAGGGCCTCACATGTGCCAGGCGAGTGCTCTACCACTGCGCCACAACCCCAGCTCTGCTACTGTTTTTTTTTTAATGAAAAATGTTTAATCATAGAGTACAAAAACGTGTGTGTAGTTTAAAGAATAATTACAAAGCCAAGTGTTCAAGAAAGAGAACATTGCCAGCATCTCAGAAGCCTATTCCTGTTCTCAACTACCTTCTTTACCCCAAAGTTGTCGTTTTTTTATAATAATCATATCTTTAATTTTCTTTATAAACTTCTACCTGTATTTGCATTGCTATTTAATATAGTTGGGTTGTAACTTAGTGTTTTTTGAGTGGTGCTGGAGATTGAACACAGGGCCTTGCACATGCTAGGCAGGTGCACTAACTAACACTGAGCCACATCTCTAACCCTTGTAACTTATTTTTTTAATGTGGTTTTGTATTACTTTTGTGTTTTTTATTTTTGGTTATAGATTGATATAATACCTTTATTTTATTTATTTTTATGTGGTGCTGAGAATCAAACCTAGTGCCTCACACATGCTAGGCAAGTACTCTATCACTGTGCCACAACCTCACAACCCCCTTGTAATTTATTTTTGAACTTTATATAAAAGGACTCATATTGTGTGAATAATTTTGCTTGCTTGACTTTTTTAAAAATTACAGTTCTGGAGGTTATTTGTGAGACTCATTCATATAGTTCAGTTGTAGTAGTATTAGTTTTTGTGGCAGATAGGATAATGGCCCCCAGAGATGTTCACTTCCTAATCCCTGAAACCTACGAATAAGTTACTTCATATGGCAAAAGGGACTGAGTATGTGTGAATAAATTAAGGTTATTGAGAGGAGAGGATTTTTCTTGATTATCCAGGTGGATCCAGTGTGGTCACAGGGAAGTGTATATTTTGTCTGAGAGAAATAAGGAGACGTGACTGTGTGTGTATGTGTGTGTGTCAGAGAGGAGAGGGAGGAAGGGAGAGAGATTGAGATTTGAAGATGTTACATTGACTGGCTTTAAAGATGAAGGATGGGACCATGAGCCAAAGAAAATTCAGGCAGCTTCTAGAGTTGGAAAAGGTGAGGAAATGAATTTTCCATTGAGCCTCTGGAGGAAATGTAGTATTGCTTACAAATTTATTTTTAATTCAATTAAAGTCTGGACTTCTGACCTCCAGAACTGTAAGATTATAAATTTGTGTTGTATTTGTCATAATTTGTTATGGAAGCAATAGGAAACTAACAAAATTTTCTGCTGTATGAATGTACTACATTTCATCCATTCTTCTCTTGCTGGCCATTTGGGTTGTTTATGGACAGTGTGACTATGAACATTCTTAGTTTCCATTTCCTGGTGCACATGGGAGATGAGATATTGGGTCACAGAGTATGCATATCTTTCGCTTTATAACTCAAAATTGCATAGCAACACTAGTGGTATAAAAGAGTTCTCACTTTTTTAAAAAAACTTATATTTTTGATATTAGCTATGAAAATACTTTCCTTTATGTAAGTGGATAATTCAAAGTTTGCTTCAAGTCAAAATACATTTGGGAACTAACTTATGCTTTCTCCAATGTAGAGATGGCATTGGTTTATTTTTATTTCCTTTTGATCAACTAAGTTTTGTACTAACTTTAAAAACAAAATTATAACAATGAAAATGTTATAATTTGTGATTACAGTTGTAGAATAATAATTTTCTCCTTCTGACAAAAGCATTTTTATGTAATTTTGGTAAGTAGTAGATATTTAATAGGTTCAATTCTGGATCTCCATGTAAATATCATTTCCTTTCATTAGTATTCAAACAGTACAGGTATTGTTTTGGACAGTATTATGTCTGTGAATGTGACTATTTCTCCTGTTGGTTAAGACTAGACTACCTTATTTATATATGTGTGAATATATATGTGTGTGTGTGTATTTATTACAGTGCCTAGAACACTGTGCTCAGCAAATGTTAGTTATTATTTATGTCATCTTTAACAAACCTATTAAGTCTCAAGTTTTTAAATTAATTTCATGAGATTAATTATTTACAAGTTATTATAAATGGCATATTTGTTGCTCAATTTAGGTTTTTATAAGTGTTACACATCTGGGACAATGGGACAAAATTTATTAATTTTTATTTTGTGAAGCATCTCTGAAGTTAGAAGATAGTAAATTTACTGTGGTATTATGTTAATTTTTCAGACAATACTTTTATAGGGAGTTATCTTTTTTAAGAAAATATTGTTTTAGTTGTAGATAGACACATATCTTTGTTTTTTAATTTAATTTAATTTAAAAAAATATTTTTTTAGAGAGAAGAGAGAGATTTTTTTTTTAATATTTATTTTTTAGTTTTTCAGCGGACACAACATCTTTGTTTGTATGTGTGCTGAGGATCGAACCCGGGCCGCATGCGTGCCAGATGAGCACGCTACCACTTGAGCCACATCCCCAGCCCTTAATTTTATTTTTATATGGTGCTGAGGATCAAACCCAGTGGCCCACACATGTGAGGCAAATGCTCTACCACTGAGCCATAGCCCCAGCCCCTGTAGGGAGTTCTCTTTATAGTTTTCTTGTCTCATTTAATCTAGTTTGTTTATTTGTTTTTGCAGTGCTGCATATCAATCCTAGGACTTCATGCATTTTAGGCAAAGGCTATACCACTAAGCTATATTCCCATCCTGGTTTATGTTTTTTGACATTCTTATATAATTTTTGGGAGGGTGTGCTGAGATACATCCCCAACCCTTTTTATTTTTTATTTTGCGACAGTGTCTAAGATGCCCAGGTTGGGCTGGGGTTGTGGCTCAAGTGTTAGAGTACTCGCCTAGCATGTGTGAGGAGCTGGGTTCTATCCTCAGCACCACATAAAAATAAATTAAAGATCCACCTAAAACTAAAAAATAAATGTTAAAAAAAAAAAAAAAGCCCAGGCTGTCATTCAACTTGTGATCCTCCTGCCTCAGCCTCCCGAATTGCTGGGATTGCACGTGTGCATACCATTCCTGGTTCTTATATAATTTTTTAAACATTTCCCTTTGTGCCTGTTATCATTTTTTGCTGTTGTTGCTGTTGTTCTCCCTTTATCTTTTTCTTTCAGGATCCCAACTATCAACTGCGGGGTTTGGGGGCCTCCCAGCATATGGAGGTGGCCTTGTTAGTTGGACATTTAAATCCTTTGGTGATAGAAAGTTGTTAGTAGCAGTCTCCTGTAGAGGTGGCGCTGTTGGTTGGACCCTTACACCCTCTAGTGATAGAAAGGTGTTAGTAGCAGTCTCCTGTTGTAACTTTTCACCTGATGGCTTTTTCTGCTCTAAACTTTCTTCCTCTGTCTGACTAGTTCGAGAGACCTTCTCTTTTACTTGAATCTTTTCCTCTGTCTGACTAGCTCAAGAGACCTTCTCTTTTACTTGAATCTTTTCCTCTGTCTGACCTTCTCTTTTACTTGAATCTTTATCTTTCTGTTGTATGTATATATGTGAATCTATGTGACTTAAATTATGTGTAGTTTAAGGTCTCATTTTGAGCTGATTAATTAACTTCACCAAATACCTGTTGATTTACTGCTATGCATAATAATTGGTATGGCAGAAGATTTAATGATTGTGATATGGTCTTCTTATTAAAGGTGTTTGTAGTGTAGGGTATTGTCAGTGTTTGCTTATTAATTCTTGCCTATATTCTTCACAGCCTTTTTCTATCTAGCAAATGTTCAAGTGATTTTTTTCACCACGTTATTTTATATTTACAATTGAATCTCTATTTAACTTGTTCTGTCCATATTTTGATCCTCTTAGGGTCTGTTTTGGTAACATCTCCAGATTTAGCATCATTGACAGAATTCATTAGTATGGTATTTACACCCTACTTTAAGTTATTAGTTGTACTGGAAAAAGGAATCCAAGTGATTATTATTTTTGAAAATATTTTTAGTTGTAGTTGGACACAATACTTATTTTTATTTTATTTATTTTTTATGTGGCGCTGAAGATCGAACCCAGGGCCTTCCACGTGCTAGGCAAGTGCTCTGCCGCTGAGCCACAACCCCAGCCCCTCAAGTGATTATTGACAGCACTGATTTTGCAACCAAGTTACATTAATTTTTTAGGTATAATCCATGATTTAGAATAAAAAGGGTACGGGTACCTGTAGTCACATACAACTTTGAGAAACTAATGTCCCATGCCCTGGTGATTAGTTATCTGTATTATAGTCTATTATCCAAAACTCAGTATTTTAAAACAATAACATTTATTATCTTTCAGTCTTTGTGAGCCTTGATTTTGGGTGTCATTCAAGTTTGTACTCTGTATCAGGATCATCTACATACTGCAAAGTAGTCTGCAGCCATCACAAAGCTAAACTGAGGAAGGATCTCTTTCCAAGTTCATTTTGATAGTGGTTGGCAGGATTCAATTTCTGTGAGTTATTGAACTAAGTGCCTTAGTTTCTGGCTAGTGTGGATACCTGATATAAGCAGAATCGTATACTATTCTAGCAGAAGCTGCATGAGTTCTTTGTCATGTGGGTTTTTAATGGGGCAAAATGGCTATTGAGGGCCACAGCTGAGTCGGGATGATGCATGACATTTTTGCCAGAAATAGTGGTTGAGAGGTGACGCCAGCGAGTTCTCGCGGAGTTCCCGTTGAGTTCCAGTTGAGCTCTTGCGGGGATTCCTGGAGAGTTCCCATTGATAGGGGAAGTGCCGGAGGAGGGATATTTCCAGTTGCTGGTTCCTGGACGAGCCGTGTGGCTTTTGAGAGAATTCCCGGGGAGCGTGTGTGGAGTGTGCTGGTGGAGTTCAGAAATAAAGTTTGTTCCTGCTTCAGTGGCTTGTGATTTGTGCCCAGCCAGACTGTGGCATTTGGCGGCCTGTGTGGGGAACGCCTGAAGCTCAGGGGTAAGTAAAATTGCTCGCCCCTAAGGGAAGGCGAGAGAATGGGTGACCATTTCAAAAAACAATGCGTTCTTGTTTTGATTTGTTTTGTTTTTGTTTCAAGCTGCCTATCCCTAGAACTTTCTTAGGCAAACTGGGAAAAATGGTTGGCTCAAGGTTTGAAGTTGTTCACCCCGAGGAAGAGATAGAAATAGACCACAAATGCACATGTCAAGAAAATAGCAAAATTGATACAACGATTTTTTGTTCCGTTTTTGTTTCATTCTGTTTCGGTTTTGTTTTGTGTTATCTTATTGGGTTGCATTATCTTTATAGTAGATTAGAAATTAGTAAAAAACAAACTGAAAGAGTGTTAAGTAATTGTTAGAGGTTCAGACCATGGAGAAAGACATTTTAGATCAAGCAAAAGAGAAGGTCTCTTGAGCTAGTCAGAGGAAGAAAATTTAAAGGAAAAGGGGCTATTAGGGAAAAAGCTACAACAGGAGGCTGTTACTAACACTGTTCTATCACCAGAGGGTGTAATTCAACCAACAGCTCCACCTATAGAGACAGCTGAATGGCCCTCAACCCCCGTAGTTAATAGATGGCATCCTGAGACAGGACCTCAAAGATTAGCATGCCCTGTACTTGAGCAGGCAGGAGGGCAGCGAATTCACCGTGCTTTAGATTTCAAAACAGTGAAGCAGTTAAAGGAGGCTATAACAACCTATGGTCCTCAAGCACCATTCACTGTAAGCATGGTTGAATCCATTACCAACTTGGACATGACGCCAGCAGGTTGGGCTAGCATGTGTAAATCTGTGCTAAATGGAGGACAATATTTGTTATGGAAGGTTGCCAATGAGGAATTTTGCATGGAGACGGCTAGGCGAAATGCAGCAGCAGGTTACCCTCAAAGAAATCTAGATATGTTGTTAGGAAAAGGACCTTATGAGGATCAATGGCAACAAATTGAATATGATCCTGCTATATATGCACAAATTGCTGCAGATGCAGTTAGGGCATGGAAGACTTTACAAGGACATGGAGATTTACAAGGTCAATTATCTAAGGTAATACAGGGAGCTAATGAACCTTACGCTGAATTTGTAGATAGACTTATTCAAACAGCTACCAGAGTTTTTGGGGATACAGAACAAGCAATGCCATTAATTAAACAACTGGCTTATGACCAAGCAAATTGTTGGTGCAGAGAAGTCATTAGACCATGGAAACATGGAGATTTAAACACATATATTAAATTATGTAGAGACATTAATGAACAAGGGCAAGTCTTGGTAGCTGCAGTACAACAGGCTTTAGATGCCAGGCCAAAAACATGCTACAATTGTGAACAAACAGGACATTTTAAAAGGAATTGCCCCATAGGAGGAGGGTTAAACAAAACTAGGTATCAAAGGAATAGAATACTGGGTATTTGCCCACGATGCCATAGAGAGAGACATTGGGGCTAATGAATGCTGTTCTCAAACCACCATAGAGGGTGGACAAGGACCAGGTGTTTACCCACGATATCGTGGAGAAAGGCATTGGGCTCCATTGCCAAAAAACAGACAGGGGGGCACAGTGCTCTGGGAATCCCTGTGAGAGCTCAACTGGAACTCAACGGGAACTCTGCGAGAACTCGCTGGCATCACCTCTCAACCACTACTTCTGGCAAAAATGCCATGCGTCATCCCGACTTGGCTGTGGCCCTCAACAAGTGGCAGCTTGCTTCATGTGAACAAACAAGTGGAAAAAGCCAGAAAGGGAGTGTGAACAAAATAGATTTTGCAGTTTTTATAACCTATCTGGGAAGTGACATCTTCTCATATGTCTATTTCTTTAGAGGCAAGTAACTAGAATCCAGTACACTACTGGGTAGATATAGGGGTGGGGCATTTTGGAGGGGAGGGGATTAATAGCAGGAGATAAGGATCATTGGAACCTATTTTAAAAGCAGTCTACCACAGCCTGGGTATTGTATGGGATTCTAGACCCTTCCCTTATTGTACAGTTCCTAATTGGGATAGGTCCAAGATTTATTTCAGTTGAGTTTTTTTTTTTTTAAATATTTATTTATTTTTTTTAGTTTTCAGCGGACTCAACATCTTTGTTTGTATGTGGTGCTGAGGATTGAACCCGGGCCTCATGCGTGCCAGGCGAGTGCGCTAACGCTTGAGCCACATCCCCAGCCCAAGTTTTTTTTTTTTTTTTTTTTTTAATATTTTTTAGTTGTAGATGGACACGATACCTTTATTTTATTTATTTATTTTTGTGTGGTGCTGAACCCATGCCTCACACATGCCAGGAAAGTGCTCTACAACCCCAACCCTTATTTTAGTGTTGTGAAGGCTATCCAGCATATCATTTTGTTCCATGATATTTCCACTAATAAGTTAGAGTGAGATAGTGATCAACTATTTGTCTTTTATAATTACATCTGAGTACTTAGTAGTCTTATTTTTTTTTTTTTACAGAGAGAGTGAGAGACAGAGGGGGATAGAGAGAGAGAGAAAGAGAATTTTAACATTTATTTATTTTTTTCTTAGTTCTTGGCGGACACAACATCTTTGTTGGTATGTGGTGCTGCTGAGGATCGAACCCGGGCCGCATGCATGCCAGGCGAGCGCGCTACCGCTTGAGCCACATCCCCAGCCCCCTTAGTAGTCTTATTTAAAATTCAAACTTCCTGGGGCTGGGCTTGTAGCTCAGTGGTAGAGCGCTTGCCTCACATGTACAAGGCCCTGGGTTCGATCCTCAGCACCACATAAAAATAAATAAATAAATAAAGGTATTGTTAAAAAAAATTCAAACTTCCTTTTTATTGTGGTAAAGTACATATAAGATTTACCATTTTAGCCATTTTCAGTGAATATTTTGTTGATATTAAGTGCATTCACATTGTTGTCTATCACCATCATTCATCTCCAGAACTTATTCATCTTTCCAAATGGAAACTCCTTACATTAAACATTAACTCCCCATTCCTTTTCCCTGTAGCCCTCTGTAGCTGCCATTCTACTTTGTTTATGAACTTGACTGTTCTAGGTATCTATTATGTGTGGAATCATTAACATTTGCCCTTTTGTTCTGGCTTATTTCACTTAGCATGATGTCTTCAGTGGTTTTATCCATGTTGTAGCATGCTTGAGAATTCCCTCCCACTTTTTACTTTTTTTTTTTTTGAGGTGCTAATAATCAATCCTAGTGTGCTCTACCACTGAGCTTCATCCCCAACCCCCCCTTTTTTTTTTCAGTCAGGTTGTTGCTGAATTGCCCTGGTTGGCTTTGAACTTGCCATCCTCCTGCCTCAGCCTTCTGAGTCACTGGGGTTACAGGCATATGTCACTGTGTCTGGGAAACCCAGGGCCTTCTGCATGCTAGGCAAGCAGTTCAATCACTGAGCTACATCTCTACCAACTCCTTCCTTTTTAAGATTGAATAATATTCCATTGTTTGCATATACCACATTTGCTTATCATTCATCTGCTGATGAACCTTGGTTTGCTTAATTTTTTTTTTAGTTGTAAATGGGCATTTATTTATTTATTTGGTGCTGAGGATTGAACACCACAGGGCTTTGGGCATTCAAGGCAAGCCCTCTACCTACTGAGCTACATATTTATATGTAGCTGAGAATCGAACCCAGTGCCTCACACATGCTAGGCAAGTGCTCTATCACTGAGCCAGAACCCTAACCCCTCCTGGAGCCTTTTGATCTAGTCCAATTTGGAATGTTGTTTTGCTGGCCTGTTATATAGCTGTCATCTTGAACTCTCCCTTTACAATAATATTATTCAGGAGATTTTATTATTAGTTTTTACTCTTATGGTGGATTCTTTTCTGCTGTGCTCTCATTTAATTTAATTTCTCCCTCCCTCCGTCTCTCTCTCCCTCCCTTCCTCCCTCACTATTTTTTTTGTGGCACTGGGAATTGAACAGGGATGTTCTACAACTGAGCTCTAATAACCTCAGCCCTTTTTAAAAAATATTTTTTTAGTTGTAGGTGAACACAATATCTTTATTTATTTTTATGTGGTGGTAAGGATTGAACCCAGTGCCTCACACGTGCGAGGCAAGTGCTCTACAACTAAGTTACAGCCCCAGCCCAACCCTAGCCTCTTTTCTGTTTTGAGACAGGGGCTTGCTAAGTTGTCCAGACTGGCATTGAACTTGGAATCTTCCTGCCTCAGCCTCCTGGGTTGCTAGGATTATAGGAGTGTGCCACTGCGCCTGGCTTCCCATGTGGTTTGCTTTCTTATTTATGTCTTTTTTTAAAAAATATTTATTTTTTAGTTTTAGGTGGTCACAATATCTTTATTTTATTTTTATGGGGTGCTGAGAATCGAATCCAGTTCCTCACGCATGCTAGGCAAGCACTCTACGACTTGAGCCACATCCCCAGCCCCTATGTCCTTTTTTTAATATTTATTTTTTAGGTGTAGATGGACACAACACAATGCCTTTATTTTTATGTGGTGCTGAGGATGGAACCCAGGTCCTGCCTGTGCTAGGTGAGTGCTCTACCACTGAGCCACAATCCCAGTCCTTATTTATATTCTTTTTGGGGAATGCATTCTCTAGTAACATCCTGAGGGAAGATATAGAAAGTGAAAATTTTAAAACCTTAAATGTTTCAATATATTCTTCCTTCATATACTTGAGAGTTTGGCTGAATATAGAATTCTATGTTGGGAATAATTTTCCATAAGACCTTTGAGGGTGGTGCCTTATTGTTTTCTAATATTAAACCATAGAGAAATCTGTAGTCATTCTGATTCTTTGTATGGCCTTTTTTTTCCCTCTTCCTCCATAGAAAATAAAGAATTTTCTCTTCCTGAAAAAAAAATGGCAGATGTTCTGATATTTTTCTGATTTGTTAGTTTATTTTGTTGGATACTTGATGTATCTAATCAATCAGAAAACTTGAGTATTTAAAATTGGGGAAATTTCACGAGTTACTTTGATGATGTCTTTACTTCTTTTTGACCTTTTATTGTTCAAAGTTGTGTTATTGTCTAGGCTTCAAGTTGGTTGTCTCTGTTAAGCAAAGAATTGAAGAAGGGAACACAAAGATAGTAAGCAAACACCAGGTTTATTGCAAGAGCAAAAGTAACAAAGTATCAGGGGTGGGAGTTCCAGAGCTAGGAGTCTAATAAGAAAGTACTGACTTTTTTTTTTTAAGAGCTTTGGGTTTTCCTCCCCTTTTTATCTCTTCTCCTCTCCATGCTCTTCTTATTATTGCCCATTGAACACCTCAGGTCTTAATCTTTTTATGGATCCCCCTGCTTGTGTGCAGGACACTGAAGTGTCTGCATGATTGGGTCCATTGCTCATGTCCATGAGCACTTTTATCAGCTAGGAAGCTGACCTTATTGGGGGACACTCTTTATGCTCTTACTGTCTGGATCATCCCCAAACTTCCTCATTTGCCATCTTGCTCTGACTGCCTATGCAGTTCTAAATCTTGCTTAATTGAACCTTCTTATTTTGGTTGAACTCATCGGTGCTTTACCATTGAGTTACATCCCTAGCTCTTGTTATTTTTAAATTTGAGACAGGATCTTACTAAGTTGCTGAGAGTCTCACTAAGTTTCTGAGGCTGGCCTTGAACTTGGAATCCTGCTTCAGCTTCCCAAGTTGCTGAGATTACAGGCATGTGCCACCACACGCAGTCCATCTTTTCCTTAGAGAGATACATGACTCAGTTTCTGAGAGCTGAGAGGGGGAAGAAACTGAGATATTCATATTCATTACGTTATAGTTTACTTAATTTCCTTTTGTTCAAGTATGGTACTCTTTTCCCAACAATGCATGGTATCCCAGAGACCTTCTATTTTTACCTTTTTCTGTATGTCATCTTATGGATTTCTGTTGTGGTGGGGAAAGGGCAGTCTCTTAGCTGTGTGTAGCAGGAGAGAAGATCTTGGGATCTAACATCTTGGGATCCACTATCTAATTCCTGAGCTTTTTGGATTTGTAGTATAAATAAGGTTAGTTTTTGGTTTTCTCCACTTCTGATGTGGATTCAGGTTTCTTGGGCTCATTAGTTTCTTCTTATATGTCTTTCCAGCTTCAATCCTTGTACTATTGTCACCTCTTTTCCTCTATGGTTATTCCTTCAAAATTTAGCCTAAAGAACAATGCATGGCATATATAGTATGTTTTCAGTAAATACTTGATGAATGGATGAATGTTTACATTGCCTTTCTGAGACCAACTAATCAGTCATGGTATCCTTTCCTTTTGGCCTAGCCTCTGACTTGGCATCCTCTGCAACTTAGTGTGTCAGGGTGACCTGGATCTCAAATCTTTTTGTCACCGTTGTCCTAAAACCATACACTTACTCAATTTGGTATTTCCTACAGTTATTAGCAGGGTACTCATAAATTGAAACAGGGTCTTCCTAAGTTGTCAAGCCTGGCCTAGAACTTGAGATCCTTCTGCCTCAATCTCTGTAGGAGCTGGGATTAGAGACATATGCCACTGTATTCAGCCAAACCTTTGTTTATTGAAAAAATGATTGCTACAAGTTCAGATTGTAGGGCTGGAGATGTGGCTTAAGCGGTAGTGCGCTCGCCTGGCATGCGTGTGGCCTGGGTTCGATCCTCAGCACCACATACAAACAAAGATGTTGTGTCCGCCGAAAACTAAAAAATAAATATTAAAATTCTCTCTCTCTCTCTCTCTCTCTCTCAAAAAAAGTTCAGATTGTAGAATTTTATTTAATGTTTTCTCATTCAAATAACTTTGTATGCCATAAATTAGGATTATTTTTTAAAATATTTATTCACAATACCTTTATTTATTTATTTTTATGTGGTGCTAAGGATCGAACCCAGGGCCTGACATGTGCCAGGCGAGTGCTCCACCACTGAGCCCCAGCCCTAGTCCTAGGATTATTAATAGTAAAAATATGATTAAAAAAATATCTCTTTATTACATAATCTAAGTCATTGTCAAACTTATTGGTCTCAGGGTCTCTCACCAATCTTAAAAATTATTAAGATCCTAAAGACTTTTTCTTCTTTTAATATGGATTTATATGTATTGATGGTTTCTATATTAAACCTGAAAAGTTCTAAATGTATTTATTTTATGATAACAGCAATACACCTATCATATGTTAACTATTTTCCAAAAAGAAAAGCAAATTGATAAGAAGAGTGGTAATGTTTTACATTTTTTTCAAATCTCTTTGATGTGTGGCATGAGAGAAGGCACCTGGATTTTCATAATTAACTTTCAGTATGTTGCAGTATGTTGCTTTGGTTGAAGTACATGAAGAAAATATGTCCTCATTTAGGTACACAGCTGTAAAAAAGATTATTTTAGTTTACTTTTCAAAAATTGTGGGATTTTCTTAATTAAAATTTCTTTTTAAAATTAATATTTGAATGCTGGGCATGGTGCCGCATGCCTGTAATCCCAGTGGCCTGGGAGACTGAGGCAGGAGGATCGCAAGTTCAAAGCCAGCCACAGCAAAAAGGGAGGTGCTAAACAACTCAGTGAGAACCCTGTCTCTAAATAAATACAAAATAGGGCTGGGGATGTGGCTCAGTGGTCAAGTGCCCCAGCGTTCAATCCCTGGTACCAAGAAATAAATAAAAAAATATTAATATTTGAAATTTTGACTTTTGTTTTTGTTGTGATATTGGTGATTAAACCTGAGGCCTCAACATGCTTGGCAAACACTACTACTGGGCTATACCCCTGGCCCTAAATAGACTATTTTTGGTCTATAATTCTGAGTTCTAACACATGAATAGATTAAGGTAAACCCTCATGGCAGTTATAATAACCATTCATAATAGCTCATAAGTATTCATGAATAACTCCAACACCTCCAGACAGTCCCATCATCCTATCCCTTTTGTAGTCCTACCTTCACCCTCTTGCCAGTCCTTGGCAAATTTATAAGACAAAACTATAGTTTTGTCTTATAAATGTAACCATATAGTGTGTAACTTTTTTGAGACTGACTAGTTGTGTCAAATATTTTTTCATATATTTGTTTTTTTAAATCAAAATGTTTACTGAGCAATAAAAAGATGATTCATGAGTTTATTTGTAATCAATATATCCTTTTTGATGATATGCTGTCTGTCTTTTGCCCATTAGCCAAATATTTGGCCATTTGTTCTCTTACTATTGAATTTTAAGGGTTCTCTAAGGTTCAGATATAAACTATTGATTTACAGATGTTTTCTCCCAGACGTTAGCTTATTTTTTCAATCTCTTAATAGCATCTTTTATAATATAAAGTTGGGAATTTTGGTGAGTATCAGTTTATCAGGGTTTTTTTTTAATGAATTGTACTTTTCTTGTCATGTCTAAGAACTCTACATAACTCCTGGTCACAGATTTTTCTCACAAATTTATTACTTAGTTGTATATTTTATATTTACATCCATGATACATTATTGTGACTTAAGCTGTGTGTAAGGTGTGAAGTTCAGATTAAGTTTCAATTTTTTACATGTGCATATAAAATTGTCCTAGAATCATTTTTTAAATTATTATTTTTTCTGTATTGAATTGCCTTTGCGTGTTTGGCAAATATCAGGTGACCCAGAAGATGCAAATTCATAGGGGCAGAAATAGATTAATGATTGCCACAGGCTAGGAGGAAGTGACTGCTGATAGGTATTGGGTTTCTTTTTTTTTTTTTTTTTTTTGGTATCTGGTAAACTCAGGTAAACTCAATCTTTGAGGCACATCCCAGCCCTGTTTTGTATTTTATTTTCTTATTTTTTGTGGTGCTGGAGATTGAATCCAGGGCCTTGTGTATGTAAGGCAAGCGCTCTACCAACTGAGCTATATCCTCAGCCTTGTATTTTTATTTAGAGACTGTGTCTCACTGAGTTGCTTAACGCCTCCATTTTGCTGAGCCTGGCTTTAAACTTTTTTTTTTTTTTTTTAAAGAGAGAGAGAGAGAATTTTTTTAATATTTATTTTTTAGTTTTCGGTGGAAACAACATCTTTGTATGTGGTGCTGAGGATCGAACCTAGGCCGCACCCATGCCAGGTGAGCGCGCTACCGCTTGTGCCACATCCCCAGCCTGGCTTTAAACTCTTGATCCTCCTGCCTTAGCCTCCCAAGCTGCTAGGTAACAGATGTGTGCCATCATGCCCAGTGGTATGGGATTTTTTCCTGGGGAGGTAAAAAATGTGCTAGAATTAATAGAAGGGATGGTTATACAATCTTGGGTATATACTATAAGCCACTAAATTGTACACTTTAAAATTCTGAATTTTATAGTATGTGAATTAAATGTAAACTTTTTAAAAAGCTTGAAGTATTTATAGGGTCTGTTTCTAAACTCTTTTTAAAAAAACTGTTTTAGATGTTTATGGACCTTTATTTTGTTCATTTATTTATATGCAGTTCTGAGACTCGAACTCAATGCCTCACACATGCGAGGCAAGCGCTCTACCACTGAGCCACAAACCCAGCCCCCTGTTTTTTAAACTCTTTATTGTATTTAATTTATTTTTCTGTTTCTTTGTTGTTAGCTCACTTTTTGATTACTCTAGCTATATAGAATAAGTCTTAAAATCATGTTGTAGAGTTCCTCCAAATTCATTATTTTTCAACAGTATTTTGGCCTATCCACATAATTTTCTTTTGGTAATACTGGGGATGGAACACAGGGCACTCTATCACTGAACTATATCCCCATCACTTTTTATTTTTTGTTTTTTACTTTGTTTTAATTAAAAAAATTAGTTTGTAGATGAATACAATACCTTTATTTAATTAGTTATATTAATTTTAAAAAATATTTTTTAGTTGTCAATGGATCTTTATTTTATTTATGTATATGTAATGCTGAGAGTCAAACCCAGTGTCTCACACATGCTAGACAAGCACTCTACCACTGAGCCACAGCCACAGCCCCCTTTTTATTTTTTATTGTATTTTAACTTTATTTTTTTTGATTCTGGCATTTGAACCCTGAGCTACATCTCCAGTCCGTTTATTTTTTAAATTTGAGACCGGATTTTGCTATATTGCTGCAACTGGCCTCAAATTTATGACTTCCTATCTCAGTCTCCTAGTCACTGAGAAGGTCACATTCACCACCGTTCCCTATCCTTTTTATTTTTTGAGTTTGAGATAGGGTCTTGCTAAATTGCCTAGGCTGACCTACCTGGAACTTGGAATCCTTCTGCCTCAGCCTCCTGAGTCTCTGAGATTGTAGACATATGCCACCATGCATAACTTCTTTGATAATTCTTTTTTTAAAAATATTCTTTTTTAGTTGTAGATGGACACAATACCTTTATTGATTTATTTATGTGGTGCTGAGGATTGAACCCAGTGCCTCACACATGCAAGTCAAGAACTCTACTACTGAGCCACAACCCCAGTCCATTTGGTAATTTTTTAAGAGCAGGTTTGCTGAAACACATCTTAATTTTTTTTTATCTGACAAAATCTGTATCCCTGAAGGATATTTTTCTGGATACAGAATTCTGGTTTGACAGTTTCTTATTTTCAGTACTTTTTTGTCTTATATTTTTTGTCTTGCTACATCCTCCATGGTTTCTTTTCTTTCTTTTTTTTTTTTTAAGAGAGAGTGAGAGAGGAGAGAGAGAGAGAGAGAATTTTTTTAATATTTATTTTTTTTTAGTTCTCGGCGGACACAACATCTTTGTTGGTATGTGGTGCTGAGGATCGAACCCGGGCCACACGCATGCCAGGCGAGCGCGCCACCGCCCGAGCCACATCCCCAGCCCCCCCTCCATGGTTTCTGATGAGACTATTCAGAGTCCATTAAATTGTTGTTCCCCTATAAGTAAGGTCTCAATTTAATCTGGATGTTCTTAAGCATCTTTCTCTGTGTTTAATTTTTAGTGTTTAATTACAATATGTTTAGAAGTGAGTTTTGTTTTTGTTTTTGCTTATTCTGTTCATTAAGTTTCTTCAATCTCTTTCAGAAAATATGGAAGCTTTTAGCTACTTTTTTAAAACTTTTTTTTAGTCATAAATGGACACAATATCTTTATTTTTATTTATTAATTTTTTATATGGTGCTGAGGATGGAACCCAGGGTCTCATGCGTGCGAAGCAAGCCCTCTACCACTGAGCTACAACCCCAGCCCTTTTAGCTACTTTTCTTTTTTTTAATATTTATTTTTTAGTTATAAGTGGACATAGTATCTTTATTTCATTTTTATGTGGTGCTGAGATTTGAACCCAGTGCCTCAAGTGTGCTAGGCAAGCACTCTACCACTGAGCCACAATCCCAGTCCCCCTTTTAGCTGCTTTTCAATGTTCAATTTTTTTCTGTCCTACACATTTTTCTCTCTTGTGACTCTGACAAAAGTGTTATAAGTTTTAATGTTATACCTTCATTTATGAAAATATTTTTTCTCTCATTTTTTACTGAGATGAGGTGTTTAGTCTCCCAATTTGAAGGCTCAAGTAAACCTCCCATCTCAGTCTTCTGAGTAGCTGAAACTACAGGTATCACCCCATTCCTAGCTCTTTGGTTTTCCGATTGAAAATTTTCTATAAATTTATCTTACAGTTTACTGACTCTTTCCTCTGACAATTCCATTCTTATATTGGCCCATCTGGTGACAGTTTAAAATTTCAGTTATTGTATTTCTTCTAAAATTTCAATTTACTACTTTATATCTTCTGCTTCCTTACTGAGACTTATACCTTTCTATTCATTTCTAGGGTGGACATCTTCACTTCTGAGAGCATTTTTATGGTAACTGCTTTAAAGCCTTACTAAGTGCTAAATGTATATCATCTTGGCATTTGCACATGTTGAATACCCTTTTATATGTAAGTTGAGATTTTCCTCTTTTTTTTTTTAAGAGCTTTAAAGTTACACATAGTAGTTGAGTTTGTCTGGATAAACTCATATATTCATGGAATTCAATTTCAGTTCATGATTTCCCCCTCTTTTCTCTCCTGTTCTCCTTCCCCTCTCCTGTTCTGCTTTCCTTGTTTCTTGTATGCTTGATAGTATTGGATTGTATGCTCAGCATATCAAAAATTATGTTTGAGATTTGAGTCTTATTTAAATCCTGTGGAGAATGATGGTATTTTTATTTTAACTACCTGCTTGTGTTCATGTTGCAAGTTCTGACTAGTCTTCTGTATACTTTGGTTTTCATGTTAATTCAGACCCCTTCTAGATCTGTATTACTAACTGGCCAGTCAGAAGTGGACCTTGGGTCTAAGTCTTTGTTTAGTTCCCAATGTGTTTAGTTTCTAGTGTCAGCGGACTACTGCTCTTTGCAGATTATCTAATTGATCAGTGAGTTTAACATGATCAGTGAGTTTAACAGTCTCATCCATCCATTAGAAAGTTCATTATCAATCTTCTAACCAGTACAGTGGCACATGCCTGAAGTCCCAGGTGCCCAGAGACTGAGGCAGGGAGATTGCTTGAGTTTGGGAGTTTGAGGCCAATCTGGGCAACAAAGCAAGACCCCATCTCAAAAACAAAGAGCTGGGTGCAGTGGAGCTCCCCTGCAATCCCAGTGATTTGGGAGGCTGAGGCAGGAGGATTGCAAATTCAAAGCCAGCCTCAGTAATTTAGAAGGCCCTAAGCAACTCAGGGAGAATCCTATCTCAAATAAAAAAATATTGTTTATTTGGTTGGAAATTCAAACAAACAAACATACATGTCAACCACTCTTTCTCTAAGAGTTTTAGCAACCACTGATAGTCACTGCTTAGATTATTTCATTAGATACAGCAAAATGGTGACTTTTAAATTCGATGATCACCTTTTCGTTTTCTTGAAGTACAGTTAGTATGAGAAAGGTAGGCTAAACCTTTCTTTAGTTTCCTTTTATTTATATGCAGAGTAATGGATTGTTACCCTAGCAATTGTTTACATTATCTGAGTTAGTAGATTTTTTTAAAAAGTATCATTATTAATTCATGTATTTAAATACATGAAGACACACACACTATTTTTTTTTTTTTTTTTTTAGTACTGGGGATTGAACCCAGGGGCACTCTACCACTGAGCTACATTACATCCCCAGTCCTTTTTATTTTTTTATTTTGAGTTGGAGTCTTTCTGAGTTCTCAGGTTGGCCTTAAACTTGCGATCCTCCTGTGTCAGCCTCCTGAGTCTCTGGGATTATAGGCATGGCAAGCACTGTGTACAGCATACATTTTTATATATTTTAATATGTTTTATTTCATTACACCTATTAATTTTCATGCTCAAAATTTCACACTTTAATTCAATGTTAGCACCTGTGTCTTTTTGACTTTTCTCCATTATCTTGGATAGAAGTAGATTTATTTACCCCGAGAAATGTAAGCTTCAGCATTATTGTGAGGGCTTCTGTCAAGGCTTTGAGACCAAGGCTTTAGTAATTGGTCATATGATTTTGTAAAATTTTACAAAAATAAGATTTTTTTAGGAGGGCATGTAGGCTGGTGTGTGCTTAATATATAAAGTCCAAGCTTCACAAAACCTGGATCTGGCCCTAGTCTTAGATATATTCCTGTTTTTAAGCAATAACAATATTTTTGGCTCATCTTTTATATTTCCTGTTCCCAGTCTTAGAATTACTAATTTCTCCAAGTGGTAACAATTAGCTGAGGGTTCTTTTGCTCAATTCAGATAGAAATCTCAAATAGGTGAAGTGTAGCTCTATTATGATTATCAGCTTCTGCTGGCATCTCTCAGCACTAGAATTAGCAGCTCTCTGCAGCTTCTAGCTGCTTAGCATGCTTAGTGTTACCAGCTCTTAGTACAGCCCGCTCAGCTTGCTCAAATGAAGATAGAAGTCACCAATAGGCAAAATAAAACCATCTAAACAATGTTTTATTGAGGCTTGTGCTGTAGCATAAGGGAGAGAGTACAAGGAAGGAGCTCTTCAAGGATAAGAGGTCATCTGCTTATATTGACAAAAACGGCTGTCTGCACAGGCTCATAATCATCTATCCGTAAACCATAGAAGTTCTGGGCTGTAATGTTGTTCTGTGAATATATGGTGGATCTGTGGGCTCTTGGTTTTCATGGGGTATGGGGGAGGTATTCATCACCATCACTGTAGGAAGTTGTTGGAAAATCCTTGGCAAGTCCTAAGGGAAGCAGACTCTAGTTGTGAGCTGAATGAACTTTGGAAGCTTCTGTGGCTTAAATGGCGGTTGCCCAAGTAGCCCCAGGAGTTTGGTATTTTCCGGAGCATCCATTACTAGTGCAGCAGTTGTCAGGGCAGCTTTGGCCCCAACGCTAATCCCCACCTCACCTCTACCTTATCACTGCGGGCCCAGCATAGCTCCTTGGTGGCACATCAGGGCAGCTGTGCATGGCAACAGTGCCAGAGGCGACGATACCTACTCCTGCTGGCCTCCTGAATCTTTAGCCATCTAGGAAAAATAGCAGTCTACGTACATCAAGACAGAACACACAAAAAAGCTGAAAACCATTGGTGGAGGGTCAGACCCTCCTGTCTCACAAGGAGTCTTTTTTTTCCCCCCCCTTAGGGAAATAGTATTTTGAACCCATAGCTGCTTAATGCCATTGACTTGCATTACTTAGAGTTGTAAAATGTGTAGTTAAATAAAGATTACAGAGTTGTTTCTTCAGGATAAGGTTTCAGGATTTTAACCTGACTTCTTTGATTTTTATATTTATATCTCTTTATATTATCTTTTGTTATCCTAATGAGTTAGTATAATCACTTATTTACTCCATCACTCAGTATCATAGTTTTGTTAATTTTAAAATTTGTTCTAATTAGATATACATGAAGAGAATGCATTTTGACACATGGTACACAAATGGAGCATAAATTCTCATTCCTCTGGCTGTGCATGGTGCTGGTAGTATAATCATACCTGTGTACAGGGTAATAATGTCTCTTTCATTCAACCATCTTTCCCATCCCCATGGCCCCCTCTCCCCCTTGTTACTCCCTTCTGTACAATCCAAAGTTCCTTCATTCTCATCCCCCACTATGGATCAGCATCTGCTTATCAGAGAAAACATTTGGCCTTTGGTTTTTGGGGATTGGCTTATTTCACTTAGCATGTTTTTATTTTTATTTTTTATTATTTTTATTATTATTTTTATTGATTGTTCACAACATTACAAAGCTCTTGACATATCATATTTCATACATTAGATTGAAGTGAGTTATGAACTCCCAATTTTTACCCCAAATGCAGATTGCAGAATCACGTCGGTTACACATCCACAATTTTACATAATGCCCTATTAGTAACTGTTGTATTCTGCTACCTTTCCTATCCCCTACTATCCCCCCTCCCCTTCCCTCACATCTTCTCTCTCTACCCCATCTACTGTAATTCATTTCTCTCCTTGTTTATTTTCCCATTCTTCTCACAACCTCTTATATGTAGTTTTGTATAGCAATGAGGGTCTCCCTTCATTTCCATGCAATTTCCATCACTTAGCATGTTATTCTCTAGCTCCATAGTATCATAGTTTTAAAACAGTATCATTATTACTTCTAATAATAAAACTACTAAATTCAGGAGGTTTTTTTTGCATGATTATGGGCTGATTTTATTTCTTATATACTTTCAGCATTCTCTTAATTCTTTTTTTTTTTTGAGAGAGAGAGAGAATTTTTTAATATTTATTTTTTAGTTTTTGGTGGACACAGCATCTTTGTATGTGGTGCTGAGGATCGAACCTGGGCCACATGCATGCCAGGCGAGCTCGCTACCGCTTGAGCCACATCCCCTGCCCTCTCTTAATTCTTAATAATATATTGATATTATGACTAGAAAATAAACATTCTATAAGTCTGTTTTTCTGTATCATGTTAAAAAGTCAATCTGAAAAAAAAACTAAAAATAACGGAATGTTCAAGCAAAGTACAGAAGATGAAATAGAAATAATGATATTTTACATTAAAAATACCATGCATCTTAAACATTTTATTTCTTATTTTTAAAAATTTTTTTTTCTTTTTTTATTGCCCGTTGACCTTTATTATATTTATATGTTTATATGTGGTGCTGAGAATTGAACCCAGTGCCTCACACTTGCTAGGCAGGCGCTCTACCACTGAGCTACAACCCCAGCCCTTATTTCTTATTTTTAAATCTATATTTAATTGACAAATAAAAATCATATATATGTATTATGAATGACATTTTGAAATATGTGTACATTGTGCAATAACTGTAATCAAACTAATTTAACATTAGCATTACCTGATTATTATTATTATTTTGGTGGTGGTGACCATATTCAGATCTACTCTCTAAGCAATTTTTTTGCTGTTTTTAAAATTTATTTACTCATTTTAATTAGGTATATATGATATGAGAATGCATTTTGATTCATTGTACATAAATGCAGCACAACTACATTTCTCTGGTTGTACATGATGTAGTATCACAACATATGTGTAGTCATACTTGTACCTAGGGTAATGATGTCCATCTCATTCCACCTTTTTTTCCTGCCCTCATGCACCTTCCTTCCCTTCCCTTCCCTTTGCCCAATCAAAGTTCCTCCGTTTTTCTCATGTCTCCCCACTTCCTGTTTTGGATCAGCATCCACTTATCAGAGAGAACTTTTGGCCTTTGGTTTTTAGGTTTTTTTCACTTCATTTAGTATGATATTCTCCAACTCGATCCATTTACTTGCAAATGCCATAATTTTATTCTCTTTTAATGCTGAGTAATATTCCATTGTGTATATATACCATAATTACTTTATCCATTCATCTACTGGATGGCATCTAGGTTGCTTCCAAAGTTTAGCTATTATGAAATGAGCTGCTATGAATGTGGCTGTGTTACTATAGTATGCTGATTTTAAGTCCTTTGGGTAGAGACTGAGGAGTGGGAAAGCTGGGTCAAATGGTGGTTCCATTCCAAGTTTTCTAAGGATTCTACATACCTATTTCTAGATTATTTGCATGAATTTGCAGTCCTACCAGCAATGTATGAGTATGCCTTTTCCCCCACATCCTCACCAACATTTATTGTTGTCTGTATTCTTGATAGCTGCCATTCTGACTGGAGTGAGATGAAATCTTAGAGTAGTTTTGGTTTGCATTTTTTTTAATTACTAGAGATGTTGAAAGTTTTTTCATATATTTGTTGATTGATTGTATATCTTCTGAGAAGTGTCTATTCAGCTCCTTAGCCCATTTATTGATTGGGTTGTTTGGTTTTTGGTGTTAAGTTTTTTGGTTTCTTTATATATCATGGTGATTAGTGCTCTGTCTGACATGTGTGTGGCAAAAAATTGTTCCCAAAATGTAGGTTCTCTGTTCACCTCATTGATGGTTTCTTTTGCTGAGAAGAAGCTTTTTAGTTTGAGTCCATCCCATGTATTAATTCTTGATATTATTTTTTGCACCTTAGGAGTCTTGTTAAGGAATTTGGGGCCTAATCCAACATAATGTAGATTTTTAAAAATGGATTCTCAGTACCACATATAAATAAGTAAAATAAAGGTCCATTAACAACTAAAAAAAATCAAAACAAAAATTTTGGCAAATTGCATACAAAAATGTATTAAAAAAAATAGTGCACCATGATCAAATGGGGTTCATTCCACGATGCAAGGTTGGTTCAACATACAAAAATCAGTAAATATTATTCATCCCATCAATAGAATTAAATCATGAATCATATGAACATGAAAGGGTGTTTTGAATATGAAAGGGTGCTGTATTTTGTAAATGCTTTCTCTGCATCAGTTGATATAATCATATGATTCTTTAAGTCTTATTGATATGATGAATTATATGAATATAGAGTCCTGTCATCAGCAAATAATGATAGTCTAAGTTCTTCTTTTCCTAACTGTATCTCTTTCTAAATTAATCCCTTTAATTTCTTTCTAATTTCTATCTAATTGCTCTGGCTAGAGTTTCAAAGACTATTTTGGATAGAAATGGTGAAAGAGGGCATCCCTGTCTTGTTCCAGTTTTTAGAGGAAATGCTTCTAATCTTTCTCCATTCAGAATGATGTTGGTCTTGGGTTTGACATAGATAGCTTTCACAATGTTGTTCCTATTATCCCTAGTTTTTCTAGTGTTTTGAACATGAAAGGGTGCTGTATTTTGTCAAATGCTTTCTTTGCATCAGTTGATATAATCATATAATTATCTTTAAGTCTTTTGGTGTGATGAATTATATTTATTGATTTCTGTATGTTGAGCTGACCTTGCATCGTTGGAATGAACCCCATTTGACTATGTGCACTATTTTTTAAATATGTTTTTGTATGCAATTTGCCAGAATTAAAAAAAAATTTCTAGTTGTTGATGGACCTTTATTTTATTAATTTTTATGTGGTGCTGAGACTCAAACCCTAGTGCCTCACACATATTAGGCAAATGCTCTGCCACTGAGCCACAACCTCAGCCCCTGGCTGATTTGCCAGAATTTTATTAAGAATTTTTGCATCAATGTTCATCAGGGATAATGGTCTGAAATTTTCTTTCCTTGATGTGTGTCTGCCTGATTTAGTATCAGGGTGATACTAGCTTCGTAGAATGAGTTTGGAAGGGTTCCTTCCTTTTCTATCTCACAGAATAATTTGAGGAATATGATATTAATTCTTCTTTGTAGATTTTGTAGGACTCAGCTTTGAATTTGTCTGGGCTTTTCTTGGTTGGTAGGCTTTTGATGGCGTCTTCTACTAACTGCAGTTTTTAAGTTTTCTTTCTCTTTTTTCTTTTGCACCTCCTGGGAATCAAACCTAGGGCCTCACACTTGCTAGGCAAGCATTTTACTACTGATCTATGCCCTCTAGCCTTAAGATTTCTTTATGGTTCATTTATTTCCTAAGATATTTTCCAGTGTGATATACAATCAAATGCTATATTTAATTTATTTATTTAGGTACCAGAAATTGAACGTAGGGGCATGTTCAATTGAGCCACATCCCCAGACCTTTTTAATATTTTATTTAGAGACAAGGTCTTACTAAATTGCTTAGGGTCTTGCTAAATTGCTGAGGCTTGCTTTGAACGTGTGATCCTCCTGTCTCAGCCTCTCAAACTGCTGGGATTATAGGCCTGGGCCACAACACCTGGCCAAAATACTGTATTTTAAAGCCACTTGAAACAATTATTTTCCATGTGATTATGGAACAAACTTGATAAGCAATGGGTTTGGGTTTATTTTAAATTTTTGGAAACTGTACACCTTCCATTTTTAGTGTTTTTAAACATTTTTTTGTTTAATTTTGCATTTTCACTATTTTTCAGGTGTCACTATTCAGTGTCTGAACAAAATGGTAAATTTATTGTCTGCTATGCAGAGATAGCTGTGACTATAGGGCATGCTTTTTCTGAATGAAGCAAACTGCTAATGTATTCGATTTGGGAATTGTGTTCAGGGATTGGTAAGACAGAAGAATTTAGGCATAGAATGACCTTATATTATGCAATTGTGGTTATGAAGTGTGGCTGTTATTGATTGGTTGACTTTCTGAATGTTAATCATTCTTTCGAAGCTATTATTATTATTTGATTGGTTGGTTAGTTTGTTTATTTTCTGGTACTATGGACTGAACCTAGGAAAACTCTGCTATTGAATAATATCCCCAGCCCTAATTTTTTATTTTGAGACAAGGTCTTGCTAAGTTGTTGAAGCTGGCCCTGAACTTGTGATTCTCCTGCTGCAGCCTTTCCAGTCTCTGAAATTACAGGCATGTGCCACCAAGCTATGTTTAAATCCAGTTTTTCCATGATCATTTCCTATATTGTTTTTTTGAATTTGGAGTATTGGGATTTTTTTTATCATATACAAAAACATTTACAGAGTTCCAAAATAAAACCTGTAATACAAAGTATATTCACGTTTGGCTTCCATCCTTAATACTCTTCATCCTCTCCCTACCCTCCCTTTCTGTTGAGTAAATGTTGTTAAATAACAGTTTGCAGATCAGATTTGACCAACCTCCCACACACTCCCCCCCACCACAAATGTAAACTTATTTGTTTACATATTGTTTTTTGCTTTTTTTTTTTTAAATTTTGGTACTGGAATTGAACCCAGGGTTGCTTTACCACTGAGCCACACCCTCAGTCCTTTTTATTTTGAGAAAGAGTAGTTAAGTTGCTGAGGCTAGTCTCAAATGTATAATCCTGCCTCAGCCTCCCAAGTTGCTGGGATTTCAGGAGTGCACCACTGCCAGGATTTTTATGGCTTCTTTTTGTGTTTTAGTGGTGAAGTTGAGTAGCTATGACAGTGAATATATAGGTCCTGTGAAGCCTAAAATATTTGTTTTCTGGCCCTTTACTGAAAAAGTTTGCCTAATCCTCTTAGGGAGAATAATTTTCATCAGTTTTTGACTTTTTTTTTTCTTTTTTAAAAATAAAAGCAAATAGAGCTAGGGTTGTGGCTCATGGTGGAGTGCTGGCCTGGCATGTATGAGGCACTAGGTTTGATCTTTAGCACGACATAAAAATAAATAAATAAAATAAAGATATTAAATAAATAGATAAAAGCAAATATTTTACTCAACATTTACTTTCTTTTTACATAAAAGGAAGCATACTACAAACCCTTTACTTGCATCTTGCTTTTTTCTATTGAACAATATTTCCTGAAAATCATTCTAATTAATCTCTAATTCCTAGACTAGCTTAGTAACTTCATCTCCTTTAGGCTGTGTATTTCTATCTTTTCATTTTCTGCAGGTATGCTATTCTTTTCACTATTATTCTCCTTTCATTGTTTGACCAAAAGTACATTTCTGTGTTCATGTTTATTTCCTGTGCATTTAAATGCATTTTCTTGGTGTGTGTGTGTGTGGTGCTGGGGATTGAACCCAGAGCCTTGTATATGCGAAGCAAGCACTCTGCCAACTGTGCTATTTCTCTAGCTCTCATTTAAGTGCATTTTGTAACATTAAAATATGATTAGCTCAGACTGGGGCTGTAGTTGAGTGAAAAGAGTGCTTGCTTAGCATGAGGCATTGGGTTCCATCTTCAGCATCCCATAAAAATAAAACAAATAAAATAAAGGCATACTGTTTATCAACAACAACAAAAATGATTAGCTCTAATGATGTTAAGGTAACTGTGTTACAACCTAGCAAACTATAAACTGTTGTAGATTAGGTACTGTGTCTTTTTCACAGTATGTTGCATTCAAGATAGTAGTCTATTTGGGTCAAATGCCATCGACCCCATGCTTGCTCTTTAGTCTAGCAATCTCAGTTATTGTAAATAATGTTTGTGTTGTAACACTGTCTTTGTAATGTCTGAAAATCTATAGTAAAAAAAAAATGTGCTTTTTAAGATATGCACTAAACAACTTTTGGAATACTTTGTGAGGCATTTCCCCCTTTCCAACAAGGCTTTCTACTTTATAAGACTGGTGCTTTTTTTTTTATTAATTGCTCTGATCTTGACATATCATACATTTGATTCAAATGGGGTATGAATTCTCATTTTTCTATGTGTACAGGTTGCAGGATCACATTGGTTATATGGCCACGTATATACATACAGCAATACTAGTGTCTATTGTTTTCTGCTGCCCTTCCTATTCCCCCCTCCCCTCCCCTCTCCTCCCATCACCTCTCTCTACCCAATCTACTGTGACATTTCTCTCTTTTTTTTTCTTCCCCCTCACATCATCATACATGTATTTTGTATAATGATGAGGGTCTCCTTCCATCTACCATGCAATTCCCCTTCTCCCTCCCATTCCCTCCCACTTCTCTTCCCTATTTAGTGGTAATCTTCTTCTCAACCTCTTCCTCCTACTCTATTTTGAGTCACACCCCTTATATCAGAGAAGACATTTGGCCTTTGTTTTTTAGGGATTGGCTAACTTCACTTAGCATAATCTGCTCTAATGCCATCCATTTCCCTGCAAATGCCATGATCTTATTATTTTTTTTACTGCTGATTAGTATTCCATTGTTTTATAAATGCCACATTTTTTTTTATCCATTCATCTATTGAAGGGCATCTAGGTTGGTTCCACAGTCTAGCTATTATGAATTGTGCTGCTATGAACATTGATGTAGCTGTGTCCCTGTAGTATGCTCTTTTTAGGTCTTTTGGGTATAGTCCAAGAAGGGGAATAGCTGGGTCAAATGGTGGTTCCATTCCCAGCTTTCTAAGGAATCTCCATACTGCTTTCCAAATTGGCTGCACCAATTTGCAGTCCCAACTGGTGCTTTTTTTTAGTTGTCAATGGATCTTTATTTTATTTATTTATATGCAGTGCTGAGACATCGAACCCAGTGCTAGGCAAGCGCTCTGCCACTGAGCTATAACCCCAGCTTTCTTGATATTGAAATGTTGTATGGATTAATTAGCCCTGATATGTTACTATTTCTTTTGTTTTAGGTTAAATGGAAACCACCCTTGGGAGCTAGATGCCTGTGTAGCTGTTCTACCACATCAGTGTTTTGCAATGAGTGGGGGAGGAGAGCAGCCGGATATCCTCAGTGTTGGAATCCTAGTAAAAGAAAGATGGAAAGTGGTGAGTGTACTTCTTGGGGTGTGTGTGTGTGTGTGTGTGTGTGTGTGTGTGTGTGTGTGTTTGCACATATAGAGGTCAATTTTGGTATCTTGGTAAAAATACCATTTCATTAGGCAATAATACCTACATTGTTTTTGTGCCTAAAGCAGTTATTTTCTTATGATTAAGTTCTGTTTATACTTGAATTCTTAGTTTTTCTTCATAAAGTACTATATCTTCCTAACTTCTAGTAGCTATATTAAGTAAGGTAAATGAAAGTATACTTAAGGAAAGAAAACATGAAAAAAAATATAGTGTTTGGAAGTACAGTGAACTGCATGTTCCTTTTAATTAAGGAAAATTATAAGTATTTGTTGTTCATCTTGATTGTTCTCTTTCATCTTCCTTCCAGAGTATTTTGACACAATCTTTAACCTTGCTTAGTATGTATATTTCTGTACTTGCTTAGTATGTATATTTAAAAAATCAGGACTTCTTTCTTAAAACATAATCATACTACCATTATCACACCCAAAGAAGTAATAATTTCTTTTTTTTTAAGAGAGAGCAGAGAGAGAGAGAGAGAGAGAGAGAGAGAGAGAGAGAGAGAGAGAGAGAGAGAGAGAGAATTTTTTATTTATTCTTTTGTTTTCGGCGGACACAACATCTTTATTTGTATGTGGTGCTGAGGATCGAACCCAGGCCTCACGCATAACAGGCGAGCACGCATAACAGGCAAGCGCGCTACCGCTTGAGCCACATCTCCAGACCCCAGTAATAATTTCTTAATATCGAAGAATAGCATTTCAGTTTTCACATTTCCCTTATTTTTTTGTAAATTGTTTTTGGTAATTTGAATCACGGTCTAAATTAGGTCTGGGTATTGCAAGTGGTACTTATTCTTTCATTTTCTAGATTTCTCTTTATCTGTATCTCTCTCTTTAACATTACCGAAGAAACAAGGTGATTTATGTGCAGAATTTCACATTGGTTTGGATATTACTCATTGCTTCCATCAATGTTAATATGTCTTTCTGTCTCATTTCATGTAAACTGGTAATTGTATTTAGAGGGCTGATTATATATGAGTTAGGTTTGTTTCTTGAAGTGGGACCCCCCATTTTTTTTCATAAATGATATAATGTAGTTTTAACTAGAAGGGCTATTTTGTTATATTAGTAGCTATTGATGTGTATTGCCTAGGTCTGTTCATTGTTTTTTGTGGGGATGGTACTGGGGTTTGAAACTAGGGATGCTTTACCACTGAGCTATATCCCCAGTCCTTTTTATTTTTAATTTGAGACAGGTTTTTGCTAAGTTGATTAGGACCTTGTTAAATTGTCGAGTCTGATTTTGAATTTGTGATCCTCCTGCTTTAGCTTCTGGAGTTGCTGGGATTAAAGCTACTGTGCTCAGACCTATTAAATTTTTTTTGGAGGGGGGATTGAAAATTGCTGATATTCTATCATTTTTTTTTATTTATTAGTTGAAATATACCTATAAAGAGAAATTTCTATCTTCAGCTGTTTGATTAGGAAAGCAATGCTTGCTTATTTTGCTTAGTTCCCTAGCATACTCCAAAAGTTACCAGTGAAATTTGTTTTTTAGTATAGTTAAGAATTTGTAGATTTGATATATTTTAGTCCATTATAGTCGTTGTCCTTAAAGATATTCAAATTGTCTCATTTGACTAAGGGGGACATCCTTCAAGTTGTCTTCTGAATTCCTTTGACATGGTCCTAATAGACTTTATTTTTTAAAGGAATTGTTTTTGTTTTCAGTATATTTAAGTATTTTTATTGCTATCTAGTCTTTAGTCGCCCAAAGTTTTGTTCCATTAGCAGGTTTCACAAAGCTATTTTAGTGGTTTCCTTAATTTGTCAATAGATAGAAAAAGGAAAGACCCTTTAGCAATATTTTTTTTTTTCCTGGGTTTTTGAACGCAGGTCCTCACCCGTGGAAAGTATGTGTGCTACCACTGAGCTATATCCTCAGCCTTTTTTTGGCAGTAAAAATTTTGTTTCTATATTATAGGATGTTTTACTGACTAGGTAGATAGTAGGCTTTGAAAATTTGCTTCACCAAATATAAGAACCATGTCATCATCATGGACTGGTGTAGGGAGATTACAAAAATTGGTAATTGTTGCTTCGGTTCCTAGCATTGTTCTAAGTACTATGATAGGATTGGCTCTTCTCCAGTAGACACATCAAAAGGTAATAAGTGAAGATCTGCCTACATGGCTCTCTCTTTTCCTGATAATGAGAGCTAATATATTTGTGGAATTTATTCCCCCAAAATTGAAAGGAGGAGGGGCTTTTTATTTTATTTCTTTTAATTGTGCCTGGTATTGAACCCAGGGCCTTGTGCATCTGAGGCAAGTACTCTGTCAACTGAGCTATATCCCGAACCCCAGAGTGGCATTTTTAATAACAGCACAGGCTCATTATTAGGATGGTACTTCAGTTACTTATTGTTTTATAACTACATCAAAACATAGACATTTAAAACAGTCATTTTATTTGCTCACAATATTTTTATTTATTAAAAAATGATAGCGGAATGCATTACAATTCTTATTACACATATACAGCACAATTTTTCATATTTCTGGTTGTATATAAAGTATGTTGACACCAATTCGTATCTTCATACATGTACTTTGGATAATGAAGTTCATCACATTCCACCATTTTTACTAACCCCCTGCCCCCTCCCCATTTTCCCTCGAAACCCTCTGCCCTATCTAGAGTTCATCTATTCCTCCCATGCTCCCGCTCCCTACCCCACTACAATTTTGTGGATTATAAATTAGGGACCAGTATGCTTGGGTGGTTTGTCTTTTTTAGTCATGTGGCACTAGTAAGATTGGTTGGGTTGGAGGATCCACTTCCAAATGCTCACTTCTGGTACCTTTGAGATCCTTAGCTCTTCCACTGTCTCCAGTTTCATAGTTCATTTTCTAGAAAATTTCCTATGGCTGATTTTTTTTTTTTTTTTGGTATGTGGGATTGAACCCAGGGACACTTAACCATGGAGCCACATCCCCAGCCCTTTTTTGTATTTTATTTTTAAATTTTTTTTTTTAGGTGTAGGTGGACACAATATCTTTATTTACTTATTTTTAGTGGTGCTGAGGATTGAACCCAGTGCTTCATACATGTGAGGCTGGCACTATACCATTGAGCTACAGCCCCAGCCCATGTTTTTTTTTTTTTATTTTTAGAGTCAGAATCTCACTAAGTTTCTTAGGACCTTGCTAAATAAGTTGCTGAGGCTGGCTTTGAACTCATGATCCTTCTGCCTCAGCCTCCTGAATTGCTGGGATTATAGGCGTGCGACACAGAGCCTGAATGTGGCTATGTCTATGACTTCTAAAGATGGTCACATGCATTATTTTGTAGCTGGGTTTTTAAAATATGGTTTTTATTGGTGCATTATAATACATAATAGTGGGGTTCATTGTGACATACTCATACGTGCATATAACATTATTCTATCACTTTCCTTCCCCAATACCTCCCTTTTCCCTCCTTTCCTTCCTCACCCTGATCCCCTTCATCTACTTTACTGGTGTCCCTTCTATTATTTTTTTAAATTAGTGCATTATAATTTTACATGAAAATGGAATTCATTGTGGTATATTCATGCATGGACATTGCATAATTTATTTGATTTTTTTCCCCCCAAACCTCTTTTTACTCTCCTTTCTCCCTCTCAGTCCCCTTCCTCTGCTCTATGGATTTCCTTTCTATTTTGAAGAGACCTTTTTTTTTTTTTTTTTTTTAATTATTGTGACTTGTTTTCAAAAGACAGGAAGCAGAAGCTACTAGGTAGTTAAGGGTTGTCCTCAGAATTGGCACAGTTTTCCTCTCCTCTGTTTTGTTGGTTAAATCGCTTATAAAATTCACCCAGATTTAAGGAGGTGGAAAAATAGAATCTATCTCTTGATGGGAGAATGGCAATGTCACATTTTCTTTTTTAATATGAAAGGCCTTCTTCACACTGAAGAAGAGTAAGAATTGGACAGAGATATAGTAGTAGTCATCTTTAATCTGTGTATCCCCATCTACTAAACTGCCTCTGTCCCTTAGCCTCAGAAGCATTGATAATGTCTTAGGGTTTTGTCAAGATAATTTAGAAAATACTAATGCTTTATTTATTTTATTTTTTCATTTGTTCTAATTAGTTATACATGACAATAGAATGCAGGTTGACACATTGTACACAAGTGGAGCACAACTTCTCACTCCTACAGCTGTACATGATGCAGAGCCACACTAGTCATGTAGTACACGTATATAGGGTAATAATGTTTCTTATTCACTAATGCTTTATTTATACTCAAGTGGCAGTATAAGAATTAACTAATGGCAAAAACATTTACTAAAGTCTAATTTTTTTATTTTTAAAAATTCTGTCATTTGGTAAGGTTTTGTGAGGTAAAACAATAAGCCACCCCCTCATCTATCCATAATTAGAAGGACATCCCTTTGGAACTATTTGTGAATTTTGTTATTGTTTTGAGCAGGGTCTCATTATGTTGACCAGTTTGGCTGTGAACTTCTGAACTCTTTCCTCCTGCCCCATCCTTCTGAGCAGCTGGGACTACAGATGTGCACCACTATGTCCAGCTTATTTTTGAGTTTTTCAAGTTACTCTAGGCTTTGTTTAATGGACAAAATATATAGAATCATAAGTAGTAATCATGGCCCAACAAACAGCAACATATTTAATTGAACAGTTCTGAAGCTTATTTTTTAACTCAAGCTCATCCTATAGTGCCTCAAAATATTTCCTTCCTTACATCAAACCAAAATGAATATCAATTATGACTCAAACATGCAAAATATTAGTTATTTAGCAATAACTATGTAACTGGGATTTTTTCCAAATGCTATAGGACTTAAAAGAAGTAAGATAAATGACTCTCTCTTTGAAACTTTTTCTGTAGTGGGGTGGGACATTGACAATAGAAAGTTAAGCAACATGAGTTAAAAAGTAGTAGGATAATACATAAATATAATTTTTGAGGTGTGGACTGATAAAATGATTAATTGAATGACTAAACAAATTATTCTCATAGAAATTCAGATGAGAAAGAAATTAGCCTAGGTATAATAATCAATGAAAATTCAGTGGAGAAATAAATAAGTAGGACATGACATGGGGCCTCTTGAGGGGTTAGGATTTAAGACCCCCATGCTTCTGGTGATGGCTTTCTGTGTTATATCACATCCTAGAGATTTGAAAATATAAGGAAAAGACGATCTAGGGTCAAGAAATGGAAGATGACTGATTTCATGCTATCTAACTTGAAATACATCACCTACTCTATTTTCTTTAGAACCTTAAAGGTCTAGTTGTCTCTAGCTCATCAGAAATTGTTTATGATACCAATACAAAATCATGATGTTTCCCAGTTAATTTTTCATCTTATTAGAAAAAGATTAAATATTTGATGAAAGTACTTAAATCAATTACAACTTACTCTTATTTGAATGTGTAGATGCATAACTCTGGGATTCTTCAGAGTAGTTCTCTGCCTGCTTTGTGGAGCCTGTTAGTTGCCTCAGAGAAAAGTCAATAGTGGTGAGAGGGATGGGTGCTGGCTCCATCTTCTGACCTCCCCTGTACGCATACACTAGATTAGTTCCAAGTGAGATATCAATTGGCAAAAAGATTTTATGGTTTAAAAAGTGTGAAGATGACTGATTTAGAGTTAAAATAATAAATCTGAGTGGCATTTGTGGAAGTTGATTCTTTCAGATATTATATTTTTTGTGACTTTTCTGCTGCTGCCTATAGATCAAGTTTTCAAATTGTTTGTGACTGAGATAATTTCATTACTTTTTGAGGAAGACCCTTGGAAAAAGGTTTTGATATTATTTTCAGGCTTTTGATTTCTTTTTGCCATATACATAGTTAATTTAACAGTACTGAATATTTTATCATAAAATGGAGATTGTTAAATTATATATATTTTTTTCTAAATAAGAGATCTGAATTTGTTCCCAGTTAGAATCTTCTCATAATTTTGAGTTTATTCTTATTTTATTTTCTGTGCAGTTGAGAAAAATTGGGGGTGGGGGCTTTGGAGAAATTTACGATGCCTTGGACATGCTCACCAGGGAAAATGTTGCACTGAAAGTGGAATCAGCTCAACAACCAAAACAAGTTCTGAAAATGGAGGTTGCTGTTTTGAAAAAACTACAAGGTAAGCTGCTTTGGATGATACACAATTTATAATTTGTATGATAATTTATAGTTTAGTATTCTTGAACCTTGACTACATTTTCTAATATCTGCTAGGTATAAACATGCTGAGAATTTTTTTCTTGAAAATTTTATCACAGTTAGTAGTAATAGAGATATGTGATTGCTTAGACTAATTGGATTTTGAGAATTCCTTTTCAAGGTAAGGATGAGAGAGTGAATTTAGCAGAGTCACTATTGCTTTAGAAAGTATTGTACTAAATCTGCTATGGTAAAATTTGCTTTATTAAAAAAAATCAATCATAAAATACCTCTGAGGTTTCTTTGGATGTTAAAAAAATCACATTAAGGAAGTTGACTTCAAATCATACTACAGGATGGTTTTAAAAGAATATACTGCTCTTTTATGTATTCTCACTACTTGAGTTTCAGAGTATAATTCTGGCCATTTTCAGCTTTGAAAGTCCACTTTACTACTCAGGTCCCTATGTTTTTACTACAAGGTCAAATAAGCTTTTTCTGATGTCAGTCTAGTCATAGTCATATAAAACCCTGAAATCATTGCTAGTTTGTATTCATCTTTGTAATAACTATTTAATGAAACATTGTGATACTACAAATATTAAAGTGTTTGATATGAATCAAAATTAAATAACGATGATCATTCCATTTGCCCTAAGCTTTCTGATTATACAAGTTTCTCTCCCAGTTTGGTCAGTTGATTAGAGTATGATCATAATAAAATTATAAATCTATTTAGTAGTTATATTTAGTTTAAACTTAGCTTTACCACAACATGGCAAATCAGGAAGATAGTAAATAGATTAGCATCCATTGTCATTACTAGAAAAAGAATTAGAGGAGAAAGAATAGAGAAAAAGATGTTTTTTAATTTTTCTCCCTTTTCTCCTTTTCCCTATTTCTCTTGAGTTGTTCTCAACTCAGTGATGTTGAGGCCACAGACAGGTACAGCTGGAGCCCTTTTCAAAAGTGCACAGATCCCAGGATATTTGTTCTACTTCCAGCATCAGGTTGGCCTGGACAGTTTATCTTCACTGACCTTTGATTTGTTTGACCCTGAGGAGATGCTTCAGTGAAGCAGGAGACAGCTCTGCAGCCCCTTTAGGAGGTTCTCCTGCTTCTTTTGGCTGTACTTTATTCAGGATTTATGTAATAAAGCTTAAAGATCAATTAGTGCCTTTTATAAGTAAGTTGGAGACCACTGGATATTAGTGCTCTCCTTTACTTCTACTTTATTTTTCCTATTATCAACCTAAAATGTTTTTTTTTTCCTATCTGCTTATAACCACATGATACCCTATCCTTCAGAATTCTTCATTTTTCAAAAATGGATAGGTTTTTAAATCTTCTGGTCTCTATTTCAATGAATAGTCTTTGAGTGTGTTCTCTTTTTAATTTAAGCCTTCTGCATACTTATGCCTTACATCTTCCTTTTACTGAGATTGCTTTGGAATCTGGATTATTTTGAGAACATTTTTATGTTTTTGCTTTCCTAGCAGCATGGAGATTTAATATTGAATGACCCCAATTAAAGAATTAAAATGTATAAGGAAACAGTATATGAATAGAGGTACCCTCTATTATAGGATTAGTTTGTCTTAAATTGATGTTCAGTTTTTGATATTTTATGATGAGTTTAGCCTGGATCCTAAATCTTGCTCCTTTAAATAAATCAATCCCCTTTCTCAGAATTCATGTTATGCCTTTTCTCAGATTCCCTCCATTCTCATTTATCTTTTTTTTTTTTTTTTGCAGTCTTTTCTGCACTGAACAGCCTGGATTTCCTCAGCTCTGAAAATCTCTCATTATTAATATCTTTCTTTCGTTGACCCTATCCCATGAAGTCCTTACCATTTTATCCTGTATTTTATTTTGGGGAACCTTCCCTGTGCTACTTCACCAGATTAGTTTCTTGGATCTCTCTGAATCATTCTGGATGAAACCTGCAATACTTTATTGAATCAAGCTCAACTCTTCAATTTTACTTGGTTTTTACAAATGTGGTTGAGTGTTTTAATCATTTCTAAACTAAACCACCTATATTTAGGTTTGAAACTTCCACACAAAGTTGATAGTCTCTAAATTGTCCCTAATAAGTAGAGCCTTAAACTTGTTCAGCTTTTCTGTTTAGTAGCATCATTGTTCAGAGGTAAATCTCTACATAACCATTTAGTTGTGTCTCTTCTTTTTCTGCATTTGTGACTATATTATCTTCATCCTTTATCAGTTTCTTTGCATTGAAATCCTGTGCAAAGGGGATAATTACCTCCCTATTCTGTTAAAGTCTTTTTTTTTTCCTTAAGTAAATGTTTGACAGTGATATACTACTTATTGTCACTTATCCATTTTAATGATCTCTTATGCTGTGTCTCAATTCATGACTGTTTTTCTTTTTAATAAGTCCAATTTTATTTGCAGTACTATTACAAGATTTAAACAACTTCAGTCCTTTGATTTTGAATCACTAGTAATTCTACAATACCTCAGGAGCCATAAGTACCTATATAAAAAATGGATTTCCATTTTAGTTTTAACAAAATTTGGTACTTGTCTAGAATCCTGAATTGAAACTGGCAATTAAATTAAATTATTAAATTAAATAAATTATTCTTTTAAATATATATTCTTTAGTTGTAAGTGGACTATTTTATTTATTCATATGTGGTGCTGAGAATTGAGCCCAGGGCCTCACACATGCTAGGCAAGCACTTTATCACTGAGCCTCAACCCTAGCCCCTTAAATTATTTTCCTCCTGGTTTTCTAAACCCTTTATTTGAGCAGTTTTAAGTTCGAAGGAAAATTTAAAAATATATGCATTTAGAAACATTCCACAGATTGCCTTCCCTGTCATACACAGTCTCCCTCATTATCAACATTCCCTACCAGAGCAGTGCATTTGTTACTATTGATGAACCTACACTGACATATCATTATCACTTCAGATCCATAGTTTACTATAGAAAACTTTTGGGTTACTCAATGGGGTTTACTTTTGTATTGTACATTTTATGGGTTTAGACAATTGTATATATAAAAGGGTGGATAATATAGTATATTACAATATAAAGAATTCATACACACATATTTTTTCACTGCCCTAAAAATCCTCTGAGCTCTTTTTGTTCTTCTTTCTCTCCTCCTGGCTACAACTAATCTTTTTATGATCCCTATAATTTTATCTTCTTCAGAGTTTCATATAGTTGTAATAGTATGGTATTGGCTTTGTTCACTTAGTAATGTGCATTTAAATTTCCTTCACATCATTTTATGGCTTGATAGCTCATTTCCTTTTGGTACATCTAGATATTCCATTATCTAGATGTACTGGTTTATTTAACTATTGAAGGATGTCTTGGTTGCTTTCAAATTTGGGCAATTATAAATAAAGCCATTGTAAACATTTATGTGCAGGTTTTTGTGTGGACATAACTTTTCAGCTCTTTTGGGTAAATATCAAGAAGCACTATTGTGGCCTGGGGTTGTGTCTCAGCGGTAGAGTGCTTGCCTCACACATATGAGACCCTGGGTTCGATCCTCAGCACCACATAAATATAAATAAGTGAAATAAAGGTATTGTGTCCAACTACAACTAAAAAATAAATATTAAAAAAAGAAGCACTATTGCTGGATTATATAGTAAGAAAACATATAGTTTCATAAGCAACTGTGAAACTATCTTCCAAAGTGGCTATACCATTTTGCATCTAGTGGCTACAACTGCATTTGGCAGTTAGCTGTTTCTTCAAGTCATCACTAGCATTTGGTATTGTGAGTGTTCTGGATTTTGGTCATCTAATAGATATATAGTGATATCTTGTTGTATTAGTTGTATTAATTTCCCTGATGATATATGATATTGAGCATTTTTTTTGCACAATTATTTGCCATCTGTTGTTTTTGTTCCTCCTCCTCCTTTCTCTCCTCCCTTTTCATTATTTTCCTCCTCCTCCTGCTCTTCTTTCTCTTCATCTTCCCCTTCTCCTTCTCTTCCTTCCCCTTCTCCTCCTCCCCTCTTTTTAAAAATATTTTTTTTTAGTTATGGATGGACACAATAGCTTTATTTTATTTATTTATTTTTATGTGGTACTGAGGATTGAACTCAGTGCCTCGAGCATGCAAGATAAGTACTCTACCATTGAGGTACAACCCCAACCTTCCTTTTTTTTTTTCTTTTGGTACTGGGGATTGAACTCAGGACACCCTTTACCACTGAACTATATCCCTAATCCCTTTGGAGCCAGGGTCTCTCTCTGAATTGCTGAGGCTAGCCTGAAACCTATGATCATCCTGCCTCAGGATTATAGGTATGTGCCACTGTACTCAGCATCTGTATATCTTCTTAAGTAAGGTGTCTGTTAAAATCTGGTTCATTTCTTTTTTATTGGTGTATTATGATTACACATAATAGTGGGATTCATTATGTCATATTCATACATATAATGTAATTTACTCAATCTTTTGGCCCATTTTTAAATGAAATTGTTTTCTTAGATTGTTTTCTTATTTTAGAGTTCTTTGAGTGTTTGTATATCAGACCTATATCAGATAAGTCTTTTATTATAAATATTTTCTCCCAGTCTATGGCTTGTCATGTTATTTTGTCTTTTTCAGAGCAGAAATTTTTAATTTTGATGAATTGTTTTCTTTCATGAATTGTTCCTTTGATGTTGTATGTAAAAAGTCAGTGCCAAAGCCTGTGGTTGTAGCTCACTGGTAGAGCACTTGCCTTGCATATGTGAGGTTCTGGGTTTGATCCTCAGAACCACATAAAAATAAATAAATAAAAATAAAGATATTGTGTCCATCTACAACTAAAAAATATTTTTAAAAAGTCAATGCCAAATTCAAGGCTATCTTATGTTATTATCTTTCTTGGGTTTTTCATTTTACATATAAATATATTATCTGTTTGAGTTAATTTTTGCAAAAAGTGTAAGGCTCTAGATGTATTTTGTTGCATTTTAATCTCCAGTTGTTCCAACATCATTAATGAAAAAGACTGTCTTTGCCTTTGTCAAAGATTAATTGATATTTATATGAATCTGTTTCTGGGCTCTCTGTTTCATTTATTTGGCTATTCTTTTGCCAATATGATGCTGTTCTGATTATTATGATTTTTATACATTGACCTGTGTCTTGCAACCTTGTTATTTAGATCCTTGTTAGTTCCAGTTCTATTGTTGATTCCTTTGGATTTTCTACATGGACAGTAATATTATTTGCAAAGACAGTTTTATTTCTTCCATCTCATTCAGTATACTCTTTATTTCTTTTTGTCTTATTTCATTACTAGGCCTTATAGTATGATGTTGAAAAAGAACAGTAAGAGGGGACAGACATCTTTGTTCCTGATCTTAGCAGGAAAGTATGTAGTTTCTTACCATTAAGTAGATATTCCCTGTAGGATTTTTCTAGATATTCTTAATCAAATGGAGAAAGTTCATCTCTATTTTAAGAGTTTTTAACACAAATAGACTTTGGATTTGCCAAATACCTTTTCTGTGTCTATGGATATGTATATGTGAGTTTTCTTTAGCTTGTTGATATGATAGATTACGTTAGTTGACATTTATATGGTATTGTGAGTGTTCTGGATTTTGGTCATCTTGCATACTAGGGATATAAATCTCACTTGGTTTTATCCATTGATGGCTTCAATTTACTAATATATATTTTTAGAATTTTTTATTTGAGTGCCTGAGGGATATTGCTCTATAGCATTTTTGTAATTTGTCTTCATTTGATTTTAGTAGTAGGTTATTTGCTGGCATCTAACACTATTCCCTCTGCTTCTGTCTTACGGAAGATATTTAGAGAATTGTTATAAGCTGGGCATGGTGGCACATGCCTGTACTCCCAGGATACTCAGGAGGCTGAGGCAGGAGGACTGCAGGTTTGAGGCCAGCCTCAACAACTGTCTCAAAATAAAAAAATGAAATAGAATGGGGAATAATTTCTTCCTTAAATATTTGGTAGAATTCACCAATGAAAGTACCTACACTTGTTGTTTTCTTTTGGGGAAGATTATTGATTCAGCTTCTTTAATAGATACAAATACTGACATATGCAGAGTGTTTGTTTATTCTTGTGTGAATTTTGGCAGTTTGTGTCTTTCAAGGAGTTTTTCTATTTTATCCAGGTTATTTAATTTGGGAGCATGGAGACGTTTATTATCTTTTTCGTGTCTATATGATTTGTAGAGATATACCATCTTTCATTTCTGATACTAATAATTTGCTCTCTCTCTTTTCTTTGCTCAACTATAGATTTACTGGTTTTCAAAGAATCAGCTTTTGGTTTCCTTGTTGTCTCCCCTGTCCCTATTAATTTACTGTTTTCAATTCCATTGATTGCTGCTAATTTTTTTTTCCTTTTCTTCAAATTCCTTTGGATTTTTTTCTCTTTATTTTCTAGTTTCTTAAAGTATACATTTTGATTATTGATTTTGGATTTTTCTTCTTTTCCAACGTATCATGTAGTGCTATAAATTTCACTTAAGACACTGGTTTTACTGCATCCCACTAATTTTGATATATTGTTTTTATTTTCATTTAATGTAGAAGTTTTTAAACTTTTAAAATGTTTTATTTTAGAAGTATTTTGTTTTATTCCTTATGTATTTTAGAATTTTTAAGTTATCTGTTATTATTCTGTAGTTTAATTTCATTGTGTTCTGAAAGTAGACATTTTATGATTTATGTACTTTAAATTTGTTAAGGACTGCTTTTTGATTCGGAATGTGATCTGTCTTAACAAATATCCTATGTGAATGTGAGAAGAATGTATTTTTGTAGAACACTTTTGTTGTTTGAAGTAGTCTATAGATGTCAGTTATTACCAGTTAATTGGTGTAGTGTAGAGTTCAGCTATGTTCTTACAGATTTTTCTGCCTACTCAATCTTCTGTTTCTTATAGAAGGATTCTGAACTCTCCAGTTATAATAAAAAAAAAAAAAACCCTGTTTTTCCTTGAAGTTGTACTGAACTTCTGTTGTTTGGTGAATACATGTTTCTGAGTGTTGTTAAACACATACCACATGTCTTCTTGGAGAATTGTCTCCTTTATCATTATGTAATGCCGTTCTTTACTATAGATAATTTTCCTTATTATAAAGTCTGTTCAGACAGTACGGACTTTATAATAAGGAAAATTATCTAATATATATCTAAAATTATCTAATAATATAGTCACTCCTATTTTCTTTTCAGTTTAGTATAACTCTCCACCAGTTTGCTTTAAATTTATGTCTTTGTACTAAAAATGGTATTTGCAGCAACATAGTAAGACCCTGTCTCAAAATGAAAAGTAAAAGGAGGGGCTAGGGTTGTGGCTCAGTAGTAGAGAGCTCACCTAGTATGTGGGAGGCCCTGTGTTCGATGCTCAGCACCACATATAAATAAATAAAGGTATTGTATTCACCTACAACTAAAAAAATTAAATAAATAAATAAAAATTAAAAAAAAAGGATTAGGGATGTGGCTCAGTTAAACACTTCTGGGTGCAATCCCAGTAAAAAAGAAAAGGAAAAAAAAAAAAAGCAGCAGAAGAGTGTTCTGCATATTTCTTCCCCTGATTGAAAGCATCAGGTAATTTTTCCCCAGGATTTTCTATGATCACCTGATTGCTCTACTGGAGGTAAAACAGTTTTTAACATCATCAATTTTAGCTCAGGTTTCCCTATCCTAGCACTTGTTTTCATGGAGGTTTCTGCTCTGGTATGAGTCTCTGTATCTGCCTGTCTTTCCAATTTTGGGGAATGGGGTGTGGTTTGTCTTGTGATTTTTACTTCTCTTCTTAGAATACTAGTTTTCAGTTTGTTCTACTTTTTACTTGTTAGGATGGAGTAGAAATTGCTGAGCTCCTTACATGCAGAAATAGAAACCAGAGGTCCCTTTGCCTTGTTTTTTTTTTTTTTAATTATGAAAAAGTTCAAATGTACACAAAAATAGAATTATAAAATGAATATTCATGTACCCCAAACTCAGGCTCAGTACGTATCAGCATTTGACCAGTCTTGGTGCATTTACATCTTACCCCTTCATCATTTTTTCCTATCTTGCTTAAAAATGTTTTAAAAGAAATTCAGGTTACCCTATAGTATGTAAATTCTCCAATATGTGTCTCTGTTTAACAAATGAGGACTCCTTAGTTTTCTTAATGAACATCTTTATTTAATAGATAAATGTTATTTATTTTAGAGTTGTGTTGCCAGCCATATAGGGAATTCATGAGGTTTGAGATGAGGGTGTTTGGAGGTAAGTCAAAGTTTTGTAGATTTTGCCTGTGAGAGCTTAGTTGATGATTGATGATTTTGTGAATCCCTTCAATTTTATTTATTGGAGCATAGAATGTTTTAGCTGAGAGAGAGAGGAGGGGGGAGAGAGGGAGGGAGGGAGAGAATGGTATAGGAACATATTAGAAATAGCTTATGTTAAACATTAGAAAAATTTGGAGTATAGTGGTGTTTAAAAAGTGAAATAAAAGCTGGGTGCATTGGCACATACCAGTAATCCCAGTGACTCAGGAGGCTGAGGCAAAAGGATCACAAGTTTGAGGCCAGCCTGGGTATCTTAGTGAGACCCTGTCTAAAAAAAAAGCAAGAAAGGCTTGAGGATATAGTTCAGAGGTAGAACATACCTAAGATCAGTCCCTAGTATCATTCAACAACAACAACAACAACAAAAAAGTGAAGTAATAGACTGTAAAATCTCCTCCTCAGGTGACCAGTTTTAGTAATGGATTAAGTTTAATCAGTTTTAATAATGGAACATGTTGGAGAAAAAGCCCATATTCCCAGTTTATTTTTAAATTAATACACTTCACTTTTTAGAATTGTTTTGATTTTGTAGAAAAATTGAGCAGGAAACAGAGTTCTTGCATACCCAGTCCCCTATCCACTGTTTCCCTCCTTTTTTTTTTTTTTTTTTTTGGTACTAGGGATTGAACTTAGGGGCACTTGACCACTGAGCCATATCACCAGCCCTATTTGGTATTTCTTTTTTAATTTAGAGACAGGGTCTCACTGAGTTGCTCAGCACCTTGCCATTGCTGAGTCTGGCTTTGAACTTCTGATCCTCCTGCCTCAGTCTCCTGAGCCATTGGGATTATAGGCATGTGCAACTGTTTTTCCTTATTACATTATTATGATCATTATTATGATACATTTGTTATAATAATGAACCAATATTGATACATTATTATCATCTGAGATTCTCAGTTTACATTAGATGATCCCCCTTTTTGGAGTTTTATTCCTTTTAAAATAGCATACACACAGTAGTATTCAAAACCTAACAAAACTAAAGGTTATTTCTCAATACCATCTAATATCTAACTAGTGTTTAATTTTCCCCATTGTCTCAAAAATGTTCTTCCCAGGCACTATGATGTCTACCTGTAGTGTCTCCGCTTACTCCAGAGGCTAAGGCAAAGAATCTCTCAAACCCAGGAAATCAAGATCATCCTGGGCAATAGTGGCAATACTCCATCTCAAAACAAAAACAAAAACAGGAAACAAACAAAAACACTACAAATAGTTTTTTGGCAGTTGACTTGTTCAAATTAGAATTTACATTCAAGGCAGGCAATTATATTTGATTGACATGTCACAGAGTTCCCCCCTTATTTCTTTTTCATTGTGACTTATTTGTTGAAGGAATAACCTCCTTCGCTTGGTAGAAAACTCCAAATTAAGGTTTTGGATGATTGCATCCTTGTGGTGCCTTTTTAATATGTCTTTCTGTTTTTCTTTGAACTGCATGCCTGTAATCCCAGTGACTCTGGAGGCTGATGCAGGAGAATTGCAAGTTCAAAGTCAGCTTTAGCAAAAATGAGGCACTAAACAACTCAGTGAGACTGTCTCTAAATAAAATACAAATTAGGGTTGGGGATGTTGACTTAGTGGTTGAGTGCCCTGAGTTCAATCCTGTTTTTACTCTCCCAAGTATCTAAAGACTTAAGGGGATTTATGATGCTGCTCTTGTTTGGCAAGAATACATTATCTAGATTAATTGACATTAGGGGTTATTAAATGATTATTTTCCTGATTCTTTTTATTTATTGTAAAGTTATTAACTAAAATTATTCTACAAAGTAGAACTTTATTCCATCAACTATTTGTTTCCCTTGAAATAAACTTATAAGAAGGGCAGGATAAAGGCTTGGTTTTTCTTTGTCAATTTTCAGACTGATGAGTTGTGTTCTTAAGTGATCACTGAATTTATGTGTTTTGAAGATCATAAAGAACTCACAGATTTGTGTATGTTCTGTTTCAAACCTTTTTAGCCATTTTCCTTTCTGTGTTCAAATTTTTTATTATTCAAATTGGTGTCAGTGTCCTTCTGTAATGCCAGTATTCTTTGATATTATCCTTGTTTCTGCTGAAGCAAAGTGTTTTAGGTTTTTCTTAAACTTTCTCTGTATGATAGTTAGAATCAGGAGCCTTCAATTGAGAATATATATAAGGCCTAGTGGCCTTGTATATGGCCACTAGGGCACTAGTTGCTATTGAGTTAATAAGTGCTGTATTTTGACTTGTTTATTCTTTTGTGCAATTTTCAAAATGTTTTGTTATATTTATTTTCATGGTATTGGGAATAAAATCCAAGGCCTTATACATGTTAGGCAGGTACTTTAACCACTGAGCTGCATCCTCAACTTCATGTTATTTTATTTTTTAAAATAAGTTTGTGTTCTCTTCTAAATTGCGAGTTTCTTAAAGGGCAGGGATTATATATATTTAAACTTGACATTTATATCTTCCTCAGTAACAAAATGATAGCACAAAGTAGTTTTATATTTAGTGATGGCATACATTTGTAAATGAATGTGGGAGGATAGCATAACATAGCTCTTCTATTTCTAGTTATTTTCTTCATAAGCTTCATTGTTGATATTTTTAACTAAGGAAAAGAAATATTAAGGTTCTATAAAAAAACCATATAGTCACCTTTGGATGACTAGGGCTCAGACTCTCAAGAGTATGTTATATAGAGATTCAGCTCTACATAGTAATGGAAGACAATCACTTGGATCTTCCAAATAAATTTCTCTTTAAAAATCTGAGGTTTTTACTTTTGAATATAGGTGGGCCTAATGTTTTGGGAATTCAGAATGCTATAAAGTTGCTACTATTTATACTTAGCATATATTTTTATCAAAGGAAGTCTTCTTTTAAAATTTATACATTGTTCATTTACTTCCATTTGTTATACAAATGTGTAAGTAAGTGTAACAAAATATTTTCTACCAATATTCTGTAGATTTGATTTCTAATATATGTGTTCTCTCCATAAAATGTTCAATCTAATGAAGTTTATTGTATTTAAAAATCACTGCTTGGGGCTGAGGTTGTGGCTCAGTGGTAAAGCACTTGCCTTGCACATGTGAGGTACTGGGTCAATTCTCAGCACCACATAAAAATAAATAAATAAATAAATAAAGATACTGTGTCCATCTACAACTTAAAAAAAAAATCAATACGTAAGTCAGTGAGTGATTAGAAAGTTGTCCAGCCTTTCTGTCCTATATTAGCTTCTTATTTCATGTTGTGAGATCAGCATCATCTCTTGGATTCTCAAAGCACCAACATGAGGAAAACTGAGGTTTTTATCTTTGCACATTTCCTTGGATGTGGAAGTAACTTATTAAAGAATTATTTAACTATTTTAAAAAATTCTCTTTACATCCTCCAAAAGCAAGTGAAGATCCTAGTAATATAAGGGAATAACAGATATCACTGTTTGATAACTAAATTATATTCTTAAGTAAGATAGTTGGGAATTAATTTGTCATTCCCTATGAAAATCCAGGGGAATACTACATTTTTCTTTATATCCCATAAAGAGGAAAATGATTTTGTTTTGATTTGGGGGACTTTGTTTTTCTCTGCAGGTAGTGGTCCTGGATTTTATTTTTGCTTTGTAGGCTTCAGGGCACAAACTGAGAGTTGGGAAGAAGGGTTATTATTAGAGGATACCAACTGTACCTGTTCTGCCTTCCTTGCTTGAAGTCTCCAGCTGCTGCTGCCAAGCATGACTACTCCCTTTCCCATCATAAAAATACAAGAAAAATTTCTGGATTGGACCATTGGTCTATCCAGTTACAGAAGCCTGCCTACGAAAGTTACTTCAAAGGGATCTTTTGTTGGGGAGCATTATAGTTGTACTCTGGGAACTGAAAGGTTAGGGATATACCCTGCTTCTCATTAAATCTGTTATGCTTTTGTAAATCTATAATCTGCTTGTTTGTTATGCTTTTGTAAATCTATAATCTGCTTGTTTGTTTCAACCTATGCATTTTTTTCACTTAAAGTAACTTTTTCTTGCCCTTGTTGATATTTATCATTCCATCAAGTTCATGCCCCCAAATAGCTTTTAATTTAGAACTTTAGTTTTTGTTTAGAGTGTTGTTTTGTTTTGTTTTTTCTTTTCTTTCTTTTTCTTTTGGAGTGCTGGGGATTGAACCCCCCAGACCTTGCATATGTTAGGCCATTGCTTTACCACGGAACCATGTTGCCAGCCCCAGTGTGTTCATTTCAACATTTCTCTTTGAAGATTTAGAATTTTTGCAGGCTTGGGAATTTGTCTATTCTCATTAGGGTTTAGAAAAATGACACATAGGAAATCGAATAAGTCTAGATTATTTTAAGGAGCAGAGATCCATTTCCTTGAAATGGAATATAATGTGTGTATGTGTGTTTTTGCATAACTTAAGAAGCTCTTGAAGAAACTGAAATTAAAAAGGGTCAGAGACACAAGCAATCTTTTACTTTGATTTTTTAATACCTTTTGGTGCATAAGAAATTTAAAAGAATAATACATTCTTTTATAATAAAATGGACTACAAGGGTAATTATAATATCTTCAACATCCACTTTCTTTATCTTTTCTTTGAATTTGTATTATGCTTGAAAATAGCAAAATAATTATGTATAATTAAAAGCTATTTGGGGGCATGAACTTTCTTTATAAATAGTTGGTAGTGTGTTATTTGTGGGAAGATCTATAGTAGTGCTTGAGTGCTAACTATGTGATAGGAACAGGACTCTTGAATGTTAGGCTCATTCATACTTTATCTTGTTTGTTTTTTTTTTTGGTTGTTTTACAGTGTTGAATTCAGAGGCACTTTACCACTAAGCTATATCTCCATCCCTTTTATTTTTTACTTTGAGACAGGGTCTTACACAGCTGCCCAAACTGGCCTCAAATTCGTGATCCTCTGGCCATAGCCTCCCAAGTCACTGGGATTATAACATGCACCACTACACCTGTCTTTATCTTTTTATTTAAACAGCATAGATTAATTGAAAGTGAAAATAATACTCCATAAAGAGCAAGGTGGACTACACAAGAAAGTGGCTCAGGGACCCCATATCTGGGCAAGTCTTGACTTATGTACTGAGTGCCTTGTTTCCCTTCCCTGTGGCCTAATTGAAGATCTTGTCCTATTATTGATTACTTTATTTTCATCTAATTAGAATATAGAATTTATGGCGGGAATTGCTTTGTTAACAGGACTATATAGAACTTGTGGTGGGAGTTGCTGTAGTGATAAGCCCTCCATGGTGGGAGTTGCCATGGTAATGGAATTTATTGCAAATAAAGGCATGATGACTCATCTCCTGGTCTTGTATTCCAGTACCCTGTACCCTGCCTCTATCATCTTGATATCCCTAAACTTCTATCTCATTTTCCCCTGGGAAATGTGACCCCAAAATTCTTTTTAGGTGGCTGAGGGACTGGAGGGCTCTTCTTCTCTAGTTATTTCAAGCTAGCCTGGGGGCTGTTGTCTCTCCCTAATTGGGAATCATGAAATTCTCACCCTGTCTGGTCAAGACAAGACAACAGGGTACTTTGGTTCATTTGTGGGATTAGTTTGAAGCTCTGCCTTAGCACCATCTGGAGTTTGATAGCCTCTCCTGGCTGGCTAGCCAAATGATGCCAGTGAGGTATTGGGGTCCAGGTTGTTGGCATCCTGAACAAAGAATTGAACAAGATACATAGAAGTAGCAGACAGAGCATAGATTTATTAAAAGTAACATTGTATAAAATAGAGCAGTGGGGGCCAAGTGAGAGAGGCCTCTGTCTTATTTTATATCATATGTATCTAATATCCTGTTCCTGTATAAGACCTCCCTTCATTTTTAAACAAATTTTCTTAAGAGCATAAGTATTCATTGTAAAAAACTTAAACACAACATAAAAATGAAGAGAAAAGTAATGTCTTTTCTCTAAGCCCCTTACTTTTCTTCTTCAAAGCTTACTGCTATTACTAGTTTCTTGTGTTTTTTTGCAGGCATGTTCTGTGCATATTATAATCATCTATGTATCTATACATACATAAATCATATATATAAAATAATATATATGATTACATGTATATGTATACAATATCCCTCCCTTATCTAACCCCTTACAGACTCTCTCTCTCTCTCTCTCTCTCACACACACACACACACACACACACACACACAGTTGTGCAATTTAATTTGACCCCTTAGATTTAATCAGTATGATTCATTTTCTGCTTACCTTAGTGTTCTGCAACTGGAGTGATCTTTTACACATATTGATCACACTTCCCAATTCTTGCTAAAACAATTCAAGGTCTTCTGTTTCAGGTAAAGTTCACACACCTTAACATAGCATACAAGACATGAACTCCTGCCTAATTTTCCTGCCACTTCTCTTGGAACTGTTGGGATTACACTTTACATGCTTATCATTCTGAACTTTTTTCAGTTTCTTAAAATTTATAGACTCATCTACAAACTGCTACATTTGTCTCCCACTTTGGATAGCTCTTGCTGTTTTTTCATCTTTCAAAAAATGTGTAATATATAATCCTAGTAATTATAAAGTTATATGTAAAATGGTTCAAAGAAATAAAGCACAATTAAGAACTTCACTTTTTTTATAAACAATGTCCAAAAGTTATATACACTTAAACAATGTGATCCTACTATCTTTCTTTTCCCGATTTCCTCAGTAAGATTAATCCAGGATTATTTATTTTTGAACTTTTAATTTCTTAAAATCAAAGGTATACAAATGGTTTGATCAGTTCCACAAAGATTGTTATGAACAACAGTAGTCCAGGTTCTGGTTCCAGATAAGATCAAATAAGCACACTTCACCCTGTCTCTCCCACTGAATGCAGCTATAATACCTGGACAGAATGCTTGGAGTGGCTATTTGAGGACTCTGAAAAGTAAATAGTAGGAGGCAGATTGGGGAAGAAGACCAAAGTACCACTGAACCAGCGGTGAGTTTACCATATATATTTTTTTAACTTCCAGTATGCCCCAGCCTGAATTTAATGTATCCTGAAACTTGGAAGTGGGCATTAACATGGACAGAAAAAGCACCAGAAGTCCTCCAATTTTGACTTATGGAGAAGGAAAGGGGTTTTCTAATACTCAGAGAAAGTGTGGACATCCCACATCTTTTTTTCTTCTTCTTTCTTTCTTTTCTTCATTCTCTTGCATCCAAGCCTCAAGCAATCCTTAGAGATAGATGGCTGCAGTGTCCTCAGTGGGAGCAGGCAGGAACTTAAAAGTCAGAAGGAGGGAACTCTTCCTCTCAGAATGGAGGAGCTGTGGTCTGAAGAGAGTGTGGCATATTTCATTGCTTTTCTTCTCCTTCTGCCTTTTTGTTGCTTGGCCCTTTAAGCACAGTCATGGAAAATACGCTGAGATTAAAAAATCCCCAGCTTTCTTATAGAAGGCTAGAAAAGGGAACTGAAAGACTACAGAAGAGGGAGAAGCTTGGGAATCTGACCACTAAAATGGAACACATTCAGTATGACTACAAAGATTTTGAAAACTGAAGTGAAATTAGAGAAACAACCCACAGAAGGCTGGTCAGTTCTTGAAGCATGACTCAATAGCGTCAATTTCTGTCTAAAACAAAAATACTAACATTCTTGGTGGGACTTAAATAAGACCTAGAGTCTCATAATTTAATATTCAAAATGTCTAGAATGTAATCTGGAATCATTCATCTTAAAAAGAACCAGAAAAATCTGAACTCACATGGAGAGGGAAATAGATGCTAATGCCAGGATCACCCAAATATTAAATTTATTTCAAAAAGCTAAATCAGCTGTTAGGACTGTGTTCCAGAAATGAACAGGAAGATAAGAAAGCCTTAGCAAAGAGATAACATATAAAGAAGAATTAAATTTTTAAAACTGAGAAATAAAATAGTAGAAATGAAAATCTTAGTGGATGGGAAATATGAAAATAACTGGATATGATAGATGAAAGAAAATATATCAATAAGAATTACCTCATTTCAACAACAGGAAAATAATTGGACTTATAAGAATATCAAAAGGTCTAACATTTGTATCATCAGAGACTCAGAACAAGAGGAGAATGAGTGTGGTGCAGTAAAAAATATGAAGAAATACTGGTGTATGTATTGCAAATAAGAAATAAAACTATTCTGTTTGCATATGACATAATTATTTATATAGAAAATCTAAAGGGATTCATAAAAAAATCCTAAAAATAAATAATTTAGCAAGTGACACAGGATAGGCCACAAAGAGCAATCATATTTGTGTAAACTAGTAAAGAACAACTGAAAATTGAATTTAAAACACAGTAGCTGCCTCCCCCCATTGAAGTAGTTTGGTATAAATGTAACAAAGTATACGCAGGATCTCTGCTGAAAACTATAAAGCCCTGATTAAAGAAATAAAAGAAGATTTAAATAAATGGAAGGATATACCATATTCATGGATTGTAAAATTCTAGTAAAATGTTTGGTTCTTCCAATGGATGTATACATTTAACACAATAATAATAAAAATATAGAAACTTTTTTTCTTGTTATAAAAAAACTGATTCTAAAATTTCTATAGAAAGCAAAGACCTAGAATAACCAAAACGAGTTTAAAAAAGAAAATTAATATTGTAAAAAAAAGTCCATAGTAAATTTTAAGTGTTACCACAACAAAAATATAAGTAACCAAGGTTCAATATTTGCTTGATTGAGCTATTTCACAACGTGTACACATTTGAAAACTACATGTTTATATGATAAATACATACATTTTTGTCCATTTAAAAAGCATATAAGCCCCCAAAAAAGATGAAGAAAAGTTACATAATTTAAATGCTTAGTACAAAGCTTTTGTAATCAGAATTGTGCTGTTGACAAAGGAACAGCAATATAGATGTCAATGGAATAGAATAGAGATATCAGAAATGGACCTGCACAAATATAGCTAAAGTCACAATGGCAATTCACTGGGAAAAATATAGACTTTTTAAATAAATGCTTTTGAAGCTATTTGACATCCACATACAAAAGTAATGAACCTCAGCCTTTATACACATTATACAAAATATAGCTCTAAAGATATATCATACTCTAAATGTGAGATATTGCTGCATGCAGGTGGCCCAACCCTGAAATCCCATTTACTCAAGAGGCTGAGGCAAGAGAATCACATGATTACATGTTCAAAGCCAGTCTGGGCAACTTAGCCAAGACCCTGTCTCAAAAAAAAAAAAAAAAACAAAAAAAAACAAAAAACTGTGGGTGATGATGGTGACTGGGAACATAGCTCATTGAATAGATGAGCACATGATGGTAGTAGAGCACCATTGAGTTCAATTCCTAATACCTCAAAACAGCAACAAAGAAAACAAGAGAATCTACATGCCCAGTTTGGATTTTTTTTTTTTTTTAAATAATGCTAGGGACTGAACCCAGAGCCTTGTGCATGTGAAGCAAGCACTCTAACAACTGATCTATATCCAGAGCCACCTGATTTTGATCTTGAGGAGAAATTTATTGATGAATTGGACTTCATTAAATTAAAGAGCTTGCCTGTAAAAGATATCATTAAGAGAATGAAAAGGCAGGTTGCATGCAATATGAGGAAAATACTTTCAAATCACAACTGCAAAGACATATTCAGGATATCTAAAGCTGAAAATTTAACAATAAGGAAATGTAATTTAATTAAAAATACTTAATAGGTTTTGGCAGGTATTTCCAAAAAGGATATAAAGTGCAAATCAGTTCTTAAAGATGTTTAACATAACCAAACATTATGAGAATGCAAAATGAAATACACTACATACCATTAGAACGGCTTAAATTAAGCCTGCTATTGTGGCATATGCCTATAATCCTAGTGATTTTGAGAGACTGAGGCAGGAGGATCAAAAGTGCAAATTGTGCCTTAGCAACTTAAATTTTTTAAAAAGAGTGTTGGGGATATAGCTCAATGGTAAAGTGCCCTGGGTTCTATCCTCAGTACCTTAAAACAAAACAAAACAAAACCAAGTACTGTTGAGGCTGTAGAGCAACTGGGACCTTCACATATTGCTGTTCAGGATGCAAAAGAATATTACACCTCTGGAGCTGGGGTTGTAGCTCAATGGTACAGCACTTGCCTAGCAAGTGTGAGGCACTGGGTTCAATCCTCAGCACCACATAAAAATAAATAGATAAAATAAAGATACTATGTTCATCTACAACAAAAAAATATTTTTTTAAAATGGAAAAGAGTTAGACACATACTTACCATATGTTAAATTTGAATTCTTTGCCGTCTTAATGGTAGCATTCTATTCATAAACTGTTTTGGGTTTTATCTCTATATTTTAAATCATATGATGAATTATCACTTCCAGGATTAAAAACAAATTGAGGCATTATCTACTAATCCTTCGCAATAGAAGGGATGATTTTGCTCCCCTTTCCCCATACATCTATATAACCTTGCCATCCTTCTCTCTTTGCATTATATGTTTTATTTTGACTCAGTAGGTCTTTACCTTGTTTTGATTGTATTAATACTGTTTATAGCTGAGCCATGTAATAAACACATTACTTTTTTGTGTATGTGGCAGTACTACCAATTGAACCAAGGGGTACCACGGAGCTATATCCACAGTCCTTTTTATTTTTTATTTTGAGATGGGATCTGACTAAGTTGCCTTGGCTGGCCTCAAACTTGAGATCCTTTGGTTTCATCCTCCCAAGTAGCTGGGCTTATAGGCATGTGGTACCATGATTTTTCTCTCCCCTGATTTGTCTTCCCCAGAGTTAATAATTTTAACAAACTTCTTGGTTTTTCTTTTTTCTTACCACTAATTCAGTTATGTGCCCCTTTACCTAGATATTTAAATTTTTTCTTACACTGAATTCCTTATATAATCTTTTATCAGGGGCTGGGGTTATGCCTAGCATGTGTGAAGCACAGGGTTTGCTTCTCAGCACCACATACAAATTAAAAAAAAACAACAACTTTTTATCAGTGACCTCAGATCTATTTTAGATTTTCAGATTGTTCTTTGATGTTAAAATTTTTTGTGAAGTAGTCTGATGATTATTTTAATTCTTAAAAGCAGAACAAGAACACATTAGAGGGGCTGGGGATGTGGCTCAAGCGGTAGCGCGCTCTCCTGGCATGCGTGCGGCCCTGGCTCAATCCTCAGCACCACATACCAACAAAAAGATGTTGTGTCTGCCAAGAACTAAAAAAAAAATAAATATTAAAAATTCTCTCTCTCTCTCTCTCCTCTCTCACTCTCTCTTAAAAAAAAAAAAGAACACATTAGAGCAGAGAAAGGGGTCTTAAAAGTTTGAGCACATGCTATATTACCTAGCTGCTTTGTTTTTTATTTCCATGTAAGTTCAAACTCGTAATGACTTCTTCAACAAGCATATGTTGTACCCATGTTACCACTAGCAGTGATCATTCTTCAGTGGCTGTCACCTGAATGCAGTTTTATCTTTTATAAAATCCAGTAAACTCTTACTCTGGCATTTGGATGTTTGTTAATGATGCTATTTGTTTGGTCTTGAAAAACTTTCTTATTTTTGAAAAAAAATTTCTCTTAAGATGTGCAGATGCTTTGCAGATGCTTTCATCAGCATACAGAGATTTCTCCTTGGAACCCTTTAGTCTGCTCCAGTCAGGGCTGGTTGTTCTCTGTGTTTACACTTACCATCCTTGGATCATTCCCGACATTTTCCTAGGGATTCCTTTTGCTTCTTTTTAATGCTGTATGACTTGGTAAATTCCATGTATCGTTTTCATTCTTATTTAGTGACACACCCCTTTACAGCTTCCTCAATATAGGGTGCATAGAAGTACATTTTTGATATTTTTCTTGTGTGTCTGAAAATGTATTTATCATACCCTGACATTTAAATGAAAAACTGGCTATATATAGGATCCTGGATTAAAAATAATTTTACTTCAGAAGTTAATTTTTAGGCTTTCACTGTTGTGGTTGAGAAAAGTGCAGTTCCATTATGATTCTTGTTACTTTGGCATGTTCTAAGTTCTTTTCGTCAGTGTTTTGCAATTTCTCTTTGCCTTCTGATATACCTTAATATGAGTATATTTTCATGTAATGTGCCAGACTTTGTCCTTCATTGAAACTTAAGATCTGAAGGTTTTTCTTGGAAAGTTTTCTTGATTTATTTTGTTGGCAGTTTTCACTTGTCTTGTTTTTCTCTCTCTCTTCTCTCTTGGAATAGCTATAATGTGGATATTAGACCTCTTGGAGTGGTCTCCTAATTTAATTTTTTTCTCCTATTTTTACTTGTATTTGTTCTTACCTTTTTTGTTGTGATAAATTTATTTTTTAAATAGATACAGTGATAAAACTGTGATTATTCTTTTTCTTTTGACATTCTAACCACAAAAGCCTGGCAGTTTTATTTTATTAAAAGAAATTTTTTTTTTGTTTTTTTTTTTGTACTGAGAATTGAATCCAGGGCTGCTTAACCACTGAGCCCACATCCCCAGCCCTTTTTTATATTTTATTTATTTATTTATTTATTTTTAATGATTCACAAGGTCACATTTATTAAAATTTCATCTTCATTCAATAATTAAGTCAGTACCTGTTATATGATGCTGAAGGAAGAAATATATCTGCATGGATCATCTACAATATAAAAATACCAAAGAGATATACTCAGGAGGGAGGGAGGGAAGGAGAAAGGGATAATATAACATATATATAATATTTTATTTAGAGAAAGGGTTTCACTGAGTTGCTAAGGGCTTTGCTAAGTTGCCGAGGCAGGCTTTGAACATGAAATCCTCCTGCCTCAGCCTCCTAAGCCTCTGAGATTATAGGCATGCTCCACCTCGCCCTGCAAAAGAAAAAGTTTTGAAATAGCATCTGGCAATTTTACCTAATTGACATTGAACTCCCAGACTCAAGCAATGCTCCACTTCAGCCTCCTGAATGACTGGGACTACAGCACGTACAGGTATGTGCTGCTGTATCCAGTAGCCTTGTAGTTTTAAAATGAAATGATGAAATTCCCTGTTAAATGGACATCTTCATGAGTTTCCTAGACCCCATGGCTGAATTAATTTTCCTAGGCACATGGTTTGAGGCACTGTCTTAGCAGTTAATCAAGCTTTCTAACTTGTTGATTTCTCTGTGGTATTTATACTTTATTCTCGTAACTTTTTCCCCCCCAGTACTGGGGATTGAATTTAAGGGTGTTCTATCACTGAACTACAGTCTCAGGCTTTTTAATTTTTCACTTTAAAAGAGGATCTTACTAAGTTACACCTAGGCCATTCTCTCAACTTCCTGAATAGCTAGGATAATAGGTGTGTGCCACTATATCTGGCTAATCTTATATGATTTTTTAATGTTTTTATTTGAATAAGACTCCTACCTTATGGTTTCTTCCCCCACACCTTTTTTTTTCTTTTTTTTTTTTTTTGATACTGGAAATTGAACCCAGGGGCATTTTACCACTGAACTATGTCCCCAGTCCTTTATTTTTTTAAATTTTGAAACAGGATCTTACTAAGTTGCTGAAGCTGGCCTTGAACCTGCAGTCTTCTTCCTGCTTTAGCCTTCCAAATCATTGGAAGTACAGGCATGAGCTACTGTGCCTAGTGTACCTTATGGTTTCTATCTCAGATATAGATATCTATAAGTTGTTATTATTAGGATAGTGTTTGTGGTGTGTGTGTGTGTGTGTGTGTGTGTGTGTGTGTGTGTGTGTGCGCGCGTGTGCGCGCATTTTCTCTGGGGAATAAACCCAGGGCCTTGCACATGCTAGGCAGATACTCTGCCACTGAGCTACCCCCAGAGTAGGATAGTAGTATTTTTTGTTTTGTTTTTGTTTCTTTCAGTGGGGAATGGGTAAATAGATATAGATGGGAGATGGATAAGGAAACTCAGACTGATTTAATTGTGTCATTGGCATTCTAACATTCTAGCATTGTAGAGGTTATAGTATTTATTTATTTTTATTTTTGTTTTACATATTTTTTTAGTTGTGGATGAACACAGTTCCTTTATTTATTTATTTATTTTTGTGTGGTGCAGAGCATAGAACCCAGTGCCCACAGGTGCTATCGAGTGCTCCACCACTGAGCTACAACCCCCGGCCCACTTATTTTTATTTACCTGGAATAAAATACTTATTTTTATTTACTCCAGGCTAGCATGTGTGAAGCTCTGGGTTCATGAAATAATTCTCAGCATTCTCATTATTGGGTTTGGTGCCCAAGTCTGGCTTGGCACAAATCAGGAGCCACTTGTCAAAAAGAAACTAACTTTATTTTTAGAACTACAAACGCCAAACAAAACAGCTCCTCAGGGAAAAAACCCTCAGAGCCCAACTGCCACCACTGGCTTCCACAAGCCTCTCCCCCACACACCAGCCTCTCAACCTCCCACACTCCTCCTGCTCTTGAGGCCGATTGGCTGGGTTGCGTGGGCAGAGCCAAAGAAGTCACCCAATGAGCAGCTCCGTGGAGGAGCCAATCAGCTAGATGTTGCTGGGGCCGCTGTGAGCCAATCATCAGCTGGCAGTCTGAAGGGCAGGGAAACAGCCCAATGAACATCACCGCAGAGGAGCCAATCAGCTAGATGTTGCTGGGGCCACTGTGAGCCAATCATCAGCCGGCAACTGGAAGTTTGCTGGCAGCTGGATCATCAGCCGGCAGCTGGAAGTTTGCTGGGGCCCCTTTGGCTGTGGCTCTCAACATCTCCCCCTCTCTGTTTAAACAACAAGCATGTGGCTTATGGACCGTGCCTGCCTTAGGTTGTCCAATACTACATATGGTCCTTACCCGTCTTCGGATGAGCTGACCTCAGGGCGTCAGCCTCCTGTCTTAGGTTGGTACCATTGTAATTGGATCTTACCCGTCATTGACTACCGGTCCAGTATACAGCCACACCTGTGGAGAGGTCTCAGCCGGGGGGGGGGGGGTGAGGTTCTTTGCCTCACCTCTGTTGACCCCCAAATTTTAGCTGAATGATCATGACAAGCAGAAGGGAGGAAGATATACCAAGTCAATTGACGGCTCCTTTTGGGAAAATTGTACCACCGATGATATCATCAGCAAAAATACCCCAACACTACCACAAGTCGCTGCACCAACAGATAGTTCACAATGCATACAAGTGACACATAGTTCTGTAAGCAGTTCAGTGCAAGTTCTGTAAGCAGTTCAGTGATGGCTATTGCAGAAACTGTAGATTAGTTTTATCTTTGTCTTCACCGGCACAGGGATGAAGATAGGAATTCTGGCAATAATGACTAAAGAAAAAATTAGGTAACATTCCAGAAGACACTAAAAGAAAACAATTTTCTTAACAATTTATATTATCTTCATCGGCACTGGGATGAAGATAGAAATTCTGGCAATAATAGCTAAAGAAAAAATTGTGTAACATTCCAGAAGGCACTAAAAGAAAACAATTTTCTTAACAATTTATATTATCTTCATCGGCACTGGGATGAAGATAGAAATTCTGGCAATAATGGCTAAAGAAAAAATTGTGTAACATTCCAGAAGGCACTAAAAGAAAACAATTTTCTTAACAATTTACCTTATATTGAAGAGAATTATTAAATATAATGAAAACGAAAGGTGAGAGTAAACAAACAGATCTGTTAACCTCCTTTTTTGTTTACATATTAAAACAATTCTTAACAGTTATTTACCCAATTTAAATTAAACCATTTAAATCACGTGAATAAAAAAAAATATTTGGATCCATCTTTTCATGAGCGCTCATCATATATGATATATGGAAATACGTACATTGGACATACGTACATTCAAACATATAATACAAAACACAAGTGTGCACACATAATACATACAACACATAACATAATAGTAAAGGCCTTATAACTTTTTACAGGTAAATCTCTATTGCAATGTTTAAAAACTCTATAGTCAAAAAAAAATAGAACTGATCAGCAAAACATTAACCTAGGTCTGTATGAGCTCAAAAAAATAAAATAGAACTTCATGATATGGAAAAGGGCAATAATAAAATAGATATTGAGAAAAGCATCCTGGTTCTGTCGCAGATGTAAGGATAGCCAAATTGGAGTTTTGGATATCAGCTATTATGGATTTGAGCTAAATCATCTTCTTTTTGGTCTGTAGAAATCGCTTTAGTTAATCTCTCTGGAATCCAAATCGGCTGCTGTTCTCCCTGTGGAAACACAAAAACAGACCCCCGACTCCAGACAATCACTGGGTCAGGATTTTAGTTAATCTCTCCGGAATCCAAATCAGCTGCTGTTCTCCCTGTGGAAACACACAAACAGGCCCCCGACTCCAGACAATCACTGGGTCAGAACCTTGGTTAATCTCTCTGGAATCCAAATCGGCTGCTGTTCTTCCTGTGGAAACACACAAACAGACCCCCGATTCCAGACAATTACTGGGTCAGGACCTTTCCATTGTCCTGTTAGAATATCTTTCCAAAGTACCTTGGGCTTATGTACATTTTTTGGACACATATGCCTTTCTGCAGCACTAAGTCCTGATGAATCCAAATTTAAAAAGTTTAGAGTAAAAAGGGTTATTTTAAGTTTATCTTTGGGGAATATATACCCCTTCCCAATTCCATCTTTTTGCTTTAATAAGTACATTTTAATAGTTTGATGAGCTCTTTCAACTATGCCTTGTCCCTGTGGATTGTATGGGATTCCTGTTATATGAGTAATGCCAAATGATGAGCAAAATTGTTTAAAAGAAGTAGACGTATAACCAGGGGCATTATCTGTTTTTAACTGTTTTGGAATGCCCACAGTGGCAAAATTTTGTAAGCAATGAGCTATAACATCTTTAGTTTTTTCGCCGGCATGAAGGGAGCCCATCAAAAATCCAGAAGTAGTATCAACTGTAACGTGCAAATATTTTAATTTTCCAAATTCTGGCAAGTGTGTGACGTCCATCTGCCAAATATGGTTAGGCATCAATCCTCTAGGATTGACTCCAAGATTAACTTGTGGTAAAAAGGTCACACAATTTTGACATTGTTTTATTATTTGTCTAGCTTGTTCCTTAGTTATTTTAAAACGCTTTTGTAAAGTATTAGCATTGACATGGAATCTTTTATGAAAATTTATAGCTTCTTCTAGTGTAGAGAAAATATGTATGTCATGTGTAGTTTTATCTGCTAAATCATTGCCCAAACTAAGGGCTCCAGGCAATCCTGTATGTGCTCTGATATGTCCTATAAAGAATGGATCTTTTCTGTCCCAGATTAAACTTTGTATAGTGGAAAACAAAGAGAAAACAGTAGAAGAAGGGGAAATCCTACCAGCATCTTCAAGGGATACTATAGCATTAACTATATACTGGCTATCAGAAAATAAATTAAATACAGAATCTTTAAACATCACAAAAGTTTGTAATACTGCATTAAGCTCTACCTTTTGAGCTGATTGTTTGGGTACTAAAAATGTAAAAGTTTGATCAGGTGTAACTATTGCTGCTGTACCATTATTTGACCCATCAGTGAATATATTTGGAGCATTCATGATAGGTGTTTTTCTTGTCATTTTTGGAAAAATTACAGGATGCAATGACCAAAAAGACAATAAAGGATTAGATGGTAAGTGGTTATCAAATGAAACATTAGATTTGCACATTATTATTGCCCAAGTATTTAACTCATTAGCTAACTCATCAATTTGATTCATAGTATATGGAATAATAATTTTATGGGGAGAAATTCCAAACACTGCCTTTGCTGTTTTTATTCCTTTGAGTATTAATTGTCCTATAGCCTCAGGATACCTAGTAAGAATAGTGTTAGGAGAATAAGATAAATGTATCCATAATAATGGACCTTCTTGCCAAAATACTCCTGTAGGAATATTTTTTGTTGGTAGTACAATAAATAATAAAGGCAAACTTATATCAATTCTATCCAAATGCATATTTTCCATATATGTTTCAATGATTTTTAATGCCTTTCTTGCTTCAGGCGTTAACATTCGGGGTGAATTTGGATCTGATGGACCTTTTAGGATATCAAATAAAGGTCCCAATTCTCCTGTTGGAATACCTAGATAAGGCCTTATCCAATTTATATCTCCTAATAACTTTTGAAAGTCATTAAGTGATTTGAGTTGATCTACTCGTATTTGAATTTTTGGTGGATGGACCATGGTTGAGGATAATAGAACTCCTAAATAATTAATTAGAAAATTTAATTGTACTTTATCTATTGCTATCTCTAGATTATAATTTTTTAATAAGTTTGTAAGTGTGGCATAACATTCTAGCAATGTGTTTTTAGCTTTGTGTGCTAATAATACATCATCCATATAATGAAATATTTGTAGTTCAGGATTTTGATTTCTAAGTGGCTGGATTACTTTGTTAACATAAATTTGACACATAGTTGGGCTGTTAGCCATCCCTTGAGGGAGTACTTTCCATTCATATCTCTGATCAGGACCTTCATGATTTAGTGCAGGGATAGTAAATGCAAAACGTGGACTATCCTCAGGATGAATTGGAATTGAAAAAAAACAATCTTTAATATCTATAACTAAAACATACCAAGTTTTTGGCAAAGCAGACAATTGAGGAATCCCCGATTGAGCAGGTCCCATAATGACCATTTCATTGTTAATGGCTCTTAAATCTTGCAGTAATCTCCATTTACCAGATTTCTTTTTGATGACAAAAATGGGAGTATTATGGGGAGATACAGAAGGTTGTATATGTCCTTCCGCTAATTGTTGTTTGACCAGATCATGGGCTACTTGTGTCTTTTCTTTAGTCAAGGGCCACTGAGGAACCCATACTGGTCTTTCTGATTTCCATGTAATTTTTATTGTCTCAGTGGCCCTTTGTGAAAATCCAACCCATGTCTGTCTGTTCCTTGATCTATTTGTATTGGTGCTGCTATACATTGTTCTTGTTTTTCTAATCTTTTTCCTTTCCTAAAACCTTGTCTAGCCATAATAGTGGGTGCATTTTGATTGATATTATTTGTTAATGTCAAACCTAATTGATCTAAGACATCTCGTCCCCATAAATTTACGGGAAGATGATCCAATACATATGGCTGTATAGTTCCTTCACATCCTTCAGGATCCTTCCAATCTAATACCATTGCACTTCTATCAGGATTAGTTGCCACTCCTAGGCCTCGAAGCGATTGAGTGGCTTGTTGTAATGGCCAATGTTTTGGCCATTCTTGACGAGAGATGATGCTAAGGTCTGCACCTGTATCCAGTAGCCCATTAAATTCATGTCCTTGAACATTTAGTTTTAGCATGGGGCGAGAATCTAAATTTAAAGAAAGCATAGCCCAATCTACACCTGTGGAGCCTAATCCCTTGGAACCTCTTTCTACAACATGACTGGAAAATTTATCATGTAGGCTTGGTATTATTAGTAACTGTGCTATTCTATCTCCTGGTGAAATTACTGATATACCCTTTGGAGAACTGGCTATAATTCTTATTTCACCTTCATAATCGGAATCAATTACCCCAGGACTTATCAAAAGTCCTTTTAGAGTAGAAGAGCTGCGTCCCAATAATAAGCCTACTGTTCCTTTGGGAAGAGGTCCTTTTACCCCTGTGGGAATGATTTGAACTCCCATCTCTGGAGTTAGTACTGATTTGGTGGAGGCGCAGATGTCCAACCCTGCGCTCCCTCTGGTTTGTCTGATGAGGGATCTGATGTGCTGGCCACTACCCTGATGGGGTTGCTGGGGTTGCTGGGTTCCTCCAGTGCTCCGTATATTTGTGGTTTGGGGCCCCGGAGCATTGGGGCCCCCTGTCCATTTTTTGGCAACGGAGCCCGATGCCTTTGTCCACGATATTGTGGATAAACACCTTGTCCTTGTTCGTTTTTTGATAATGGAGTACCCTCTATGGTGGTTTGAGAACGGCATTCATTAGCCCAATGTAATGGAGTACCCTCTATGGTGGTTTGAGAACAGCATTCATTAGCCCAATGTCTCCCTCTACGGCATCGTGGGCAAATACCCGGTATTCTACTTGTTTGATACCTAGTTTTGTTAAACCCTCCTCCTATGGGGCAATTCCTTTTAAAATGTCCTGTTTGTTGACAATTGTAGCATGTTCTTGGCCTGGCATCTAAAGCCTGTTTTACTGCAGCTGCCACAATTTGCCCTTGTTCATTAATGTCTCTGGCATCTAAAACCTGTTTTACTGCAGCTGCCACAATTTGCCCTTGTTCATTAATGTCTCTGGCATCTAAAGCCTGTTTTACTGCAGCTGCCACAATTTGCCCTTGTTCATTAATGTCTCTACATAATTTAATATATGTGTTTAAATCTTCCTGTTTCCATGGTCTAATGATATCTCTACACCAACGATTCGCTTGGTCATAAGCCAGTTGTTTTATTAATGGCATTGCTTGTTCTGTATTCCCAAAAACTCTGGTAGCTGTTTGAATAAGTCTATCTACAAATTCAGCGTAAGGTTCATTAGCTCCTTGTATTATCTTAGATAATTGACCTTGTAAACCTCCATGTCCTTGTAAAGTCTTCCATGCCTTAACTGCATCTACAGCAATTTGTGAATATACACCAGGATCATATGCATTTTGTTGCTGCCGATCCTCATAAGGTCCCTTTCCTAACAACATATCTAGATTTCTCTGAGGATAACCAGCTGCTGCATTTCGACTAGCTGTCTCCTTGCAAAATTCCTCATTGGCAACCTTCCATAACAGGTATTGTCCTCCATTTAGCACAGCTTTACACATACTAGCCCAATCTGCTGGCGTCATGCTTAAGTTGGTAATGGATTCGACCAAGCTTACAGTGAAGGGTGCTTGAGGACCATAGGTTGTTACAGCCTCTTTTAGCTCCTTCACTGATTTGAAATTTAAACCCTGGTAAGTTCGCTGCCCTCCTACCTCAAATACAGGGCATACTTGAGATCCTGTCTCAGGATCCCAACTATCAACTGCGGGGGTTGGGAGTCTCCTAGCATATGGAGGTGGTGCTGTTGATTGGACACTTATGCCCTCTGGTGATAGAGTGCTGTTAGTAGCAGTCTCCTGTAGAGGTGGCGCTGTTGGTTGAACACTTACGCCCTCTGGTGATAGAATGCTGTTAGTAGCAGTCTCCTGTAGAGGTGGTGCTGTTGGTTGGACACTTACGCTCTCTAATAAAAAGGTCTTATTAGCAGTCTCCTGTTTTAACTTTTCCCCTGATAGATTTTTCTGCTCTAAACTTCCTTCCTCTGTCTCACTATCTCGAAAGACCTTCTCTTTTACTTGAATCTTTTCCTCTTTCTGACTAACTTGAGAGACTTCCTCTTCTACTTGAATCAATATGTCTTCTTCTTCCTCTACCTTTGTCTGAACTGAAGGCTTTGGACTAAGCAAACCAGATATGTACGTCCACAATGACAATGTGCCAACTGGCAGAGTCCCTGGGTTGTTCTTTTCTATTCTTTTTAAATCTTCACCATGATAGTTCCATTGTGATATATCTAACAACTCCTCCTTAAAAAGCCATGGGCTATATTCTTGTATTATATCAACGTATGCCCTGACTGCTCTTGATTTTACTGGGAAGCTTCCTTCCTCTAACAATTTACTTAACACTCTTTCGGTTTGTTTTTTACTAATTGCTGATCCCGTATTACTACTATAATACAACCCAGCAAGATAACACCAAACCAAACCGAGACAGAATCCAATAAAAATGGAACCACACAAAATCATGATAACAGCCTTTCTATCCTCCTGACATATGCATCTGTCCTTTTTCACTATCTGTTCCTCAGACGCAAATAGTTTTTCCTCAGATGTGAGTGGTTTTTCTTCCCTCTTACTCATCTCCAGGGACAGGAAAGTTAAAACAAAAACGAAGCAAAACAAAAGAGGACACTTAAAATGGCTATCCATCCTCTTGCCCTGCCCTCAGGGGCGAGCAGTTTACTTACCCACAGTTGCTCCCCGTGCGAGCCACCAAATGCCGAAGTCTGGCTTGGCACAAATCAGGAGCCACTTGTCAAAAAGAAACTAACTTTATTTTTAGAACTACAAACGCCAAACAAAACAGCTCCTCAGGGAAAAAACCCTCAGAGCCCAACTGCCACCACCGGCTTCCACAAGCCTCTCCCCCACACACCAGCCTCTCAACCTCCCACACTCCTCCTGCTCTTGAGGCCGATTGGCTGGGTTGCGTGGGCAGAGCCAAAGAAGTCACCCAATGAGCAGCTCCGTGGAGGAGCCAATCAGCTAGATGTTGCTGGGGCCGCTGTGAGCCAATCATCAGCTGGCAGTCTGAAGAGCAGGGAAACAGCCCAATGAACATCACCGCAGAGGAGCCAATCAGCTAGATGTTGCTGGGGCCACTGTGAGCCAATCATCAGCCGGCAACTGGAAGTTTGCTGGCAGCTGGATCATCAGCCGGCAGCTGGAAGTTTGCTGGGGCCCCTTTGGCTGTGGCTCTCAACAGTTTGGGATACTTTTCACTAAATTACTAAACTTTATTACTAAATTTTATTTTATTTCAAAAGGGAAATAATTGATGCCCCTTTCTGATTGTTTTACTTCCCTCTAGCAGCAAGTTATGTAAAATTACTTGACTTTTATATAACATTGTTACTAATGTGAATATTTGATAATGTGATATAGACCACCATACCACTATTTACCATAGTTTTGGACTCTTGAATTGGAAGCAAGAGTAATAGTTGACTATCTGAAATTGTAAGAACAAGGAGATGCATAAATTTATATACATTTGAGTATCTCAGATCTGTTCCTTAAAAAAACATATCAAGCACTTAGGGAGGATTTTATTAATACTTGCTTTAGATGAGTTGTTATGGTTTATAAATGAGGTATCTCCCAAAAACTCATGTATGAGACAATACTAGAACATTCAGAAGTGAAATGATTGGGTTATAAGAGCTTAACATAATTGGTTAGTGTTTTAAGCCACTAACTGATGGGGATTAACTGTGGTAACTGTAAGCAGGTAGGGAGTGGCTAGAGGAGGTGCATCACTGGGGGAGTGCCTTCAGGGTATATATTTTGTCCCTGGTGAGAAACCCTCTCTCTGCCTTCTGATTTTCATGTCCTAAACTGCTTTCCTCTGCCACACCCTTCTGCCTTGATGTTCTGCCTTACTTCCATCACAGAGCAGTGCAGCAGGCCATCTTTCAGAGACCTCTGAAACTGTGAGCTCCAAAATAAATTTTTCCTCTGCAAACTGTTCATGCCAGGTCTTTTGGTCGCAGCAGTGAAAAAGCTGACTAAAACATGAGTGAAGGAATCCTTTTTAATATCACAGTTAAAAATCTGTGTTTAATTGGCAAGGTAGTATTTTGTCTGTAATACCTACATTATGGGTATTAAGTCCTCCGTCGTCGTCGTCGTTGTCATCATCATCGTCTTCTTCTTCTTCTTCTTCTTTTTTTTTTTTTTTTTTTTGACACAGTACCTTTAATTATTTGTATGTGGTGCTGAGGATCGAATCCAGGGCCTTCCTCCTGCTAGGTGAGAGCTTTTACCGCTGAGCCACAACCCCAGCCCCAGTTCTTCTTTTTTTGGTTGGAGATATAACTGATAATTTCTATTTGACAAAGAACTTTATGAGAAGCCATAATTATTCCCCATTGGGTTAGCATGGTCAAGAGCTAAAATATTTTTTTTTAAAAAAAGAGAGAGAGAGAGAAAATTTTTTAATATTTATTTATTTATTTTTTAGTTATTGGCGGACACAACATCTTTGTTTGTATGTGGTGCTGAGGATCGAACCCGGGCTGCACGCATGCCAGGCGAGCGTGCTACCGCATGAGCCACATCCCCAGCCCCAAGAGCTAAAATATTAAGAGAAAGTCGTAGTTTTGATATTTTGAGTAGTTGGTGAAGACCTTTTTTGTACATTCAGGACTCCTTCTCTCTTGTCTTTTTTTTTCTTTTTGGTACCTGGGATTGAACCCAGGGTTGCTTAACTATTGAGCCACTTCCCCAGCCCCCTTTTTTGATTTTTAAATTTTGAAACAGGGTCTTAATAAGTTGCATAGGGCCTTCATATGTTGATGAGGCTGCCTTTGAGCTTGTAATCCTCCTGCCTCAGCCTCTCTGCTGCTGGAATTGCAGGCGTTTGCTCCTGTGCCTGGCTCCTTCTGTCTTATAGAGAATTCCTTTACATAAGAAAAATATAATAAAAAAGTTAAAATTGGTGGTTGATATATTTCTGTCCTATATTTTCTTATGGTTAACAACCTTTGACTTCCAGAGCTCAGTGCTGCTTTGCTCTACTGGTTTTTTCTCTAGTTGTGAGCCAGACTCTATTATTCTTACTTTTCTCCAGGGAACTCTTATTTTAATTGTTTTGTTAGCCTTCATCACTGCCTCCATGTGGGCTATCCTAGGTGACTAGTTTGCTAATATCTGAAAATCTAATTCGTCTTGAATACTAAATGGTTGATACTGCTTCCTACAGGAATATTTAGACTTTAAGAGGTATATTTGATAGGAGATAAGATCTACGGATGATTCTAGCTGAAAAAAATAGTGTAAGTTAAAAATGAAAGTAGAAGTGACATATATTTTATGTGTTGGGGAAAGATTATTGGAGATTGAACCCAGGAGTATTATATCTCTGAACTACATGCCCAGCAGCCCTCACCCCTTTTTTCCATTTTATTTGGAGAAAAGATTCTGCTAAGTTGACTGGGTTGCTCTGTAATCCTCCTGTCTGTGCTTCCCAAGTAACTGAAATTATAGGTATGCACAACTGCACCTGGTCTGATGTGGCGCTTTAGGGGAGGGGGAAGGAGACCTCATCAGAGTGTGTAACTTATGTTGAAAAACTGAGGGAAATGAGGCTTGATAAGTAAAATAGAATGAATTATTGGATTTTAGGGTGGTAATTTTTGTTTTGTTTTCTGAAAGCATTATAAGTAAAAGGTCTTATAAGACATATTCTTAATCATTTTGGTGCTGAAAAATATAGAGTTTTGAAAATGTATGGGTTACAAGATAGTATATACATAATATTTTCAAATTTCTTTGTAAACAAAGTTTTATTATTAACATAAAATGAAAGAAACAAAAGAAGAAAGCAAAGAAATATAGTGTAAAAATGATGATTAAAATAAAAACAAATGTTAACTATCACCACAATAAATATGAATGAATTACGTATCCCATTTAAAACACATTGATTCTCCAATTAAATTTTTAAAGTGTTAAAAAAAAAAAGAATACAAATAACATGATGAAAAGAACATTTTCGGGCAAAAATTTGTTGAGTTATGGCTTGGCCTGATCTAATGAAGTGTCAAATTCGATAGAATGGATGGAGGTAGGGAGAGTCACATGCTAGAAGAACCTGGTTAATCGACATTACTTCATTAGAGCACTGTACATCAGGGGAGTCCAGTAGGATGCACAGAAGTCGGGCAAAGCACAGGACAAGTCATTGGTAAACATTCAGTGTACTCAGGACATCCAGTATAGATATTTGGCCCCATGGTGTAGTTTTGGGTCAGTGGAATGAATAAGGGAAAAAATAGCTTAGGCCCTTAATGGTTCGGATTTATTGGGTAGTTTACTAATATTTATTTTCCTTCTCGTTTTGTAATTTCTTAGGTACCTGGTAAAATTGGGCAACTATATAGTTGCTAGGGGTGTGAATAAGGCATGGTGTTTATTCACAGGGGCTACAGTCAAGCCAGATTAACATAGAAAGGACGAATAATGACATTGTAGAATAAGTTATAAGAGAAAAACATACGGGGCTGGGGATGTAGCTCATTGGTAAAGCACTTGCTTAGCATGTATGAGGCCCTGTGTTCAATCCCCAGCACCTCAAAAAAAGAGAGAGAGATACATAAAATATATAAAAAGGATGAATGAAAGCCAGATATGGTGACACACACCTGTAATCTAGCTACTTGGGAGGCTAAGGAGGACTGCAAGTGTTATGGTTTGAATATGTGGTATCTCAAAGGCTCATGTGTGAGACAATGCAAGAACATGCAGAGGTGGGATGATTAGATAATGAGAGTTGTAACCTGATCAGTGGATTAATTCACCCATATGGATTAACTGGGTGGTAACTATAGGCAGAATAGGGTATGGCTGGAGGAGGCAGGTGGGGGGAGGCTACCTTTTTGTGGTTTATATTTTGTCACTGGTGAGCAAAGCTCTCTTTGTTCCTGTTGCTATGTCCTGCGCTGCTTTCCTCCACCATGCCCTTCTGCCATGATACTTTGACTTATCTTGGGTCCTTATGGAGTAGGCAGATTATGGACTGAACTTCTGAAACTGTGAGCCAAAATAAATTTTTTCTCCTCTATGTTCTTCTTGTCAGGTCTTTTGGTCAGAGTGATAAAAAAGCTAACTAAAATAGCAAGTTTGAGGCCAGCCTGAGTAATTCAGTGTGTGTGAGTCTATGTCTCAAAATAAAACAAAAAGGACTGAGGATGTAGCTCAGTCTGCAATATATCCTGGGATCAAAACCCAGTATCCTCTCCTCCAAAAAATAAAAAATGATGAATATATTAAAAGTTCTATGGGGGAACTGGGTGTGGTGTTACATGCCTATAATTCTAGCACCTTGAGCAGCCAAGGCAGGAGGATCAAAAGTTTAAGGCCAGTCTCTGCAACTTAGTGATACCCTGTCTCAAAATTAAAAAGATAAGGGGCTGGGGTTGTAGCTCAGTGGTAGAATGCTTGCCTAGCATGTAGGAGGCACTGGGTTCGATTCTCAGCACCACATAAAAATAAATGAAGAGGGCTGGGGCTGTAAAAAGCACTCAGAGAAAAAGCGTTCACCTATCATGTATGAAGCAATGGGTTGGATCCTCAGCACCACAAAATAAAATAAAGGTATTGTGTCCACCTCCAACTAAAAATAAATGTTTAAAAAAATTAAAAAGATAAGCAAATGAAAAGGGCTATAAATGCAGCTTGACCAATGTGCACATACAACTGTGCCACAAAACGTATATAATGAAAATTACAGAACCATAAAGAAAGAAATCAAAGAAGACCTTAGAAGATGGAAAGATCTACCTTGCTCTTGGATATAGAACACCACTGGGTTCAATTCCCAGTATTGCCAAAAAAAAAAAAAAAAAAGTTTCCATAGAAAGGAACAAGAAAGAAACTAGGGAGAAGCTCAGTTGTCAGAACCAAGGAGTTTATTTAGCACAAGACTAGAAGTAGAGATGAATAGATGCTGATATCCAGAATAAAGTGAGTGGTGGATAGAAGTCCATAAATTCCATAAATCTTTTCTGCTGAGCAAAAGGGAGAGAATGAAGTAGGTTTGATTCTTCAGATGAGAATTAAGTGGCACTAGTAATGGACATGAAATGGCACAGAACCATTGAGGATTTTACAGTGTTTGGAGAACATAGAGGCAAAGGATTCCAGTTAGAGCATTTATCTGGAATTATGCTAAGGTAAATAAGTTAGAGGAGTGGAGAGAGATTGGACAGGCAAAGGATAAGAACTGGAAATCACAAAAAAAGAAACTTTAAATGATCAATAAGTAGATGAAAAGATGCTCAGTCTTACTAGTAATTAAAAAATAAAAATTATAACAACACATTATTTCATACCCTCATGTTAGCAAAGATTAAAAAAAACTTGACCAATGTGCACATACAACTGTGCCACAATGAATTCTGCCCACTATTGTGTATAATAATGCACCATTTAAAAATGACATTGCCTATTTAACATAGTACTTGAAACACTGGCCAGATCAATTAGATGAAAGAAATTAAAGGGATGCACATAGGAAAAGAAGAACTCAAATTGGCACTATTTGCTGATGTATGATTCTATACCTGGAAGATCCTAAAAGTTCCATCAGAAAACTTCTAGAACTAATAAATGAATTGAGCAAAGTAGCGGGATATAAAATCAACACCCATAAATCAAAGGCATTTCTGTATATCAGTGACAAATCTTCAGAAAGGAAAACTACTTCATTTTCAATAGCCTCAAAAAACCCAAAAATACTTGGGAATCAACTTAATGAAAGAGGTGAAAAACGTATATAATGAAAATTACAGAACCATAAAGAAAGAAATCAAAGAAGACCTTAGAAGATGGAAAGATCTACCTTGCTCTTGGATAGGCAGAATTAATATTATCAAAATGACCATACTTTCAAAAGCACAATACAGATTTAATGCAATTCTGATCAAAATTCCAATGATATTCCTCATAGAAATAGAAAAAGCAATTATAAAATTCATCTGGAAAAATAAGAGACCCGGAATAGCTAAAACAATCCTTAGCAGGAAGAGTGAAGCAGGTGGCATCACTATACCAGACCTTAAACTATACTACAGAGCAATAGTAACAAAAACAGCATGTTATTGGCACAAAAGAAGACTGGTAGACCAGTGGTACAGAATAGAGGACACAGAGACTAACCCACAAAGCTGCAGTTATCTTATTTTAGACAAATGCATTGGACAAAAGACAGCCTCTTCAACAAATGGTGCTGGGAAAACTGGATTCTGTCCGTGTTCTGTTTGTAGAAGTATGAATTAGTACAGTTTCTTAAAGCAGTTTGTGCCTATCATATGTAATATTGAAGCTAGCAAACATTATTTATTATTCAGTCTGTGCCAGGCATTGTTTTAAGTGTTTTTCAAAAAAATTATTTGATTTAAATGCCTGACTTTTTGAAATGGGGTGTTGCTATGTTCCCTATGTTGTCCAGACTGGACTCAAACACATGGGCTCAAGATATCCTTCTGCTTCAGCATCCCAAGTAAGGTGGGACTACAGATGTGTACTACTGTGCCTGGCTCTAATTATTTGACTTAATTCTTAGTACAAGCTTTCCCTCATTTTATAGCTGAGAAAATTGAGCTTAAGAGAAATTTAATAATTTGTCTGCAGTCACAAAAGTGGTAAGAAGAGCCAGTATTTTAGCTCAAATCTGACTCATTCCAAAACTAGTGCTCAGAATTGCTGATAACAGGGAGCATGTATTGAACACTTGACTGTATGTCAGGCCATATATTTCGTATTAGATTTGTGCATTAGCTGATTTCATCTGTGCATTAAGCCTGGAAGTAAGTACTGTTGTTACTTCTCAAGTGGCTTGCGTGATTAAGAAATAAACTAATTGATAATTGAATTTATGAGCTTATACACTTTTTCTCCACACAAAACTGAAAGATCCAGAGGTAGGATAAGCTTTAAGCTTAGCTTTACCTGTGATTCTTTTATTTTTCTCTGTGACTATCTCTTCCATATTGGGGACTTTATCCTCATGTTGGTTTCCTGTATGGTTAAGAGATGGTTAAGACTTAGAAGAGAGTTAGATCCTTTCTCTTTAAATATCTCTTTCCAAAATTATCATATCAAAAAATTGAATTTTGCTCTTCTCAGAGCTTCCTTAAGACAATCATACTTGTCAGAGAAATGGCATACATTGATTGTCTCAAATCTCAAATATCTAGCTATTTTCCTATCACCAAACTTATCTCCACGAAAGAAAAGAGATTTCTTGGACTATTATAATTGACATAGAGCAATTAATGTCTAACTCTGGGCCTGTGCATGGATCAAGAATACTGAGACATTGGGCTGGGGATGTGGCTCAAGCGGTAGTGCGCTCGCCTGGTATGCGTGCGACCCGGGTTCGATCCTCAGCACCACATACCAACAAAGATGTTGTGTCCGCCGAGAACTGAAAAATAAAAATTAAAAAAAAAAAAAAAAAAAGAATACTGAGACAGTGAATATACAATTAAGAGAATTCCCCAAGGGAAATTAGGGTACTATTAATAGGGAAGAATGTACACTAGTTAATCAAGAAATGCTTTATTAAATATATTATATCATTTAATTCTCTCAGTAGCTCTACTGAGGAAAGTGAGTATTATTTAAGGTCTCATTAAGTAGTACAGTTGAGATTTTAAAATTTTTTTTTTTTTTTTAATACTAGGGATTGAATTTAGGAGTACTCTACCACTGAGCCCCAACCGTTTTTGTTTTTTAGATTTTTAGGTGGTCTTTTTAAATTGCTGAGGCAGGCTTCAACCTTATGATCCTCCTGTTCCAGCCTTTTGGGATCACTGGGATCTCTGATGTGTACTACTATACCTTGCTTAAATTTAAACTTAATTAAAACAGAGTACCAAAACTTATAGAATGCAGCTAAAGCAGTGCTTAGAAGCACTATGCTGGAGTTGTAGCTCAGTGGTAGAGCCCTTGCCTAGCATGTGTGACACACTGGGTTCGATCCTCAGCACATTAAAATAAAAAATAAAATAATTATGTTCATCCACAACTAAAAAGAGAGAGAAAAGAAGAACAAGAACAAGAAGTTTTTAAAAAAGTTTAGAAATTGTCAAATTGTCACATTGTAGTCAAATGATTTTTGGCAAGGGTGCCGAGATGTTTTAATGGAGGAAAACTAGTTTTCAACACATGGTGCCAGGACAACTGAATCTGATATCCAAATACAAAAGAATGAAGTTGGACCTTGATCGTATATTTATATAAATTAACTCAAAATGGATAAAAGTCCTAAATGCAGAGGCTAAATTTTATAGCTTGGCATATTGGCATTTGCCTATAATCCAAGCCACTTAGGAGGCTGAGACAGAAGGATCTCAAATTTGAGGCCAGCCTCAGCAATTTAGCAAGGCATTGTCTCTAAAAGAGGGTTGGGGATGTAGCTCAGTGCTAAAGTGCCCCTGGGTTCAATCCTCTTTATCCCCCTAAAACAAATAAAACCCCCTAGTCTCACATACTGTGTTATGTCAGCACAAAAGGGACCAAGAACTTTATCTAGAATATGTAAAGAATTTATGACTCAGTAATAAAGAGACAAATAGCCCAATTTAAAAGTCAGCAAAGTATCCAAGAGTTGAGATTTAGCTCAGTGGTAGAGGGCTTGCCTAGCATGTGTGAAGCCTTGGATTTGATCCCTTGCACCAAAGGATCTGAATAGACCTTTCTCCAAAGAAGGTAAAGAAGTAGTCAAGAAGTACATGAAAAGATGCTCAGCATAATTAGTCATATGGAAATATAAATTAAAACCACACTGAGATAATACTTTACTCCTACTAATATGGCTACAGTCAAAAAGATAAAAGGCAGGGCTGGGGTTATATCTCAGTGATAGAGGGCTTGCCTCACATGTGCGAGACCCTGGGTTCGATCCTCAGCACCACATTAAAAAAAATATATATATATATATATATATACACACATGTTGTATATTGTATACATATATAAATGTGTGTGTATATTTTTTGTGTATATATAGTGTGTATGTATGTGTGTATATACACACACAATATCAAGAACCTGGAGATTATTTAAATGTCTTCTATACAAGCAGTTTTGAAAATTTATAAAGACATATATATATATATATGAGACATTGGTAAAGATGTGGAAAATTAGAACTATCATAACATTACTGGTGGGAATATAAAATTGTACAGTTCCTTTGCAGAACAGTCTGAAATTCTGGAAAAAAAATCAAACATACAGTTATCATATGATCCAAAAATGCCATTCCCAGTATATACCCAAGAAAATTGAAAACATATGTCCACACAAAGACTTATACAGGAGTGTTCATAACATCATTATTCATAATAGTCAAAAAGTAGGACATCCAAACGGACAATCAACTGTTGAATGGCTAAACAAAATGTGGTTTGTTTATACAATGAAATATTACTAAGAAAAGAAGTACTGATACATGTTACAACATATTGTACATACTATGCTAAAGGAAGGAACCCATTTACAAAAGAACTTAGTATAGGATTCCATTTATATGAAATATCCAGAGTGGGCAAATCTATAGAGATAGAAAGTTGATTAGTTCTTGTAGGTCTGGGAGATTTGGAGAGAAATGGGAAGTGACCATGGATATGGGTATTTTTTTTGGTAGGACCAGATGAAAATGTTCTAATATTAATCATGTTGTTAGTTGTAACTTTGTGAATACATTGAAAATCATTGAGTTGCACCCTTTAAATTGGTTAATTTTGACATGTTAATATTTCGGTAAAGCTGTTATAGGACTAGAGGGAGTAGCTCAGTGGTAGGAAACATGGTTAGCATGTGTGAGGCCCTGGGTGAAAGGCCCTGGGATCCAGTGCCCAGCAAGCAGCACACACACACAAAAATTGTTATTAATAAACTTAGCTATTTACTTGTTTACTCATTTAGTACATATTTATAGAGTTCTTAGTATGTGCCCTATGCAAAGCTGGATATTAGAGTCCCTGATTTTGAAATGCTAACAGTCTCTAGAGGTCAGATAAGCAAACACAGTATAGCATAAAGATGCTGAAACTAAGTTCATGTGTTATATTCTGATGCCTTTGTGTGCAGTTTTGACAGCCTATAGGAATTAATCAAGAAGGGTAAAAATGAGGGTTGGCTTGGGGTTGGACTTCATTTCTACATAGGGTAGTCCTACTTTAGGATGACATGGAGATTATTTAAATATCTTCTATACAAGCAGTTTTGAAAATTTATAAAATTATTTATCTACAGATTTTGAGTTTTTGTACTGTTTCTGTATCTTTCTTATTTTATATGAAATTGAATAATACTGTTTTTGTGAATGGAGAATTATGATCAATCCTATGAGAATTATGATCAGTATTGAGACTGTTTTTGTTGTTATTGGTTTTCTAACTAGACATGACCTAGTAGACTGCATATTTGTCATAAAAATCAACATAGTTCTGGTATCTGGATTCTACTCTAGAGTCTTTTAAAAAAATTATTGTTATTATTTTTTGCAGTACTGGGTAATTCTTTGCAAAATTATAATCCTTCTGCTTCAGTCTCCTGAATATTTTGAATTATAGCAACTTGATGTCTAATATGAAAGTTGTGTGAGGTATTGTGAGATATAAAATTCCTTCAGCCACACATTTCCTTCTCAGGCTCCTTCATTGATTTTATTTATTTATTTATTTTTTGTTCCAATGTTCTGATGTTGGTTCAATTCTAACTATCATCATCTCTAGACAGCATACTCATACCTCCATTGACAATATATAGATGTGATATTTTCTATATTTGTCCCTTCAAGCCTAGCATGGTGGCTAATGCCCATAATTCCAGCAACTAAAAAGGCTGAGCCAGGAGAATCAAGGCCAGCATGGGGGTATATCTAAGTGGTAGAGTGCCCCTGTGTTCAGTCTCCAATACAAACAAAACAAAACAAATTCCACATGTAAATTTTAAGTGAATTTTCATGTTCTGCAAATTGTAAATTAGGACAAAATCCCTAAACTGAAATCATTGTCCTTTCCAATTCATCCTAATTTCTTTCTTGGTTTATATTGATGCAGTCCACTTTGTCAACTTACCTTAATTTTACTTCACTGTTCCCTTCTCTCTTCTCCTCTCTGGTAATTTTTTATTTTTGGTGATGGTACTAGGAATGGAACTCAGGACCTGGCATATGCTAGGCAAGCAGTCTACCACTAAACTACAGCTTCAGCTGTAGAGAGCAATCTGTGTCCTGCCCCATTACTTCATAATGAATAGAATAGCAGTTTTCAGGCTGTGCCTAACCCTGATTTACTTTTTTTTTTTTTTGGGGGGGGGTGGGTACTGGAGAATGAACCCAGGGTGCTTTGCCGCTTAGTTACATTCCCACTCATTTTTATTTTTTGTCTTGAGAAAACAGGGTCTTGTTTAATTGCATAGTCTAGCCTTGAATTTGTAATCCTCTTGCCTCAGCCTCCAAATCAACAGGATTATATGCATATACCATTATGGCCAGCTGGAGTTACTCTATTTTGTAAAGCAGTAATTTGTCATGAGTTATTCCGTTTTGAGTACAAGTGCCAAGATAGAATGACTCTATCTTATCTGTACAAGTGAACAATCACCATCTATATAGCACAACTATAGGCAAAATCTGATAAATTAATTGTGCTGATAAAAATGATCACCTGTGAATTTGTTAAATTAAATCGGAAGCACATGGATGCATGGAAATATCAATCCCATATCAGAAAAACTAGGGCCATTAGCTGATCAAACACCAGAACACTGAATGAAGTAACCCCCTCACCTGAGACCCATAAAAGAAGCACCTCAAGGCTGGTTATGGTGGTACATCGACCTGTTATCCATTAGACCATTTGATGGATGTATCATGAGGTTAACAGGCAAGTTTCAGCTCAACTGTTATTTATCTGCCTGTCATGGCCCACTTTTCAACTGCCTATTTTCTGGACCCTGGCCTAGAATAAGTTCCATGGTCTGACAACTTAGTGCTCTTAACAAATTCTTGGTCTCAATCTTATCTGATCTTTTGTAGTGATTTGTTTGCATTAGTATCTGCCCTTTTCCCTTGTTCTTAGTGCTACCTCCTGAAACCCTGTGTACACCTTAATCCTTTCTTAGTCTTTCTGTAACCTGAATGAATCATTGTGTGAATTATGATGTATGACTTTGGTGTTATAAATACTAGTAATTAAGATTGGAATAAATGAATCCTTGATTTCCAGCGTAGAATTTTAAGGTGACCCATGAGTACTTGGGGAATTACAACCAATGAGAGTGGTGAAACTTTGTAAATTTATTGTTATTTAATAAATTCTGACATTGTGGAAAGACAAACATATTTGTTCTATGTTAATGACATGGCTGTCTCACAATACCAACCTTGTCTCCTAAATCTTTATTTGAAATCTTTTAAAATTCTCACTTCCAGTGCTTTAGTTTACATTTGCATCTTTTACTTGGACTATTGCTTTAATCTCCTAATTGATATCCTTGCCTACCATTTCTTCCACAAACCAGAATCTAAAGGTGAACAGCAAGAACTGGGGATGTAGCTCAGTGGTAGCCACTTGCCTAGCATGTGTGAAGCCCTGGGTTCAGTCCCTAGCTGTGCCCCCCCAAAACAAAACAAAACAAAACATTTTCTTTACAAAACACAATTCAGATCATGTAGCTTTCTGCTTGAAAACTCTGGAAACCTCATTCTTCCATTATCTAATAACGAATTGAATCTGAATTCTTTAGTGTGGCCATAAGAGAAAAAAAGAAAGTATTTTTTTCCTTTTACTCTCACACTTAATACAAAACTCTTCTGTATGTGTGGAATTTTCCCACACATCAAGCAGTTCTCTGACACCAGTGGAGTATCCTGTAATTCAGTTAAGTTCTGGTAGATAGCATCGGATCCCACAGTGAGGGCTCATTTCCATAGTCCCTCCTTCAGTCACTGAATTGCAAATAGTATCTTGGCTGCAACCCAGGGCTTCCATGACCCCCTCTTTAACTTAATTTGCTAGAAAGACTCATAGGGCTGCCTGGGCAATTTAGCCAGGACTCTTTCTCAAAATAAAGATAAAAAGGGTTGGGAGTATAGTTCAAGGGCTGGAGAATGTGCCTAGGGTGTCCAAGGCCCTGGGTTCAATACTGGCAGGAAAAAAAGATGCTCTTCTCATAAACTTAAAATCTAATGATATCTAGAGACTTCACTTTCATTTGAAGCCTCAGAAACAAAAATTTTAAATCTTCTGGATATTCATTGCATTTTCTCTATAATAATGTAGAATTCATCCTACTGCATTAATTTTTTATATGCATACATGGCCTGTGAACTCCTTGAGAGCATAGATTTTCTTAATTTTTCATGTATTCCTATTGCCTAGTTTAGTGCTTATCATATAGTAGGTCTTCTATGTATTCTGTCACAGTCTTTATTTCCCTAGCTGGGATTGCAAGTATGCATCATCACATCCAGTGCTCCTTTTAGCTTTCATATGTTGACAAGATGTTATTTGAATTTAAAATCTATTTAATTTTTTCTGGCTTAATGATTAAGCAAAGGCTCTAGAATCAAACTGCTCCATTTTCTAGCTGTATGATTTTGGAAGAAGTAATTTAACTTCAGTAAGCCTCCATTTCTATATTTGAAAAACAGAAAAAAATACTAGTATTTGAGGATTAAGTCCAGGTAAAGCACATAGAGCTTGGCAGAAAATACTTGCATATTTTGTGTGCACATTATGCATTATGCTATTATTATTTCTTCTTAAGTTGTTTATTCATAAATATTGATTGAACATTTCACTCTGTGAGGTACTGTTTTAGGTACCAGGACAAGATAGATATAGTCTCTTCTTCATGGACTGATAATTTCAGTATATACTTATTGTTATATAAGTTATTTTAACAATTGGGTGCTGTGGTGTATGCCTGTATTCCCAGTGACTTGGGAGGCTGAGACAAGAGGATAGATCACATGTTGAAGGGCAGCCTCAGCAATTTAGTGCGACCTCAACAATTTAGTGAGACCCTAAAAAATTAAAAAGGGCCGAGGATGTAGCTCAGTGGTATACTACTCTGGGTTCAATCCCTAGCACCAAATAAATAAATAAATAAATAAAATGAAGTTATTTAAACAATTGCACTAAGTGGTAGTAAAGAGTTATTGTTTAATTAATTTATTTCCCCATACTTCCAAAAATTTGTACATTTTATTGAACTAACTTTTGTTTCATTAATTGTAAATCTATATAGATAAAGATATAGATATAAATATGAGCAGCAGTATTCGATGCCATATAGTATGAGATAAGACAAGAACTCATTTTTTTTCCTTTTTAATTGGGGATTGAACTCCATGGCACTTAACCACAGAGTCACATCCCTAGTCCTTTTCTTTCTTCTCTTTTTTTTTTTTTTTTTTTTTGAGACAGGGTCTTGCCAAGTTGCTTAAGGGCTCACTGAATTGCCAAGGGTGGCCTTGAATTTGCAATCCTTCTGCCTTAGCCTCCTAAATTACTGGGATTACAGGTATGTGCCACCATATCTGACTACAAGACAAGAACTCTTAAACCAGGCTTGGTAATGCATGCCTAAAATCCAGGGACTAGAGAGGCTGAAGGAGAAGGATTGTAAGCTCAAGGACATCCTTAGCAATTTAGCAACCCTCAGCAACATAGCAATACCCTTTCTCTAAAGAAAAAATAAGAAAGACAGGGGATGTAGCTCAGTGGTAAAGCATCCCTGGGTTCAATTTCCAGTACCAAAAAAGAAGAAGAAAAGAATTTATTTAATTCTTACCTAAAGTGATGAATATACATTTTTGAATCCTAGAAAATTTACTTCTGACTGACTGCTCAATAAAGGATCTACTGCTTTTTCAATTTTTTTCTTTTTTGGGAGGGAGCAGAGGTGCATACTGGGGATTGAATTCAGGGGCACTTGACCACTGAGCCACATCCCCAGACCTATTTTGTATTTTATTTAGAGATAGGATCTCCCTGAGTTGCTTAGCACCTTGCCATTACTGAGGCTGGCTTTGATTTTGTGATTCTTCTGCCTCATCCTCCTTAGCTGCTGGGATTACAGGCCTGTGCCACAGTTTCTTTTATTCAAATCTGTTTTCTTTTTTGAAAGTAGGGTGATTTTTAGTATTAAGAGATAAATAGTTTTTTAATATAATTTACAATGCTTATTTTAGAAGGAGGATTACAAGAGGAATGAAATCTAGCATGGTCTTCTGATTTAGATGTTGAGATTTCTTTGTAATAGAGGTACTATATTTAAAATGTTAATGACAGGAAATGGAATCTTTTTGTTTTTCACAGTGGAGTGTGAGTGTTTGTACCCAGGGCCTTATGCATTGACCTATACCTGAAGCTGAAAGTGGAATCTTGAAAAATAAATAATTGAAGGACTAACTAAAATTTTAAATTGTTTCTGTGAAGCAGAGGGGAAATTTTGGTTATTACTATCATTTTATCCTTTTATTGTTATTATAATTCACTAGATGATAGAGCTTTTTTGGGGGCAGAGTACTGGAGATTGAACCCTGGAATGCTCTACCACTAGACTATATCTCCAGCCCTTTTTAAATATTTGATATAGGGTCTCACTAAGTTGCCAAGGATGACCTTGAAACTTGGGATCCTCCTGCCTCAGCCTCCTGAGCAGCTAGGATAATAGGCACGAGCCACTGCCCTGGCTAGTTAATATAGTTTTGCGATTACATGTAAAATAAATGTGGAATGATCAACATGTATTCTTCACACTGAAAATTGTGTTCCCATTGTGCCCATTCTTGCTAGTTTCTTCTCTTTAACCAAAGAACAAAGAATGAAAGAATATTATGATAATTGGTAATCCAGATGCAAGAAAGAAACATGAAATTATTAAATGAGTATTTATTGTACTAATATTTTGAGTTAAACAGGAGAAGGTTGGACTCTATATAGTTATAATCTTTTGATTGCAGCAGCAGCTCTAGGTGAGAGTAGGATTTGTAGAGGGATAATTTGTTAAGCCATAGAAAGAAAATCTAAATTAATAAGTATATGACCTCTCACCATTTTAAAAGGTATCAGATTCATTTGCACTATTAGGAATGCTAGTTTTGTGCAAAAATAATGCCTTACCTGTTTTTCCCCACATTTAGGTTGAAAAGCTTTCAAATATTCCAAGTTATGCTAAACCAAAAAAAAAACAAAACAAAAAATAAATAAATAAATAAACCCCACACAAAAAGAAAACACAAAAATAATAAAAAGCCCACACTTTTTATTCCTGCTTCGAAATGCAAATGGTATAGAGCACGGTTTCTCTGACAGTGTAACGATAGCTTTGTAGGTTAGTCTCCTGTTGTGCTGGGAGCTCTGTATGAGTGGCCATAGCAGCAGCCAGCCCAGCCCACCCACTCACATTCTATTAGTATGGAACCATTTGCTTTTTCTTTTCTTTTTCTCCTTTATCTTTCCTTGTGCATCCTGATCAAGAAATATCTTTGATTATGATCAATGTATTATGTCAAAATGTAGGCTAGTTAAACTTTTGTAAAGTTGCCTGGAATGTCATTTGTTAGATTATAAACACAAAATCTAAATGAAGGGTTTTATATGTTGTGTACAAATCTTAATTATTTTGAAATGGACAAACTTGTCATTACATTTGTAACCTTATACAGAGGATTTTTCACTATGTGCTTAGCTTGGTGTACATTCAGCTAAAATCGAAAAAGAGGTGCATGAAGAGTTAAAAATCAGAAATTAAAGTATATGTAGAGATGACTATTTTATATTACATGGCCCTATCCTGTATTTATTTCTAACCCCCTTTTTGAAAGTATTTATAAAACTAGTTGAGGACAGCTGTATTTTTTTGTTGAACAATTTAGTAGAGTTTGTGCCTTTTTGTCTGTATGTGAATAAATGCTGTACATTTTGCAAAAAAAAAAATATTTTGAGTTAGTCAGTGGACAGATTCTTTTTGAAATTTGTTTTGTTTTTCACCAATCTAAATCTGCAGCCTATCATTCTTCCTCATTTTACAAGCAAGCTTCTTCAAAGATTATCTGACCTCATTGTCACATATTCCATGTATTCTTAACATATTATAAATTGGCTTCTTTTCTTCCAATCCTGGTGATACCAAGCCCAGTTGTTTATAAGTGAGCACTTCTCAGCTTTTCTACAGCTTTTGTCACTGGCCAGTTCTACCTTTGTGAACTGCCATTCCATAGTTTCTGTGATACCCCTTTCTTAGAGTTTTCTCCTACCTCTTGGACTTTTTTCCCTATTTTTCTGAGGGGCTGTTTTATTTTTGCTCAGGCTTTAAGTTATGCTTTTTCCAGATTACATTCTAAAATTTCTTATTTTTTTAATATTTAGTTTTTGGTTGTAGATAGACACAATACCTTTATTTTATTTATTTATTTTTATGTGGTGCTGAGGATCGAACCCAGGGCCTCCCACATGCTAGGTGAGCACTTTACCACTGAACCCCAGCCTCCAAATTTCTTATTTTTTATTCTTTTACTTGTCAGTCTTCCAGCTGCATTTGTGGTTCCATCTGTTTTTCATGATAATGGTATATCTGGAGCTCAGTCTTTTTGTTTCAGCACCAGGCCTAAAATTATAATTATCTACTGAATTCCATTTGAATTGTCCTCAAATCTGGCATTCTATTATTCCTTAAAGTATATACAGCCTTTTTTATTCTCTTATTTCAATAGTTTTCATTTTAAGTGTACCAATTTCTAGTAGAAAACTACATGTTTAGTTATCTCTCAGATTTATCCTATTTAATCTATTTTTACTCTAATACTTGGAGAGTTCAACCCCCTTCTTCACTCTCCTGGGATATTGTTGTTATTCCCAGGGCAACTTCTCTGCCTCTAGAATGGACCTTTCCGGAGTCTGACATCCTCACTGCCAGTGCATGATGTTCTAAAATGCAGTATTGTAGTAGTAATTCCTTATCTAAAATTCTTTTAGGCCTGGTGTTGTGGTGCACACTGGTAATCCCAGTGACTCAGGAGAGTGAGGCAGGAAGATAGCAAGTTCAAGGCAAGCCTCAGCAACTTAGGGGAGACCCTGTCTCAAATAAAACAAAACAGGGCAGGGGATGTACCTCAGTGGTAAAGTGCTCCTGGGTTCAATCCCCAGCACTACACAAATAAAATAAAACTTTTAGAAGTTTCTCATTACCCAGTAGTATTTTCCAGTATCCATTCATGTTCTGCCTGCTTTGGGTTTATTTAAAGAATTTCGAAAAGATCATATTCTGTATCTTCCCCCACAGATTCTGAATCAGTATAGAAATTAGCAATCTTTTTTAGTTTAAAATTTTTTTTAGTTGTAGATTGACACAATGCCTTTTTTTTTGGGGGGGGGGGGCGTGGTACCAGGAATTGAACCCAGAAGCACTCAACCACTGAGCCACATCCCCAGCACTATTTTATATTTTATTTAGAGTCAAGGTCTCACTGAGTTACTTAGCACTTCATCATTGCTGAGGCTGGCTTTGAACTTGTGATCCTCCTGCCTCAGCCTCCCAGGCCACTGTAATTACAGTCATGCACCACCACACCTGGCCACAATACTTTTATTTTATTTATTTATTTTTATGTTGTGCTGAGGATCGAACCCAGTGCCTCACACTTGCTAGGCAAGCACTCTTCCACTGAGCTACAATCATAGTCTGAACTTAGGAATCTTTAAAAAGTTTCCCAGATAGTTTTGGTAAGCATCCAGATTTGGAAGACACTGATCTTATGTGGTTCTAATTCTTCATCATGGAGTACAAGATCCTTCAGGATCTGGTGCCTAACTGCTTCTTCAGCACTATCTTAACCTTGTTTCCTCTCCACTCATTTACTGTGTTCTAGCCAGATGCTTTTTTCTGGCCCTGGAATTTACTTACCAGGTTTGATCCTTTTTTTTAGACCTTGGCATTGCTTTTGTTTGTTTGTTTGAATCAAAGGAAAGATCCCAGATTTATACCTGCTCTACCTCGGATCCCCTCCATATCCCAATCAGCATGTCCTTAGATTTCACACATGGAATTCAGTTGAAAATCGCTAGCCTAATCTGTGAATCAGTGAGGTTCAGAAAATGACATAACTTGCTAAAGTTATGTAATAGTGAATGGCAGAATGTATCTACAATTGAATATGTATATTTCTAATGTTCTTATTAATTGCTTCTCTGTGCTTTCTTATGTATTGCATCTGAGCATGTTGATCTGAAATAACCTTTTAATCTTTTCCTTTCTAAATAAATTACCATTTGTTTGTTTCTTCATTTATTCATTTGTTTATTCACTCAAGAACATGTATTTGACTGCACAAGGAACAGTGCAGAAGCTGGGGGTGGGAAGGTAAAAATTTTGAATAATGTGTATTTCCTATCCTCAAGGTTTCAAAACATATTTTTACATTAAATCATAAAATATTGTATAGAAAACAAATTATTGATTTTTTTTTTAAAGAGGAGAAACCATAGTGTATCCTTTTTTCACTGTTTTTCTTCCTTTTATTTATTTTTTTATCCAGGGAAAGACCATGTTTGTAGATTTATTGGCTGTGGGAGGAATGACCGATTCAACTATGTGGTCATGCAATTACAGGTAGGTTACCTTGAAAATGTATTTTTAAATCTTTCAATTATGATGAAAGTACCCAATTACAGTGGATATGAATAAAAATGATAACATTGTTGGTATCATGTCAGAATGTTTTACACTGTTCAGATTTAAATAGACTTGATACAAATTTTCCAAAAAGAGAAATGTTTGTCTTTGACAGCTATTTTAGTTGACCTGTATCTTTATTGTCATCATTATATCCCAGTATAGATTGTGAGATATAATGTGAGTTTTGTCCTGTCCCTTCCTGTTCCTTCCTCTGAATCTTTGTTACCTTAGGCATTTAATTTCCCATTTAGGTTCTCCAATATCAACTGTGACTTTTAAAAAATTTAAACATTAGTTGAGATATAGGGTGAAAGCCATTCTTCTCTGTCTCTTTCCATTATTAACATAGGTCTATTTCCTCTCTTTTAGATGGGGGAATTGGGTCAAGGGAGCAGAGGAAAAAAAATTCAGAAAGGGACTATGCGAGTAATGGTTATAGGAGGGAGAAGAGGGAAAATATCCTTAACATATCCAAATGGAGAAGAGGGAAACCATTATATTTTCTCTCACACTACCCTGGGGGAAAAAATTCTCTCCCGCTTCTCTCTCTTCTCTCTCTCTCTTCTTTTTCTCTCCCCCCTCTCCCCCTCCCCACCTCTCTCTCTCCTCTCCCTCTGTTACCCTCAAAGCCATGGTCCAGTTTGTTTCCTAACTTTGAAATCTCAAATTACTTTTCATCTATAGCAACTTTTGTTTGGGGCTTTTGGTTTTTTTGTTTTCTTTCAACTTACTGACATAACAATGATTTCAGACTTAGATCTTGGCCTAAGTGCTTCCTCTTCTCATCAGAAGACTTTTCTTGTTTACCTCAGCCATCCTTCAGCATTTGATTTAGATCTAAAGATATTAGCCTTTCTGTAGACTGTAGTTAGTGTTTTTGAATTATGTGGTCCACTATCTTTTTTTTTTCTTTTTTACAATGTCTTTCTTTCTTTATTTTTATGTGGTGCTGAGGATTGAACCCAGTGCCTCCCAGTGCAAGGAAAGCGCTGTACCCCTGAGCTACAGCCACAGCCCCTTCACAATCTTTTGAGCCAGCATAGTTTTATTTTTTGAAGAAGCTCTTTTTATACCTTTCTGTTTCATTAATATGGACCCTGCTTTCTCCCACATTGGCCAGTAGTAATGGAACTGTTTGTTATTTTATAGATTTTGTATGGCTTTATTAAAACATACTATTTGATTCTCATCATACCCCCTCAAGGGAAGGAGATTTACCCCCATTTTACAAATGAAATAGCTGAAGTGTAGGGAGGTTTGTGGTTTGATAAAGACTGCTTGATGGGTTTCAAAACTTAATAGGAAACCTGAGGCCAATATTCTTGTTGTAATGGAGAAAACTCTTCAGTTTTATCTTTAGGTTACTGCTGACTCTATAACTATGGAGAGGATTCTCTACAGATTCTCTCTCAGTCTCAGGTCATTCTCATTTTATTCTTGTACTAATCAAAATCACACTCTATAAATATATAAATAATATATATTGTTAATATTGGGAGTCTGCTGCTCTAAGGCCATTGCATACATTTATTTTCTAAATTCTTCTAGTAAGATTTACAACCAGATCTCAACCATGGCCTTTATGGCCTTTGGCGGGCTCCAATGGAACCTTTCCATTTCACTTGCATACTGTATTTTTCCCTTTCATAAGAAAGTTAACTCGCCATTAAACCCCTATCCTTACAGTTATGGTTGACCTGATTTGGGACAAGGCTACAACTAGTATAATTGACATATAACTGTTGGGTTTCTCCCATACATTTTGGTAAAATTCAATTGCTCTCTCCTAGCTACCCACTGATAGCCCTAAAAACCCCAAATGCATTATAATTTGTAAATTAACGTCAATCTTGTCTTCCTGGTAGTTCAATTACATAGTATCTGCCTTAAAATTTTTGAGGAATGCCTGGCACAGTGGCACCATGCTTGTAATTCTAGTGACTTGAAGTTGAGGCAGGAGAATCACAGTTTCAAGACCAGCCTCAGCAATTTAATGAGGTCCTAAGCAACATGGTGTAAGACCTTGTCTCGAAAGAAAAAATTAAAAGGGCTGGGGATATATAGCTCAGTGATAAAGGACCCCTGGGTTCAATCCCCAGTACCAAAACATTTTTTCTATTTATAGATATCTAGCTATTTTACCATGGAAGTAGGTCTTTAAAAGTTATAGGTTAAGGCCATTTATTTTCTAAATTCTGCTAGTAAGATTTACAACCAGATTTCATCTTGTGTCCAATCAACATTGGGGCTTTACCTGAGCATCCTTAACATATCCAAATGGTTATTTTATAATAGCTCATCACCTAGAGAAGGGCAAAAAGATACAGTTGAGTCCTATAAAAGTTCTTCATAACATGAAACCACTGAAGATGGGTATTTGAGAGGGAAAAAAAAAATGTTTAAGCGGGCGTGGTGGCACATGCCTGTAATTCCAGTGGCTCAGGAAGCTGAGATAGGAGGATCACAGGTTCAAAGCCAGCCTCAGCAGTGGTGGGGTACTAAGCAACTCAGTGAAACCCTGTCTCTAAATAAAATACAAAATAGGGCTGGAGATGTGGCTCAGTGGTCCAGTGCCCCTGAGTTCAATTCCCAGCATACCGCCCCTTTAAAAAAATCTCCTTTACTTTAATCAGGGCCTACCCTAAATAAACTTGTTTCCTTTCACTAACTTCAGAGTCTTTCACTGAGCAGGGAGCAGCACAAATCTTTAAGTCCAGTCACTAATTAAAATGGAGTTATTTGACCTCTAGAAATGCCCATATTCTAGATTTTCTGATTATTTCCATGTGGTATTTCACATGTTCTTATGCTCCTGTAATTTCTATAAACTGATGATTAGGTAAGATTTCACTTTTTTTTTTGGCAAAGGTGGGCATCACAGGAGGCAGCATCAGGTTGTGTCTATTTTAGTGATATTAAATTGGTTCACAGACTTTGGCCTGATTCACCTATTTTTAAAGTTCCCCATGATTGATCTCCTAATGATTTTTATTACACCATCAATAATGTTTTCCTATAATATTATTTTCAGTGGAAGTTGTTAATATGCTATTTTATCATTTTTCTTTGTTTATTAGCCAAAATTTATTAAAAAGCACTCCATCCACTCTTAGTCCTGAGGTGATTTCTTATAAAAAATTTCTTACAGTATAGCAGGGCTAATATTTGGTTCTTTTGTTTATCAACTTCAGAAAAATGAGCTATTTTCATATAGAAGGCTAATGAGCTATATCTCTTTTGCTCACCTTAAATATAATTATGAATCATGGATTTAACATATTTGATGTTTTCCATGTATTGTAGCTTTTCTTTTCATTTATTTATTTATTTATGCTCACACATGTCCTTTTAATCTGGTATCATCTCTCAGGCCCAGAAGAAAAAACATCCCCCTTTCCCTCCGTCATTCCCTTCCAAGGTCCCCAATCAGGTTCCATGAATCCATAGAGGGTTACATTTAGTGATGAGCTGGGGTCTTAAGACTTGAGAAAGAGTCAGATTCCAGAAGTCCCAAGTCTTGGAGGGCTTCCAGTAGCTGTTCCTGGGCAGCACCAATAAAGGAATTCTCCAGGAAGGCAGGCAAGCCTCCCATGCCATTGCCACAGCTTCCAGCTGCTTTAGGGTCAGGCGCTTGACGGAGAAATGGGCCACCATGCGAGATCTGGCCCTGTTGTATGAGCTCCAGTAATCAGTACGCTCCATGCAGAAGGCAGACATGGCTTCATCAAGCTCCTCCTCATGCAATTCTCGGTTCAGTCCGTCCTCCAGGCTGCTGCCCTGCATGTCCACAAAGCCGCCTGGGAAGCCCAGGCGTCCATCAAAGTGCATCTGCATCAGCAAGGCATACTGCAGCGGGATGCATCCCTGGGTCGGCACGTAAAGCAGAGGGTGGAAAGCATGCCTTCAGCAGGACCCCAAAGCCTGGGCCTTGGCCAGCTCCACCTTGTGGCCCCCAGGTCATGGCTGGAAGATCTCTCTTCCTCTGTAGCTTTTCTTTTTAATGCTCACATTGTCTCATTGCCTTTTTTTTTTTTTTTGGTGGGGGTTGGGGGGTACTAGGAATTAAACCTAGAAGTGATTTACCACAGAGCTACATCCCCAGGCCATTTTATTTTTATTTTGACACAGGATTTTTCTGAGTTGCTTAGGGTGGCCTTGAATTTGCTATCCTCTTGTCTCAGCTTTCTGAGTTGCTGGGATTACAGGCATGTGCTGCCATGGGGGCTCTCCCATTGCCATTTTTTTAAAGTATTTAGTTTTTAGTTATAGATAGACATAATATCTTTATTTTATTTTTATATGGTGCTAAGGATGGAATCCAGTGCCTCACACATGTTAGGTGAGTGCTCTGCCTCTGAGCCACAACCCTGGCCCTCCCATTGCCAATTTTTGACCCCAAGTGCTGAGTCTTTTTTCCTTTAGGAATTGTGGAACCAGTAACAAGACCAAGCATCACTTAAGCAGTGAAGGAGACTTTTATTATTGACAAGAACAGAAGTAGGACATAAACTTACAAATCAACTTCCCACCCCTTAGGGATTGGGGTTATAAATATAGGGTAAAAAAAAATGAAAGGTTGGCAACTTTTGACCCTGTCTCAAAATAAAAAAATAAAAAGGGCTGGGGATGTAGCTTGGTGGCAGAGCCCTTTCCTAGCATGCAGGAGACCCTGGGTTTGACCCCCCAACACTGAAAAAGCAAAACAGAGGTAAGGGAAGGCATATTACTGCCTTTTTTGGGAATGGGTGGAGATTTGGGGGGAATTTTGGCATTATCTCTTTCTGATCCTTTTATGATTTTTTCCATTTGTCTTGCCAGTTATCAATTGTCTGGATGGTAGGAGGAAGTGTCTTTTAAAGCATACACCAAAAAGTTTGTCTGAAGGTCATTCTGTCAGCCATCTTAGATCGATCCAGTTTTAGCTAGTCTATATGAAGAGGAACTTCTGACCTTCATGCATCCTGTTCTGAAAGATAAGCAAGACTAGGGTGGGATAGAAATTCTGCTGTTATGGAGACAATACAAGATTAGGGCTGCAGGACACCATCTTTAGCCAATTGAACTTTCTTCAGGTTGGGTCCTGATTCATTTTGACAGGATTAAATAGCAGTCTTTGATAGCATTCTTATTTTTTGGTACAATATAGTATACTACGCTCATTCTACATATTCATGCTCTGGCTCTGAAACCAGCCATTTCTTCATTAAAGATTGTTCCTTTTAATGGGCTATTTGGAGACCACAGTCTGGATGCTATGAATGCATATTGCAATGGATTGATCATTGTTTTTAATTCTTTCCAAGTGGTTGCTTAGGAAATCATTTGTATGCGTGTGTTGTAGATGAACACAATACATTTATTTATTTATTTATTTATTTATTTATTTTTATGTGGTGCTGAGAATTGAACCCAGTGCCTCACACATGCCAAGCAAGCGTTCTGCCATTGAGCTACAATCCCAGCCCCCAGATACATTATTTAAAAAAAAAAAAAAACTTTTAAAAATATTTTTTAGTTTTAAGTGAATACAATATCTGTATTTCATTTTTATGTGGTACTGAGAATGGAATCCAGTGCCTCATGCATGTCAAATGAGCACTCTACCACTGAGCCATAACCCCAGCCACTCCAGTACATTATTTTTAAAGAAAAAGTAGGCTATGGTTCATATTGATGCTTATAATTAAAATTTACATTAGTAGAATTGCTAATAATTTTTTATATTTTTATTTCTTTGCCTTTATGTACTTTTTAATATATATAGATGAAATAATATGATTATAATTTACATGAAAATAATGTAGCATGTGTGTACATGCCAGGAGAAGTTGTTTTAGGAGGTGGATAATAGACAAAGAAAGATTGGCCATGAATTGATAATTTTTAATTCTGGGTGTATGGTGGATACATGAATGTTTATTGTGTTATTTTCTCTCCTTTTGGGTATATTTTTCGTTTTCAATAATAAATTGGATTTGTATTGGAATCTTGTTAAATATATAGAATTACTTGGTAGAAATGGACTTTTTTCCATTTACTGCATATTACTGTATAAAAAGATCATTTAAAAAAATACAAATAATTAAGCTCGGTGTGGTGGCACACACTTGTAATCCCAGCAAATTGGACAGCCGAGGAAGGAGGATCATAAGTTTGAGGCCAGCCTCAGCAACTTAGTGAGATCCTGACTCAAAATAAAAATAAAAAGGGCTGGAGATGTAACTCTTTCTCCCATTCTCTTGTCAGCCTATTTTAGCTTCTCAGTTATTGCTGATTGATCAGCAAATGTAAGATAAAATCTTACTATTTTATTTTTTACTTTTTAGTACTAGGGATTGAACCCAGGGGTACTTTACCACTGAATGACATCGCCAACCTTTTTAGTTTTTACTTTGAGACAGGTTCTTGCTAAATTGCTTAAGGCCTCCATAAGTTGCTCTTGAACTTGAGATCCTCCTGCTTCAGCCTGCCAAGTTCCTGGGATCACAGGTGTGCACTATCACACCCGGCTTCATATTACAGAATAATAGAAGTAGAGCGACTGGGATATTTAAATCCCCTGTGACATGGGGGCCAGTCTCTAATCTTTGGGAAGTGGGGCAGTTTGAGCTCGCTCTGCTCATCTTTTCAGATTACTGGTTTGTTGTCTAAGCAAAAAGGAGTAATTTTGGTGAAACAGAATTATGAAAAAGCACTGTAGGATGGGGCTGGGGATGTGGCTCAAGCGGTAGCGCACTCACCTGGCATGCGTGCTGCTCGGGTTTGATCCTCAGCACCACATACAAACAAAGATGTTATGTCTGCTGAAAACTAAAAAATAAATATTAAAAAATTCTCTCTCACTTTCTCTAAAAAAAAAAAAAAAGAAAGAAAGAAAGAGCACTGTAGGAAAAGAACACTTTGGAGTTAAACAGACAGATTTGAATAAAATGCTTTACTGCCAGATGCGGTGATGTACATCTGTAATCCCAGCAACTCAGGAGGCTGAGGCAGGAGGATGGAAATTCCACTTGCATTTATATTGAAATCTTGGTAAAGCACCCCTGGGTTCAATTCCTAGAACCAAAAAATTTTAAAAATAAATAAAACAGCTTTACCATAACATGTTAACATAATTGACCCTCTTTGAATCTCACTCAGTTTCTTCATCTGTAAGACAGGAATAGGAACAATTTCTATTTAGGGTGCTGTGAGGATTAAATGGAATTATGAATGTTAATCTGGCACAGACAAGGTACCATCCATTGCTTTTTATCCACTGCTACACGTAATTGAATGTTTGTCATATCATATTTGGAAATAATAACAACATTTAGTATTTGTTGAGTACCTAATGTATACCACACAGTAAACTTACATGGGTCTTGTTTAGTCTTCACAAAACTCTGTGAGATATGTATTATTACCTATTTTATGAGAAAAACTGATGCAAAAAAAATTAAGTAGCTTGTATGGGAGTATGTATTAGGCAGTAATTTGGGATGATATATATTTTATATCTTTCAAAATAATCAGGTTTGGGCTAGGGTTGTGGCTCAGCGGTAGAGCACTTGCCTAGCATGTTCGAGGCTCTGAGTTTGATCCTTAGCACCACATGAAATAGATAAATAAAATAAAGGTATTGTGTGCAACTGCAACTAAAAAAAAATAATAAATATTTTAAATAATGAGGCCTATATTTTGTTATGATGTCAGAGATTAAGGGAAACATGATGAATCAGAAATAAAATGTTAAAAACTGGTATTTTAAAAATTTATCTGAAATATTTGTGTTATTAAGAGAATATCTCCATTGAGTGAGAGCATCACAACTTGGGTAAAACCTTTGCTATTTCAGTTGCAGCATTTTTCTAATGGTAAATGAACAGTTTTCCAGTTTTAGTACCATAATGGAAAGTGGTTATCTGGTTTCCACAGGGTCGGAATCTGGCAGATCTTCGCCGTAGCCAGTCCCGGGGCACATTCACCATTAGCACTACTCTTCGCCTGGGTAGGCAGATTCTGGAGTCCATTGAAAGTATCCATTCAGTGGGATTCTTGCACCGAGACATCAAACCGGTAGGGGACTTTTCCTGCCTTAGTAGAGAAGGAATTTTTTTTAGTACTCTTGGTGTTATAATGGAACACAATAAATTACAAATGCAGTCTTCTGTATTTGCTATGGTTAAATACAAAGGAATATTTTTATTTCTGTGGACACCTAGAAGCAAAAATGTAACTTACCTCTTAGTTTTTCTTGAAGTTATAATTACAAACCACAACTAATTTCAAGAGCTTTTCTCATACCATGAAAATATTACTTGCCAGACAGGTGTGGTGGCACTTGGTTGTAATTCCAGCTATTTGGGAGGCCAAAGCAGGAGGAATGCAAATTTGAGGCCAGCCAGTGAGACCCTGTCTCAAGGTAAATTTTATAAAAGGGCTAGGGATGTTGCTCACTGGGAGAGCACTTGCCTAACAGGTGTGAGACCCTGGGTTCAATCCCCACTATCCTTCCTCACAACATAACAGATGTTTCTTACCGTCAAATTAAAAATAATTTATGTTTGACTGATATTATTATGTGTTAACATTGCAAATTACTCAACCTTAAATCTAAATCAATAGTTATTCTTTGGATCTCCCCATGATATTGATTTAAAAATATATGTATTTTGCTTTTAGTTGTTCACATTGTTTTCTCCATTTTTCAAGCAGAAATTGTATTTATAAGAAATCAGAATATTCTCTTAAAGACTATTTTTCTTCTGAGTGCTGCTATTTCTATTTTTCTTAGAAATTGTGATTTCCATCCTGAAATAATGTTTTTGCTTTTTCCTTTGGGATGTTTTATTGATCATGAGGGGAAATGACCCACTGCTGGTGTATTTTATTTACTGTAAAAGTATCCTGTAGTTGAAAAGTATAACCATCTGTTGTTATATGATTTCTAAAATTAAATAGTTTACAGGAAAACACCAAATTGACATAATAGAGTCAGATTTAATGTTATGTAACATTTCTCCTCAGCCTCAAGTCATTATTTGAGAAGCCTAATGATTGAAGAGTTTCCATATTAATCATAAGGTTCCATAAGTACTTTTAAAGGAAATTAACAATTCTATAAAAGTGTGGAATTTTACCTTATTTATAAATTCATTTTCACAAATTTAGGATCCTTAAACATTACATTGTTTTTCTTTAAGGAAAGAATGCAAAGTATATTTTCCTGAAGTCTGAAATTCAGCTTTATGACGCTAATAGGAAATTCTTTTAAATTTCTGAGCTATGTTTGTTTTCTGCCCGCCCCCCATTTCTACTTTTAAAAAATAGGGTTGGGTGGGTGCAGTGGCACATTCCTGTAATCCCAGTGATTTGGGAGGATCAAAAGTTTTGAGGCCAACCTCAGCAACCTAGCAAGGCCCTCAGTAACTTAGTGAGATCCTGTCTCAAAATCAAAAATCAAAAAGGACTGGGGATGTGGCTCAGTGGTTAAGTGCCCTTGGTTTCAATTCCTGGTACAAAAAAATGGTATGGTATGGACCAGGTGCGGTGGTGCATACCAGTAATCCCAGCAACTCAGGAGGCTCAGGCAGGAGGATCACAAATTCAAGGCCAGTCTGGGCAACTTAGTTGCCCAAATGAAAAATAAAATAAATAAAAAATAAAAAGGATTGAGGGGGAAAAAAACACTAAGGAGTTAGTTTATCATTTAAGTAGTTATTTAGATTACAATTCAAATAATTTAAAGGGTTTTTTTTTGTTTGCTTTGTTTTTTGTTTTTGCAGTCCTAGGGATTGAACCCTGAGGTGCTTTACCACTGTGCTACATCCCTACATCCCTGTCCTTTTTTTTTTTTTTTCCTTTTTGAGATAGTCTAAGTTGCTGAGACTGATCTCAAAGATTACAATTTTGTAATTTTTGTAATCCTCCTGCTTCAGCCTCCCAAGTAGCTAGGACTACAGATATCTTAAGGAATTTAGAGTTCTGAACTCAGTTAAATCAGTATTATATTGTGTGTAACTTTATACCGTTGCTTAAATTGTTTTTTGTCCAAAGATTATCTGATGCTAGGCATTAATAGAACCAGCAACTAAATTATGTATTAATATGTAGTAAACATCATTAGAATAGTGTATTTAGAACATGTTTCAGATTTTAATAGATTAAGAATTAGAAAGGTAAAATGTATGAAGTAAATATTATATGAATATGTATATTTCCTTCTTTATTTTTCTAGTCAAACTTCGCCATGGGTCGTTTTCCTAGTACATGTAGAAAGTGTTACATGCTTGATTTTGGCTTGGCTCGACAATTTACCAATTCCTGTGGTGACGTCAGACCAGTAAGATTTTTCATATTACTATTAAATATTTGATAATTAGCCTATTATTTATAGTATTCTTCTTTTAAAGAAATGATAATTATGTATCAGAAAGAATGTCATTTAGCTCTGGGATGTAGCTCAGTGGAAAAAAATAGCATTTGCTAAGAAATAGCATGTAGACTTTATGATTACATCATAGACAAATTAAGAAGTTTTATCATTGAAAGTCATTGTTTTAAAGTAATGTATATTCTAGGCAGATTCAGAATGGTCTGATAGTAAGAACATATATTATCCCTTTGGGATTAGAGGTCTTTTTTGCAATCTGATGCCTTTCCTATGTGCTGCAATTCTTCTGCTTCAATTATTACTGCACTGTTCAATTTCAGAATTTATATTTGGTTTTCTTTCTTCATGTTCCCTATTTAATGTGACATTATCATCATAATTTACTTCTCTAATTAAGCTTTTCTTTAGTTCTATGAATATATTTGTAATGGCTGCTTTGAAAATCCTCATGTTGAACCCAGTACTCTCACAGGCTTTTTTTTTGGGGGGGGGGTCCACTTTTTTCCCCATTCATGGGTCATACTTTCCTGAATCTTTGCATGGCTGGTGATTTATTGTTGGAAACTGGACATTTTCAATTTTAGGCCTGAAAGGATTATTACTGAAGGCACAACAGCATGATAAGAGAGAAACAGCATGATAAGGGTGAAAAGATAACAGTGTAGAGAATTTTTGCTAAACTGACCTACAGGACTCTTGCTAAAACTGGACTAAGTAGGAACAACAAGTGTGCCTCCAGCTCTGGGCCTATTTGAGAAGAGATGTCAGAGGAGCTTTTCCAGAGTTAGGTCAAGAAAGAAAGTCTTTGTCAGAGGCAGAATGCAAGAAGGGCACTTCTGCCTCTCCAGCTTCACCAGCTCAGGACTTAGCCTCCTCATCAACAAGCACTGGGGATAAGAAGAAAAATGCAGAAGTCTTGCTCCTTCAAGAACAAAAGCCCTCAGTCTGAGAACTGAGAAAGGAGGTTAGCTCTAGCTTCTTGGCTACAGAAGTCTGCAGGGGCTTACCCTAGTTGAGCCAGGATAGGGAAAGGAGCAGTCTTGGTGCAAATGCCACAGATGCTTACCTTTCTTGCAAGTTTTTAGTAAAATAACTAGAGTGAAGGCCCAAATGAAGGCTTGACCTTTCTTACAAGTTATTTTACTTTCTTATAAGTTTTCCTGAAAAGATGTTTCCTCATTTGTTTGCCTTTAGGACTATTTCTACAGGGTTTAAATGATTGTTTTTAAAATGTTTCCTAGTGTTACTGAGAAGTGGGTCAGTCGAGCTCCTTACATTGTCATGGCGACACTCAATCTCCTACTGCAATTCTTCTGATGTTTACTTTCAACTTTCCTTTAAATTTGGTTATTGATTGTGATTAGTTTTCATTTCTGTTAGTTTACTTGCACAAAAGTTAAAAAAAACACTAGATTTTATTGGGGCACCTATCTAATAATAGTTTTATACATAAATGCAAATTGTAATTAAAGTAGAGACACACGAGGAACTTAAGTGTCTCAAATTATGGGAACCTTTCCATCTACAGAGACAGTCTTGCATTTTTTAAAGGTCTTACATTAATGGATAAGAAGGCAGATAATAAACAGATTTTTATGTGACTTATTAAATTCAAGTATATATTTCTATTCTGATGATCAGATTTTATTTTTTTCCCCTCAGGTTTTAGGTTTTTTGTTTTTTCTGGTATTGAGGTTTGAACCTGGGGCTCTCTACTACTGTGCTTCATCCTAGCCCTTTTTATTTTTAAATTTTGAGACAGGATCTTACTAAACTGCTGAGGCAAGCCTCCTACCTTGGCCTCCTGACATTCCTTGCTGGGAGTATAGGAATGTGCACTGCACCTGGCTCAGTTTTGGTTTTTAGAACACTGCTAAATTATTGTTTATTCATTCATAAAATATATTTAGTGAATACATATTACATGTGAAGCATGTATCTAGATGCTAGAACCACAGTAGTGAACAAGAGCAAACAAAATCATGGATCTTTATGGAGGTTATATTTTAGCGACTAAGATAGATAATTTTATATAGAAATGCTACGAAGAAACGAAAAGCTGAATATTGACATAGAAAGTGATAGATAGTGAGGATAAGAGACTATTTTTGAAGTATAGATTAGAAAAGACCTCTAAGAAGGTATTGAATTAAAAATTGAATGAAAAATGAGATGAACCATATGAATATCTAGAGGGAGAATGTTCTAGGCAGAGGAAATAGCAAGTGCAAAGATACTCTGAGGTATAATAAGTAAACATGTTTAAGGAAGGCAGGAATGCCACTGTGACTATAGCATAGTAAAGAAAGAGTATGTAGAGAGAGACAGATTGAAGAAGCCAACAGACCCTAGATTATGTATGACTTTTAAAGAGATGGATTGTAGTCTAAGAATGATAGGAAGCTTTAACAAAAATTTCAGGGGTAATTACTTAATCTGTTACATGGCCTGTTAATGAGCTAATGCTTCCTTCTCCCACTTACTCAGCAACTTGAGCCCTCACTCTGGTTATTTTACTAAGATTTGTGTGACCATGTTGAACTTGTTTGGGTTTCTTCTGAAAACACGCTGAACTTTCTCTTGGCCCTTAGTTGAACTGTTTATATGGCTTCTGCTGATGTTCTTCCATAATTTTATATATCTTAAAAGGGTCATTGGTATGATACCTTATAAAAGTGAGCTTGAAACCATCAATAACTTCTTAAAGAAAATCTCATTTTTTTTTAAAATTTTTATTAGTTATTGATAGACCTTTATTTATTTATTTATTTATTTTTAAAAGAGAGAGTTTTAATATTTATTTTTCAGTTTTCGGCAGACACAACATCTTTGTTTGTATGTAGTGCTGAGGATTGAATCCTGGCCGCACGCATGCCAGTTGAGCGCACTACCGCTTGAGCCACATCCCCAGCCCAAGAAAATCTCATTTTAGATGATTAAAATATTTGTGCTAAAAAAAGATTTGAGGGCTGGGATTATAGCTCAGTGGTACAGTCTTGCCTAGCATGCATGAGGCACTGGGTTCAATCCCCAGCAACACATTGGGAAAAAACAAAACAAAACAAAACAAAAAACACAAACTAAATAAAGGTATTGTGTCCATCTACAATTGCAAATATTAAAAAAAAGAGATTTGAGTAGATATATCATCAAAGAAGAGATACAGATGACAAATAATGATATTCACCATCATTAGTTATTAGGTAAATGCAAGTTGAAACCACTGTGAGATACCACTATACACCAATTAGATGATTAAAACACCCCCCCCAAAAGAAAAAAAGACGAATGCTGAGTACTCATGAGGTTGCCAGGCGCCCTTTAAATTTTTTTTTTTTTTAAATTTTGAGACAGGGTCTGGATAAATTGCTTAGGTTGACCTTGAACTTGTATCCTCCTGCCTCAGTCTCCTCCAAGTATCTGGGATTGTAGGCATGCATCACTGCACATGGCAGGCTTATATATCTGTAAGATAAATTTCTAGAAGTGAAATTGCTGGGTCAAGGAGAAGATACACATTTGCAATTTTGATAAATATTAGTAAATTGCCATCAACTAGAGAAGTTTTAAGAGATTGCCTTTTCTTTTTTTTTAAATATACATTTATTTTATTTATTTATTTTTATCTGGTGCTGAGGATCGAACCCAGGGCCTCGAATGTGCTAGGCAAGCACTCTACCACTGAGCCACAACCCCAGCCGAAGAGACTGCCTTTTCAAAAACCAATAAAATGCTGCCTAGTCATAAGACTTTTTCTTCTTCCCTCCTAGTAAATGGAATTAATCCTTACTACTTCTGAGCTTTTGTAGTTGTACTTTGCTTTGAATTAGAATTATTTGAATATATTGAACTATTTGCAGTTCCCCAATGGGGTTTGAGTTGCTTTACTACATTAAATATAAATAAGGTGATTGAATTTCTTTGACTTGGTATTATTTCTTTGATTAGTTACATTAAGATTTATCTAAACAGCTGATCTCTGTTCAACTGGATTTCAGTCTTAGCAGAAGTCAGGTCAGAGCTAGGTCAATGATACTTGGAAATGGGAAGAATCTCCTGGCCTTATCTTGGTTAGAATCCATCATAGGGAAATCTAGTTGCCTAATTAAACTGGGCATGAGGTTACAGAATGTGGTAATAGATCCAGAGATTTTCATCCTGCCAATTATTAGAATGAAAATAATTGAACAAAATTGCATGCTACAAAAAACAGTTTTTGTGTTAGCTGAGGGCTATGTAAGTTAATGAACAAAAATAATACAACCTTTGCTGGGCGTGGTGGCGCATGCCTGTAATCTCAGCAGCTCAGGAGCCTGAGGCAGGAGGATCAAGAGTTCAAAGCCAGCCTCAGCAAAAAGCTAGATGCAAAGCAACTCAGTGAGACCCTGTCTCTAAATAAAAATAATAAAATAAAATAAAAAATAGGGCTGGAGATGTGGTTCAGTTGTCAAATGTCCCTGAGTTCAATACCTGGTGCCCAAGAGAAAAAGAAAAAGAAGAAAAGAAAAGAAAAATACAACCTCTGAAATGTTATTTACTGAAAACTATTGATAGTAGCCTTTCATATATCCTTTTAGGTGTTTTTCTTCTAGAAAGAGAAATCTTTGACCTCAAGAGTTTCATTAACCAAGTTGGACTATTAGATATTGATCCCTCCCTCCCTCCCTTCCTTCCTTTCTTCCTTCCTTGGTGTTGCTAGGAATTGAGCCCAGAGCCTCACACATGCTATGCCAGCACTTTACCACTGATCCATATCCCTAGCCCAAGATATTCTTGTTACTCATGTTGTAGGAAAATGTTGAGATCTACTAACTATGATTGTCAATAACTGGCAGCTAAAACAGTGAAGGAGATTTTAAGAGATTGCAGGAACTTTTGATTACTAAGACATGTTATTAGAGATTATTTTGAAATAAAGTCTTGAAAAAGTATTTAAAGAGAAAAGAAATGAGAATAGACAACCAGCTTGAATAGATTAAATATAGATTACAAAAATGAGTAAATGGAGGAAGAACACTTCAATTGTTTACTTTACTCTTATGCTATAGCATATGACCAAAGTGATTCTAATAAATGAGAATTATCTTTTTTTTTTTTTTTGCCCCTGCCAAGTTGCTGGGGATTGAACCCAGAGCCTTGAGTATCCAGGCAAGCAGTCTACCACTAAGCTATATCTCTAGCCCAGGATTTTAAAAATAACATTTATTGTAGTCTTTTTCTTTTTTTTTTTTTTAATATTTATTTTTTAGTTTTCGGCGGACACAACATCTTTGTTTGTATGTGGTGCTGAGGATCGAACCCGGGCCGCATGCATGCCAGGCGAGCGCGCTACCGCTTGAGCCACATCCCCAGCCCCAATTGTAGTCTTTTTCTAATAAAAGTAATACATTGAGGAAATTTTGAAATTATTGGGGAAAAAATCCACTAACAAAAATGATTGGCTGTGATCCTTTTCAAGTTTGTCAGTTTTCATATTGAAATATAGTGCTATCTATGACTCTTCAGGGCACTGACTTGATCCCTATAAAGCAGTAGAATTATTTTAAGTTGAAAAATCTTACTTTGATGCCTGGTTTTATTGCTTACTGAGATTCAGAGACTGTTTCTATGTTTGTAAAATGAGCTGGACAGAGTTTTCACAAAGAGGTAATGAAAGAAGATAGGCAATAAATTAAAATATAAACAGACAATATGGTAAAATTATAAATAAAATTGATTTCAGTTAGTAAAAGGTGTTATTAAAAATATAGCAGAATATGATGCAGCTAGGCAAGGTGGTGCATGATTGCAATCCCAGCAACTTGGGAGACTGAGGCAGGAGAATCACAAATTTAAGGTCAAAGAAGAGAGTAGCACTTAAGCAGAGTCTTTTCTATGGAATAGAAGAGATAGCCATGGGAGGCATGCAGGGAGATGACATTTTAAATAATAACAAGTGCAAAGTCTTGAGCTAGAAAGAAAACGGTGATAGAAGAAAACTATAGTAAATCTGTTGTGGAAGAAGGCAAGTGCTAGATTATGGAAATTCTTGTAGGCTAAATAAAGTGTTTGGACTTTATTCAAAGTTGCACTCCTCAAGGGCCAGCATCAGGTATTCATGTTTTCCTTTATTCCCAGTACTTGGTACATACTAAGTAACCAGTAATTTGAATTTTTATTGTGTAAGTTGCATACATAGGTAAGGTACAAATTGCCACTATCTTTGGATTACATTTGAATGAAATAGCCAAGATATAAAAAAGTTGGCATCTGAGGTTTTTCCTTGTGGTCTTTTTTTTAAATATTTATTTTTTAGTTATAGTTGGACACAATACCTTTATCTTATTGATTTATTTGTGGTGCTGAGGATCGAACCCAGGGCCCCAAATTTGCTAGGCAAGAGCTCTACTGCTGAGACATAACCCCAGGCCTTCCTTGTGGTCTTACTATATATATTTATAATCAGAGCCTGTTATTACCATGATGTTGGCATCATTCTGGTATATGAAAACATTTAATATTTTCTGAATGTGCAGATTTGCATATAAGTCATAAATGCCTTTGTGTGTGTGTGTGTGTGTGTGTGTGTGTGTGTGTATGTGTTAGGGAATCCAACCTAGGGCTTTTTACTGCTGAGCTACATCCCTAGTTCAATGCCAACAAATTTTAAAATGAAAGTAGAAAAAAAAAGAACTGAAATAAAATTAACAAAAACATCAGTTTTTTAAAAGGTGTGATTTAGAAATACTCTAATTTTCTATAATTTCATAACAGAAAGTTATAGTGTTTTATTGTGATGGTAATGTACAAGTATTCTCCATGTTTTTATTGGCTCAGGTGTACTAAACTGTTGCTATTTGAAGTTGATTTATTATTTTTGCTTGGCTTTGTTATAGCCTCGAACTGTGGCAGGCTTTCGAGGGACAGTTCGTTATGCATCAGTCAATGCTCATCGGAACAGGGTAAGTATCTGAACCAGAGTCATGTCTGTGTAAGAATGCTTATGGCTTGAATCAGATTACTTCTTCACATTATAGTACAAAGGTATAGAAAGTGCTTGAGAACAGGAGATCCCTTTTATAGCTGTAAATCTACCTGAATGCTAGTTCTAATTCACTTTTTGAGTGGCGTTAATGGTAAAATAGTTCATAATACTGATGAATGGTAAGGTGTACAATGGATAAAAGCAGCTAATTGGAAAATAAAATTGGAGCCAAGTGAGGTGGCCATTGCCAGGGACTGGGTAGGCTGAGGCAGAATGATTGTGAGTACAAGGCCAGCCTCAGTAACTTAGCAAAGCCATTTAGTGAGACTGTGTTTCACCTAAGCCATTTAGTGAGACTGTGTTTCAAAATAAAAACTAAAAAGAGTTTGGGATGTAATTCAGTTGGTTAAAGGCCCCTGGGTTCAATCTCCAGTATGAATAAATAAGATAAATAAGGTTCTAAATGCTTCTTTCTCTATGACCCTGATTTGATAATTGTTTAAAAAAAATACATTCCATTTCTATTTTTATTGCTGTTTCTTAATCATAAACTTTTAATATAGTTAATGTCCAGACAATACTTGTTATTTTAAAACACTTGAACTCTAGTCACTGTTTTATTGATGTGTTCTACATTTTAATCCTTTGTTAATATTTGCTTTAGTTCTTTGAAGAAATTATTTTACTCTCTTCTTGTTCAGTAATTACTATTGAGAAAATCTTGGTCAATTCAATTGTTGCTTTGTATTTGAATACTTTTGACACATCTCTTCTTTGGTATCCTGTGGATATACTAAATGAGTCTATATTTGAATTATTAAGTATTTATTCTTTTTTTTTTAATTGGTTGTTCAAATCATTACAAGGCTCTTGACATATCATATTTCAAACATTAGTTTCAAGTGAGTTATGAACTCCCATTTTTACCCCAAATACAGATTGCAGAATCACATCGGTTACACATACACATTTTTACATAATGCCATACTAGTAACTGTTGTATTCTGCTATCTTTCCTATCCTCTACTATCCCCCCTCCCTCCCATTTCTCTTTTTATCCCGTCTACTGTAATTCGTTTCTCTCCTTGTTTTTTTTCCCCCTTTCCCCTCACAACCTCTTATATGTAGTTTTTTATAACAATGAGAGTCTCTTTCCATTTCCATGCAATTCCCCTTTTCTCTCCCTTTCCCTCCCACCTCATGTCTCTGTTTAATGTTAATATTTTCTTCCTGCTCTTCCTCCCCACTCTATTCTTAGTTGCTCTCATTATATCAAAGAAGACATCTGGTATTTGTTTTTTAGGGATTGGCTAGCTTCACTAAGCATAATCTGTTCTAGTGCCATCCATTTCCCTGCGAATTCCATGATTTTGTCATTTTTTAATGCAGAATAATACTCCATGGTGTATAAATGCTACGTTTTTTTAATCCATTCATCCATTGAAGGGCATCTGGGTTGGTTCCACAGTCTAGCTATTGTGAATTGTGCTGCTGTGAACATCGATGTGGCAGTATCCCTGTAGTACACTCTTTTAAGGTCTTCAGGGAATAGTCCGAGAAGGGCAATAGCTGGATCAAATGTTGGTTCCATTCCCAGCTTTCCCAGGAATCTCCATACTGCTTTCCAAATTGGTCGAACCAATTTGCAGTCCCACCAGCAATGTACAAGAGTACCCTTTTCCCCACATCCTCGCCAGCACTTGTTGTTGTTTGACTTCCTAATGGCTGCCAATCTTACTGGAGTGAGATGGTATCTTAGGGTGGTTTTGATTTGCATTTCTCTGACTGCTAGAGAAGGTGAGCATTTTTTCATGTACTTGTTGATTGATTGTATGTCCTCCTCTGAGAAGTGTCTGTTCAGGTCATTGGCCCATTTGTTGATTGGGTTATTTGTTGTCTTATTGTCTAATTTTTTGAGTTCTTTGTATACTCTGGATATTAGGGCTCTATCTGAAGTGTGAGGGGTAAATATTTGTTCCCATGATGTAGGCTCCCTATTTACTTCTCTTATTGTTTCTCTTGCTGTGAAAAAACTAATAAATGAATTCAGCAAAGTGGCAGGATATAAAATCAACACACACAAATCAAAGGCATTTCTGTATATCAGCGACAAAACTTCTGAAATGGAAATAAGGGAAAACACTCCATTCACGTTATCCTCAAAAAAAATAAAATACTTGGGAATCAACCTAACAAAAGAGGTGAAAGATTTATACAATGAAAACTACAGAACTCTAAAAAGAGAAGTAGAAGAAGATCTTAGGAGATGGAAAAATATACCCTGTTCATGGATAGGCAGAACTAACATCATCAAAATGGCGATATTACCAAAAGTTCTCTATAGGTTTAATGCAATGCCAATCAAAATCCCAATGGTATTGCTTGTAGAAATAGACAAAGCAATCATGAAATTCATATGGAAAAATAAAAGACCCAGAATAGCAAAAGCAATTCTAAGCAGGAAGTGTGAATCAGGTGGTATAGCAATACCAGACTTCAAACTATATTACAGAGCAATAGTAACAAAAACAGCATGGTACTGGTACCAGAACAGGCGGGTGGACCAATGGTATAGAATAGAGGACACAGAGACTAATCCACAAAGTTACAACTATCTTATATTTGATAAAGGGGCTAAAAGCATGCAATGGAGGAAGGATAGCATCTTCAACAAATGGTGTTGGGAAAACTGGAAATCCATATGCAACAAAATGAAACTGAATCCCCTCCTCTCACCATGCACAAAAGTTAACTCAAAATGGATCAAAGACCTGGATATCAAATCAGAGACTCTGCATATGATAGAAGAAAAAGTTGGTTCTGATCTACATATTGTGGGGTCGGGCTCCAAATTCCTTAACAGGACACCCATAGCACAAGAGTTAATGGCAAGAATCAACAAATAAGTATTTATTCTGTTTAGGATTTAATTGTACTTCTTCAATCCAAATTTCCTTGTCTTTCATTGATTCTTAGGTATTCCATCTTTCCCTTTCTCTGTATACTCTTTTCCTCAAATCTCTAAATTTATGTATGTTAAATCTTCTTACTATGTCCTCCATGCTTCTTAAATTTAATTTCGGGCTTTCATTGAGTTAGTTTCTGTCATTTTAGTTTTTATTTCTAGATGATCTTTTTCGATCCCTTTTCAAATCTGGTTGTTTGAATATTGTTTGTTTGTTGATAGAATATGTTTCTCATGACTTTGATTTCATTTTTTTCTTCTTCTTTTTCTTTCTTTCTTTCTTTTTTTTTTTTTTTTTTGGTAGCTGTACTGGGGATTGAACCCAGGGCATTCTGCCACTGAGCTATATCATCCCCCCACCCCCCGCCCTTTATTATTTTTTGAGACATTGTCTTGCTAAGTTGCCCAGTCTGGCCTTTAGCTTGGAATCCTCCTGCTTTAGCCTCCTGAGTCCCTGGGATTACCAGGTGTACCACTGCACCTAACTCATTTAAACATTTTAAAGTCTTGTTTCATATTCTGTGTCCTGTAATTCCATTTTCATACCTGCTGCTGGGTACTGAACCCAGAAGTGCTCTACCCCACTGAGTTACATCCCTAGCCTTTTAATTTTTTATTTTATTTTAGGTATTTATTTTCTCTTTCAGGTGCTGGGGATTGAACCCAGGGGTACTCTACCACTAAGCCACGTCACCAGTCCTGTTTTCCTTTGTTTATTTTGAGACAGGGTCTTGCTAAGTTGCTGAGGCTTGCCTAGAACTTGCCATCCTCCTGCTTGAGCTTCCAGAGCTGCTGAAATTAGAGGCATATGGGCTACCATGCCTACCTTAGGATATTCTTTATATAAAAAAATTCAATATGTAAATATTTCCATATAGATTGCTGTATAGCTACGTAGATACAAAGATATATTTACCAGACAGTTTTATGGGAAATTCATTTAAAATTTTACAACTTATAAAATGAAACACAATGGTTAGCTCTTCAACAATAATACACTCAGAAGAACTGGTAATGTAATGTGACTGAATTCTGTTTTGTTTATGAAGGAAATGGGAAGACATGATGACCTTTGGTCCTTATTCTACATGTTAGTTGAGTTTGTGGTTGGTCAGCTGCCTTGGAGGAAAATAAAAGACAAGGTAATTTTGAAAACAGTGATGTCAATTTTGATTCAGGAAAGAAAAAATTACTCTTTAGTAGGCATTTTATTGAAAATGTACTTACTGAACATTACATAACATGTATATGTATTTAAACATTCATAGTACCTCATTAACATGTATAATTTTTTGTTTTTCTGTGTCAATTAAAATGTCAATTTAAATTTAAAATCAAGAAAATACTTATACTTACATATAAAACTTAAAATCTTCAAGTATTTTTTCCTATATCTCAATATGTATATTTTTCTCATTGTGAGCTGATATAATTAATATTATTACTATTTTTTGTTTTGTTTTTTGGTAATACTAGGAATTAAATCCCAGGGGCACTCTACCACTGAACTACATCCCCAGCCCTTTTTATTTTTTTATTTTGAGAAACGGCCTTGCTAAATTGCTCAGGCTGACCTCAAACTTGAGAACCTCCTCCCTGACCTTTCTGAGTAACTGGGATTACAGTTACTATGTGCCACCCTGCTGGCTAATGTTATGACTTTTTTTTTTATGTTCATAGAGAAAAGACACTAATGTATCACTACAGTCATTGTTTTTGATTTGATTTATAGCTTTCCTTCTCAGTATTTTTTTTTCTTTTTGTGGTGCAGTGGGTGCTGCTTGGGTTTGAACCTAAAACATGTTGAGATATAAAACATGTTGAGCATGCTATATCACTGAACTATACCCCTAACCCTTCCTTCTTTTAATTTCACTGATTCTCTCTGTTTTCCTAAGTCAAGTGAACTTTTAGTTTTTAATTGTCACATTTGATATCAAAATTATGAATGTGTTGATAAGGAAAAATAGACTGGATTTAAGGTACTCTTTTGGAGATTATTACATTTGCTGATGCAGTATTCAGTGTTACTCTTGATTCTGCATAGTTTTTTTTTTCTTGCTTTAAAGCACTAGGCAGTAAGCTGTTAGTAAGAGCTCCATTCTTGCTTTATAATTACCTACTATCATATTCCCTTGTACATTCCCTTGAAATTATTACTAAGGGACTTGTACTGCTATTGCATAGCTGCCAAGAGAAATTGACTCTGGTTTCTTTTCTCTTTACTTCCCAGGAGCAAGTAGGCTCTATCAAAGAGAGGTATGACCATAGGCTCATGTTGAAACATCTCCCTCCAGAATTCAGCCTCTTTCTGGACCATATCTCATCTTTGGATTATTTTACAAAACCAGATTACCAGGTAACTATCTCTGTGAGTTCTGTGGGTTAATTCTTCTTTCTCTCTTAGTCTTTGTCTTCACTCATTGTAGCTTTGAAGATGTTATAAAATAAGTTTGGAGGGGACCCTAGAATAATACTGTTTTATGTAGTCTGAGAAATGTGATGAAATTAACTGATGATGAGTGTGGGTGTTTCTGTGTTTCTTCTGGATGAACCTACTTCATTTGTTTTGTACCAGATTTTACTGTTCCTGATGTAATTATCCTAGTGTATGGAACTGCCAGTCATTCAAATTATGTAAATTCTACAGCTTATCTGCTGAGAAGAAGGAAATGTCCAGCTAGATAATGTATCTGCCAAGGGCTTGAGGGCTGCTATGCTATGGGACACTAGTCAGTGTATTATTTTCTTAGAGCATCAGTTAATCAGGTGAATTTATTTGCACCTTCTAAGGATTGACTAGATTTATCACAAATTGCATCCCAAACTCCATCCAGCTATATTTCAGAAGATTCTGTTACTCTTAGGGAGAACTTGGTCAGGGATTAATGCAAAATACTTGCTGTCACTGAAAACATACATGAAACCACACATATATTAATTAATTAATAATAACAACATGTATTAGTATATCATTTTTATTTACAAAGGAAAACACAGATTTTGTTACCTGTTAATGGAAGTGCTCAATTCTTTTTTTTTTCCCCTCCAATAATGGGGATGGGATTCTGGCATCCTCTATCACTGAGCTATGCCCCCAGCCTTCTCACTCCCCCTATTTAAAAAGTTTTGATATAGGGTCTTGCTAAGCCTCAGCCTCCAAGTAATTGAAATTGTAAGTATGTGCTAACATGCCCAGCAGAAGTTTTAAATTCTAAAGTGGTATCAGTGACCAGTCAAGACACTAGGAATACTTATAACACAATGAATTTATTTGCACATAGTAATTATTTCTCTGTGAAATTGCAGCTTTGTAATAAGATATACAGGATTCAAAGGAGAGAGGCAACAATAACTTTGGGTTCTTCAGTGGGTATGCCTATTTGCATTATAAACTGTAAATAGACTGTCTACAAATTGAGAAAATACATTGTACTTGGGTTGTTTTGGAATGTTTCTTATATTGTCATTTTATTTCTGTTTTCTAAAATGTAGAGAATTTACATTACATTACTTTTAACAAAGTAATGAAATTATATCTGTTAGACTAGATTCAAGAGGAGATGAAAAATGTTCCAACTTGCCCATCTTGGATGCTAATAATTTTATTGACAAAGGTTGTTGAGAGTATAAGAGTTTAAGGATTTTGATCATGTTTGCTTTTTAGTTAGGCCTATAATCTAAAGAATACTATCATATTTACCAGCTAATGTTGGAAACTTACAACCAAGTTAGCAAATTATTATTTTCAAGTTTTTCATTTAGATATTCTGTTCTTTTAAAAAAAATGTACTCTTCATCATTATTATTAATTTTTTGTGGTGCTGGGGATTGAAACCAAGGCCTAAAATGTGCTAGGCAAGTACTCTACCACTGAGCTATAAACCTAGCTCATTTGGACAATCTTTAAGGAACTCTTCTATCACTTAATAACAGAACAAAGTATAATTATTTTCCTATGTTTAGAAGAGAGAAAGCAGGCATAACATTTTCTTTGTTTCATAGAATTTATAAATAATCTGGTTCTTTTGTGCTCTCTCATCTTTCAAAGCAATGAATGGGAACAGAAAACAGGTGGACAAGAGAATGATAACTGGGAAAAAGATATTGATGTAAATTCTGATGGCTGATATAAGTGAGACATCAGGTCCAAAAATGTCTAGGCTTGTCTTTTTTTTTTTTTTTGTAGTACTAGTATTTGAACCTAGGGCCTTGCACATGCTAGACAAGCATTCTACCGCTACGCAACCCCTCAGCCCTTCTTAAAATTTTTACTTTTGAAACAGGGTCTGTCTGAGTTGCCCAGGTTGTTCTCCAATTTGCAGTCCTCTGTCTCAGCCTTACAAGTAACTGGGATTATAGGTATGCACTGCTATGTATGGCAGAACTTTTCAGTTTCTTTTTTATGCTTCCCGCTCAGAACCTTGCTGTGGTCTTCATTTTGAGAAATATCACTCTACTCTGACTTTGAGTTCCCTTGTGCACTAATGATGTTTGTGTGTCTCATTTTACAGTTTAAAATTAATTGCTGAATTTGATTTTAATTACCATTCTTTCAAAATTTTAAATTCCTCATGAGACAACAACCAGCATAGTTAAAATCAATAACATCCTTCCTCAGCAATAAGTAAAAGGCATTACAGTGTTTAACATGACTGACTCCTAACTATATCAAAGAAAAATAGTGATATGTCTCAAGTTTGTATATTCTGAGCTAATACCAAAATAAATATGAATAATAAAAATTATCAACTTCCATTTTGAATCTTTAAAAATAATAATAAAGATTTTTTAAAGTGTTGAATTGGGAAGTTACATCAAGGTTATTTGTACTTAGTATTTATGTCTGAATCTGTCTTCCTAAACAGCTTTTAAATCTTGGAGAAACAATGATGTCTTATTTTTTTATTCCGTACTATACCTGGCACCCTGATTTTCAACAAACATTAGGTAAATTTAGTTGAATCTTAATTTAGACCTGTGTGTGGGAAATGTAAGAAAAATCTAAGTACAGCGAATACTATTTTCTGCTTGTTAAACTAAGGTGGAGTGCCGCAGTCTGGCTGGGCACAATTCAGGAGCCACTTGTCAAAAGAAACGAACTTTATTTTTAGAACACACACACCGTACCACACAGCTCTTCAGGAAAAACCTTCAGAGCCCAACTGCCACCACCGGCTTCCCACAAGCCTCTCTACCTCCCCCACTCCTCCTGCTCTTGAGGCCAATTGGCTGGGTCACGTGGGTGGAGCCAAAAAAGTCCCCCAATGAGCAGCTCCGTGGTCTGAAAGGGCGGGGAAACAGCCCAATGAGCATCACCGCAGAGGAGCCAATCAGTTGGCAGCTAGAAGTTGCTGGGGCTGCTGTGAGCCAATCATCAGCTGGCAGCTGGAAGTTTGCTGGCAGCTGGAAGTTTGCTGAGGCCCCTTCGGCTGTGGCTCTCAACAGTGGAGGTTTCAGAATTATAACCAAGATTAAAGCATTATCTTAAATATTTATCTTATTATAAATACTGTTTATTAGATTATGAAATATTATGAGACAAAATGTTGGACCCCAGAATCCACACAGATGATAAAATTGAATATAACTACACATGCAGGTGTATACACATGCGCGTGCACACACACACACACACACACACAAAACCACTAATGAATGCATTTAAAATAGGTGCGATTTGACAAGGTCTGTGGATTTTATTAAGATTGTTTTCCTGAGTTTGGTATTATACTTTGGTTATTTAGGTATTACTGTTTGGGGGAATTGGACGAAGGAACCTTTCTGAACTATTTTTGAAACTTAGAATGAATCTTTAATTATTTCATATTAAATGTTAAAGTTCTGGGCCAACATTTTCAGACATATAATAGTGACAAAACACTTCCATCTTATTTGGCCATCTTATAAGTAGGTCCTTTTAAAATCTTTAAAAATTTTTTTTATTCTAATTTGTTATATGATAGCAGAATGCATTACAATTCATATTACACATATAAAGCACAATTTTTCATATCTCTGGTTGTATTCAAAGTATATTCACACCAACTTGTGTCTTCATACATGTTCTTTGGATAATGATGTCCCTGTCATTCCATCATCATTTCTAACTCCATGCCTCCTCCTTACCCCTCCAAACCCTCCGCCCAATCCAAAGTTTGTCTATTCCTCCTATGCTCCCCTTCCTACCCCACTAGGAATCAGCCTCTTTATATCAGAGAAAACATTTGGCATTTAGTTTTTTGGGATTGGCTAACTTAGCATTATCATCTCGAACTCCATCTATTTACCTGCAAATGCTATGATTTTTTTCTCTTTTATTACTGAGTAATATTCCATTGTGTATATATGCCACATTTTTTTTATTCATTCATCTACTGAAGGGCATCTAGGTTAGTTAGCTATTGTGAATTGTGCTGCTATAAACATTGATGTGGCTGTGTCCCTGTAGTATGCTGTTTTTAAGACATTTGGGTATAGACCAAGGAGAGGGATAGCTGGGTTAAATGGTGGTTCCATTCCCAGTTTTCCAAGGAATCTCCATACAGCTTTCCATATTTGCTGTACCAATTTGCAGTCCTACCAGCAACATATGAGTTTGCCTTTTCCCCCCACCCTCTTGACAATACCTATTGTTATTTGTATTCTTAATAGCTGCCATTCTGACTGGAGTGAGATGAAATCTTCAAGTAGTTTTGATATGCATTTCTCTAATTGCTAGAGATGATGAACATTTTTCACATATTTGTTGATTCATTGTATATCATCTTCTGAGAAGTGTCTGTTCAGGTTCTTGGCCCTTTTATTGATTGAGTTATTTGTTTTTTTGGTGTTAGCTTTTTGAGTTCTTTATATACCCTAGAGAATAGTGCTCTATCTGATGTGGGAGGGGTAAAAATTTGCTCCCAAGATGTAGGCTCTGTATTCACCTCACGGATTGTTTCTTTTGCTGAGAAAAAAACTTTTTAATTTGAATCCATCCTATTTATTGATTCTTGATTTTAATTATTGCGCTATAGGAGTCTTATTAAGGAAATTGGGGCCTAATCTGACATGTCGGAGATTAGGGCCTACTACTGGTTTAATTCCTAGGTCCTTGATCCATTTTGAGTTGAGTTTTGTGAATGGTGAGAGATAGGGGTTTAATCTCATTTTGTTGTATATGAAGTTCCAGGTTTCCACGCTCTTTTGAGAGAGGAAAATATCTCTTAAGAGGTACCTGGTAAAAATCTTAGCAGCCTTCTTGAATTCCATCACAAGAGTTCTACCTGTAGGTGATGCTGTTACTAGTCAACCGGAAACTAAGAAATAGGATCAGATTGGATACAGAAAAACTCTGGTGACTTTACATAGTATTGTCATGGTAACCCCCATCCTACAGTCTTAGTTTAGACATGCTGCCTAAAACCATAAAACTTGTAGTGCCAGAAGTGGTATCTAAACTAATTTCTGACTTACTTAGAGAGATGACCACTTGCATAACAGGCACTGTAAAGTAACTGCTATTATGACTTATTAATGAAAATTCATTGAAAGAACTAAAAAGTGATATGAAGAATAATTAGAAATTATTAATAATTAATAAGATCACATGATCCTGATAAAAACATAAGATATATATGATAAAGTGTTCAGGTTCTGTTGAGCATTGTATTTTTCTCCTGTAACAAATACCTGAATTTATCAACTTATAGGAGAAAAGGTTTAATTTGGCTCATAGTTTTAGAGGTCTTATTCCATTATTGTTTGGTTTTGGGACTGTGGAGACACATCATGGTGAGAGCACATGGCAGAGCAAATTGGAAGGGGAAAGAAAGGAAGAAAAAAACCAAGATTCCACAATTCCCTTTTCAGATGTTGCCCCCCAATGTTCTGTATCTTCCCACTAAGACCACCTCTTGAAAATTACACGACCTCCCAAATAGCACTAAGTTGGTACTAAGCTTTTAACATGAACCTCTGGGGGACATTCCACATCTAAACTAGAGCAAGCATCATTTAGCAAGTTAAAAAGGCTAATGAAATCTCTAAAAATGCACACCGATGGTAAGCCTGAAATCTAATTATCTATTTTCTTTTTTATTCCTTCTCACCACCCCCACAAGACAGGGTCTTACTGTGTTGCCCAGGCTGGTTTCAAACTCTTAGACTCAAGGGATCCTTCTGCCCCACACCCTGACTGCTAGGATTACAGGCTTAGAATGTGTCTATCAACCAGTACACACATTGCTAAAATCAGAGGAATAAGGTAGAGAGGAAATCCAAAGCCAAACAAGCTTCATTACTCTTAATATACTTGCAGGTTTAGGAATGGGACTATTTAAATAGAGATTACATCAGAATGTAGTAATTTCCCTCCTCCTTTGGGGGATAACAGTTGTAGGATGTCTTGACTAATAACAAATTTTAGGGCAAAATTTTCAGAGGGCATAAATGGGCTGCTTGGGAAGCAAACAAATTAGAGGTTAAGTTAGAGAGTTACAAGGGGGAACCTCCCATGAAACAGGGTAGTCAGGGAAGCTCTCCTGATTCCCTCCTTAAATTCCCTCAGCTCTTAAAGCAATATTTTATTTTGTCTCCTTACTAGATAAGCATCTTGAGAGCCTGAGATATTTATCTCTAAGTTTCCTCAAGAAGTTCGAACACAATAGGAAAAAGAAAAAGGAAAAAAAAAAGCACAACAAGAAGTTAGAATAATAACATTTAATAAAAGTAGCCAGATTGAAGTAAATGTGCTTAATTTGATTATTGAATCTGGTATACGTAAACTCTTAAAGGCAGGACTGTTAATATTTGTATTCCTGGGACTGAGGACAGTAGGTATTCAGTATATGTCTGAATCAATGAATGGGTATTTGAGATAGCTATAGTATACAATTGAAACACAGAACATCCATGTTTACTTGACTCACTCGAATTCAACTATATTTTCAGGAGATATAAAATTTTTAATGTCTATGTTTCTGCCTGCCCTTTGGCTCAGTTAGCCATAACCTATGGTGAGGGTAATGCTTCAGTGATCTCATGAGTCTGCTATTCTCTCAATCTTTTTCTTATCAGGCTGTGCTGAGTGTGAGTCTGGAGTTTGAAAGAACAATACTTTTTTATCTCTCTCTCTCCTTCTCCCCTCTTCTCTTCCTCTTTTTCTTCTTCTTCCCCCTCTCTCTCTGTCTCTGTCTCTTTCTTGTGCTGGGGATTGAACCCAGAGGCACTCTACCACTGAACTACAACCCAGGCCTTTTAAAATTTTTTTGTTTTGAGACAAGGTCTCTCTTAAGTCACTGAGGGTCTTGTTAAATTGTCAAGGCTGACTTCTAACTTGTGATCCTACTACCTCAGCCTCCCTAGTCTCTCAGTAATGCTGTACCTCACCATGCCTTTAAAAAAACAATATTTTTTTTGTGTGTACAGTATGTCCATTAAATGCAGAAAGCTTTCATTCACGTTCTCTAAAGACATGGATGTCTATTGCAGTGTGGGGAGAAAAACTAGCTGTTTTCACCTATTGAGAGATGGTAGTTTTCTGTATTATATGGACATTTTAAGGGGCTCTCAGGGATAATTTCAACAATAAGCTGGTTTTGCCTTGCCTGCTGGCTGCCTGTAACACCCTATTGTGGAAGTAACACACACTTAAAAGACCTGTTTAAATTGATACTGTGTCAAACACATCATTTGTATGACCTTTCTAACTCTCAAGTTTTATAGTCTGTGAAATGATGAAAATATCTATTTCATGGTGTTTTTAAAAGATTTTAATGAAAAATCTAAGAGAATGATTTTTACATTGTAAAACATCATTGTACATATAAATGGTTTTACAGGTACTTTAGTGATACTGCTTTTGCTTATAATTACGTTTCTCTTCATTTTTGTGCTCTATTCCTTCAGTGTAAATAGAACATTTCTTTATGTCCTTTATGCTACTTTGCCCTTCTAAGGCAATAAGAGAACTGGCCTCATTTAGAGGCATTGAGAAGCTGTGGTATATTGCCAGGCAGTTTACTCTGGGCTGACTTAGTGCCTCAAAGGGAAGATGGCCCACCAGGGGGTCACTTCGGAGATGCTCTAGCATCTTGAAAGGAATAGTGAAAACAGCAAGGCTCTGCAGCCTCTTTAATTCATTCTCTTTATTAGGTTTCCGTTATTTGCTGGTTCTTTTTTCCACAGGATGAGCACAGTGCAATATTTTTTTCTACCAGTGTTGCACCTCAGAGGTGCAGACAAGTTAAAAAATGTACCTTTCTGTCCCTCAGTTGTGCATCTAATTATCACTGAAGTGAGGCAGTTTATTTTGCAGTAAATAATGTCTTTGAATTAGCCAAGCCAGCATTGCTATTGTGCTTCATTGTTATTGATTCTTTATTTTACCATTCTTTAACTGAAAATTGGAGAATTAGTATTCTCATTGAAGTTCTTATGATCACATTACAAATAATTCTTGTTTTTGCAAAGGCTAGACCTTATCTTTATTCTCTTTGAAAGGGCAAACTGGGATTCCATTTGGAGGTAAATATAATACAACTATTGATTGCATTTTAGTACTAAGAATAAGAGGACTGCTTCCCTAAGGCATTGTACCTATGTCAGATGACTGACTGCTGTAATGAATAAGATTATTCCAGATGGTGGGAGCTAGCATCAAGCATCCTTGTGGGCTATACCTGGTTAGGTATATGTTATTCTAGATAATACGTTTTTGTTACTTAAATTTTTTCTAATCACTAAAAATAATACATACTCTTTACAAAAGTTTAGAAGTTGTAGAAAAGTTGAAAATTAAATTTATGGAATCTCATTACCCCATAGTATTTGATTTTTGTTATCTTTTCCATGTATTGAATAATTTGCTTTAGAAAAGTTATTTTCTTGTATTTCCCATTGTAAATTAGCTTAAGAAAAATGAACTACCTCATATTCTTAAGTGTAAGTAGAAGGAAGATGGACATAAATAGTCGACAATGGTACTGAATAAAATATATAACATTGCATCTTTGCCCATCCATATCTTCCTCAAGGCTCCTCAGCTTCCCTTCTAGTCAGTGGCCCCCCCCTCCTACTTCTATTCAGAGATTTGTTCTCCTAATGATGGTATGCCTCTAGTGTTTCTCATAGTGTTTCACCCATTACTCCTTTTGCATAAAAATATGAGCATGTTTCTCAAGAGGTCTGGGAGTAATATTAAAGTATCAGTCACAAATCAAACTTTCTTTGCATTCTCCTAATTTATCTTGAGGGTTCATGTAAATTTTGATTTCCTAATTTTTTTCAGTTCTTTCTATTATAAAATATTATAGCCAGGCACAGTGGCACATACCTGTAACCTAGCAACTTGGAAGACTGAAACAGGAGGATCACAAGTTCAAGGCTAGCCTCAGCAACTTAGCAAAGCCCAAAGTAACTTAGTGAGACCCTGTCTCAAAATAAAAAGGGCTGAGTATGTAGCTCAATGGTAAAGTACCACTGGGTTAAATTTCCACTACAAAAAATAAAAACATAAAAATAAATAAAATATTATAATAAATATAATACCTACCTCTGAATAAAATGCTCCAAGAAGCTGTGCCATATTTATCAGGTGACTTTAAGCTCTCTGCCATATAACTGTATCTCCTAGGGGAACATATTACTCTAGTTTGAGAAACCTGGACTCTAAATAAGATGAATTTGTGTTTTCCAAGCATATATTTTTAAATAAAAGAAACAGGGCTAGAAGTGTAGCTCAGTGGTAGAGCATGTGCATAGCAGTCATAGCAATTATGAGGTCCTGGATTTGATCCTAGATTCCAGTGATTATCGGTTGAGAGATATGGGACATGCCTTCCTAGAGGGAGGTGTCAGAGTCATCTGGAAGTTTTTGAGGTCTTTTTAAATATTTATTTTTTAGTTTTAGGTGGATACAATATCTTTATTTTATATTTATGTGGTACTGAGGTACAGTGCCTCATGCATGCTAGGTGAGCACTCTACCCCTGAGCCACAACCCCAGCCCTCATCTGGAATTTTTTTTCAGATTTTTCCCTGCCTCCATTCCAGTTTGAAAATTACTGCCACAGTCAGCCCCTAGGGTTCTGATGGGAAAGCGTTTTATTCCCCAGTAGTACCAGAGTAGAAAAATGTGAGGATCATGGGCGGGGGTTGTGGCTCAGTGGTAGAGCATTTGCCTAGCATATGTGAGACACTGTGTTCGATTCTCAGCACCGCATATAAATAAATAAAATAAAGTTCCATTGACAACTAAAAAATAATTTTAAAAATGTGAGGATCATTCAAGTTTACACACACACACACATGTTCACACTACTATAATTTATGAATAATTTTATAAAGTGATCAAATCTGAACAAGTAACTGAGTTGAAGTTTTCTAGTTTTATTATATGTTAGATAAAATTTTTGTCAAAAAAAAAACTGAGTCCTTGAATTGTACTGTTTCTGTTGTCTCAATGATGGAGATTAGGATTTAGAGCTACTCTGGTCCTTAATTAGAAAATTATTTTGCTAGGTTAGTAATTTTTTTTCCTCTTAAAAGTATCTGCAGAGCTATTTGTTTTGGCTGGGTTCCATTAGGTGCCTCAGTGCTTTAAGTTTTCCTCCTCTTTGTTTTGTTTGGTGCCCTCCATCTTTTTGCTTCCTGCTGCTGGTCTCCTCTATCACCATCATAGTGACAAACTGTTTCTGATTTGAGGCCCAGTGTTATTTTCTAAGACCTTCAATACTGTGATAAGTTTAAGAAAATAAATTCTTCCATAATAAAAGGACATCTGACATAAAAACTATTTAGGATTTTCCCTATTGTAGCACAGTACAGAGATTTTAATAGTAGTAGTCCACATGCTCACACAACATGTTGTCTGTGAGAACCCTTGAGAATCTTGATTTCATCAGGAGAGGGGAACTCTAATAATGTCTGGCACTTCAGTTCCCAAACTCTGGGTCTCAGTTTCCCTTACTTTCTTCCCTTGAGCCACAGCACCTCCAGTTCCTCTTAATATATTTCTTTCTTTTTCCACATTTTTTCTTTTTGAGACTTAAATGAAAGGTAAGTTATGTGAATCTTCTAGTAAATATTATTCCAAATGAAATTTATTCTCAGAATGTTTTTAGAGTAACGTTTATGTGTTAAGTCAATATGTTAGACCCTGGATTTAGCAGTGATGAACAAGATCAGATGTGTATTGGCTTGTTGAGGCTTAGTCTGGGTTGAAAGAAAGTGAAACTAATTAATCAGAAGTAAAATGAAAAATAACTGTAACCACTAACCACAATTGAGAAGAATCAACACTGAATCCATATCCTCATCCACATATAGTCCTTATTCAGATATTCCTTTTTGAATTATCAATTTTGAAGAAAATCACACTATGAAATCTTTTTTAGGAGTGTGAGGTGTTCTCTCTTATAGAAAAAAGTGAGTATGTTTACTGTTGGCTTACTCTCGGTTTTTCTTTGTGACTTAGCTTCTTACATCCGTGTTTGAAAATAGCATCAAGACCTTTGGAGTAATTGAGAGTGACCCTTTTGACTGGGAGAAATCTGGAACTGATGGCTCCCTAACCACCACCACCACTTCTACCACCCCTCAGTTGCACACCCGACTGACTCCTGCTGCAATTGGGTATGTCCTAAATGTTCTGTTTAGTGGTATCTTTTCTGGATGCATTGTATTCACAGAAATTTCCTTTAGTTTTATCCAGATTTCTTCAAATGATCAAATGCTAAGACATAGGGGAAAGCCTATGGGTTTCCTTGAATTAACCTTGCTTCTATCACAACAGGGCTGGGGGGTGTAGCTCACAGGTAAAGCCCTTGACTAGCATATAAAAGACAATTGGTTTAATCCCTAGCACCACAAAAATGTTAAAATACAAGAATAATGACAGGAAAAGATTAAGAATGAAAAAATACAAATACAGGTAATACACAAAACTTGGCATAACTGTATTAATAGCTGACAAAAATAGGCTTTAATATTAACAGAAAAACAAAACCTCTATTCACTGGGAAGATGTAAGGATTCTAAACTTATATGCCTTTAACTCAAGACTGAAAAAAATATTTCAGAAAGAGAATGACAATACAACATACCAAAAATTTTCTGATGCAATAAGAGCTATTTTGTTCCTTCTGCTGGTCTTAGGTTCATTTTACTCTTCTTCTTCTAGTGTCTTGAAGTAGAATTTAGATTGATTTAAAATATTGTATCTTTTATAATATGAGCATTTAGTGCTATGAATTTCCCTTTCAGACTGCTTTAGGTATACCCCACATATTTTGATATATTGTAGTTTGACTTTCACTGAGTTTGAGGTAATTTTTAATTTTTTTGCACTTGATCAGTGAGCTGCATCCCAAGCCCAGAGTTCAATGTAGTTTTAAACAATTTCCTCTTTGACTCATGGAATATTTGCCTTTTGGAATTACTTACCTTAGAAAATACTGGTAGATCATACTCTGAAATGGGAGATTAGAGCGTATGTGACTTATTGAAGCCAAATTTACAGTGGATTTTCTTCAAAATGAGCCGGGGGGCATTCATTATGTTTCTAAATAATATATGACATCCTGGAAAGAATGAGGCACAATTATATCTAACTATATTGGGCTTATGTTTTGTGGGAACAAAACATGCAGTATGTTCCCCTTATGAAAGTAATTTAATTCACATAGTATATTAGGAACAGATTATGGTGTATTTCCATGTTCTCAATGTTTGCTTTGAATGCTTTTTCCTCTACATGTATTAAATTCCTTTTGTTTTTTTCTTTCTTTTCTTTTCTTTCTTTTTTTTTTTTTTGGAGTACTCTGTATTGAACCCAGGGCAGTCCACTGAGACACATCCTCAGACCTATTTTTATTTTATTTAGTGACAGGGTCTCACTGAGTTGCTTAGCACCTCGTCTATTACAGAGGCTGGCTTTGAACTCGAGATCCTCCTGTCTGAGCTTCCTGAGCCACTGGGATTACAGGTGTGCATCATCGCACCCAGCTTCTTTTGTTTTTATTTTGTTTTGTTTTTGGTTTGTCTTTTCCCCTTAATCTGCTTCTGTTACATGTTGCCTGTAAGCACAGACTATGTGTTAGACAAGAGTAGGAATGAAGGTCATCAAGTCGGAAGGAGCATGTCCTTGAAAAATCACTGGTCTTCCCATGAGTATAAGAAGTACTTGTCACCAAGACAGAGTTATATAACTGTTACCCTTAAAGTGATTTTCTGAGAGGATGCTTATTTTGCTGCTCACAATGATTATACCTGTTAGTATAATCTATTAAACACTATATTTTCCTACACTTAGATATTCTAGATCACTTGTAAGAAAAGCTTTCTTTTGTGTGTTAAGTACTGTGTTCAGTCAGCAATATTTTAAAAAAAACAAATCAGTATTTATAATTATAGAACAGTAGAGCTGGCAGAGGCCTTTTTACTTAATGACTAATAATTAAGAATTACAAAACCTCTTGTGGACCAGGAGTCTCAAGGTCAGATGACACAGAATTACTTTGAAAGGGATATATAGAAAAATACCAATTAATATTTTCTATTTTTCCTATACAAAACTGAACTATACAATTGCATAATTTCAGTTTCTTCTATAGGACAAAGATTTTTTTCCCTCATCTTTCTATTGTAGGACCTTGCCTGTAGTGGTGCTTAGTATAAAGTCTGTAAATGAAAAAGCAGTGCCCATTTCATTCTATAAAAAATAACATAAGTTTAACCCCTATTTATTTCCTTACTACCCTTAATATTTCCGTATTTGTAATTGTTTTAATTCTCTAAGAAAATGGGTAAAGAATAGAAAATCTTATTATAATTGATGAAGACTTCTTGGAAAATAGTCCAAATGTTTCTTAAAATGATTGGTAAATTAGTGTATTAGAATTTGCACTTAAAAACAGGTTGAAATTTTTGAATTCTCAAAATTTAGAAATTTATTTTGTACAGTTGACATGACCTGAATTTTCAAGTTTTTTTCTAACTTTCTTAATGATATATGGACTTGATCATTTAAATCTAGAAATAAGATAAAAGATAGACTCATAGAAATTTTTTATTCTGGTCTTTTAAAGTTCTATGATTTTTTACTCCCCTTGCTTTTAAGAATTGCAAATGCCACTCCCATCCCAGGAGACTTGCTTCGAGAAAATACAGATGAGGTGTTTCCAGATGAACAGCTTAGTGATGGGGAGAATGGCATTCCTGTTGGTGTGTCACCAGATAAGTTGCCTGGATCTTTGGGACACCCTCGTCCCCAGGAAAAGGATGTCTGGGAAGAAATGGATGCCAACAAAAATAAGATAAAACTTGGAATTTGTAAGGTGAGTGTTTCTTGCATAGGAAGTAATATCTTTCTAAGTACTCATTATTTATTTTCTATTGTCGCACCAAAGTATCATGATTCTCAATTTTGAATGAGAAGTAGACAGAATGTAGTTTTGTTATTTTTTAAATATCTGTAATTGCAGCATTTTGGTTAATTTGTCCCATAAAACTCATTATAGATAGTTTATGGAAAAGGTAAAGGTATTTTAAAAAGTAACCAGACTGGGTGTGGTTGTATATTTTTGTAATCTCAGCATCTTGGGAGGCTGGTTTAATCCCTAGTACTACCAAAAAAGAAAAGTATTTGTTTTCATTTTATTTTTTTCAAAATAGTATAGGCTGGATACAATGTTTTTGATTGATAGTTAATTTTTCTCTTGCTTTAGTTGTTGATATGTAAAAGTCAGCTGTCATTCTATTTGTTTGTATCCCTATAGGTAATCAATTCTCCCTCAACTCCCCCACCCAAATTTTTCCTTTGCAGCTACTTTTTAGCTCTTCTCTTTGTAATGATCTGCATTTTAACTATAATGTGTCTAGTCATGTATTGTCTTGCTTGGGAAAACAAGCAAGATTGTTTCTTGAATATTTTGACTATATTTTATATCAGTTCTGGGAAATATACAGCCAACTATCCTCTACTAAATATTGCTAGCTCTTCATTGGTTCTCTCTGAGGACTCCAATTAAACATATTTTTCGTATCTTGTATATATTTTTTTCTTATTTTTCTTTTCCTGATCATGCTGTGCTTCATTCTTGATAATTTTTTTTTGTGTTTTCCAGTTCACTAATTAGTAACTCCAACTCTCTTTCTTGTGGTGGGGAGGGAGTGAAATAATCATTTAATTTCTTTATTGATTTTTATGAAATTACCTTTATTCAAACATTTGTTCATGGCTATTCTACATATTGTGTCTAAACAAACAAGTTTGATATCTAACATCTTTGTGAGTTTAAATGTTGGTTGCCTAATTGTTTCTGCTGACTTAGACATGGTGGCATACTTTTTCTGACTACTTTTAATTTGCTGCTCATTAAATAATTGATGGGAACCCTACAGTCCCAAATTTGGGTTGGGGAACCTTCCTTCAGAGAAGGTTGGCTTCTGCTGCTGATAATCAAGAGTGTAGGGCACTTTTTCATGGTCTCTAATCAGAATACATGTCTCAGATGTCCCTCACTAACAGTATCCCTGGTGTGAGGCTTGATTTTCCTGGTAATTGTGCTTCTGTAGGCATTTGGCTTTAGACAATGTGACCCTCTTTGCTAATTCATGCTTGGCCTCTTCTGCTTTGCCCTAGATGCTTATTTGTTCTAGCCCCAGGTTGTCTTATAGATTTTTTTTTTTTTGATGGTGCTGGGAATTGAACCCAGGGCCTTGTGTGTACAAGGCAAGCACTCCACCAACTGAACTATATCCCTAGCTCAGTAGTTGTTTTTGAGAGGGGGAATGAGTAAGGGGATGGAGGACATATATTTAGTGAGCTTTTCTAACTATATGGCCAGTTGTGTCTCAAAGAGAACATTCTTTTCAGGTTTTAGTTTTACTTTAGTGGACTGGGGTCCTAAAAGCATCTAGTCATATGTAATACAAAAAGACAAAGTTATTAAACAGTTTTAGACTGTTCATCTTTGTACCCAGAGTATAAACTAAAATAATACTGAAACTGAATATAATTTAAGAAAACTCATAATGAGATGAATTAGTCATAATATCCTAATCTTCTGAAAACAAATCTAACCATTTATTACTACTATTTTGAAAGGCTTCAGTGATTTCTATTATGTTATAATATCTGGAATATATTTCATCATTCTATTTTTCTAGGCTGCTACTGAAGAGGAGAACAGCCATGGTCAAGCCAATGGTATTCTTAATGCTCCAAGTCTTGGTTCACCAATTCGAGTCCGCTCAGAGATTACTCAGCCAGATAGGGATGTTCCATTGGTGCGAAAATTACGTTCCATCCACAGCTTTGAGCTGGAAAAACGTCTGACACTGGAACCAAAGCCAGATACTGACAAGTTTCTCGAGGCCTGGTATAAAATAGTTTTTCTTAATTTTTAAAGTATCTAAGGTATCACCATCATCATTATTGTTATTTATTATTTAAAGTCTTTCAAATAAGAAATTCTTACATTTTGGTAACACCAACTTCATTAATTTCATTTTTCATTCATATTTTAGGTATCATCCTTATTTTTTAATACTTACTAGTTATACATGATAGTAGAATGTATTTTGACATATTATACATATATAGAATGCAACTTCTCATTCTTCTGGTTGTACATGATATATCAAATTACATTGGTTGTGTAATCATATATGCACATAGGAAAGTTATGTCTGATTCATTCTACTATCTTTCCTATTCCCATTCCCCCTCCCTTCCCTTCATTCCCCTTTGTCTAATCCAAAATGCTTCTATTCTTCCCTAACCATCCCCCTTCCTTATTATGAATTAACATCTACAATATCATAGAAAACATTCATTCAGCCTTTGGTATTTTGGGATTGGCTTATTTCCCTTAGCATGATAATAGTCTCCAGTTCCATCCACTTACTGGAAAACCCCATAATTTCATTCTTCTTTATGGCCGAGTAATATTCCATTGTGTATATATACCACATTTTTTTTTATCCATTCATCTGTTGAAGGGCACCTAAGTTGGTCCTTAATTTAACTGTTGATCATCTTGATTCTTAATGTGAATTTTCTTCCAATATCATTATAAATTCTGTAGAAAAACCCTTGGCTGTGGTAACTGCTAACATCATAACACTAGGTACAGTCAAATGGATATTTTTGCATTGACCAGTTTGGAAGGTGATCTTCCAAACAGCAGTATAGAGCTGGAGAGAGTATGATAAAGATAACATTTGAAAGGAATGAGAGGAGTGAATACATGAAGAAGGGAAAAAAGTAATTTATATACAGAGGACAGGCATTTTGATTTAGTTAATGCCTTCTCTGTGTAAGGTGTAGTAAGAAAATATATATTTATCATTCTTTCCTTCTAGCACCCACAATCTACCTAAAGAGAAGGGAAGGTTAAACTTTAGAGAGCTATCCATAAATATTGTAATAATGTAATATGTTGCGGGCATATTATCCCTACAACAAGTTTTGATAACAAAGGCAGAAATGAAACATTTAAAAGAAGAGTTTGGGATATACTTATGAATTATGGAGGCTTCACTAGTATTAAAACTTACATACCTTTAATAGTAGTTATACCCCTTCAATGGTATATCTTGTATGGTTCCTATTAACAATGAAATATTAGGTTAGAAGGACCATGGATATAACTAGCTTGATAGATACTGTGTCCCAAGGCAGTTTCTCCACTGTTGGCCTTGTCCAGTTTCCATTTTAAACAGTCCTCCTGTGCTGCAGTCCAACAGTATCTATGTGCTGTTACTGCTCACATGGCAGTCATTCCATCTTGTGGCTGGTATGGTGTCAGCATGTGTTTTTATCTTGATTCGATCAAAAAGATGGACAAGAGTTGGGGCAGTGTTGTAAACAGTTTGAATTGTGGCTGAAATGGAAAGTAAATTCAAAAGTGCAATAAGGATAAAAGCTTAGTTTGGTAAAGTCTAATAAAAGGAAGAAACTAAAAAGTGTGCCATGCTGAGAGAAGAACTCCATCTTCCAAAGCAGGATTATGGCAGGTAGAGAAGAACATTATCAACCCTGTGAAACTTTCCTTATGCTATAATCCATATATTTCCCTCTCATCTTTGTGTGAATAGTTCTCTGTATAGAGATAAGTTTTGTAATAAAAGTTTCTCTAGAATAATTAACTTCTTTCCATTTCTTTAAGCTTGGAGAAAATGCAGAAAGACTCGAAGGAATCTGTTCTCCCTGCTCTGCTTCATAAGCCTTGTGTCCCTGTTATTTCCCGTACTGACCACGTCTGGCACTATGATGAAGAATATCTTCCAGATGCCTCCAAACCTGCCTCTGCCAACACTCCTGAGCATGCAGATGGTGGTGGCAGCAATGGATTTATAGCTGTTAACTTGAGCTCTTGCAAGCAGGAAGTCGATTCCAAAGAATGGGTGATTGTAGACAAGGAACAAGACCTTCAGGATTTCAGAACAAATGAGGCTTTAGGACATAAAACAACTGGAAGCCCTTCTGATGAGGAGCCTGAAGTGCTTCAGGTCTTGGAGGAATCACCTCAAGATGAAAAGCTCCAAATGGGCCCTTGGGCAGAAAACAATCATTTAAAGAAGGAAACCTCAGGTGTGGTCTTGGCGTTTTCTGCAGAGTGCCCTGCTACTGCTGTTTCAGAACAATACACAGATAGACTGGAACTCCCGGTTGGAGCTGCTAGTCAGTTTATTGCAGCAACACCCACAAGTCCAATGGAGGCACAAGCAGAAGGACCCCTTACAGCGGTAAGAGATTTGTTCTGTTGTTATTTGTTGTCCACTCAGGTGCTATTAAGAAAGGTCTGATAGTTTATCAACTCATATTCTGTGGTAGAGGCCTTACTTTGGCAAATGGGCATAAGCAGTGATATTTGTGTTAAGTTCTAGAATTGACTATCTAATAAGAAACTTTTATGCTCCAAAATAGAGAAATAAAATGCCTTCCTAATTCTCCAAGCAGAGGTTACTGTGGTTGGTCTTTCTCTCTTTCCCAGGACTTTTTCTTGATACGATCAAAGGACTACTTGGTATAGTTGTGCAGGTTCTTCATGGCATAAAGGGGACTAGCCAAGGGTACAAGTTGGAGCTGAAATCCAGCCTAACCTGAGTTTTGACTTATGATTTTTAGTATACCTACAAAATGTTTGTAGTTACAAACTCCCTTAAAGACAAGGGAAGGGAAAAAGCAGTTTTTCTTTCTTGTTTGCTTAGATCTTAAGACTTTGTTTTAAAATTTTACCCAACTTAAAAAAAAATTTTATTAGTGAATTGTAATTATGCATAATAATGGGTTTTTTGTGACATATTCATATATTCATATAACATTATTTCCTCCATTTCAGTCCCCAGTACTTTCCCTTACTTCCTACCTCTCCCTGACTGCTTCTTTTACTCTCTACTGCTCTCCCGTATATACATATATTTGTATATGTGTTTATTTTAATTGTTGCATTATAATTATACATAAAAGTGGGATTCATTGGAAATAAAGTTGACCAAATTATGCTATGGGCAGTTTTAGTCACCTTATTAAAAAATATTTTTATTTGTAGATGGACACAATACCTTTATTTATTTATTTTTATGTGGTGCTGAGGATCAAACCCAGTGCAAGGCAAGTACTGTATAACTGAGCCACAACCCCAGTTTTACCCACCTTTATAGCAGAGATTTCTGCCTTTCCTGTTCTTTCCTGCTTTTCCCCTTCCCCTGTCCATCCATCTAGGTACAATAACAATATAACAATATCTTGATCATAAATAACTAGCAAATGCATTTAGAGTAAGCAATAGGAATCAAAGAATGAGAGACATCATGTATGGCCTCTCTACTCACATGTTATCAACTATGTACTGTTTTTCTAAAAAATAGAAATATAATTTGGTACATAAAATCAGAGTTTGTTTATATACCATAAAAATAATAAGTGTTTATACTCATAATTTTCAACAATTATAAAGTAGTATATAAAGATGTCTTTAAAAAAAAGATGTCTGTAGTAGAATTTTAATGACCCAATAAAATTTGAATAGTTAAAATTTTTAATATTTCTGTAAGTTAATTTTTGGCTATATTAGGAATCACGTATATCTCTTCCAAATAAATTCTTGTCTACAAACATAAGTGAGATATAGCTATTTTGTACTCATATACCTTTCATTCCTAAGAAAAGCTATTTGGTAAAAATGTCGAGTTTCCCAAAGCTGTTGTTATCATAAGAGCACTACAGTCTTGGAAAGGATAATTTCTAAGTTAAAATGAAAGTGGTATTTAGGTTTACAGTTAATTGTTTTCTTGCTATGTGGCTAGTTCTCAGCATGAGGAAACTGAAAAATGAGGTTGCTCTATGTGAACTACTAAATAATGAGACTGATGTACCCATGAGTACACAGGCATTAGTACTAGGCATTAATAAATCTACAAAAATATGAAAGAAATGGATACATTGAAGTGATTTTCTATATCTGTAGAAAAGTATATATGAAACAACAAGAGAACAGAAGAAGAAAATGATTGAAATATTACCTTAAATGGAGCTGGGTGTGGGGCACACACCTGTAGTCCCAGCAACTAGGGAGGCTGAGGCAGGAGGATCAGAAGTTTGAGGCCAACCTCAGCAACTTTCCTATCTCAAAATAAAAAAGGACCAGGGATATAGCTCAGCAATAGAGCACCCTTGGTTTTTCAATCCCTAGTACTCGGGGGATGGGAGAAGGAAGAAAATTTTTTTAAAAATGAAATGATGCCTTAATGAAACGTTTGTGAATTGTGAAATTAAAGTCATTAATTACTGACAGATTATTTATTAAGTCCATTAGTAGCATATCTCAAGTACAGGAATTGCTTTTATGTCTTTTGTACTCTCTACGGTTAAGGAAGTTATTTTCAGCTACACTTAGAATTACCTTTCTCTTTTCTGTATTTAACTGTTGAACCTGGGTTTTCTATTTTTACCTTGTAGATGATGTTTTTGCAGGTTCGCTTTCCCAGACTTTATTTGAGAGTGTAGGCTGCATGTTTATAGGCTGTGCTGTTAAAACCCTGAAGTCCTATCCATTATCCTTCTTGACTATGGTTTTCCTCAAATTATGAATATGTATTAATAATGGGATCTCCCCAGTGCAGTGGCACCTGCCCGCAATTCCAGTGACTTGGGGGACTGAGACAGGAGGATCACAACTTTGAGGCCAGTCTCAACAATTTAGCAAAGCCCTTAGCAGTCAGTGAGGCCCTGTCTCAAAAAAACAAAAAGGGCTAAGAATGCAGCTCAGTGGTATAAAGTACAAAAAGAAAAGAGGAATATAATTATAATATAAGGAAGCTATGGGGCTGGGGATATGGCTCAAGCGGTAGCATGCTCGCCTGGCATGCGTGCGGCCCGGGTTCGATCCTCAGCACCACATACAAACAAAGGTGTTGTGTCTGAAGAAAACTAAAAAATAAATAGCTTCCTTTAAGCTATGATATGATATGTAATTTGTAAAAATGACTTTAGGATTTTTTTTTCTTTGCAGTACTGTAGATGAAACCCAGGGTGCTTTATCACTGAGCTATTCCTCAGCCTTTTTTGTTTGTTTCTTATTAGTTGTTGATGGACCTTTATTTATTTATATGTAGTGTTGGGAATTGAACCCAGTGCCTCACACATGCTAGGCAAATGCTCTTCCACTGAGTTATAACTCCAGCCCCACCTCAGCCCTTTTTTATTTTTAATTTTGAAACAGGGTCTTGCTGAGGTGCTTTCCAACTTGAGATCTTCCTGCTGCAGGCTACAAAGTAACTGGGATTATAGGCAAATGCCACATACCCTGAAGGAATATTTTTATAAAATTTATAAAGTTTTTGGAAATATATGAGAGTGATTTATGTACAGTTTATCACAATTGCTTAGAATCTTTTCAAGAAAACATTCTTTTATCTGATGGTTCATATGTATTTATATATCCAAGATTGTAATTCCTTTTTTCATACCTCACATAACACATGAGTTTATATCCTAAACTTAAAGTTTATCTCGAAAATAAAGAAATTAACTCAGTTTCAGTTACAATAATAAACAATAGAGTTTATTATTCTTGAAAACAATGCTGGATTCATTTTAGCTGAGGTTCTTGGAATTACATATAATAATGAAGTGACTGTTAATTTATTTAGAATGTAGGTATTCATCTCCCTAGTTACATGGCATTTAATATAATTTCATACCTTTTTTCTTATCATAGTCACTTATAAAAGTAAATTACCATGAGTTTTAGATTTTAGTATCATTTTTAAAATATACTAGAAAATTTTCATTTGCATGAGTATATTTTGAAATAATTAAGAAAGACATAAGTATAAGGTGACTTCCTAAAGCATAACATCACCAGTAGAACGTAATGCTTTTTCCCAAAGACAGTATAGGTCTGGGCTTATTGCCAGAGTTCAGATCTGAAACCAAGCATCTTGTCTCGAATTAACTTGTAACTCCTCAAGATCCTGAATTCTGTTTGGGAGTACTTCATGATGTTAGATGGTTTCTCTTCATGGAACTTCATGGGCTTCATTAAGTGATTTGAGCTTAGTTAATTTCTCAGAAAGACTTTTTTCCTTAGTAGTGTATATAGTTATTTTCAAACTCCTAATTTTACTTTTTAAAAAATGAAGGTGTGGAAACTTAGGTGCCCCCACTCCCACCTTTTTTATAGTTGTAGATGAATACAGTACCTTTATCTTATTTATTTTTACATGGTGCTGAGGATTGAACCAGTGCCTCACACATGCTAGGCAATCACGCCACCACTGAGCCACAACCCCAGCTAACTTTAAGTGTCTTAAGAAAGGGCATTCTAGTTGGGCATGATGGTTTACATCAATAATCTCTGGAGTTTGAGGCAGGAAAATCACAAGTTCAAGCCCAACCTGATCAACTTAGTAAAACCCTATCTCAAAAAAATTGCGGGCTGGGGGTGTGCTGAGGCTGTAGCTCAGTGTTAGAGTACCTCTGGGATTCAATGCCCAGTGCCACCAAAAATAACAACAAAAAGGTGTCGTCTCAGATATTGAATCTTACCTAGAATTGAAATGATTTCAGTGTTAAGAATGTAAGAGGTAGAGTGCTCATCTAGCATGCATGAGGCATTGGGTTCGATCTTCAGCACCACATAAATATAGATATTGTGTCCACCTAAAACTAAAAGATAAATATTAAAAAAACAAAAGAGGGGGCTGGAGATATGGCTCAAGCGGTAGAGCGCTCGCCTGGCATGCGTGCAGCCCGGGTTCGCTCCTCAGCACCACATACCAACAAAGATGTTGTGTCCCCCCAAAAAAAACTAAAAAAAAAAAAAAATAAAAAAAAAACAAAAGAAGAAGAAGAAGAAGAAGGGTAGATGGGCTGGGGCTGTAGCTCAGTGGCAGAGTGCTTACCTTGCACATACAAGGCCCTGGGTTTGATCCTCAGCACCACATAAAAATAAATAAGATAAAGGTATTGTGTCCAACTACAACTAAAAAATAAATATTTTTTTTTAAAAAAGAATGGTAGAATTTCACTAATCATAGGCCTGATTTTTACAAATTAGATATACAACATTAATAAATATCTTTGTATGCCTTTACTCAGAGGAAGATGTAATATTTCTAACATCAATTGATAGAATTGATGAAAAAAACTATGCATGAAAATTTAGGAGTTTTGAAATGACAATCGTTTTCCAATAAATTTTCCTTATCATCCCATATCTATATTCTGGCAGGAAATAGATGGCACACTCAAAAGGATTGAGAGTTTTATAAAGGAACTTGCTATAGATGTAGTTAAGAGACCCAACAGGACCAGCAGTAGAGGGAGCCAGCTCTAATGAATCCTGAATGGGAAGAAGGGGTTTGTTAAGCAGAACCTGTGTGAAAGTCATCGCTGTGAGAAAGGGGTCATGTTACAGGAGCCGTGGCTATGATGGTAGAGTGTAGCCACCACTGAAACTGCAAGACTCCCCCAGGAAGAAGCAGAGAGTTAGCACTTAGTACTCTCTTTCTTCCAACCTTCCAATTCTCTGTTGGTGTCATCTGTAAAAATCAAGTGTTCCAGGCATAGAGCAGGCTTAAGAAAGGTCCAGGATGGTAGCTGGAGTTGTGGCCCAGCAGTAGAGCACTTGCCTAGCATGTGCGAGGCGCTAGGTTCAATACTCAGCACCATATAAAATAAAGATATTGTGTCCAACTACAAATATATATTTAAAAGAAAGAAAGAAAGAGAGGAAGGGAGGGAGGGCCAGGATGAACCTAAAGAGACTATTTTGTACAGAATAGGGGAGTATGAATGTCAATCATCTTTATTCAAAATTGCCCATTTTTTGTATGAATTGGGCAGACCTGATCAATATCTGCTTGAAGTGTTAAATCTCATTATTATACCAAATACATGTTTGAAGATGTGAATTTGGTGTCAATATAACTTATATATAATCAGATATATGATAAATTATTGTATATTGGTGTATTAAGAATTATAATGAAAATAAATCTCAATTCATGTATCTTGATTGATGTTTCACATAATCACATTTCATTTTTTTTCTTCCACCTCCAGATTACAATTCCTAGACCTTCTGTGGCATCAACACAGTCAACTTCAGGAAGTTTTCACTATGGTCAGCAGCCAGAGAAAAAAGATCTTCAACCCATGGAGCCCTCTGTAGAACTTTATTCTCCAAGGGAGAACTTCTCTGGCTTGGTTGTGACAGAGGGTGAACTTCCTAGTGGAGGAAGCAGAACAGATTTGGGGCTTCAGATAGATCACATTGGTCAAGACATGTTACCTGATATTAGGGAGAGTGACAAATCTCAAGACTTGGGACCAAAAGATCTTCCTGACTATAATAGACTGGTTGTAAGAGAATTTGAGAATCTCCCTGGGGAAACTGAAGAGAAAAGCATTCTTCTAGGGTCAGATAATGAAGATGAAAAGTTAAGTAAAGGGCAGCAATGTATTGACATATCTCTTCCAGGAGATTTGGTAACTGTGGAAAGGGATCATTCTGCTACTACTGAACCTCTTGATGTGACAAAGACACAAACTTTTAGTGTGGTGCCAAATCATGACAAAAATCATGAGATAATGAAGCTTTTGGCAATTGGCACTTCAGAAATTTCTTCAAGAGTCATTGATCCACATGTTGAAGGACAGATAGGCCTATCTAAGAATGATCACATTAAGAGTGAAGACTTGCCAGGTCATCAGGGAGACCTCTCTACTTTTTTGCACCAAGAGGGTAAGAGAGAGAAAATTGCCCCTAGAAATGGAGAACTATTTCATTGTGTTTCAGAGAATGAACATGGTCCCCAAACTCGGAAGGATATGGTTAGGTCATCCTTTGTAACTAGACATAGTCGAATCCCTGTTTTAGCACAAGAGATAGACTCAACTTTTGAATCTTCCTCTCCAGTTTCTGCAAAAGAAAAGCTCCTCCAGAAGAAAGCTTATCAGCCTGACCTAGTCAAACTCCTGGTGGAAAAAAGGCAATTCAAGTCTTTCCTTGGTGACCTCTCAAGTGCCTCTGATAAGCTGTTAGAGGAGAAACTAGCTGCTGTTCCTGTTCACTTTTCTGAGGAGGAAGTCTTCACTCCATTTTCAAAACTGGCAGTAGATTCTCACCTGAGTAGGTCAGCTGAAGACAGCTTTCTGTCACCCATTATTTCCCAGTCAAGAAAGAGTAAGATTCCAAGGCCAGTTGCGTGGGTCAACACAGATCAAGTCAATAGCTCAACTTCATCTCAGTTCTTGCCTCGACCACCACCAGGAAAGCCACCTACAAGGCCTGGAGTAGAAGCCAGGTAATATTGTCTGCTTTGAGTATGTTAATTGTGTTACATTATTTCTATATCTGCTTTACTGTAACGTCAATGGTAGCATTTCTTTTTTGCTTGCTTTTGAGCATCTGCTTTCTTCTCTACCTTTCACAGGCCTTATTATATAGCACAGTACAAATTAATTCTTTTTTCTAATTTTTTATTTTGGTAAAATATACACAATATAAAATTTATCATCAAGAATTCTTAAGTTACTATTTAGTGGTACATTTTATTGTCCAACTATTATTACCATCTACTTCCACAACTCTTTTCATCATGTGAAGTGAAACACTAAAACCATTAAACAATAAATCCTTACTATCTTCTCCCTCTTGTCCATGGCAACCACTAATCTATTTTCTCTATGGTTTTGATCAATATACATACCTCATATAAGTAGACTCATTCAGGAGGATCGTGAGGTTGAGACCAGCCTGAACAATATAGCAAGACACTATCTTTAAAAAAAATTTTTCTGAATATCATTGATTCAATTATGACTTTTGGACTTATTTTATCAGATTAAGAGCCTTATTCACTATTTGTTATTTTATTGTAACTGATTGTTTCTATCATTGTATGTGCATTTAAAAACATTTTGTCTCATCTTTTCTAAGTAGTTTATATAAATTTGTAACCAGGAATTGCCATAATAAAGGAAAAATTTAATGACCTGTTCATATACACACAAATATACACACATGCATGTGTTAAAAAAAAAAGAAAAAATTGAGTCAGTTTGAAAAAAAGTTTTAATTTGTATTTGATTATTCATGAGACAGTTGTTTTGTTGGTGGTGATGTTCCTATCAAACACCACCCTATTGAGTGATTTTTCTTAAAATTAACATTTTTGCAAAATATACTGAAGAAATTTTTATCCAAGCCTGTGGTTTGCCTTTTACTTGGGTTATGGTATAGTATTTATGAAATGAATTTTTTAAATGACTTCTTGTTTTATATCATGCTTAGGAAGGTATTTTCAATGCTAAGGATTTAATTAAAAGGTAGTCTCTTCCAGTACTTCTCAGTGACACCATGAAATAGTATTCCTACTAAAAGCCAGAAGAGAAAAGCATTGGCCTAAGGGTCACATCTCTAGTATGTGAAAGAGTAACTTTTTGTTCTGTTAGTGTATTTTCTGATTTTGACGCACATGGTAGACATTATGATTTGGGACATTGTAACTTTTAGGTATACTTGGAATGAATTAAAATGAAAATGTTTCTTTGTTCTTTTAAGGCTACGAAGATACAGAGTTCTAGGGAGTAGTAACTCAGACTCAGACCTCTTCTCCCGGCTGGCCCAAATTCTTCAAAATGGATCTCAGAAACCCCGGAGCACTACTCAGTGCAAGACCCCTGGATCTCCTCACAATCCAAAAACACCACCCAAGAGTCCAGTTGTCCCTCGAAGGAGTCCCAGTGCCTCTCCTCGAAGCAGCTCCTTGCCTCGCACATCTAGTTCCTCACCATCTAGGGCTGGGAGGCCCCATCATGACCAGAGGAGTTCATCCCCACACCTGGGGAGAAGCAAGTCACCTCCCAGCCACTCAGGATCATCCTCTTCCAGAAGGTCCTGCCAGCAGGAACATTGCAAACCCAGCAAGAATGGCCCAAAAGGATCTGGCAGTCTCTACCACCACACAGCCAGCACTAAAACCCCCCCAGGGAAGAGTAAGCCAGCCAGTAAACTCAGCAGATAGGAGCTGGGCTGCCTGTCTGGGAAAGGTGTGAGATCTTCCTCCTAAACCTGATGCATGTGTGTCTCTGTACTGTCTATTTAAAAAATCAGTGTTGATCTTTTGGAAAAGAAAGTAACATGATCAATTATTTATAAGAAGACATAAATATATAATAAGGATTTACCTAAAGCAGGTAGCAAGCAGATCGGGAACAATGCCTTTTGCATAGAAAGGGGCATCCAGCAAAATCCAAGGGGCAGAAACTCATTAAATGAGCTTTCACAATTTTTAGCTGACTTTGAAACAACAGTTGAGGGTATAAGATAGAATGGATTTTACTTTTAAGGAATTTCATCTAATTTTTAAAACCTCTACTCAAAAGATTATATAGCAAAAATGTTTGATATTTTCATTCAAATCTTCTGAACCTTGAAATCATTGCTCACATATTAGAAGCTTATTGCCAGGGAGCCAGTACTCTTTATATTTGGCTTGTGTGTTTATCTAGTGTATTGAGAATGTACCCCTTTGCTTCATTCCTAGCACCCTTCCTGGATTTCACATCTTTTTAAGTCTGTGTTTCCTACTGAATCCAATCTGTCTTCTTTTAGCAATACATTCTAATAGGCATTTAACAGCACATGCTGAGAATTTCACAATTCCTTTTTTTTTTTTAGTGCGCTAATAATATTTTTCTTTGGAGCAACAGTTCTTTAACCCAGTACATTTTTATTATGAAAAATAACTGAGAAACTTAGGTACAGGAAACAAAAATCTGACTAGAGCTACTTACTTTACAAGCTTTAGTTTTTAAGGATAGAGGGAAAGAGAGTGAGGTAACATCTTTGAAGATGGAAGGAACCCCTTTACAATCTGTTAAGTGTTCTCCTTGTGGAAGGAAAACTGAGTGAAGTTAGTAGGCTTCCTTAGGTCTTCTAGGTACCAGCTCTTTCTAATATCAACCTCCAAGATGATATTAGGGAAGCACAATGCTTTGGAATGTGACTTTATGCATTTAGAAAGAAAAACAAAAACATTGGGTGTGTTATGGAGGCTTATAATCTTTAAATTTTATATTTTATACATTTAGCTAATAAGGAATGAATATTTGGGGAAATAAGATTAGGCTAAGTATTTTTTTCATTGTTTTATTACCTGCTTCTGTGTTTTTTAGTTCAATAGTTGGGCTTCTTGGCCTGATTCCCATGCAATCTCAATTTATGAAACTAAGGAGGATCATATTTGTTCTAATCTCCTCTGCTAATAGGAATCAAGCAAAATTAAAGTATACTAGACTTTTTAATGGGCTCTTTTATACTCTGTAGGTGTTTTGTGTTGAAAAGACCTTATTAAGGTCAGGTAATTTGTTCTGTTTGCTGTTGAAATTTGCCTTCTAGCAAATATCTGTGAGTTTTCTCTTTGACCTTGTGTTTGCTGCCAAACCTAATAGGTTGAATTGGGAAAGAAACAAAAAAAGAAATGTTATCTCCTCACCAAGTGAACACATTCTAATGCTGCATCAAAGTTGCCCTGAAGCTGCACTGAATCTATCTTGTTCTCTTTATCTGTGTTGAGCTTTTTAACATACAAACTCAAAACACTATATTGAGGCATATAAGGTCTCCCATAAGAAATGTAGCATAGTATGGAATCTTAATTTCTCTCCAGTTTCAAGCACTACAGAGGAATGCAGTAGATAAGACAATTTGCTGTTTATCTAAAGCAGCTGTAATATTGGAAGACTGATCTTTCTGTATTATATTGTATAATAGTTGCTATAACACTACTTGCATGTCTTCATGGTAAATTATATAAATATTTATAAATATATATAGACATATGCTTATAAAAAGTCATTCTTTCTCATTCTCCATTTGTAATTTCAAGATCACAGATGGTGAAATTTCTTTTCTATTGTGTGCCTCATGTATACTTGGGCCTTGTCTAACTTCATTTTCTGGAAATATGTTCTTGGCATGTGACACCTTAGATTTTTCTTGCCTTCCCTGTGTGTAATGCAAGGGTTGGTGGTCTTTAACAAGCCAAGATAGCTAATTTAATTGTTTTTGAAAAAGATTTTAATAGGGGAAAAATGACTGGGACATGCTTGTAATACTGTTCAAAGATTTGTTATGTTAATCACATAGTTCTGTCCTTATCATTAGAGTAGATAGACTGGGATTATAATCATGGGTCTGATTATAATTTGATTTTTAAAACATTTCCAAATACTTGCCATCCTGCTTTCTTTTTTCCACATTACTTTTTTTGGGGGGGAGTGAGAATGGGATGGGGGATAATTAGGAAATTATCTTTTATTCTATTGAATTAGCTATAAATTATGCTAAAAGTAGACAAATTTAAATACTGACCCCTCTAGTCAGAAATGTGCTAATAGTACCCATTGGAAAAGCTGATGAGGGTACAACTCTGGTATGTGGGTCTGTGTTATTGTTGGCGTTTCTTTGCTGGCAGTCAAAAATGATGGTGATGGCAACATGATAACAGGATGTTTTCTTTTTTTCTTGGTTCTTTCCATTTTTCTACCAATCTTTACACTGGGTTGCTTCTTTATTTCTATGTGGCATTAACAAACTCATCAAGATTCAGAGATAACAGCCTTATTGGGTAAGAATATTTAACTTTGCATGTAGAAGAGTTAACCAACGATGTTTCTGCTCTGATACTTTCAAAAGAAATAGACTAATCTTATGTTCTAATAAGTCCATTTTTACATACTATCCTTATATAAAGAGATTTACTTAACGGTTTTTAAAAGCATAGTTTGTACTTTTAGATGTTAGATGTATCTTAGGCTAAAAATAGAAGTTGACAGCCCTGAGCAAGCACTTTTGGCACAATAATTTTTGTTTTTATTTTATTTTAAAGTATTATACAAAGAACAATGTTTTTGTTTGGTTTTGGGGGGTTTTCCCCCTTTATTTTTGGGTTTTTAAGTGGTGGCATATTTCAGATTACAGTTACAGATCATCCAAGTTATTTTATGTTATTCCAAGTAATTTTAAACCAGTTTGGCTATTAACCAAACTGTATTAAAAGTATTATTGGGCAGAAGTTTGAATTACCTTTTGAAAATCAAGTACCTCCTGGTTTCTCCTATCACAACAAAATGGCTGGTTACCTAGCCACATTTTTGACCTTGCCTTCCCTTGTCTAGTCTCTGGGATTACTTGGGTGGAACAGAAGATAGGAATAGCACCAGCCCAATGCCTTCAGGTAGTATTCTTTCTCAGTTATGCTGCCAGGTCTCCAGGGTCTATGAATTAGTTAAAATACTAAAATCCCACCTAGTAATATTATCAGCTTAAAGACATTTAACTTTAATGGATAGTGAACAAAGAAGGAAAACTGGATATCAAATTTAACATTATGACATAAATTATAAGTCAACTTTGAATATTAGGCCTTCAGCAGGCAGACACTCTCATTCTCAATTCTGGTACGCAAGCTGGCCTTGCTGACAGTGGCACAGATACATTTACTGCTTTTTAAGTTGCATGTTTTGGAGTGGATGTCTTTAATAATAGTTGCCAAGTTAATCAAGTCCTAAATAAGTAGCAAAATGGTAATTGAGACCCAATATTATTTGCTTTAGCATACTAAGCCACTGCTTACTGACTCAGTGTTCTAGATGTGCAGTATCCCTTGTCTGATTCCTAGCTGCTATGGGAACTTGAGGTTCTTTGGTAAACACCCGAGACTCTTTCCAGACTATAGATTCCTAAGCTAATGTTTTAAAGTTGCATCCGCTTTACAAGGGAAAAGTTGTACATTGGTGCATGTTTTACAAACCCAAACTCAGATAGTTAAAACCATAGTTTTTCTGTACCCAGTAGCTTTGAATTAAAAACAGATGCCTTTTTCCCAAAAGCAGACAGTTTTATGTTCCTAACCTAACATTAGGAATTGGTGAAAGGAGAAACTGGATCCAGAATTCAGAATTTTAGCAGCTTTGGAAAAAAAAATGCATCTTACTTTGGCTGTTTGAAAATATATTTATTTGTAGATAATCTAGATTTAGTCTTGGAGATCAAAATTTTTCATATTTTAAGAACTTCTTTCATTCCTTTATATCTTATCAAAACATGGTATGTCTTAGAGAATCCCTCTGTCATGTCATGTTCATGTGTTTTGGAATTGTTGGCATTCACTCTTAAAATCTTCCCATTTCTGTTTTTGTGCATTTTATCACCCATGTTTTTGGACTTTGCTTATGAGGAGAGATGGTTTAGCATCTGTTATTAAGAAAATAGAATGGTTGACATCAACTGCACTGTTTAACTTTGTTTAGTTCTACAGATAGTATATTAGCAAAATAGCTACTTGTCTATGATTTGACACAAAGTATTATAGGATTAGGGCATGTAATTACTATGGTTTTCCCTCTATGTCTGTATATACCCCAATTCAGTAACCACTGATGCTGGTTTAGACTCTTAGAGAAGGAGTTCCAGTCCTCAGACCATGTGGGAGATGTATAGTGCCTGGCAAACCAGGTGGTTGTCAGGACATCCAGCTTCTCCTCTGCCCTCACCAAAAGCAAAACAAAAAACCCTTGAGTGTGTACTTTGTGGATGTGTCATATTATTGGATATTTTCTATATTTTGGCAATTTCTTGCAGTCACGAGAAATTGCGGAGTCACTGGAGCCTTCAGAATTTGTTGCCAGCATTGCTATATAACAGGAGTTATATAGGGGGAATTCCCAAGACATTGGACAAGGATTCCTATCCACTTAGAGGAGAATCTGGATGCTGCACACCTTAATCTTTAAGAAATTCCCAGCTGGATATGGCTTATTAAGACATTTGGTTGTGATTGTCTACTTTAAAAATATGTAAGCTTGATGTTTTATTTATTTTCCTTGAGCAAATTTAGATCAGAAAATTAATGTGAAAAGATCAGGATCACTTTAGGTTCCATATAATCTCAAAACACTAAATAGCAACAAAGTAACATTTTTCAGTAACAATTTGAATATTTCCTTATACTTAGCAGGCGTGTAACAGAGGTGAAGCCCTTCCTTTCATTGCCCTGTGTAACTTAACAGGTTACTGCCTCCTCTTTACTTGGAAGTAACAGTGTGGGCACAGTGTGTACACTGGTAATGCTAACTATGTGTTCCAGACCTTGGGCCAAGGGTTCTGGGTTGAGAACATGATATGTGAGGCCGACTTTGAGCCCCTGGCACTATAGATTTGTTGATGACATACTTTTACACTAAAAACAGTTAGGAAATTTACCTCCTTTTAGTAGTTTAATGTTGTTTCATATTTTGTATGTAAATGTTCACTCACCTATTTTAAAACATTGAGTAAATCAAGTTTTTATATAGACTACCCTTCCCATATGATGCTATTTTCCTCTTATATAGTTTAAATCTCTAAAAAATTAATTCATAGCACTTCACTGGACTCTCTCTGGGTGTTCTTCATTCACCTACAAGAGGTAACAAGGCAACCAGAGCTTGGCTGTGATTTATTTGTGGGGGTTTCCCAGAAAAGGGAAAGCTTTGAGACTTTCCAAAACAATTTTCAACTATGCACAACATAGTGAAATTAGTTCGCTCAAGTAAAATGCTTTGAGCCAGATAAAGGAATATAGCACTGGGCCACTTAGGGATTTGAAATTGGGTGGACTGAGGAAAGAGAACAGGTCAGATGACCCAGGCTTGAACCTTCTTCACTTTTCTCTGATGCAGTTCCTAAAGCTCCTCTAATTTCCTTCCTAAAATAGCACTTATTTTATTTGGCCATTTACTTACAAGTTCCCAGCTTTTAGGAAAGGGGAGGGGGCATCCAGTTTTGAATTAGATATACATCTTGAAAGTTATGAGCTATTGGCAGCTATTAAATCAGATTTAACCACAAGTCAGAATTCTCTCTTTAAACAAAACCAGTGAGTTAAAATAGATGACAAATAATTCCACTTTCCTGTACCTCTCTTCTCTTCATGGGATCAGAGATGAGAAATATCGCCAAAGGTACTGCATAGTCCCATTCCCCTCCAAGCAGCTCCCTTTATGCATTTTTGCTCAGGCAACCAAGGACAGAGTATTGGCAGAAACATGGAGTGCTTTTGTATAGGCCATCTGTACATAAAAAATGTAATTTATTTAATTTTATCATTTGTATCATATTAAAGCTTTGTACAGTGTTTTAAGTTCTGTTTTAAAATTATTTTGTATTTTATTTTTATAATCTAGTAATAAAATATTCATTCCGCATGCAAACTCTAGTTCTCTTTGTGTGATGGTTTTGATTTCAAAAGTGGGAAATACTAATTTAATAAAATTTTGAATGCATTAGCAATTACAAGATTAACTGGGGGCTGGGGTTGTGGCTCAGAGGTAGAGCACTTGCCTAGCATGTGCGAGGTCCTGGGTTCGATCCTCAGCACCGCATAAAAATAAATAAATGTTAATTTTTTTTTTTTTTTTAACTGGGAGCAAAAGTGTTACTGAAAATGCAGTACTCCAGAAAACAGTGACCGGAAGTGACCTAGGAAAATGAAGCCCTGGGCTGAAAGAATAGAAACTAGGTGTTCAGTGTCTCTGCAGATGAAAACCAGGTTCAGAAATATGAGATGGTTCCTGTGCAACAAAACTGTCAGAAGCTCCCTTTCTCCCTTGCATTATTCTCTCTGGCTGAAGGTATTTTTTCCTCCTCCATAAGAAACACCTCTGGTACCACTAGAGGGATTCAGGCTTCCGCCACCCTCTGGGTTCCTGTTGTAATCTTCCTTTGAACCAAGGAACCCAGGAGGCATTCACAGGGTCCTGGCTTCACGCTCCACATTTTTCAGCCTGGATTCTCTCACTGAGGAGCAACATCAAAAATGCCCAGTATCACATTTTTCAAAATAAGGGCAAGGAGTGCAGTTAAGTGGTACTGCATGGTGCCTGCTGAGTGCAAAGCCCTGGGTTCATTGCCCCCACCCCCACCTCGTAACGCATAAAAACAAATACACCCTCACACACCTTGATCTCCCAGAAGCTAATCGTGAATATGCCTATGGGCATCTCAACTGGAAAGTAGTTGAAATATTAATCTTGAGTAGCACTGTGTAAAGGAGTAGTACTGTGTAAAGCAGTTCTCTAGAGATCCCTAGAGACCATTTATTGATCTTTCAGGAAGAATTCTCTCCTAAATAATCAGTTAATGGAGAACATTGCAAAGCTTGGCCAATGGGTGAAAAGTCAGCCTTTGAGAAAAACGAGGTCAAAATGAGAAGTTAGATTAAAACTTTATAACTACTTTTTGGATGGTAAACCTGAAAAAACCCTAACTCTCGGAAATGTGCTTATGGCAGAAGGCGTGGGCTGGTTGCTGTTTTAAAATTGTTCACCTTTACAACCGGCCGCTCTCCCGCGCCCTTGGTCTCCCGAGAGTTGCGTCTGCCTCGCGGCAGCCCATCCTAACTCGAGTCCCGGCGAGTCGCCCCCTCGGGCCGGCGTAGTCAGGGTAGGGGCCCTCCTGGGCTGTGCAGCCTGTTGGCAGGCACAGAGGACCCAGCGACTCCTTGACCGCAGGCCTGAACAAGACCCACCCGCCGCGTCCTGCCGCCCAACGGTCGCTCCCCACCGCCGGCCCCGCCCCTCCCAGGCCGCCCGTGGCGCGCCGGCGCCTGCGCAGTTGCCCCAGAGCGCCCCGACCGGGATGGCGGCCGTTTTGGAGTCGCTTCTGCGAGAGGAGGTGTCGGTCGCAGCCGCCGTGCGGTGGATCGCGCGCAGCACCCAGAGTTCGGAGGTAACAGCACCGACACGCCCCCAGGGCTGACCAGAATCGGCTTCCCGCGGGAGATACTGCCTCTCCAATCCCTTCCTCTAAGGTGCCTAGCTGCCAGCCCGGGCCGAGTGCACTCGGACCGGGCGCCGCTGCCCGGGCCGCCCACCCTAGGCGCGCCCTGCGGCCCCAGCTGCCCCGGACCTGGGCTGGCAGCTGATCCTCTCACCCCTCGACCTCTTCTTCCACAGGAGAGCCCGGGGGAGGCGGCCGTGCTGAACTCACTCCGGCCCCTACGGAAGGAATTCGTGCCGTTCCTGCTCAACTTCCTGAGGGAGCAGAGTAGCCGCGTCCTCCCGCAGGGCCCCCCAACCCCAGCCAAGGCTCCAGGAGCCTCAGCAGCCTTGCCAGGGAGGCCGGGGGGCCAGCCGCGGGGTGGCCGCGGGGCGCGCAGCCAGCTCTTTCCTACGACTGAGCCCTCGAGCACCGCCGCTGAGGCCCCTCTGACCCGCCGCGGGGGCAGGAGGCGGGGTCCGGGGCCGGCCCGGGAGAGAGGAGGCCGTGCCCCCGGGGTCCCAGAGGAGGGGGTCGGCGGGGAGAGCCTGTCCTGGCCCGGAGGCCGGAGGCTTAAGGGCTCTGGTAGCCCCAGTATCCCCAGCCTCACGCTCTCTGATCCACCAAACCTCAGCAACCTGGAGGAGTTCCCTCCCGTAGGCTCGGTTCCCCCCGGCCCTGCAGGGTGAGAACCAGCCCTAACAGAGGAGATGGGTGGTCTGAAGCCTCTGCTAGGGAAGTTTGTAAATCAGAGCTGAGCTCGGGAAGGGTTGGAAGGTTGGGAGCGAGGTAACTATAATAGTGAGGGGATTTTTTTGTTTGTTTGTTTTTTTGCAAGAGGCCCAGCTGTGGGGGGTGGGCGTTATTTTCAGATAGAAATTTGAGGAAAACCTATGGCTACTCTCAGCAGGACGAAGCCTTCACGCAGGATCAACCCAACTCCGGTGAGCGAAGAGCGGTCACTCTCCAAGCCCAAGATCTGCTTCACCTCACCCCCAATCAGCTGTGTCCCCAGTTCCCAACCCTCAACCCTGGACACTAGCCCTTGGGGCCTTGGCCTTCCCCCAGGGTGCAGAAGTCTGCGAGAGGAGCGGGAGATGCTCAGGAAGGAGCGGTATGGCCTTGCCGCTCCCTGGGATGTCAGCTTCCCCTTGTGGGGGACCTGCAGGGCTTTTCCTTGAAATTGATTTCCCCCTTGGGAACTCTGGGTTTGTTTCCTGGGCTGGTCAATGTCTTCTCTGGAGGGAGTGTGTGTGTGTGTGAGAGAGAGATAATGTGTATGGAAAGCCAGGCTAACTGCTCATGAGATCTCTCTATCCCCATAGTTCTAAACAGCTGCAGCAGTCACCTACCCCTGCCTCTCCCACCCCAGAATTGGGAACTTCCCTCCCCAGCCGGACTGGAAGCCTCACTGCAGAACCTGCTGACCCTGCCAGAGTGTCTTCCCCCCAGCGCCTGGAGCTGGTAGCCCTTGTCTACTCCTCGTGCATTGCTGGTGAGAGAGCTAGCAAGGGGAGCTACAATGGAGATACTGGTAGAACTGCAGCATATGAGAATTAAATGAGCCATGTAAAACTGAGCCTTGGCTCCGAATGGTTCCAGTACTAAGGGATTTCTTTTTATATCCAGAGAACCTGGTCCCAAACCTCTTCTTGGAGCTTTTCTTCGTCTTTCAGCTCCTTACTGCCCGAAGGATGGTGGCTGCCAAGAACAGTGATCTTGAACTGAGTCAAGGTGCTCTACATCAGTGAGATACCTCATATTCTAGAAATGGAGACTACAGATGGGATAGCCCTTAACAGTTTGTTACTATCTTTCTAGATTCCCTGGAAAGCCCACTATTCCAGAGCATCCATGATTGTGTGTTCTTTGCAGTGCAGGTTTTACAGCACCAATTTCAGTGAGTTTCCTTTATTTTAATTGTTTGTCTGATTCTCTGACCCCTTGGGTTATATACTTGTACTTAACAGGTACAGTGGTCCTGGACCTTATCCTAACTATAATTTTGTGTCAAGGTTGAGTTTGTCTCCCCTAAAAGAATCTAATATACTCAACAGCTGACCTTTGGATTTATGGCTAATATTCCTGGCCTGCTCTCTTGATCTCTGCACCGTAAGGTCTAATTTCCTTGTCCTTTGCCTCTGTTGTCTTGGTCTTTGACCCATAACCCTACTGTACATTTCTGGACTTACACATCTGCTCCATGCTCCCAATACACTTTAATAGGGTGCCTGCTTCCTGTTTGCAGTCTGTGTCTCAGTCTCAGTTATTTGTGCTCTTCTCCCTGTAGGGTTCTTTCCTCCTTGGACAAAGGGACCTTAAAGCTGCTGGCTGAGAATGAACGGCTACTGTGCTTCTCACCAGCTCTTCAAGGCCGACTTCGAGCTGCTTACGAGGGCAGTGTTGCCAAGGTAGTGTGACCCCAGCTTAGATGACTACTAACCTGGACCTGACCATTCCTAACTTTCATGAATTCAGGCAATCTGCTCATGACACTTAATTGTCATATGAGCTAATTCTGGGTAACAATAAGGGAGTAAAGTCTTCTGAGCATGACTTCCACAGGCTTTATAAAGTTTCTGATGTCTCTGCCATATTTTAGGTCTCTCTGGCAATGCCACCCTCGGCTCAAGCTGTCTCCTTTCAGCCAGAAACTGACAATCGTGCCAACTTCTCCAGTGACCGAGCCTTTCATACTTTTAAAAAACAGAGGTGAAATGGAAAGGGAATATTGAGGGGAAGGAATAAGGCAACATTTTCTCTGTAATAGGCAGCTGTCTTGTTTTCATAGAAAATAGGAGGCTGGCACTAACAAGTAGTAGGTCAGTACCCCCAGGCTCTAATTAACAGCCATCATGAGGGCCAGTTGTTTCATTCTGTTTCGTTCTCATGGACTTGAACCCTTGAGTTTGACAGCCCTCTCACAGGTGTATAAACTACTCAGACAGGAGTATGCCAGGATTCACTTTCACTGCTCACGGATGTATGTGAGACCAATGAGTGCTGCTGCTGGGTCTGTAACATTACCATCACATAAAGAACTTTGGAGCTTAAGGAAGGACTGTGGACAGGGCTGTCCTCAGTCTTCCAAACTAGGGAATACTTCACTGGAAATGAGTTAGAGATGGCTGTGCTGCAGCTGATCGGGTATTCTTGTGTGTCTGTCAGAGATGTGTTCTATGAGGTTCTTCGAGAGTGGGAAGATCGCCATGAGGAGCCTGGCTGGGATTTTGAGAAGGGCTTGGGCAGTAGGATCAGGTGGGTACTCAAATGCTGGTCCCTTTTTCTTGCTTCTGATGGCATCTCAGTGATGCTTGGTAAGCTGACTGGAAGAAAGCTTTCCACCACTCCTTCCAGCCCAAAGCTATATATTCTTTTTCCTCCTTAATCTCTAGCTATTGACAACTCTGCCTCTACTCAAAAGGGATTTCTTTCCAGCTGCTTCCACTCAGAAGTACCTTGCACTTGTTCTATAATGGCAAATGGGAGAGTGCAAAGCTCTTAATCAAGGTTGCTTGAATTTTGGACCAAATCATTGGCTAGACTTCCGCCTCTAATTTGGGCACGTCTGATAATTTTGCATAGATAGATGACTAGGCTGCAGAAAGAGTATTTTCTAACCACATACCTTGAAGTGGTCAAGGTATATGGTCCACATACCTTTAGTCCACATTGGTCTTGAAGTACACTGGCACTTAGTGTGGCCTGAAGATTTAAGAGGTGGCATTTCTTGTTTTGTTAAGTGTATCTTTAGCCTTGAGGGATCTTAGTGCTGAGGGTGTCCTTTACCTTCTCCCATGCCCCTATGCAGGCCAGCTCTGGAAAAGGTCTGTTCAAGTACCTGGTAAACAGCTGAAAAGCCCGAGGATTGGCTTGCTTGCTCAGATCTTTGTCTTACTTCCTTCCCACACACTCTACACCTGCTTCTTGTTCCTCAGAGCCATGATGGGTCAACTGTCTGCGGCCTGCAGCCATAGCCACTTTGTACGGCTTTTCCAAAAACAACTTCTCCAGGTAATAGCTTCTCAAGAAATTAATCTACAGCAAACTGCGGGTATTGTAAGCAGCCAAGTAAAGGATGGCACCCTGGACAGTGTGGATAGCCAAGTAGGCCCTTAGGTGGCAGTTAAACTCAGGTGGCAGAGAAAAAAACAGAATGCTCTCTGATGTGCCCTGCACCTTTTGCCCTTCCCTGATCTATTTCATTCTGTGTGTGTGTGTGGTTCTGGGGATTGAACCCAGGACTGCTCTACCACTAAGCTATGTCCCCAGCCCTTTTATTTTTTTATCTTGAAATAGGGTCTCACTAAGTTGCCCAGGTGGGCCTCAAATGTTACCTCCTTTTTCTTGTTTGGTGCTGTGGTAGAAAGCTGAGCTTGGTAGTCAGGTCTCTTCAAATCCTAACTCCAGCAATTCTAGGCACATGGTTATACTTGCAATTTCAGTTTCTTCACCTTTAGAAGAGGAATATAATTCCTCCCTCAAAAACTGTCCAAAGTGCCTAACATGGAGTTGGCATTTCATAAATGTTCATTACTTTGTGCTTATTTTGGTCAGTCCTTTTCACTTGTTTTCAATTTCCTTCCTTTCCATCACCCCAGATGTGTCAAAGCCCTGGTGGTGCTGGGGGCACTGTCTTGGGTGAGGCCCCAGATGTGTTGAGTATGCTAGGAGCTGACAAGCTGGGGCGGCTGCGGCGACTACAGGAACGACTTGTGGCTCCTCAGAGCAGTGGGGGGCCCTGTCCACCCCCCACCTTTCCAGGCTGTCAAGGCTTCTTCAGGGACTTCATCCTAAGTGCCAGCAGGTAAGTTCCCCTGTGTCTTGCAAAGGCAGGGTCAGGGTGGGAGAGGTTTGGCTTCCCAGAAGAGCAAATCACTCTCTCTCCTTTGCCTGGAATAAATAACAGAGTAGAAGTAAGTGATCTCTGGCTCCTTTCAGCTCACACTTTCTAACTTCATTTCATTTCTCATTCTTTCACCCATGTAGGTAATTTCATTATTTCTCAGCCTCACCATCTATCATGTAGATCTTTTTTTGTATGGGGTACATTCTAGTTCTTCCTACATCTCTAGTACTTTTTTTTTCTTTTCTTTGGTTTTTTTTTTTTTTTTTGTGCTTCCCAACCCCCCACTTCAGCTTCCAGTTTAATCAACATCTCATGGATAGTCTGAGCTTGAAGATACGGGAACTTAATGGCCTTGCCCTGCCTCAACATGAGCCTGGTGATGAAGATGGAGAGTCAGATGTAGACTGGCAGGTTAGAAAGCAGGACAAGGGAAATAAACAGAGTCTGACTTACGAGGGAAGGGATAAGTAAAAAGACAACAGATTTATAATTATTCTAGGAGGCTTATACTTAGGACCTTTTACTTCCCTTGGTGCCTTGCAGGGTGCACGGAGGCAATTTGCTGTGGTGCTTCTTAGCCTCAGACTTTTGGCCAAGTTTCTGGGCTTTGTGGCTTTCTTGCCATACCGGGGCCCTGAACCACCCCCAACCCGTGAGCTTCAAGATTCCATTCTGGCCCTCAGGAGCCAGGTGAATGATTGGGAGAACCTGGTAAGGAGGGAGCTGGGAGGTCCAGCAAGGCACAGAGGTTGACTGGTTTCCTTGGCTATTCTGGAAACCTGGCAGGTAGAGGGCATCATCCAGCCCCTTCTAGGGGCCAATCACTGACTGAGCCTGGCTCTCCCAGGTCCCTCCTGTCCTGGATGTTCAAGCTCTGCTGCAGCAGGGGCTGAGGGCCCGCCGGGCAGTGCTCACTGTGCCCTGGCTGGTGGAGTTCCTTTCCTTTGCTGATCACATTGTCCCCTTGCTGGACTATTACCGGAGCATCTTTACTCTCCTGCTGCATGTACATCGGTGAGTAAAGCAAGGCTAAGGCTCAAGAAAAGAAAGTGTGAACATTGCTCAGTCCTATTTATAAAGAGGATCAAATAGTGAACTTCATGTGTGGTTCCATAGCTGAGCCTTGGAGGAAGGGCAGAGGTTGACTGACAGAGACAGACTAGACAATTGTTTACCTTTCTCCTATGGCCCAGCCAAGAGAGAATACATATAGCAGGGGCTGCCAAGGCAACCCTGGTTGCCTATGTAGTCCGTTTTATGTCTGCTTTTGAGAACCATTTTCCCCATGGTAGCTTTCCATTACTCCATTCCATCCTTTGCATGAATTCTGTTCACACCCTCCATTTACCTTTTAGGAGCTTGGTCTTATCTCAGGACAATGAAGGGGAGATGTGTTTCCTAAACAAGCTGCTTCTGCTTGCTGTCCTGGGCTGGCTCTTCCAGGTGGGCAGAGTGAGGGTCCAGATGAGGTATGGTGACTACTGTGGTAGAGATGGGGACAAGAGCACTAGAGTGTGACCAAGGTAGGGGCCAAAAGATGAAGGTTCTTCAGAGGACCACCACTGCCCCTGGTGAGGTCAGAGGTGTGGTGAGTCTCAGAAGTGCTGGGTGGAGCTTTGGCTGCTTTGCTCTCTTGTCAGATTCCCACATTCCCTGAGGATCTATTTTTTCTGGAAGAAGGTCAAGTGGATGCATTAGAGGTGGACACAGCAGCTTCAGAGCATGGCTTGGTGAGTGTTGGGGTGTAGCCAGAGATGTGGTCTGTCTGGGAGGGCCCAGCAGAAGACAGACTGTGGTAGTTGTTCAACCCTTACACATCTCCTGACTGTCCTACCCCTGAGCATGCTGGGGAGGAAAGGAAACCTGCTTGCCTGCCCTACCAGCCCTGGCCTCTTCTCCCCCAGGACAGTGTGCCTGTGGTGGATCAGCAGCTGCTCTACATCTGCTGCCCCTACATCGGTGAGCATCCTATCCCCCTTAACAGTCCTTGGCCTGTCCTTTCATGAGTACCTATCAGATACCCCATTGGTCTGATTCCCCAATACCTTGGTCTTTCATGAGGCTCTCCAGGTGCCATATCTTTTATCCCACAAGTACTTATAGTCCTGCATTCTTAGGGGGTGAGGAGGACTCTGAAACTAATACCTTAGACTTTCCTGATACAGGAGAGCTCCGGAAACTGCTCGCTTCATGGGTTTCAGGCAGTAGTGGACGGAGTGGGGGCTTCGTGAGGAAAATCACCCCCACTACCACTACTGGCCTGGGAGCCCAGGCTCCCCAGACCAGCCAGGGGCTGCAGGTAAGAATAGGGAGAGGGCAGAGACTGCCCAGTGTGGGGAGGCAGAAGGAATCCCTCATGAGGCTGCTCCTTCCTTCCCTAGGCACAGCTTGCCCAGGCCTTTTTCCACAACCAGCCACCTTCCCTGCGCAGGACTGTGGAGTTTGTGGCAGAGAGAATTGGCTCAAACTGTGTCAAACACATCAAGTAAGAGTGGGTGAGGGTCCTATTCTCAATCTCTTTCCATTTGCCCTCTTAACTCCCTTTTTTTCTTTTGTGCTCACACACATGTGTTGCTGGGGATCCAACCCCGGGCCTTGTGCCCACTAAGGAAGTGCTCTACCACTGAGTATACCTCAGCCTCCTTTTAATTTTTTTGTTGTGGTGGTGGTGGTGGTAGTAATTGGGGATTGAACCCAGGGGCTCTACAGCTGAGCTATATCCCCAGCCCTTTCTATTTTTGAGAAAGGGTATCATTAAGTTGCCCAGGCTATCCTTGAATTTGCAATCTTTCTGCCTTAGTCTCCTGAGTCTTTGGAATTATAGGCCACCAGGTCTGGTCCCTTTTAATGGCTTTTTGTCAAACTGAGGAAAGTCAACTGTGGGGTGGGTGGAAAGGGAAGGCTGAAATTGCTAATATTCCTTGAAGGTAGTTCTGACCAAATTTCCTTGAATTTGCAGTCCCTTTCCAACTCATCCCTTCCAACTACCCCAAAACCCTCTGTCCCTGCTGCAGGGCGACGCTGGTGGCAGATCTGGTGCGCCAGGCAGAGTCACTTCTTCAGGAGCAGCGGGTGACACAGGGACAGAAAGGGGGAGATCCAGCCCAGTTGTTGGAGATCTTGTGTTCCCAGCTGTGTCCCCATGGGACCCAGGCATTGAGCCAGGGGCGGGAGTAAGAAATGCCAATCTATTTGGACCCTTTCATCTCCTCTACTCTCCTATCTTAGCTTTTGTTTTCTGTTCTCTCTCTACTCTTTCTTCTTTCACACTCATAACCTTTATTCTCCACCCCATTTTCTGTTCTTTTTTACCCTTCTCTATAGGTTCATATCTTTGGGCACAAAGTCCAAATGTTGAATTGAGAGAGTATGTAATGCTGTAGGACTAATGGCTTTTTCCTTCCTCCAGCATCTGGGGCAGGGTAGGGGTCTGAGGTAGAGACTCCCATGTCAGGGGTTTGGAGCATTTGGGGTGTGCTCAAGCTAAAATATATAGACTTCCCTGAAATCCGTCTTTCAGGTTCTGCCAAAGGAAGAGCCCTGGGGCTGTGCGGGCACTGCTTCCAGAGGAGACCCCAGCAGCTGTACGTAGGAATAAGGCCTGAGCTAGCAGACCAGTGGTTGTGTTTGTGTGTGTATGCATGAAAGAGTACATACCTGTAGCTGTGTATGCAGCTGCTATAAGGTGGGGAATTAGTCCTGAACTCTGGTATCCATCATTGTACCCAACCCTTCTCTGTCCTGACTCTATAGTTCTTCTGTCACAGGTACTAAGCAGTGCAGAGAACATAGCTGTGGGGCTTGCAACAGAAAAAGCATGTGCCTGGCTGTCGGCCAACATTACAGGTTAGGTCCAGGAAAGTGGGGGACTGAATCAGATTTGGAAAGGTGGATTGGCAGGGTGCTGGGCAGTTTGGGGTGATGAGACTCAGAGCCATCTGGAAACTGTGAAGGACATGGGTTGGCATGGTGAGCTTGGGTGGGCACTCCTGTAACCCTGTTTCTGTTCTCCCTCTGCCCTGTAGCACTGATTAGGAGGGAGGTGAAAGCGGCTGTGAGTCGCACACTTCGAGCCCAGGGTCCTGAACCGGCTGCCCGGGGGGAGCGGAGGGGCTGCTCCCGCGCCTGTGAGCACCACGCTCCCCTCCCCTCCCACCTCATCTCCGAGATAAAAGTACACAGCTACCCTACTCCCTTTGGCTTCCCCATTCCTTTTCCTTGCTCTGTTGCTGGTTTCTTTCCTTTCTCACATCAGCTCCAGGATTTCTGTATAGAAGCTTTATGTGTTACCTGTCTAGTTTTTGTTTCTTTCATTACTGAATAGGATTAGGTAGAGCAGAGCTGAATCAAATGGTTTTCCTAATGTTACTGACTTTAGTACCTGAATCACCTAAAAGGGCAAGAAGGAAAATCTAAAACTAAATTTATATTATACAAGTTGTAGTGGGAGCAGCTGGTAAATGGCTATGGATATCAATTCAGTACTGTTCTTCTATGTGGGACATAATGCTTGTTTAGTTACAGGCAATAAGAATAAACTGTACTCCTAACTTGGTTTGAAAAATTCAGAGACTTTTTAGAGTAGGGGTCGGCAAAATGGGCCCAACTGTGCTTGCCACTTACTTTTGCAAATAAAGTTTTATTGGAACACAGCTATAGCCATTTGTTTACCAAATGTCCGTGTTGCTTTTGTGTTAAAATGGCATAGTAGTTAGAACAGAGATCTTATGACTTGCAAACCTAATGTATTTACTATCTGGCCTTGGTCAAGGAATAAAGATGCGGAATAAGGACAAAGAAGCAGTGACTAACAATGGAGAGTATGTAGGGGAGAGAGGAAAAGACATATGACCACTAAATACTGGTTATCAGTAGGCAAATTTTTGTATTGAAACCTGAGAAAATGGAAGCATGAGGGTTAGAAAACATTGACTGTGTATCTCATGGGACAGTTTCCCAAAACGCTATAAGATGCCCCCTAGGAGTTGGTTAGTTTTGACCCATGTTGAAAACTGTCTCTTAAGCTCTGTGGTAGCCCATTGTCCTTTGGCTTATCTGCTTCATCTGTTTCCTCTTGGGTTACCCACATGGTTGCTTCTCCTAGCTGTATTGTCCTTCCTGAACCCCAGCTCCAGGGATCTCTTGGTCCAGATGCTTCAACCCCAGGACCAGATTTTCCTTTTCCTTCTCACTCACTCTACTGGCTGGTCCCCACCCCAATCCAAATTCTCTGGCAGCCTAGTCCCAGCCTGGCATGAGGTCTTATCCTGTTCTCTGCAGGATGTGCTCTCTCTGGCTGCTGGGCCCCGAGACCCTGATGAGGGTGTTTCCCCAGAGCATCTGGAGCAGCTCCTAGGCCAGATGGGCCAGACACTACGGTGCCGTCAGGTGAGACATGTCATGTGCTACATGAAGAATGGTCTTCTGTTGCCTTATAAGTAGAGCCACACTGTCCCAGGGACAGTCTTCACAGCAGTAAGGATAACGTTCATGTCTCCCTTTTTCTCTCAGTTCCTGTGCCCACCTGCTGAGCAGCATCTGGCAAAGTGCTCTGTGGAGTTAGCTTCCCTCCTGGGTATGGTTCCTTTCTGTCAAACCCCTTCTCTCTTGTTATATCCCCTCAAAATCAAGGTTGGGTATAAGCAGGATTAGACATATCTCTTTTCTGCCTCTATTTTTAAAAAATTTGGCTTCCATCATGTCCCATAGTTGCAGACCAGATCCCTGTCCTAGGGCCTCCACCACAGCACAGGCTGGAGCGAGGGCAGGCTCGAAGGCTTCTGCACATGCTGCTTTCCCTGTGGAAAGATGACTTCCAAGGTCCAGTTCCACTACAGCTGCTACTGAGCCCAAGAAATGTGGGGCTTCTGGCAGATACTCGGCCAAGGGAGGTGAGTCAGAAGTAGCAGGTAGGAAAGCTTTTTTTTTTTTTTTGTACTGAAGATTGAACCCATGGCTGCTTTAGCTATATCCCCAGTCCTTTTGAGACAGGGTCTAGCTAAATTGCTGAGGCTGGCCTCCAACTTACAGTCCTCCTGCCTCAGTCTCCTGAGTTTCTGAGATTAGGCCTGGTGAGAATAGGAAAGCTTCTTAGTCTTCTGTAGTCTTATTTTGATAGTATTAGGGAGCTGTTTTTTCCTTTCCTTTTCTTGCATATTTTTTATTGGTGCATTATAGTTTACAGAATGGTAGGAATCACTCTTCCATATTCATACATGCATACAATGTAACAATTTAATTTGGCCAATATCATTCCCCTGTATTTTCTCTTTCCTTCCTTCCCCCTGGTCCCTTTACTGATCTCTTTGATTTTCATGGGATTTTCCTACCCCACCAACTTTTCTTTTCCCTCTCTAGCTTCCACATATGAGAAAAAACACAACTCTTGACTTTTCTGAGTTTGGCTTGATATATATCAAGTTCCATCCATTTTCCTGCAACCTTTTTATGGTTGAATAGACACCACTGTGTGTGTATCACATTATATTTATCTATTCATTCATTGATGATCATACAGGCTGGCTCCATAGTTTGGCTATTGTGATACTATAAATGTGTGTGTATTGCTATAGTATGCTGACTTTAATTCTTTAGGATAAAGTTTGTGGAGTGAATTTATTTCCTTTATTCCTATTCCATGTTGAAATGGGACTCCCTATGCTTGTCTCGAGCCTCCATTTCTCAGCAGCTCGGCCCTTTAGATTTCAGTTTGTACTAATCAGGGTTTAACTATATAGTCCTCAAAATGCTGAGCTTCCCCATGGTGTGTTTTGCAGTGGGACCTGCTGCTGTTCTTACTTCGGGAGCTGGTAGAGAAAGGTCTGATGGGACGGATGGAGATAGAAGCCTGCCTAGGCAGCCTTCATGAGGCCCAGTGGCCTGGGGTAAGAAGTCCTTAAATAAAGATATCAGGTGTCCTATATCCCATTTATCCTGAAATGGGGCAAAGTGATGGAACCAAAGCTAAGTGGACAACCCTATAATTGAGGAGTAGCTGTTAGAGTTGACCTTCTTCAGATCTGAGTGGCCGCTGGCTGCTGTATGAAGGGCTTGTTGTAAGGGAAGGCAGGCAGGTGGAAAGCAGGATGGTACAGTATATATAGGTCTTGAGTCTCATCAGAATAACCTGGACTCAGTTACTAGTTAAATTTGTGACTTGGCACAAATTAGTTTTTTTCATCCTTAAAATAATACTGGGCATGGTGGCATACTCCTGTAATCCCAATGGCCTGAGAGGCTGAAGCGGGAGGATAGTGAGTTCAAAGCCAGCCTCAGTAAAAAGCAAAGCACTAAGCCCCTGCCTCTAACTAAAATATAAAACAGGGCTAGGGATGTGGCTCAATGAATTCAATCCCCGGTACTCCCACCGCCCTCCCCCCCCCAAAAAAAAAACCAGAATTAATAATTTCAAGATGAAACAGCTGTGCGCCAGGTTGTTGTCTACTCACCAATTAGCTAGAGACTGATCTTTAGAAAGGGTGGATGTGTCCAGAATTCCATGTCTGCCTTTTCTCGCACCTTTCTACGTACTGCAGGACTTCTCTGAAGAACTAGCAACACTGTTTAACCTGTTTCTAGCTGAGCCTCACATGCCAGAACCTCAGCGGAGAACTTGTGAACTGGTACAGCCAAATAGGGGGACAGTGCTGGCCCAAAGCTAGGGCTGGGAAGTGGCCCTGTTTTGGGCGTCTCACCAGAACCCTGGAATCCCGCCTATGCCTCAGGTGGAGCCCCAATAGCCCTCGGCAACCCTTGCTGGGGTAGGAGTAGCTGGGTCTGTGATCAGATTTCCTGCTCAGGTGAGAAGTATGTGGTTACTGGGCATCCCACAGACTGCAGGCTTGCCACCCGAATCCTAGAGGAAGAAACAGCCACTAATTCAGCATGAAGGTGGAAAAGCTGAGACTCTAACCCAGGAGCTGAAGAGCTAACATTTGCCACATGGATGCGAAATGAAATGAGGAGTGTGGGCTGGTCAATACAGGATTCAGACCTCACTTGCTGCTATCTCAGATCTCTCAAAACTTTGTGGTTCTGAGAAATCATGACAGAGTTGAATGACTTCTGCCTAACTTGTTAAAACCTGGACTGCCATGTTAAATATGCACAACAGATTAGGTAGGACTTGCCCAACTGAAACCTGGCATCACCCTGGACTTCACCCCTGTGCAGGTATTGACACTTCAGATTTGGTCTGTTCGGGGACATGCACAGGGAAGCAAAAAAGAATAAACTGTTTTAACAAAGGTTTGATGACTGTTCTTGCCTGTTTTTCCCCTTTGGCAGGTGGGCCTTGAGTTGGGAGTTATGACCTCTAAGTAACACCTGCATATCCAAGCAGCAAGATCATCTCACACCCCTGAAATGCAGTATCATCTCCTGTGCAACTCCCTCGGAAAGTTTAGACATTTAGGGCATTGTGCAGGTTCCATTCACAAGATGTTCCGTTGCACCACATGGTGAGGCAGCTTTTGCGATGTTTTGTTAGGGCTATAGTGTCTGATTTGGCTCAGAATGTCTCAGAGCACGAGCAGCCTAATATAATTATAAACTTTTATAATTGTAAAAGTTCATTTTATAAGAGATGTGGTCTTGATAATTATAAACTTTGATAATATGCATTAAGGTAATTCCTGGGAAGTAACACCCAGGCTCTGCTGGGGGAAGAAGAGGGGATTTAGCTCTTGCTAAGTGGCTTTCCTATCAGAAAGGTCTCAAACCCAAGAAAGAGTAAGATTCTCTGGGCTAGAGGGAGCCCCATGTACAAAACAGGGAAGTCACATCAACATTGAAAAATAGGAGTGTTTCTCAGTCCTACTTCTCCCCAATATTGTTTATCAGTCCATGCCTTTCCCTTCCCATCAGGCTTATCCCATTTAAAGTTTCTTTATCTGAACCTTCTTTCCTAATCTCTTCTTTTTTTTGATCCTGTAAATCCAATATATATATATATTTAGATCAGTACCAGGGATTAAAACCAAGGTCACTTAACCACTGAGCCGCATCCTCAGCCCTTTTTTGAGACAGGTTCTCACTAAGTTGCTTTAGAGCCTTGCCTTAGCCTCCCAAGCCATAGGAAGTCTAGTCTTTTCTGAATGCTTGGGAATTTGAAAAAGTGGTTTTGATTTTTGGTACTGGAGATCAAACTCAGGTCACTTCATCCATCCACACTAGGCACTGAGCATACCACTGAACCATGCCTCCCACATGGGATTTATTTTTATTTTTAAAGATGGTCTCACTAAGTTGCTGAGGCTGGTGTTGCAATCCTTCTGCCTCAGCCTCCGAAACTACTGGGATTATAGGTGTGTTACTGGTTCCTGGCTCTGCATGGGACTTTTTTTTTTAATTTTTAAATATTTTGTTATAGTTGGACACAATACCTTTATTTGATTTTTATGTGGTACTGAGTTGAACCAAGCACCCTTCATGTGCTAAGTGAGTGATCTATTGCTGAGCCACAACCCCAGCGCCCCTGCGTGGGACTTTTAATTTACAAATGTTCTGACCTTTTTTTTGGTCAACAATTTTAGGAGGAGGGGAAGAATACATAAATTAGGGTCCTACATATATACGCTGTTAAAAAAAAATAACTGAAAAATAAGCTTTTTAAAAGCATATGATAAAAACAATATAACTTAATCTGAGGTAAGAGAAAAAGGAAACAAACATTTTTAGAAAAGCAACTCTTTGCTGCACTGTACAGAAATTTACCCTTTTAACCACATCTCAATCCCCATACAATTATCCTCTTTGTTACCAAAGATTTGGGGCAAGAAAATTAAATGGGAATTTCTCCCGTCCCTATCACCTCTAGGTAAACATACAGAATCTTCAGAGCTCAAATTCAGCCAGGCTAAGTTACGAGAAAACAATCCGCCCTTCATCCATCCTAGAATTGGTAGGGCCAGAGCAGTAGCTCAAGGGACTCACCTCCGCGTAAGGGAAGGTAAGGTCTCTGCAATCAAGTTTCCTCCTGACAAACTGCTTACCTCCTCTTCCAGTTCATTTATCTTCCTTCTTCAGAGGTCATTTTTTAATCTCATTGAAATCCCTCTTGCCTTGTCAGTAGCAATCATCTGGCTACCCCCACCTACCACCAGTCCTCAAAGGGCCAGGGCCCACATCCCAACCTGAAATCTGTCCAGGCTGTATCTACGCTGCTTTCCCATCTTCCTGAGCCCTGAAGTGCTCTGAAGCAGTAGTGCTTAACACTCCTGACTGCTGCAAAGACCCAAATCCTCTCCTAGGAAAGGGGGGGGGGGGGAGCAAAAGTGAATAGTATTTGGAGAAAAGATTCTGAGTCTGTGTTGTGATTTGTGCAGCTGATTTTTTAAGCCTTTTTTTTGTTCTGGTCCTTTGTGATATTCTACACGGTGGAGCTGAACACTGGAGGCAGCTCCAGAGTGGAGTCTTGGCCAGTGGCTGCTTGCCTTCCCATCAGCCTGAGGGCTGGGCCGAACTAAGAAGGCATCTTGCCAAAGCACTGCAGTTCCCCAGCTCTGCTGATTATGCCTAACTCTGGTCCTTGAGAGGCCTGTGTCATAGTCCCAGAAATGAGAAATAAAGGTGAGAAATCCAAAAAGTGAGTGCTTCATTCTCTCTGGACAGCGAGGGCCAGGAGCTCAGGCTTCTTGTTCTGCAGAGGTGACTCGAGTACTGAGACAGGGCTTTCCTGGCAACCCTGGGCTAGTGCTATCTGTGTAGTCTGCCACTACAGGTAGCCTCAGTTTCTTTTCATCTCAGGTTGCTAACAGTTAAGGAGGAGCAGCCATAGCATTTCTGGAGCATCCTGGGCCTGCATCTCAGCAGCACCATCTCACTGGTGTGGTGCTAACTACCAAGGAAGGAAGCTAGCCTGGCCACAACCAGTGGTTGCTGCTTAATGAAGGAGCTCAGGAGATGAGGCGGGAAGCCTGGTGCACCCAGTTCTACCTGAAAGCAGAAAAGGAAGAGATGAAGGTATAAACAGCTGGAGGTGCCAGGGCCACTGTAGCCCCAAGCACCTGGGATGAGGTGATGGGAGATTCACCCCAGACTCCACTGGCTTGGTGTCTAAGACCCCTGGGCTCTGCTCTTCACCTCCCACTGATTGGTTCAGTTCCACTCCCATTTGGACTTGAACTCTCTCTATGAACAATGATTTTGCTCTGCTGAGGCTGCTGCTTTTACCTTGCAATGATATGTCTTCTAAGGACCCTGGGGACAACCACAAGATGTAGATTACTACTAGACTCTGGTACTAGCAACTTCAGCTGACAACACTCATTCCTTCCTCTGATTTTCTACTGACTCCTTTACTTTGAACCCAAGAAGTTCCTGGCCACATTTTTTTAGAACACAGCTAGACAGAGAGGTCCCAAGTATGTTACAAGGCTGGCTACTAGCTCTATATCACCTGTGCCAAGTAAATGACTCTGGTAATTTCTTTCCCTTCCATGGTGACAGGCTGCAGGATCCAGGCACTGGGCAGTATTTCCCCTCGGACCATTTTTCTGTTGGGTCTTGGCATGGATGTGTCATATACAGACTGAACTGCCATGATAGACAGGTGCCCCTGCAGACAGAGATGTAATGAGGAAAAATCAGGAACAGGCTCAAGTGTAATTAGTATAGTAGAAGTCAACACTGGGCTTGCCTTGAAGCCACCCATGACCTAGACCCAGCCGCAATTTGCCCTCATCCCCACCAGAGAAACCAATTCCCATAGATTACCACCAGCAAGGCAGGCACCTCTTTGGCTTCCACGCAGACACAACAGAAATCCCGTGGTTGCTTCAGTGCACACACGGTGGTATCGCACACCAAGTACACTGGAGGGGTGGAGGTAAAGCAGAGTCAGGAGGCCCATTGACAGATCTAGTCCCAAGTCTTCTTTAGCCTAGGAACCTCCCCTTCATCCTATGACTTGACATCCAATGAAATCTTGGATAAACAATCTGGAAGTAGGCCAAGTATCTGGTCTCTCAATAAGGCTGCCTCCAACCCTCTGCCTCTGTCCCCTGGCCAGAGATCATGGGACACACCAGAAACCAGGCCCCATGGGAGCCTCCCTCCCTTGGGCTCACCTAGGCTGATGCTCTTGTTCACCCGCTGATGTAGCCTTGCTGTCTGAATGGGCTTGTGATACAGGGGCCACAGGGTAGGGTCACTCACAGCTGCCCATACATGAGATAGTGGCTGGGACACCACACCTGCCCCTAGGAAGCCATGCCGAGTAGAAGAAAACTCCTTATAGTAAAGGTGCACCTCCTGCTCTTCACCCTGATAGCTAAGGGACACCAAGGATTGGAAAGAGGAAAAATGAAGAGTTGTTTTTTTTTTTTTTGTTTTGTTTTGTTTTAAGAGGGTTCCTAAGATACAAAGGAGGAAATCAGGTTAAGAGACTCCAGGAAGGCAAGGTGGAGAAGGGGAAGGAGAAGAGAAGCCAAGCAGGACAACAGGGTTAGGATCAAGAACACTGCAAAGAAACTTACCTCCAGCCAGCTGTTGCCTGGCGGCTGAAGAGATTGTGTAGATTATTGGAACAAGCAGCCATTACCTGGGGACAGAGCAGCCATAACCAAATTAGTAGGCACAGTATATCCCAGCCTCTACGTTCAACTTTCTGATCAGTGTTTAATAAATATACATTTTTCAAGATGGAAAACCACTGAAGAAGTCTACAAGCCTTGGTGGCCCTCATTTGCCCAGCTCTTTTCCTCTTCCTCCCCACCTAGCAGAGGTCTGGCTAAAGCAGTGATGGGGAAGAGTGAGAGCAAATACTCACATCAGCCATGGAAGTATCTACCATGTGTTTGGCCAAATCCTGGTAAGAAGAGGAGAAGCTGGATGGGCTGGATGGAAAACAGCGGCAATTGCCTGAGGAGGTTCTATAGCCTATAATAAAGAGGTGGAAGTTCTGGGATAGCACCGAATGTCAGGGCCTCATGACAGCAACAGCTCCCTATCAGGGGTAGGGACACTGGACTGACAGTTTCTGGCCAGTGACTCCCTATGATACAGTAGGCATAAGTAAGTCCCCAAACCAGGCAGATATCTATGCCTCACCCCCCTGCCACTCACGGTAAGCTGAATTCTTCCAGACAGATCCAGCCAGATACAGGTTCCTCACTGCAGAATGGGCCTGCCCATCCCCTATCCAGGTGTCTCTGGAATCAGGCAAGTTTGAGTCCCCCTGAAGAACAGAGGTCATGCCAAAATAAATCATTTATGCTTTATGGATCAATGATATATTGGGGGTGGGGAAGTATAACATTATTATAAAAAATATAACTTAAAAAACTCATAGAGGGGGGTAAGTGCCTTTCTAAACAGGGCAAAATTTTTTGCACATAATAAATACATGGCGATGGGGCTGGCGATGGGGCTCAAGCAGCAGCGCGCTCGCCTGGCATGTGTGCGGCCCAGGTTCGATCCTCAGCACCACATACAAACAAAGATGTTGTGTCTGCCGAAAACTAAAAAATAAATATTAAAAAAAAATTCTCTCTAAATAAATAAATAAATGGCGAGAGGATTGAACCAAGGACCTCGTACATGCTAAGTAAACAATCTACCACTGAGCTACACCCCCAGTTCAATAATTAATATCTTGAAAAACAAATTTACAACTGGAAAAACAACTGGCAGCTCAAATAACAAAAATGGATATTTTCTTAATATGCAGAAGGGCCACAAAAAATAAAAGGCCCAATAATCAAATAGAAAAATGAACATAGGGTACAATTAGTCACCATAAAAAATTGACAATGTCAGACACAAGAATAGAACTATATAACTAAAATACTATAATATTAGTAAAGACTAAAGAACCTTGATAATACTGTTAAGCAAAGTATGGTAGGCACTGTAGGTATGTAAGTAGGAACTGTTACATATTATCAATTGAGAATATTAGTTGATATACTATGGAGATATTTTATCAGCTGGGCATGGTGACTCACACCTGTAATCCCAGCAACTAGGGAGGCTGAGGAAGAAAGATCTCAAGTTTTAGGCCAGCAACTTGGTAAGACCCTGTCTCAAATAAAAAAATAAAAGGGGATATTGTTCAGTAGTAGAACACTCTGGGTTCAATCCCAAACAACAACAACAACACAAACACCCACTTTGTGCTGCAAAGGGACAGCGAAAAGACAACACACATGTGGGGAAAATTTTGTAAATTATACCTGATGAAGGACTTTTACTAGAATATATAAAGAACTCAAAGACAAAACTTCAATTTTTAAAAAAATGAGCAAAAGATCTGAATAGACATATCTCCAAAGAAAAATCCACAAATGGCCATCAGGGAAATGCAACTAAAACCATGTAGTACCACATCATATCCTCTCTGGTGGCTACAACCAAAACCAGTCATTCCTTAGCTTGTGCAAGGAACTGGTTCCAGGACCTTCTGAGGATGTCCAAGTCACTTAAACACAAATATTTGCATATAATCCATGCAAACACTCCACTTAGTTTCCTAAGTACTTTAAATAATCTCTATGTTATTATAACACCTAATGCCATGAAGTAGTATGTAAATAGTTGTTAGGGAACAATGTAGAGAAACATATATACTGCTTAAATACTGCTGACGGGAATGCATATAGTGTAGCCACTTTGAAAAATAGTCTGGCAGTTCTATGATCCAGTGATTCAAACCCAGAAGAAATGAAAAAAATGTTAATTTAAAAAAAACATTAAATTAATGCTATTGCTAAAACATATTTTGATTTACTATCAACAGAAATACAGTATCGAATCTTTTTTTAATATTTTCTTAGTTCTCAATGGACCTTTATTTTATTTATTTTTATGTGGTGCTGAGAATCAAACCCAGTACCTCACACATGCTAGGCAAGCGCTCTACCATTGACCACAACCCAGTCCCCAGCATTGAATCTTTTAAAAAAACCAAACAAACAAACAAAAAAAACCTTCCACAGGAATGTTCATGACGGCAATAATCATAAGTGACAAAATGACAGACACAACCTGATAGACAACCTTAATGTCCATCAATTGATGAACAGATAAACAAAGTGTGGTCTGTTCATACAATGCAAGATTATTTGGCCAGAAAAAAAAGAATGAAATTTTGATATATGCTACAAATGAATGCATCCATATTATGGATTGAATTACTGTCTCCAGTAAAAGATATGTTGAAGCTCTAACCCAAGTATCTATGAATATAATCTTAATTCAGTAGTCAAGATAATCCTGGATTAGAGTAGGCCCTAAATCCAGTGATTGATGACATTATAAGAAAGTCATGTGAAGACACAGGAGACACACATACATGGAGAACAACATATAAAGACCGGGAGAGATTGTAGAGATGCAGCTACAAGTCTAAGAATGCCATGGATTGCTGGTGACCACCAGAAGCTCAGAGAAAACCATGGAACAGATTCTCTCCAAGAGCTTTCTGAGGGAGCCTAGTGTTGCTAACCATGATTTCAAACTTGTAGCCTCCAAATTTATGACAGGGTAAATTTCTATTGTTCTAAGCTACCCTGTTTGCAGTAATTCGTTACAGAGATTCTAGGAAACTAATAAATCCTGAAAAATATTATGCTAAGAGAAAGAAGCCAGTGAAAAAAGACCAGTCATCATATGATCCCATTTATATTAAATGTCCAGAATAATCAAATCTTTCTGTAGAGACAGAAAATAAATTAGAGGTTGCCTAAGGTTGGGGAATGGTAGGTTTGGGGAGAAATGATGAGTGGCATGGGGTTTCTTTTGGCGGATAATGAAAAGGAAGATTGCAAGTTAGGTTTTTTTTTTTTTTTTTTTTGCGAGGGGTTGTTTGTTTAATATCTTTTTTAGTTGTCAGTGGACCCTTTATTTTATTTATTTGTATGTGGTGCTGAAAATCGAACCCTGTACCTCACATATACCAGGCAAGTGCTCCACTACTGAGTCACAATCCCAGTCCAGGATGAGGCTAGCCTCAGCAATTTAGTGAGACCCTAAGAACTTAGTGAGACCCTGTCTTCCTATATTTAAAAGAAGTAAATATAAAAAGGGTTAGGGCTATAGCTCAATGGTTAATCCCCAATATGAAAAAAAAATTTAATAAAAATACTAACAAATTCTTAATTGAACTAGAAAATCTGATCCTAAATTTCACACAGAAAATAGACAAGGAAAAATATTCTGAAAAATCTCAGGAAAGGAAGGGCAAGGTAGGAGCTTGGGAGGACTGGTGCTATCAGAGAGTAGATTCATTCTAAGCCCTAGTACAGGGAAAAGGGACACTGTGCCCTGGTGAGGCTAAGATGAATACCTAATAATCACTACAGGGACAAGCAGATAGCCACCCAAAGGAATAAAGTTGGATACACACCTCAAAACAAATGTGAAAATAATTATAAATGGAACAAAGATTTAAATATAAAAAATAAGACCACAGCAGTTCTAGAAGAAATCAGGGGAGAAATTCTTAATTAGAAACATTCTCCATTCCGAAGTTATAAAGAATTTCTATTGAGAACTTAAATACTATAAAAAGTTGATAAATAAATCTTTCTTAACACTTTTTTTAAACCCAGGGGTGCTTATCCACTGAGCCATGACCTAAGCCCTTTTTATTTTTTGAGACAGAGTCTCACTAATTTGCTTAGGGCCTTGCTAAATTGTTGCGGCTGTCCTTGAACTTGCAATCCTCCTGCGTCAGCCTCCTAAGTTGCTGGGATTACAGGTATGTGCCACTATAGCTGGCTGATAATAAATATTTCTGAATGGTCCCAAGCAAAACAAGCAAAGTTGATAAAGAGTGAAGCACTGGGAAAAAATATCTGTAACTCATTTAAGGCAAAGGGTTAATTCTTGTTATTATATAAAGAATTCTTAAAAATTGGTAAGAAAAAAAAACAAGGAGCAAAGGACATAAACAGAGGCTCAGAAAAAAGAAAAATATTTAAATAGATTTTTTTTAATAAAAGAGATCCTATATGAGAAAAATGAGACACTATTTTTTTACGGGAATACAAAATATTTGTAGAACACCATGGCACACATCAGTAATCCCAGCTATTCCAGAGGCTAAGGCAGAAGGATTGAAAGTTGGAGGCCAGTATCAGCAATATAGAGATGCTGTCTCAAACATAAAATGTTTTTAAAAAAGAGGTCAGGGGATACAGTTCAGTGGTAGAGTACTTGCCTAGTATACATGAGGCCCTGTGTTCAATGCCCAGCTATACAAGGAAAACAAAACCAATGAACAACAACAAAAAAAAGAATTGGAAAAATTGATGAAAGAATAGGGAGAAGCAGACTCCTACCCTTTGCTAGTGAGAATGTAAATTAGTGTATCTGTGAGGGTAACTTTATCAAGAGGTATCAAAATTTCATATGCATGTACTCTTTATTTTTAATGAAGACTGAGGGGTGTTTTTAATACTTTTATTTATTTATTTTTTAATATGGTACTCAGGATCAAACCCAGTACCTCACATGTGCTAGGCAAGTACTCTAACACTGAGCCACAACCCCAGTTCTCAAATGCATGAACTCTTTGTACAAACCTACTTATGGAAATTTATCCCACAGGTTTATCTGCACATATATGAAATGATTCAGGCACAAAGTTATTCACTGCAGCATCATTAATAACAGCAAAATACTGAAAATAACCTAAGTTGGAAGAATAGTTAAATAAGTTACAGTACATTTCTACAATGGAGTGCAAAGAAGAAATGAAGAAAAAAGTTAGTTCTCCACATACTCAAATAAAAGCACTCCAAGGTACACTGGGTGATGGGGGAGGTAAAGAACAGTATGTATAAAGATCTCTAGGAGGATCCATCCAAAAAACTACACTGCTTTCCTTGGATGGAAAAGGATTAGGTTGAGTGAGAATAGGGATTCCCTATCTACCTCTACATACTGTTGGCATAACTATAGCCATCTTCGTTTCCCCACTCCCATTATATGACTCAAGTTCTGTTCTTCAGAAATAACTGCTGTTTCTTCCTTGAGAAACAGAAACTTGCTTATTTTTGTCTTCAGAAATGAAAACTTGCATTCACCAAAATCAGGTGACGCTTGCTATGCCAATCACAAGGGCTAACCCAGCCCCTAACCCACACCTATTAAAAGTAATTCTTGAGAGAGAAGTTGCTGTTCTCTCTGACTGAGAGAGTTTGACAGGTTCCTGACAATATATCTGCTTTTGTTTTTGTCCTTGGTGTGTCTATGTAGTCCTGTGCCAATTTCCTTTCACATATGTTTATCTTTTTGCTTTTTTACTATATGAATATATTATCTATACAAAATATCAAACTTTAAGAAAAACGAGATAAACACTATGCAGCTGTTAAAAATGAATGACTCATTAGCCTCAAAAAATAAAATAAAATACTTGGGAATCAATTTAACAAAAGAGGTGAAAGACTTCTACAATGAAAACTACAGAACACTAAAGAAACAAATTGAAGAAAACCTTAGAAGATGGAAAGATCTCCCATGCTTTTGGATAGGCAAAATTAATATTTTTTAAAATATTTATTTTTTATTTTTATTTTTTTTAGGTGGACACAATATTTTTATTTCATTTTTATGTTGTGCTGAGAATCAAACCCAGTGCCTCACATGTGCTAGGCAAGCGCGCTACCACTTGAGCCACATCCCCAGCCCCCAGGCAAAATTAATATTGTCAAAATGGCCATACTACCCAAAGTGCTATACAGATTCAGTGCAATTCCAATTAAAATTCCAACGTCATTCCTTATAGAAATAGAAAAAACAATCATGAAATTCATTTGGAAAAAATAAGAGACCCAGAATAGCCAAAGCAATCCTTAGCAAGAAGAATGAAACAGGTGTCATCACAATACCAGACCTTAAACTATACTATAAAGCTATAGTAACAAAAATAGCATGGTATGAACCAAAATAGATATATAGACCAATGGTGCAGAATAGAGGATACAGAGACAAACCCACATAACTACAGTTATCTCATACTAGACAAAGGTGCCAAAACAATCATTGGAAAAAAGATACCCTCTTCAACAAATGGTGCTAGGAAAACTGTCTTCAACAAATGGTGCTGGGAAAACTGGAAATCCATATGCAGCAAATAAACCCCTCTCTCTCACCACACACAAAACTCAACTCAAAGTAGATCAAGGATCTAGGAATTAGACCAGAGACTCTGCTCCTAATAGAGGAAAAATTAGGCCCAAATCTTTATCACATTGGATTAGGCCCCGACTTCTTTAACAAGACTCCTAAAACTCAAGAAATAAAATAAAAAATCAATAAATGGGATGGATTCAAACTAAAAAGCTTCTTCTCAGTCAAAGAAACAATAAGGTGAACAGACAGTCTACATTTGGGCAGATTTTTGCCACATGCACGTCAGACAAAGCACTAATCTCTAGGATATATAAAGAACTCAGAAAGCTAAGCACCAAAAAAAACAAACAACCCAATCAATAAATGGGCTAAAGAGCTGAACAGACAATTCTCAGAAGAAGAAATATAATCGATCAACAAATATATGAAAAAATGTTCAACATCTTTAGTAATTAGAGAAATGCAAATCAAAACTACTCTAAGATTTTATCTCAAGCCAGTCAGAGTAGCAGTTATAAAAATACAAGTAATAATAAATATTGGTGAGGATGTGAGAGAAAAGACACACTCATACATTGCTGGTGGGACTGCAAATTGGTACAATCACTCTGGAAAGCAGTATGGAGATTCCTCAGAAAACTTGGAATGGAATCACCATTTGACTCAGCTATCCCACTCCTCAATCTATCCCCAAAGGACTTAAAAATCTGCATACTATAATAACGCAGCCACATCAATGTTTATAGCAGTACAATTCACGATAGTTAAACTGGAAGCAACCCAGATGCCCTTCAATAGATGAATGGATAAAGAAACTGTGGTGTATATACACAATGGAATATTATTCAGCATTAAAAGAGAATAAAATCATGGCATTTGCAGGTAAATAGATGGAGTTGGAGAATATCATGCTAAGCAAAGTAAGCCAATCCCAAAAAACCAAATGCCGAATGTGTTCTCTATATAAGTGGATGCTAATCCATAATGGGGGAGGGGAGGTATGGGGGAAAATGGAGGAACTGTGATTGGACAAAGGGAAGGGAGTGGAGGAGAAGCATGGGGGCAGGAAAGATGGTGGAATGAGATGGACATCATTACCCTAGGTACATGTATGACTGCACATGTGGCGTGACACTACATTGTGTACAATCAGAGAAATGAAAAGTTGTGCTGCAATTATGTACAGTGAATCAAAATGCATTCTGCTGTCATATATTTCTAATTAAAATAAATAAATAAATTTCAAAAAATGAATGACTTAGTCTAGATACAGTGGTACACACCTATAATCCCAGCAACTCAGGATGCCAAGGCAGGAGGATCCCAAGTTTTGAAACCTAGCAAAACGCTAAATATATAAATAAATAAATAAATAATGAAAAGGACTAAAGATATGGCTTAGTGGTAGAATGCCCCTGTGGTCAATCCCCAGTACCACCAAAAAAAGAAAAAGAAAATTCAGCAACAAATTTACTGATATGCAGTGATATATAAAATATATTTTTAAGGGAAAAAGCAAAGAAACAAAGTGGGTACAGCATGCCTCCATTATGTGCTTTACAAAAGATAGTTATGTTCACATAGCTGCATATATCTTTGGAAATAAAAACTGAACTGGGATAAGATGACTGCATTTGGGAAGGCAAATAGAGACTGAAAGAGGCACTTAAAACCTGTCCTTTGCTGTTGTTTGAATATTAATATCTTTACCATGTGAAGTTTTATTTATAAAGTGAATTTCAAATGTTTATCCTCAGGCAGGTTTTACTCTGAGCTCTAGATCTAGATCTATATTTCCAACTGCCCACTTGATTCTAATTCCTACACCTGGATTTCTTACATCTTTTACTCAATAAGGGAGAAATCAAATTCATGATCTTCCCCACAAAACTTGGTGTTCCTCCAGTGTTTCTTGTCATCATTGATACCATCATTCCTTCAGTTGCTCAACTCAAGTTGTATGCCATTTTTGAATCCTGTCTCTTACTTCCTCTGACACTCAAGCTCTGCAGATGCCCTCCCCATTACATCCACCACCTGTTTCTTCACCGGCAGTACCCTAAACCCAGACAACCACCACCTCTAGCCCAACTTTGCCACAGGCCTCTTTCGGGTCTCCCCACAGCAGCTCTTGCCTCCTCCTCTTGCGATCCCATCATTCTATTCCCGTACTTAAACAAAGGTTTTCAAGAGTTTTTTTTCTTTTTTAATCCACTGAGCCACACTCCTAGCACTTTTTATTTTTTATTTCAAGACAGCATCTCACTAAGTTGGTTAGGGCCTCACTAAATTCAACAGCTTTTTGTCACTTTGGGGGAGTATCAACATCAAATGGATTAGAGACGGGCCAGAATTCTCAATATAGTCTATATGATTTGGCCTTTTCTAGGCCCTCTCATGTCATTTTCCCATCTCACTACATATTCCAGCCACAGTGGCCTCCATTTAGCTCCTCAGACTCTCCCTTCCTCAAGGCCTCACTTACTGGACAAACAACTCTCCAACACCAGCACCACTTTGTTTATATTAACTACTTCTTAGCCTTCTGGTCTCAGCCTAAATGCACTCTCTTCAGATAATTTTATTGACCTTGCAGAATAGGTCAGATCCTCTATTTTGTACTGGCTTAGCATCACTTTTCCAAATAACCCCTTGCAACATTAGCCAGCAAATAAGCTGTTTATCCTCTAACAGTCTGTTTAAGGAAAACAGTTTTGGTCAGGCGGTGTGGTATACACCTGTAATTCCAGTGGCTCAGGAGGCTAAGACAGGAGGATTGAGAGTTCAAAGCCAGCCTCAGCATCTTAGCAAGGCCCTCAGCAAGACCCTATCTCTAAATAAAATACAAAAAAGGGAAGGGGGTGTGGCTCAGTAGTTGAATGCCCCAGAGTTCTATCCCCAGCACCAAAAAACCCCAACAACAACAGTTTTGTTCACTTCTGTGTGTCCGTCCTAAAACAGTGAATACATAATAAACATTCATTTATGAATGAATACACAGAGGGAGAGGGAAGCAGAACTAAAGGGTTCTGATCAAAGGTCATAGCACATGGGAAGAACTTATGTCAGCAGTGGCCTCGAGGAGGCATGAGGTCCTGCTAAAAAACTCTCCTCTCAACAGTCCTGACCCCTAGAGATTGTTTCCCACATCTGCCCACTCACCACACTCTCTGGGGACTGGAGCTGGCCTGACAGGGCCGGGCTGCTATTATAACCAGAAGTGACAACAGAGGAGAGGCTTCCATTGGAGCTGGTGCATAGAGAGCTGGAGTTGGCCAAGGTGTGTAGTCTTTCCTCTTCCTGAGAAGAACAGATCATCATCATCTAGCTCCTGATGCACCCTCACTACCCACATTTCCTTTCCCAAACCATCTCTTCCACAGCTCCCATTACTTACCCCCCAATGCCTCCCACTTCCATACTTCCCCACCCTGACTATATATCACCTGGAGATAGGAGCGCAGTCTGATGAGGATGTCAAGAAAGTGAGCCCAAATTATCAAGAAAATAGTAATAATAAATGTTGGTAAGAATGTGGGGGAAAAGGTACCCTCATAAATTGTGGGTGGGGGGGCTGGGGATGTGGCTCAAGCGGTAGCGCGCTCGCCTGGCATGCGTGCGGCCCAGGTTCGATCCTCAGCACCACATACAAACAAAGATGTTGTGTCCGCCGAAAACTAAAAAATAAATATTAAAATTCTCTCTCTTTAAAAAAATTTTTTAAAAATTAAAAATAAATAAATAAATTGTGGATGGGACTGCAAATTGGTGCAACCATTCTGGAAAACAGCATGGAGATTCCTCAAAAAACTAGGAATGAAACCACCATTCGACCCAGTTATCCCACTCCTTGGTATATATCAACATACTACAGTGACGCAACCACATCAATTCACAATAGCTTAGCTATGGAGTCAACCTAAGTGCCCTTCTACAAATGAATTAATAAACAAAATGTAGTATATATACACAATGGAATATTACTCAGCCATTAAGAAGAATGACTTTATCACATTTGCTGGTAAATGGATGGATCTGAAGACTATCAGGCTAAGTAAAATTAGCTATTCCCAAAAACCAAAGGTCAAATGTTTTTCTGATAGTGGAAGCTAACCCACAATATGGGTCGATTAAAAAAAAAAAGAATTGAAGTTCAGTGGAGTAGACAAAGGGGAATGAAGAGAAGAGAGGAGATATGGGAAAAGAAAAGACAGTGGAATGAATCTGACATAACTTTCCTACGCACATATATGAATCTCACCATCATATACACCCACAAGAATTAAATTTTTAAAAAATTGGGTAAACGGCAGAAAGATCAGTAGAGTAGAGGGAAGGGAACAGGAAGTGGGGGAGGAAAGGGGAAGCAGAAGTACTGGGGCCTGAATTAGAACAAGATATATTCCATGCTTGTATAATTATGTCAAAATGGATGCTTGTGTCATGTATAACTAAAAAAAACAATTGAAAAAAAGAGTGAGCCCAGCTTTGGTGCCCTTGGTGCCAGCTCTCCTCTAAGTATTATATTCTCAGACTCAGACCACCACAGTGAAGGCTACCCCAGTTTCCAGGTCTGCCCCAATCAATCCTGGAGTCACCCCATTCCTCACCCTCAGCAGATGGGAGATGATCTGCTCACGGATTCTCAACTTCTCTTGTTCAGTTTGCTCCCTCAATCTGTCCCGTGCCTTGGCAATTTCCGTCTTGGCCTCTTCACGGGCCTGCTGATAGTTGCGCAGCATCAGATCAATGTCAGAGGGTGAGGGAGCAGACCTTGATGCTGATTCAGGGCTCCTGTAGAAGATCACAGGATGGAAAGGTATCTTTTTACATGACAGTCCTCGCCAGCCCACCCAAGTCTAGCTCAATGCCATGTTCTTGAAGATCCCCTCCTCCCTTTGCCCACAGGGTCATGAAGTTTGATTTTTACAACCTTAGGTAGATTGCTAGACAGAGAGGAACAAGGCATTCTGAGGTCCATGTCTGTAGGCTTGCTTTGAATCAGAGACATTGTTTATACTTTCCCATAACTTCTCTGTCCAACCCCTTCTCATCTCGTTCCCTCTTACACACTATTTTTTCCATTTGCCCTGGTCTCCCACATTCACTTCCATTTGACCACAGGCATGCAGGGCCTTCCCGGATGTTAAAACTCCAGCCCCTGCTCCCCATGATCCCCTCTACCACACAGAGCCTGCTCCCTGCAGGGTTCTGGGACCATCTTCACCTGGTGATCTCTACAACATCCTTCCTTAGTTGTTGCAGGTATTCTCGGCGCCTGCTGGGCAAGTCAAAGTTCTGGGTCAGGAGATCCCTGCTGGGTAGGAGGCTCAGTTGTTTTGGGGGGCTTCTTGTTCTGCGGAAGTTCTGAAGTCGCTCAGTCCGCTCTCTCCTGAGGGTCTCGATGGCTTTTTTTTGCCTGCAACAAAATGGAATTGAGTCACTGAAACTGTACCTGAGTGCCCTTCCCCCAAGCTCTCTCTGACCTTCTCTGAATATTCCCAAATGAGCAAGGACAGAGGGAAAAGTTCAGCCATTAGCTTTCTCAGGTTCTTTTACCTCAACCCACCCTTGCCCTTCAGGCTGGGACCCTTACCTAGCATAGAGCTCCTCCCAGGTGGACATCATATGTTCTTCAGGAACAAGTGTCTCCCCTGTTCCGCTCTGCAGCACCTGAAGCAGTGCATCTGCCTCCCCAAAGCCATGGTGCAGTTTTGCTTCTGTGAGTTCCAGGCTGAGTGACGGCTTCTGGGCTCCAACTTGTAGGGGAATCTGCTCCCTCTGGGACCACTCAGGATCCTGGCTCTGGTCATCAGGAGGTTGTGGGGGCTTCTGAATCTGCTCCCCAGGGCTGAGATCAGTGATAGCCCCCAGTTCCTTGCTTATACTCAATTCCCCAAAAGAGTCATTCTGAACCCCATCCCAGTTACTAAGTTTGTTATGTACCAGGAGGTCCCTCAGGCTGCAACGCTGGGGGGCAATGCATGCCTGGGAACTGGGGCATGGCATCCCCTCAGGTTGGCAAGCCTGAGGTTGGTCCACATTAGAACCTTGAAGGCTTGCAGTATCAGTCAACTCAGAAACAGGATGAGGGCTGAAGTGCTGGAGGCTTCTCCTTGAAGAGGCGAGGTTCAGAGTAGGCTGTGGCTCCACCGGAAGTATTGAATTCTCCCCTTCATTTTCTGGATTGCTCTGCAAAGGACTTGGCCCCCTAGTGCTCAGCAAGCTATGATCTGGGGAAGCCACCTCTTCAGGCACAAAGCTATTGGCCAGCCTCTGGCTCTTGTCCCATGGTGGTAGAGGTGGCAGTCTACTTTGGACCTCAGTGGTGGCCCTGGGCTGCAGCTGCTGAGGGGGCTTCCCTAAGAGGCTAACTTGGAGTCTGGGACTCTGCTGTGTGGTGCAAGGGGAGTTTGACTCAAGGAACAAGCTCTCATTACTCCTTCTTAAGGAACTTGTGCCTTCTCTACCCAGAGTCTCAACTCTCTGGGAGCCACCTAACTTATCAGCAGTTTGAGAATAATTATCCATTGGAGGTCTTGGAACACCAAAGACAAGGTCTGGGCTGGAGTCCAGCTTCTGGTGGCTTTCAAGAGCATAATCAGAGGGAGCAGAAAGAATCAGAGCACCTGAGAGCAGACCTGACTCTTGTGTGCTAGCACTAAATGTGAGGATTGGAGAAGAGGCCCTGTCCACCATCAAGGCACTCCCAGGGCTCAGCTTCTCCTGGACCTCAGGTTCCTGGTTGGACCCCCCTGAAGTACTGGGGAAGAGGCCAGGGGTAAGACAGATGCTGCAGTTGGGGCTATTGACAACCATGCAAGAAGATTCCTCTGGCTGGGAACTGGGAGGCAGGGAAGCATTGGGAGATGCTGGTGGGCTTATACAAGGGAGGTTGGACAGTACCTCCCTTTTGTGGGATATCGGTATTAGAGGGCTCTGCAGCCTATGGTGGGTGCTTTCCTCATGAAGATCTGGGGGTGCTGCCATTTTCCATGATGTTTCCTCTGCCTCTGTACTCTGAAGTGTCCCTGGGATATTTCCCTTCTGTTGAGACATGGCTGAAATATCTGAGCCCAGAACTTCAAGGATCACACTGACTTCCTGAGATTTGGCTTCAGAGGTTTGGAGGTCCAGAGGGGATAAGGCCAGGTCAGTCTGGATTTCCTCATCTATAGTGGTCTGAGTAGTACCATCCATCATAAGGGCTTGTGGGGCCTCATCTGGTGTGTTTCTTCTGGTGCTTTGTTCTTTTTTGCCCACACTTGGCTGAGAGAGACTCCCAAGTAGCTCTGAGGTATTGTGCAGGAGTTGTGAGAGGTGGAGAGATAGGTTGTGCATGCTGGTCCAGGAGGTCAGGTCAGAGACTGACCCTGTACAGGCATCAGGCTGAGCAGAGGAGATATTGGCACAGCTCCAGGGGAGCCTGCAGCCCAGAGTCTGTGTGCCTTGCTCAAAGGTATTCGTTCTGGTCAGTCCCACAGGACAGTCTGCCTCCGGTGGATACAGCAACACAATCTCATCAAGTAGACCTGCAGAACTTCCTTCAGCTGAAGGAAGGGTGTGCTCACTCCTCAGACAGCCTGCTTCATCAATGGTGCCCTTGAACTCTGTTTTCTTGTCAGAACCCAAAATGGGGGTTAGTCCTTCACGGCCTGTAAGAATGTGGGAGTCCCTCAAGGGAAACAAGGAACTGCATACTTCCCAGGCCTCATTTGAACCTTGGATATTATCAGTGCTACTGTGTGTGCTTGACAAGTCCTGGGTTTTGGCAAAAGTACTGAGGCGAGAGTGGAAGGGGGAGCTCTGTTCTTCTAAGTCACTGTCCATGCTGGAGCACCTGGCCACATTTGATGGTATCAGGCCATGGGGTTTCTGGGTGCAGGAGACATCGACTGTATTACCAAACACATATTGTTTCCAACCAATGTGTACAGGTTCCTCTGGACACCAGGGTAGAAGGTAGGGATTGATATCACTGGAACCAAAGTGCAACATTTCTTTGTCCATCTGAGAGTACCAATTCTCTGGCCTAATCTGGATACCCAGTTTCTCTGGCTTTCCTTGTTGGGCCTGTTCCAAAGAACGAGACATCCAGCCGGTCATTAAATCAGGGGTTGGCATGCATGAGCGTGTGGAAGATGTTGGGTAGGGAGGGGTGGCAGGTTTCGGGGGTCTGTGATCAGCATGGCCATTATCCAAGTTAGATGAAACTTTCTGACTACAAACCTCAGCCTTTGTAGACATTCTTGACACCTGATTTTCCAAGGAATAGGTCTTGAGATGTGGGTCCCACAATATATTAGGCCCTGATGCGTCTTCATCTATAGGGGATGGAGGCTCCACACTCAAGTTCAGCTCCTGAAGAGATCGAGATGAGCTGACCACGGAGAACTGGGGTCTGGGATAGGACTTGGAGTGTTTGGGGCCAGAGAAAACTGCAATTACAGGAAGTGAGCACTTACGGTGGAGAGCTAGCTGCTCCTTATCAAAGCAGTACTGGCTAGGCCTCTGGGCAGCAGACTGTGGAACTTTACTTTGCTCCAGAGGAGCAAAAGCTAGGTCTTCAAAGGCTGATAAGGAAGTCTGGGATTCAGGAGTCTTGGGGACAGACATCTCCTCTCTCCTAGCACTGCTAGTGTGACAGCTATCCAAATCACCTTCATTAGAGGGTGGGGAATTCCTGACCTGGATAGGGTCTTCACTACCTCCTAAAGCCTGATCTTTCTGCTGCTCTTCCTCTTCCCAAAGACTGTCAATCTGAGGATAGCAGATAGGTTTTAACCTTGTTACAAGTTTGGCAGGAGGATTCGAGCAGTTGTGATCCCTGGACTCGGCGGAAGACTGTAGCTTTTCTGAAAGGCATCTGATGGTTTTTCTTAAACATTTGAGTTGTGGCTCTACAACCACCAGCTCATTTTCAACTGAGCTCTCATTTAAATTTAGGGTGTATGGTCTGTGAGTTGTTGCAAGTGGTTCTGGCTTCATTTGAGACGCCTGCACATTGTGGCCACATACAGAGCTATCTTTCAGATTCCTCAGTGGCTCAGAGTACATGGCTGCTGGGAAAGAGACAACCTCAACTTCTGGGCTAGCTTTCTCAGCAAGCTTTTCTTCTTGATTCCCTTTGGACCTTGAACTTCCTTCAGCAGCTGAGTGGATGTGGGAACTTGTCCTTATATCAGGGGTAGAAAGGGAGCTAGAACTTTGAGCTAAAGATAGAACAGATGTTCTAGTAGAGGGCTCAAAACTGGGGCTGTCTATTGGCCCAAGTTCCATATGAAAGCCTTTGGGCTCAAGGCCATGTGCCAAGAGCACATGGGATTCTTTGGAAGAACTCTCTCCTATCTGATGCATTTCACAGACCCTAGAAGCTACTATGAAGGGTGGGTGGATAGGATGTAGGGCAGCCTTGGGAATTCCTTTCTCCAGGTCACCATCTCTATAAACCAATGAAATGGAACAATGGGAGGGAGAGGCATGAGTAGCAATGGGTTGAGAATTGCAGAGTTGTTGGCAAGGAACAGTTCTGCTCTCTTCTTCCTCTCTAGATGAACTGAGAGTCCTGCTGTTTTCAGTGTTCCCTGAGAAGACAAGGGGATCTCTGGTTTCCTCTGGGCATCTGCAAGGTCTTTGATCTTGCAATGGGGTTGACCTGGGATTTATGTTGCCAAACCTACAGGTTTCGGCCAGCGCAGACCCAACATTCCCCTTCCACTTCTCAGGCTGCTGTGTGGGAGCTTCCAGTTCAATGCTTCTCAGGCCTCCAGGCAGAACAGCATGTAGTTTTGGACTTGCTTTCCCTTCTTCTGAGCCATTGGAAACCTCGGGGCATTGGACATAGTCTTGCTTAGGCCCTAAGCAGCTTAAAGAATTCTGAACATTACAGATCACAGACTGACTTTCAAAATGAGCTGCTTTTTTTTCCTGTGCACTCACAGAGAAGTTATCCAAGACTCCTTCATATGTGGTGTCTTGAGTTTTAAGTTCCTGCACTGGGCTGCTATCCTGAATGCCAGAAGACATGTCCTTTGCAGTCTCCCCTGCAGCTGACTGACTTTGTTCGTGCAGAATCAACCCAGGATCATCACAAGGGGCCTGAGAAGAAAAGACAGACACTGCTTTTTCTGATCCCACTCTTCTGTCTCCCTCTACAGCTGGTGAAAAAAGCCCACTGAAGGCCAAAGGATCAGCATAGGAAGGTGTTCTGGGTGCTTCTTTCTTTTTCTCTGTGATTTCAGGAGAACCAGGGTGACATATAAACTGTTCACTTGCTCCAAGGACATGTCTCAGTTCTCTAGTACAATGCCCTTTGTCTAAAGCAGGGGCAACATGAGAGGAAGCCTGTGAAGGATGCTGTGGCCCTCTGTTAGTTTCAGTGTTGGGCAGAGATGGAAAGCTGTTTTCACAGAGGGGTATGGCTTGGGATTTCCCTTCATCAGTCAACAGATGTCTTGGTGTAGCAGACAGAGATGCTACATGCAATGCCTGTGCTTCACCCTCATTCCTGATCCCATCCGACACTAACTGGTCCATCTGCTTACACTGCCTGCCAGTGGCCCCTGAAGAACATTCAGGTTCTACTGAAGTTTCATAGCAAGGAAGGACTGTCCCCCCAGCCACAAAGTCATTAAGTTGCTTTCTCTGGGCCTTTGCCTGTCTGACCTCCTCCAAGATAGCCAGGCACATGGATATAGGGACAGAATGCTCTGACTGCCTGGGCTCTGGATCAGCCACCCTAGGCAGGGAAACACCTGCTAAACAAGCCCCACTGGTAGGGAAGCCTGGGTCCTCAGACTCCTTCTCTGCCTTTTGCCTTGCCCCTTTGCCTTGGTCACTGTTCTCTTCTAAGGAGAAGCTGACCCTCTTTTCAAACTGCCTAGAGATACTGTTCAAGGAACTGGCTTGTATTTCTTTTTGGATAGCTGCCTCAACTTCAGAACCAAAACCTTCCTGAGTACTCAATCCCATCAAAGTGATTCTGAGTTCCCCTTGTTGGTGTTGGGGGCTGGTGCTTGCTGTTATCCTGTCCTCTGTCCCTGGGGGAGTGTTCTCTGGTGCACTAGACTGACCATGAGATCCCATGGCTCTATGTATCACAGATCCACACCAAGCAGAGTGTTCCATGGCAGAGCCCCCTCTATCATTTCCCTGAGGGCTGTGGCTTCTGGTCTCTCCACTCTGGTTCTGATAATCAATTTCAGTTATTAAGGGACTGTTATGAATTTTCAATACTGTAGGATTCAGCACATACTCAAATGAAGAGATGCCTTCTTCAGTAACAAAGGAATGAATATAACTTCTTGGCAGTCTTGGAGAATGCAAGGGCAAGGTATTGCTCAGATCTTGGTGAGAAGGAGCTGTAGAGAAATCTGTTTGGCTCAGTAATGGGAAGATAGTCTCCTGGTTGAAAAATGTGCCCATAGGGTGCTGGCTTGAACTAGGATGTTTCTGAGTTGATAACACCATATTATTTTCATCTTGTAGGCTCCCTTCCTTTTGCATGGCCATTTCTTCAATTTTACCTTGAGCTTTTGGTCTGTCTGGCTTGGAACTACTTTGGTGTCTGGCAATTTGGCTTTCCAAAAACCCTTTCATAGTCTCCAGTTCTTCAAGATTTCCTAAGTTCCAAGGTTGCTCTTTGGGGTTTGCTGATGCATCTACCAACTCATCACCCTTTTCAAACCTTTCTGGCCTGGGCTGCAAGGACAGCGCTCTAGTCAATGTTTTCATTTTCCTTGGGTGAAGAGAAGTATTGGTGGACTCTCTGTGAGTTGAGTCTTTTCCTAAAGAATCACATGTATTCCTAGCAGGTCTGTCTAATCCAGCTAGGTAGGTGTGCTCTCTTACAGACTGACTCTCTTTTACACATTCCCTTGAACTGAAGGGACTCAGGGTGATTCTCTGTGCCTGAGGGTCATCCACAGTAGGACTATTTACCTCCATTTCCCTAGTTTCACTATTATTAAAAATAATTCCATCTGCCTGTCTTGGAGAAGATGGCTGATCTTTGAAGGACAAATTGTTTCCAGAGCTGCCTGGCCTCAGAACATGGTCACCATTCTCCTGGTCTCTTTGGTCCTGGAACACAAACTCCTTACTGATACCTGGTGTGGAGGAAGCATGAAGCTGCTTGGATTCAATTTCTAAGATGTCATTTTCTAGCTGCATCACACTTCTAATTAGCCTAGCCATTTCATCAGCATTACTAATTCTTTCATTTTTTTTCTTTCCCAAAGGTTCTTCTTTGTAGTTTGATATTTCTTGTGACTCTCCTGGGCCCTTGCATTCACTGGGCTTTCTTTCTTGAGCATATGTAACTGATTGAAATCTTTCATAGGTAGACTCTATCCCTGGAAGCTTAAACTCTTCTGGGATGTTTTTGGGGTGAAAAGCTTTTCCAAGAAGCCCAATTTCATTCCTCCCTTCCCACTTATGGGTTAGGCTCTCATCCTGGGCCATGAGGATATGGCTGCTTACTCTATGATGCACTGATCTGAACTTTGAAGAAACAGTAGTTTCCCCTGCCACATCCTTTTCAAGGTCTACACTGGTTGTTTTACAGATGAAATCAGACCTGGCTCCAGAAGGAATCTGTCCGTTTATATCACAGACCTGAATCTGCTGCAGGACTGCATTCTGATTCTGCTCGTCTTCCCCACCTGTTTCAGATCCACCAACAAAAATGAAAGGTTTTCCAGACCCAGAACTACCTGAAGAAACACTGCAATGAGACTGCACAGTGGCCTTTTTTCCCTCCTTCAGAGCTGGAAGATTGTGCTTTTTACTTAAAATTCCAATTTGATTTTTAGATTCATATACTTTTGTGCTGGTAGAAGGGAGAAAATGTCTGTTCTGAGTAACAAAAACATAAACTGAATTATGACTTTCTTCTTTAATATTTCCAGCACATTTCCCTAACTCTCCAATAGCTTCCCTAGTTTTCAGATCAACTGGCATCTCTGCTGTGACCTGCTGAGATGAGGCGACCTTGGAATTTTGAAATATCACTGGTAAATCATTCTTCAAACAAGCTTCCTGAAGGTCTTGGTGGTTGTAACCAAAGCCCCAGGCTTCCCTGGGGGGTGGCGAAGGCACATGTACTTCTCTGTAAGCTGGAATCTCTAAGGCAGTTTCTGTCAGGGCATCCCTGCTTTTGGTTATGTAGAATGTTTCCAAGGGAGGTGGCTGCAGGGAAGATGGGAAAGGATTCCAGGGAGCTGAGTGGAGGTACAGCTCTGGACCTGATGGAAAGGCAAAGGAAACATTTGTATATCTTTCAACTACTTCCTTAGAGCTCTTTTGGCAATCTACTTTCTCTTTCTGTAGGTGGTGGTGGCTGTTTTGACTTAATTGCTCTGGATGAACTGTACTATTGTTTCTGAGAGGAGCCAGGCCTTGAGGCCAATGGTCTGTTTTGGTGGATACAGTGACATTATTGTGATAAGCATTATTCTGGAGGAAATACTCTTCAGAGGAAGTTATCAGTCCAGGTTTTCTACTGTTAAAGCACTCTTTCAAGTTATTCTGTTTAATTTCACATGTTTTTTTCATAGAATTTTGTATCCTTTTCTCTGATCCGGAAGCCAATGATTCTAAGTCTGCTGAATAAGCTCCATTACAACTCACTTCTTTCTCACTTGTGCTAAGGAAATCTGAAGCAATTTCTAATTTGGCTCTCAAACTGTCCTGGTTTTTTTCTGCTCTCAAATGCTTGATTTTGGATAGACGGATTGGAAAGTTGTTGAAATCTGAACTGGTGGATAACCCAGAACCAACTGACAATCGAGTATCTTTTCCTTTTCCAGAAGCTTCAGCCAGGGAACCAGAGTCTTCCTCAGGGCAGGGGAAAGCTAGCCTGGGCTTTCCTACAGCCTCCAAAACAGGATGAGAGAGTTCAAGAAGGTACTTCTGCTGAAGTGCAGCCCAGTCCCTTTCATGGGTACTGCCTACATAAATGAACGAGGCGGCAGAGGGAGCCAGCACAGTTGGCACACTAGAATCATGGGAAACTTCAGAGCTGCCTTGTTGCATTGTATCAGTAATACTTATGCCCTGAAAGCTGCCATCAGCTGCTGGCTGAAGAAAACTTTGAGCTTCCCAAAGTGACAACTTGGATGTATCAGAAGTAGAGGTTGGGTACACATCTCTTGCATTGCAAGGCAGCTCAGTACTGCCTTGGGGAAATTTTGAGCTACATTGGAGGACTGTTTCTGTACCTAATGGCTTTAGTTTTCCAATATTTAGCCAGTATCCAGGCCTTTCCTCACCACAGGGCTGAACTTCCTGGACATTAGGACTTGGACATAAAGAACTGGGATTGATTTTAGAGTCACAGGAAAACCAGGAATCCATGGACACCAGAGGGCTCCCTCTTGACACCTGTATGCCTTGGAGAGAGTCAGTTGGTTCAGAGTAGCTTACCTCCACCTGTGACTCAGGCTGCTTACAATGGAGCTGGAGCTCAGGATTGAGATAAAATGAACTGTTCATTGGCAGGATGGCATTCAGCATAGCTCCTGTTCTGTGGTAGGTGGACCCATGTCTGCATGTTACCTCTTGGTCTACTATAGGCAGAATGGGATTCTGCAGGTGCCAGAACGTCTCTGTGGGCATCTCATCAGATGAATCAAGAAAAGTTACTCCCTGTTGATCTTTCCCCAGTTCTTTCTCAGCATTAATCAGACTATCCAAGGAAAAGCTCCTATGAGCAAGTAGACCACAGTCTGAGGATGTGGTGAAGTTCTGTACGGAGGATCCAGCTCTGTTCCTTGGGTGGACATGGTCGTTGGTGGGAAGACTGGACTGGGGACTTTCTTTGGGGCTTTGGTACCCTTTCTCAGTCAATGAGTCCTCAGATATTTGGCTGTTGTCACTTTCAGAGTTCTCTGGCTCTGGGTGATCCCATTTTCCTCGAGGGTCCTCTGGTTTCAGTAGCTTCAACAATGAAGATTTGGCATAGACAAAGGAGAGAGAATCTACTGAGTAATTGCTATCTGTGTCAGATAAATCATTTTCTTTTTCTTTGGCACAATCTACTATTTGGCTGGAATCTGTAAGTGAAGTCATGGTGTCTGGATCGTCTACACTGCATTGTCTCTTTAAAGAACTGCTATTAGACAAATGAGAAGACTTTTTGGCAATGTCTCTGATCCTAGCTGCTGGCACTCTCTGATGTTGTTGTAATGCCCTGTTTGGAGGTGGTTTGGATTCTGCCTGAAAAGTCTTGGCTATTTTTCCAAGCCTAGCTGCCTCCCTGAGTCCATGAGGATAGGAGAAACTGCAACTGGTTCCCTTAGCAGCCTCATGGATCCCAAGGTTCTCTTCTTTTTGCCACCCAGCTTGTGTACTGCTGCTAGAGTCCACTAGTCCCTTAGCCTTTCTGGTTTGGGAGGTAGGGGTGAGGATTTTTGGTCCTTCCCTTGGCTTTAGCTTGTTAGTTGACTGGCATAGACTTGTTAAGCCCCGAGACACCATCCAATAGGGCCATTTACCCACTCTCTTCGTTTCCTGAATGTCAACAGACTCACTGCTCACAGTGAGGCAGGTGTGTGGAGTTGAGGCTCCCTTCCTGGTCAAGGCTCCTCTAGCTGTATACAGCTGTGCTTGGCCTGGGGAATGGAGGCCATTTTTGCAGAGACACCTTGTATTTGGAGGGTAAGTAGCAGTCTGTGGAAAATGATATTTGGATGGATTTTTCTCTGATATGTGATGAGTTGGGTCAGGCATAGGTGGTAACATAGTAGAGAGGTCCCAATTCAGAAAAACCCTGTGAAGACAAGGAAACTCATTTCAGAAAAAGCTAGAGGTTCTCTACATCCTATTGACAGAAGGAATATGAAGTTCCACTTAGTTTGCTCTGAAAGTGTTAAAAATCAGATCCAATGTCACTGTGTCTTACAATCAGAGACATCAAGGTCAGAGAAAAACACAACAGGTACAAAAGAAAACTGTGGACTATAGTCCTGGCTCTCCCAGATGTACCATACTCTTTCTTACTCTGTTTCTCTTATAACAAAAATTATACTGACTCTAAGCATGCCTTTAGGCAAGGTGAAGAAAAATGAACAATTAAAATGAATAGAATCAAATGGATAAATCTATAAAGTGGTACTTTCTACAGAACCAATCAATGATGTGAGGAAATAAAAACAAAAATAGTAAATAAAAGAAACTTTTATATATATATCACATGTAGTATTAAATCCTATTTGGATCTGGATTTGAAAAAACAAGTACAAATAGATATTTTTGAGGCAACTTGAGAAATTTAAATGTGACCTAGGTTAAAGATTTTATCAGGTAATTAATCTTAATTTTGGTAGGTGTGATAATGACAGTGTGGTTATAAGAATACTCCATTATTTTAGAAGTGTATACTAAAGGATGTAGTGTTGAAGTGACATAATGTCTAAGAGTTGCTTTAGAATACTTCAAAAATCAGGAGTGTGGGGAGATAAATCAACTGTGAGGAATCTTGATAACTGCTGGATGTGAGTAATATACAAACTATTTTCTCAACTTTATATATGTGTGAAAATTTTCAATGGTGAAAAGTTGAGAGAAAAAAGTCTACTTCTTACTCTGAGGATCAGAGAAGTGAGTTAATATAACAGACTTAATTGTGAGCCTCCTATGGGCAAGGTCCTGTGCTAGACCTTGAGGATATAAAGAGGAATAAGATACAGGCCCTGCTTATAGGAGTCTGAGAGATAACTCATCCTTCCGCTTTATGGCATATAGGTAGTGAAGGAGAAGATAAACAAGGAAGATCCCAGTAAGAACCCATGAGGGGGGGCTGGGTTTGTGGCTCAGGGATAGAGCACTTGCCTAGCATGGGTTCGAAAGGACTTGATTCTCAGCACCACATATAAATTAATTAATTGATTAATTAAAAGATCCATCAACAACTAAAAAAAAAGAACCTATGAGGGAGCCAGGTGCGGTGGCACACGTAATCCCAGAGGCTCAGGAGGCTGAGCAGAAGGATTGTGAGTTCAAAGCCAGTCTCAGCAAAAGCAAAGCAAGGTGCTAAGTGAGTGTTAACTCAGTGAGACGGTATCTATAAATAAAATGCAAAATAGGGTTGGGTATGTGGCTCAGTGGTCGAATGCCCCTGAATTCAATCCCCGGTACGCCCCCCCCCCCCAAAAAAAAAGAACCTATGAAGTGCTGAAGTTAGGGTTGTAGCTCAGTGGTAGAGCACTTGCCTAGCATGTGTGAGGCACTGGGTTCAATTCTCAGTATCACATATAAATAAAATAAAGGTCAACTGACAACTAAAAAAATATTTTAAAAAAGAACCTCTGAGTCAGAAAGAGCTCACCAGGGAGTCAGGAAGCTCCCTCGTGTATGGTGGTAGTTTTTTTGTTTTGTTTTGTTTGACATAATGGGGATTGAACCAAGAGGTGTGCTACCATTGAACTACATCCTTAGTCTTTTACTTTATTTAGAGATAGAGTCATGCTAAGTTGCCTTAGTCTCCTGAGTAGCTGAAATTTCAGGCATGTGCCACTGTCTGACTTAGGAAGCTCTCTTGATGTGACAGGTCAAGGGGGTAAGGGAGAGGGAGGCAGCATGTGGAAATAAAGAAGTCTGGTCTGAGGCAGGATGAGACTAAGGTGGTAGAAGGACATACAAGAAGTATGCATGGATAGTCAGGGTCTGAAGAGCAGATGAAAAATGAGTAATATCTCCTTACTCAGAAGATAACAGTAGTAAATAATGGTACTCTTAGAGGGAGAGAGTAGGTAGAAGCTTGACTCTCAAAAGATACAGAGAAAGAAGAGAAGCCAGAAGAGGAAAAAGTAATGAGGAAGAGAGGAATAAACAGATTTTTTTTCCCATTTAATGACTGAGGAAACTGAGGCACTGGGGAATAAAGAACACTGCCTAGCTAAGGGCTTCCAGATGACAACCATTGGCTTGTACCTGTGCAGGTGGGGCAAGTGCTGGCTGTAGAGCCTTTGGAGGCTCAAAGAACTGCAACTTGTCCATTTGCTTCTATGTTGAGGCCCTGGGACAGTGGCATTAGAGTTGGGGGCCAAGCATGGGGACTTGTGTCTGCTGTCATCCTGGAACCAGCACAATGCCCTGAGCTGCTCCAGTCTCTTCTGGGACTCCAGCAGCCTCTGCTTCCTGATGCTTCTGTCTAGCTGGAATAAGACCTTTTTACGCCAGATGTTCCCTTCTGCTGCCCGAAGAGCGTGTCTCCGCAGGAGCTGCAGCTGCACCAGTCTCTTCTGTTTTGGGACCAGTGGGGATGGTGGAGTATCAGGATGTGTCTGAAGCCAAGCATTAGGTGCCAAAGAGGCCTCAAGTGCTTTCCCTGTGCCACAGTCTTCTTGTTGCTGCTGTTCCTGTAAGCTGTACAGCCAGGATTCTTCTCTGAGCAGCCACTGCTGGTCTGGGAACCAAAAACAGCAGAAAGAAAGTCAGCGCATAGCTCCCTGCCTATGGCTGCCTGGGCTCAGACATATCCAATCAGGTTGGACCTGTGTAGAGTAAAAGTTCTGGCTAGAGTTACGTGGCAGAGCAAGGGCTACAGAGCCTCCTTACCACAGGGGAGGGAAACAAAGACCCCTAGGCCTCAGTACAGTAGTGGGCACACATTAGGGCAGGCAGAAAAGTTTGGAAAAGTGTGTCAATAAAAAAGAATGAGTAGGAGGCCTGTCATTCTGAGGAGCCATAAAGAAGTTAGCTTCCTTCTTATTTTCAGCCCCCATGGAAGAGCCTCTAGTCTCTCAAAGCAGGGAGAAAATACCTAATACCAAAGAGTCCATCAAATCACCAAGAAAACAGAGACTGCAAAGAGCTATGGAAACATAACAATGGAAGAACTAGGTAAGGCAGAAACCTGAAATGGTGGGTACTTACTGTCTTTAGTTTCCTGGCTGATGTAAGCCTGGTTGAATGCCAGTTCCCTTTCAGCTGTAATCTGTCCTGCTAGGATTCGTTGCCTCAAAGCCTCCACACAGCACTGCTGTTGCTGAATCTGAGCTCTGTGGGATCTCTCTCCATCCCTTAGTGGCTGGTGATCCTCATCATACTGCTCTTCCAGTACTCTCCTGTGAAAAAAAAGGGGTTCGGGTTACCCAAACAAAACAAGCTCAGGATAAAATGGTGGCAGTCTAAGTCACTCTGAGAGAGCCTCTGAATTCAACAGGGTAGAGAGGGCTTTAGACTTCTGGTGGCTTGGGACAAACAGGCATGGTGTCACAGGCAGCTCATGATGTCACAGTGCAGGAGGAAGAACAGTCATTAGACTAGCATATTCTTAGAGTTGTGGGTTTAACAGAAACATATTCATTTTGGTTAAGGAAATCCTAAGGAAAGTAAACAGATTTTTTTTTAAGACAAAAAAAATTCTAGCCATATGAAGAAGCTCTGTCCTTAAAAAAAAAAAAAAAAAAGCAAAAAATAAAAAGGTGTCTGCTTAAAATCCCTGTGAAACTCTGAGTACTGCAGAAGCTCCAGATACACTAGGAGGGAATATCCAGGGATTACTACTATACTTCCATACCTGGAAACAGAACCCCACTGTGATCCAGTAATAAGTAGCCACTGACGCAGACATAAGATAATTTATAGGCAGCTATATCTCTGGGTATGACAGGAGACCCAGAGGACAGCTAGTCTCCAGTAAGGGAAGTTCTTAGTAAAGAAACCCTAAAATAGGGTGTGAATTTTAGACTGTACCATACCTCTCAGTATGGTAGATACTAACGTATTTACTGGTGAAACATGTCATAGATTTGTTTAGCTCCAAGTGAGGGAAAGTGAGTGTGGATATTAATAAAATAAGATTAGCCATGAGTGGATACTTTGTGTTTAAATTTACCATAATAAACAATTTTCAAATAATATTTTATTAGAGTCATGCTTTATTCTGCCCCAGGTTCCTGCATGATCACTCTGAGAGAACTAGAGAATGGGAGAAAAATCTTTGCCATCTGCACCTCAAATAGAGCATTATTATCCAGGATATATAAACAACTGAAAAAACTTCACACACACACACACACACACACACACACACACACACAAAATAATAACCTAATCAATAATGGGCAAAGAAACTGAACAGACACTTCATAGAAGAAGAAATATAAATGGTCAACAAACATATGAAAAAATGTTCAACATCACCAGCAATGAGAGAAATGCAAATTGAAACTACACTGAGATTTCACCTCACTCCAGTCAAATGGCAAATATGAAGAATACAAGTAACAATAAATGTTGGCAAGGATGTGGGAGAAACGGTACACTCATATATTGCTGGTGAGACTGCAAATTGATGCAAGCACTCTGGAAAGCAATGTGGAGATTCCTCAGAAAACTTGGCATAGAAACACCATTTGACCCAGCTATCCCACACCTCAGCATATACACAAAAAACTTAAAATCGGCATACTACAGTGATGCAGCCATATCCCCAATGTTTTTTTTTCCTATCCATCAAAGTTTTATTGGATAAGAAAATTTTTTCATCTTATTTTTATTTATTTATTTTAGTTTGAATATCCATATATATTTTTACAAATATATTCCTATGTGTTTATATACATTCTATACGTATGACTATAATAGAATATAATATAATGGCAACTAAATTCCCGATCATACATTTTCATATATATTCAGTTACATAATCATAAATTAAAACTAATACAAATTGTAAGCAACCATATCAAGAGAAAAATAGCTATATACAAATTTATATCACATCAATGTTTATAGCAGCTCAATTCACAATAGCTAAAATACAGAACCAATCTAGGTGCCCTTCAACAGATGAATGGATAAAGAAAATGTGAGATATATATATATATATATATATATATATATATATATATACACACACACACACATACACACACGCAAATGGATTATTTTAAAAATACTTTTTATTTGTAGATAGACACAAAACCTTTATTTTATTTATTTATTTTTATATGGTACTGAGGATCAAACCCAGGGCCTCACATGTGCAAAGCAAGTGCTCTACCACTGACCTACAACTCCAATCCTATACAATGGAATATTACTTAGCCAAAAAGAATAAAACTATGGCATTTGCTGGTAAGCAGATAGAACTGGAAACAATCATGCTAAGTGAAATGAGCCAAACCCCCAAAACCAAAGGCTAAATGGTTTCTCTGATATGTGGTTGCTAACACACAGAAAAGGGATGTGAGAAAGGGATGTGCTCACTGTATTTCACAAAGGGAATGAAGGGAAGGGAGAGGGTGGGAGAGAATAGGAAACACAGTAGAAAGAATTGGACATAACTTTACTATGTTCATATATGAATAAATGACCAATGTAACTCCACATCATGTACAACCACAAGAATGGGAAGTTATTCTCCATGTATGTATAATGTATATAACTACATTCTACTGTCATGTATAACTAAAAAGAACAATTTTTTTAATTCTAAAGAGCTTTAATAAACAAGAACCCCAGTTTCCAAATGTCCATCAAAAAGGGAATGAATAATCAGTTCCATCAGTATTCGTAAGAAAACTAAAGGAAAAAAAAAAGAGGTGAGGAGATAAAGTTTGATAACCATTCTTCATAAGATAAAATACTGCTTCCTCAAATAATTCAACATCAATTAATGATATGAACAGACAAAAGGAAAATAACTGTACATATTTGCCTTAAATACAGTATTGGGTAATGCATGCTTGCTGAGCTATTTAGGAATGGCTTGCTAAAACATTGAAAAAATGAAAGACTTCATCCTTGTCGTAGACTGCTACTTCTGTGGAACATTCTGTACACATGACTGAGTGATAGATTTCTTCCACTTCTGTCTCTGCCTGTTCTACAGAATCTTCATGGTTAGACTTCATTTTCTTATAGCCCCGCCTCTTCTTCCTGTTCTCTGAGTTTTTATATCTTAGAACCTCCTCTTTGTTGACAGAACAATTCATCATGAACATTGCTCTATATTGAGTTTTGTAGGATTCATGCCTTTGGCAATCAAGGCACAGTGTCGTCATGCAAGCTGGGCAATTCAAAACAGCATCACTATTTGGAACAGGCTGTTGATGACGTGGCCTCTGTAACCCAAAACCATGATAACCCCTTCTCTGTGCATCAACCCAGGCCTGGTCTCTGTTATCTTTTTCAGGATCATATAGTAATTCATCATTTGTTGGAATCCTGTGTCATTTCTTCTTTTTCTTCTTGGTCACCTGTGCTGATTTGTCTTCATCCTCAGAATCTGAATCGAAATATATATCATCGTAATACTTCGCCGGAGCTATTCCAACTTTATTATTTCCTGAAGAAGACCCTGTTCCTAGAGAAGATAATTTGTCCTCCATTGTTTTTATGGTAGAATTCAATTCAGCTTCCATTTCTTTTTCAAATTCATCTTCACTAGATGACTCACTTTCTCCAGTAAGACATTCTCTGATGAGTTTTCGTTTTTGGTCTGGAGTTCCATGTAAAAGCACATCCACTTCATCTTTAGAGCTTGGGTCACAATGCTAGCAAAATGTAGAGGCAGAATTCAATCTCACGGTCTTTATGGATTTACGCTTGGCCCCCAGTGATTCCGGAAGAGCCCTCTTCCTGGCGCCTCCCCAAGGGCTGCGCGACCCCACCAGGAGCCCCTGTTGGCCTCCCACAACCGTAGTGGGGTGCTAGGGGCCCTGAGCCTCTGGGCCGACAGTCGGCACAAGCCAGGGAGGCGCAGCAAATAGAGGCGCTCAAAGGCTGAGCCTCAGCCCGAAACCTTAGGAGACTATGGTGGGTCGAAGGCCCACCTGCTCAAAGCTGGCTCCTCGTTGCTAGGCTCTTCAACCGCGTAGGGCAAGAACAAATTTTTTTAAAAAATAAAATTTCTGGGCTGGAGTTGTGGCTCAGTAGTAGGGCACTTGCCTAGCACATGTGAGGCACAGAGTTCAATCCTTAGCACCACATAAAAAATAAGTAAATAAAGTTTAAAACAAAATAAAATTTCTCTGAAAGCAGACGGCTTCCAAGTACTGCTACCTTTGCCTGGGTCATGCATGTTCTTCTTTTATATGAGGACTTCAAATGCTTTCTGAGGGTATCTCCACCTCATTCAGGATTCTATAGGAGCCAAGTGCATGAAGCTGGAAGCACTGGTGGGTGCCTAGAGTTCCAGCTACTCAGGAGACTGAGCAGGAGGCTCACTTGAAACTAGGAGTTCAAGACCAGCCTCAGCAACACAGCAAGACTCCTATCTCAGTCAATTAAGTAATTAACTAAGAAATAAATAAATAAAAATAAAGAAGCCAAGTGCATGGGTGCTCCAGGATGGGGACAGCAAGGGAGTTGTTAGGAAGAGTCAGATTCTTCCAGAAGCTAACAAAAAGCAAGAATTAGGTCTCCTTTACTCAGTTCTCAGCCCTCACTATACTCCCAAGTTGTCGGATCAAAGGTTTGGAGAAGCTTATTTATTGGTTTGATACTGGAACCAGGTGTCAAGTAGTATGAGCATGATATTCTAAGGGATTCATCCTTTTTGCTATAGTTTGGATCTTGAATGTCCCTGCAAAGGTCCCCTTATTGAAAGCGTGGTCTACAACCCATCGTACCATTGGGAGGTAGTAGAACCTTCAAGAGGTGGGGCCAACTGCAAGAAAGTTACATCATTGGAGGCATGCTCTTGAAGGGTGATATTAGGACTCTGGCTTCTCTCTCTCTTTTTTTCTCTCTCTTTGCTTTTTGGCCACTATGACATAAAGGCTTCTTCTGTCACATGATCCTACCATGTTATACTATGCTGCCACAAGTCTAAAAGGAACAGGACCAACCATGGACTGAAACTTCTAAAACTATTACCCAAACAAATCATTTTTTGTTGTTGTTATTGATACTGGGGATTAAACCAAGGGGCACTTTACCACTGAGCTACATTCCTCAGTTCTTTTTATTTTGAAGTAGGGTCTTGCTAAGTTGCTTATCACCTTACTAAGTTGCTGAGGCTGGTCTTGAACTTGGTATCCTTAAGCCTTAGCCTCCGGAGTCACTGGAATTACAGGAGTATGCCAAACATAGCCCAATCTTTCCTTTATAAAGTTGATTGTCTTCAGGTATTTTGAATCAGTAACATAAAGCTAACATACCACATTATGTAACAGAATGAAGTCACAGATAGTATTAAAACAGAGGTCCACAAACTATAGTCTGTAAGTCCTATTTGGTTTCTAGTCTGTTTTTTTGTAAATAAAATTTTACTTGAATATAGCCATGCCCATTTGTGTTTGCATTGTCCAAGCTAGGCTGCTTTCTTGTCATATTGGCAAAGTTGAGCAGAGGCCACATGGTCCACAAAGCTCTTTTTTTTCTTTTTTAAGAGAGAGAGAGAGAAGAGAATTTTTAACTTTTATTTTTTAGTTTTCGGCAGACACAACATCTTTGTTTGTATGTGGTGCTGAGGATCGAACCTGGGCCACACGCATGCCAGGCAAGCACGCTACCGCTTGAGCCACATCCCCAGCCCCGCACAAAGCTCTTTATGGAAAAAAAAAATTTCACCACTCCTGACTTAGAAGAAATTAAGATTTTTTTTTTTTTTCTGGAGATTGAACCCAGGGGCAATGAACCAGTGGACCACATCCGCATCCCTTTTTTGTATTTTATTTAGAGACAGGATCTTGCTGAGTTGCTAAGTGCCTTGCTTATCTGCTGAGGTTGGCTTTGAACTCATAATCTTCCTGCCTCAGCCTCCCAAGTCACTGGGAGTACAGGTGTGTGCCAGCTAGAAATTAAGATTTTTGTAATGTAATCTTAAGAGACCAGTGAAGGATGTAAAGTAGAATAAATAGATCAGGGGAAGAGAAACTGGAAACTATGATCTCTTTCCTGGAAAAGAGGCTGTGAAGCAATTCAGTGTGTAATGGGTCCAAGGTTGGTGCTAATTGCTGTGGGCAAAAAGCCAAATATACACAGTAGAACATATAGAAAGAGGAAAGGTACCCTCTATCACATGTGAAGTAGAAGGATAGGGATAGCAACCAGAACTGAAAAGCAGCTAATGCCAAATAGAAGAAACAGTTAATGTAAAACATTTTATACATGAATTTACATGTATCATGCCTGTATTATTATTATTTTCTAATCATAGAAATGGCTGAATTATAAGCATGGGTCATCCCAACCATAATACCCACACAGATTACCAGATGCAAGAGCAGAGAGGGGATCTGTATTCTGAATTTCTTGATGTTACTCAGTTTCCTTCTCTGGTTGTCTCCCCAACCCTCAGAGTTACAATTTGATTCTTCCTAAAAGAGAGCTTCCTTGTTCTTCCTATATGAAAGTAGCAGCTACAATAGCTTTCTTCATAGTAGCAATAGGACCTGCAGAGGGGAACTGGTGTGATCACCATAGACATAGTGCATTTACCCAAGATACCACACAGGATTAGCCAGAAGAGCTCCTCCACTAAGTATATCAGTCAAGTTCCCAGAAAGCAATTGAAAACAAAAATATCAGTCTTGTGTTAATGTATATAGGTACGTCACCAAGGGTAACTCTTCATTACCCACCAGGCAAAGAACTTCTGTCCCTTTCAGATGACTTCCCTTCATATTCAGTGGCTCTAGCATCCCCTAAGCTACTAACTGGCCACCTGCTTGCCAGAACTTCACTGTACCCTCTGTTTTCTGCTCTGACAGCCCTCCCCAGCTGCAGAAGGGTCTGGCAGTTTCTGCAGCAGAATGTGGTAGTGTCTACTTACTAAGGCAACAATAGCAGCAACAGCAATGACAATATTTAAGACTGGGTCCTCAAAATTCCAAACGGGAAAATGCCAAGATAATAGGCAACAATTTTCAAGGACAAATTTCTCTCTGGTCCAGATCATGGATGTGAAGGAGAAAAGGAGGGCAGACTGGCCAATTTTTTTCTGGCTCTGCAGTCTGCTCCAGCTCCCACAAATGCTCATCCAGATAGATAAATGACAGCAAGCAAGCCTAGGATAAGGGGAGGCTTTGAGCCATGCCCATCTAAGGCAAGAGAGACTCTCATGGAGACAGAGCCACAAATCCAGACTGGGAGTCCAGCTGACAATGTGCATTTTTCTCTGCTCTTATAGGTTTCTCTCCCTAGACCCTTTGTCAATCACACTTGAGCACCACACCACACTACCTGGCCAGGGATGGCACACAGATGCTGGCTTCAGAAGCTGGGCAGGACCAGCCTAGCCTACCAGTTCCTACAGCAGATGTTGAATGGTGAAGGTAAGTAGGTGGGAAAAGTCTTGATTCTGAAATCCTCCTCTGTCCTCTAAACGAAAGCGATGGTTTAAAAATTAAAGCATTACACATAGTATTTGGGTTCATTTTGACAAAATCATATATGCAAGGAATTTTATTTCAGTCCCCATTCCTCCCTACAATTCATGCTCCCATTCTCCCTCTTCCTTTCCCCATTTTCCCTTTTCTACTACACTATACTTCCTTTCTTCTCCATATACATGAAGGTGAAATTCAAAAGGGATATTCTTGGTGTTACTGAAAGGTCATGTCAATGTGTGTGGACTGGAAAGCCATAGAAGACTTTAAAGAGGCAGGAGACCACTGGGTACTCTGGGCTGGATAAGTCAGCTGGCTGAGATGGGAGGACAAGAAAGAGAAAGTAAGGCAGCCTTCCTGGGAAGCCTGTCCCCAGACCCTCCTAGCAATTGGGGCTATGGCTGTCAGTACCATGTGCACATACTTGCTCCTTCGATCCTTCACAAGGATTCCTGGGAAAGGGATGGCAATAGCCTTACTTCAGAGATGAGAAAATGGACTCGGGTTCAGTGAACTGCCTAAGGACATACAGCTTTTACGTGGTAGGGCTAGGATGTGAACTCCAATGTATCTCTTCCACATCCGCAGCTTTTTAAGTTTCAGTATTCTCTCTGTTCACTTCTGAACTTTGGGAAAACCCGATCTTTAATGCATTTTCCCAGTCAAAGCCTTACCTAAAACAAGGTCTCCTTTTGATATTTCACTACAAAGAAGAGGCACCACGCTGACAAAATAAGAGCTCTGTCCTGAGTCCTGAGTTCCCCTTGGCCTTGGTACTCTTCACCCTGTGCCATCTCTCCCAACCATTAACCCTACTAAGCCCTCAGTTACTCAACTCTGGGATCATCCTCCCTTAAACCTTTGTCAGAGCATCCTTCAATCCCAAGCAGCCCTCCTATGAGGACTTGCCTATTGCTCCTGTTTCCACTGTTCCTCAATCCATCATCTCTCACTACCAACTTTGGACCCCAAAACTGTGTTCCTCTGTCATAAAATGTTGCTGGCCTGAGGAAAGAGCAGCTGGATTCCTCTGAAGGGACCAAGAGCCATCAGAACCTGCCAAGAACCCTGAGCTCAAGATACTTAGTAGTTTCCTTCCTAACACCAGTGATTTCATAGGCACTGAATTGAAAGACCCTAGCCCAGTTAGCCCAATTACCTAAGGCCAAGATATGAAACCAAGATACCAAGCACACCATAAACAGGTTCAGGCGCCAGGCATGCTTTCCGGACAACCGGTTGAAGAACAGAGCACCCGCATCCTGAGGCATGAATGAATAAACCGGAACAGATAAGCAGGAACAGAAAGAATAGAATGCAGACCTGTGGTTTTTTTGGAATGCAGACCTGTACCCCCTAGGTGGCCTATATGCTAGATTTAAACAAACCAATAAGAAATCTGTTGCTTCCCGCGCGCGCAAAACCTGTGCTAAACCCTATAAAAATCTCTGTATCCCCAAGCCCGGTGTGCCAGTTCACCAAAGCTCCAGCTGAGGTTCTGCTGGGCACCCGCAGGCGCCTGTGTCCCAATAAACCAACCTCTTGCTTTTGCAGCCAGTGTTTCGTGTGATTCTCCTTGGATAGGGATACGGGGGTCTTTCAGAATCACCTGCTGATATTTTCTATAGGAAATTCCAAAGGCAGAAGTCACTTGGGCTTATAGGAACAGAAGAATTACCAGTACTAAACCCATCAGGCATTTAGACCTGGGAAGGGGATTCTATGTAGAAATGGATGAACTGTGACTATGAAGTAGAAAAGTAGTTGCTTGCTATCAATCACATACAAAACTCTGACTCAAGTCTTTGTAGTTAAAATGCAGGTGAAGTGGATTAGAGTCCCCAAATACTTTCATATTATTCCTGAAGTTCCTGTACCTCTTTTGGAATTTTGGTTATAAGAGAAAAAAAAGGATTGTCAGTCACATACTACCTTTAAAAACTCAGGGTAAGTCATAAGTTCTAGAGGCTAACTGATATATACAATGAGCTCACACACAGGCCAGAATTTAAAGGGTAAATTCAGAAAAAAAGAGGTAAATTCAGAAGCAGTATCCAAGATGTCTGCAAAAACTTCACAATTAAATCTTGTTGATGGGAAAGTGACCATTGGAACATCAAATGATATACAACTTTCAGTAATGAAGAAAGGTGAAATACCAAACAGGAAATAAATGAAGGCCAAGGCCACTTTTCTGTCAATTACAAACTCAGAAGCTCATTCAGCATCACAGGATCACTTGCCCAGGTTGATTTGGAGCAGGCCTCACTTAGACCTGGGCTGCTACACCATTTACTGCCCTGCTCTGTGTTGTAATAGACCAAGAAGCAAACATAGGAGGTTCTACATCAGCACAAGTAGCTGTTTCTCACCTTTCCTTCCAAAGTAAAGGGTAGAGACTCAGCCGGGAGGCAGTGACATATCCGTCCAAGTCCAGCCATTCCAAAGAGCCACTACCACCAAAAGTCTTTTCAACCTAGAACAAGATAAAAGGCACAGTGAGGCTACCATCCTCCTCCTCAGCCCAATAGAATAAGACAAAATTCAAGCTTCTCCCTTAAAAAGAAGAAACAGAAAAACCAGAAGCAACCTGGAATTCACAGCCATACTGACCTGCCTTTGCTGCCGCAGGATAGCAGCCTCTGCTGGGTGGTAGAATCGAAACTTTTGTGCTTTCCCCAGTGTTATAAGAGCTCCTGCAGTGCAGACAAATGAAAATTTCTTTCTTTCTTTTTTAAAAATATTTTTCAGTTGTAGTTGACACAATACCTTTATTTTATTTATTCATTTTTTTTAATGTGGTGCTGAGGATTGAACCCAGGACCTCGTATGTTGCAGGTGAGTACTCCACCATTGAGCCCCAGCCCTAGCCCCAGACAAATGAGTATTTCATCAGAGCACATTTAAGTATATAAATTGTGCAGGATACTCTTTTGTGAGATAAAATAATGCCCTCAACAAGTTGATGCTTTAGCTGAGATATGTATTAATTATATACCTCACAACATAGGTATTGAATTAATAAACAGGAGGAGCTATTGTCCTCTTTTAACAGAAAGCAAGGAGTTCCAGGTGGAATAGTCAAAAATAGCTTCACTAAAGAAGCAGAAACTAAAATTCAGTTTCAAAATACAAAACAACTTGGATAGATTAATAATACTAGTGACAATAATAAAAATAGTAATAATGACAATGGCACTCTTTACTAAGTGCCAACTACTCTGTTAAGAACCTTACAAGGTGGGGCTGGGTTTGTGGCTCAATGGTAGAGCGCTTGCCTGGCACATGTGAGGCAGTGGATTCAATCTTTAGCGCCACATAAAAAATAAATAAATAAAATAAAGGTATTGGGTTCATCTACAATTAAAAAAAAAAAAGAACCTTACAAGTATAGGGTTTCTTCAATCTTTGGAATCCTATTGTTATCTCCATTTTATAGATGAGGAAATAGAGGTTCAGAGACTTTCCTAAGGACACAGAGCTAACAAAACACAGGCAAAAATTTCAGAGAGTCATTCTTCACTCTCAGGTCCTAGGTTGAAGAGAATCGTGTTAGGAAATCTTCAGGTCTTTGGGTGCAGAAGGTAGGTGATTCATCTTTAAAGCCTGCATCACTGAACTCTCTGGACCCTTAAGATATTGAGGTTGCTCCATCCTTCATCCTGGAATAAACAGGGCTGTAGACAGTCCTACCTTGGGTCAGACGGCAGGAGGCAGTGACCTCACGGCCATTGACTGTGCAGCGTGCCCCCTGAGCAGGCCGGAGAATGACTGCCCCACAGGTGTTGGTGATTATGCAGTGGTCTCTCTCAATCAACGGACCCTGAAGGACTACAGAAGGGTGGGGGGGGTCACTTGGGTGGGTGGGGGTGAATCCAGGGAAATACCTCCTCCAGTCTTATTATGGGATCTGAATCCAACATCCATAAGATTTCCTATCATAAAAAGAAAGGAAGAGCTACCACCTCAAACCACCAGATCTAAAATCCTACCACTGTGTAGATCTTTAAAAGTGTAGTAACAGAGAAGCAGATCCTTAATACTTCAACGATTCTGTTCCTTTAAAAACAACATCAGATTCCTCTGAAGAAATATTTTAGGCACAAATAACTGCCACAAGTGTCAGGCCCCTGTGTGATGTTACTTACCAATGTCCTGTTCTTGGTCCGAGTCAATCCTTCCAATTTTTGTTATCCCCTCCTGTGGGGGCAAAGAAAACTATTTTAATAAAACAAAAAGTGATGCTTAGCCTTAAAGGAGAGTCCATTCTTGAGTATTATCACTATCTTCACATTCCTATTCCAATTTTTTCTGTACCACTTCTCAGCTTTGGTGTAGGTGGTTCTGACTCTCTGCCTACCTCACACTGCAGCCCAGAAAGCCCAAAAGAAGGTGGTGAAGGTGGTAGACAAAACAGTTCTAGCTATTTGCAAAGTTGGCAAACTTCTTTATATCCTATAAGTTGAAGCTAAGGAATAGCCAGTACTGGCCAGATATTCTCTAGTCAGAGGAAGTAGGCATAAAGTATAGCTTTCCCCAAAAAAGGGCTAAGATTAGTGAGGTCCAATTTTGATCAGTAAATCTTAAAGAGACAAGCTTTTAATGAAGATTTATGGAAACATAGAATTATTACCTTCTTGGTCCACAGATGAAGTTTAACACACACCAGATTCTAAGAAGGATAAAGCACAAATAGGAAAAAAGCACCTCTAGAATCAAAAAGAACTGAAAGAGAATATAAAAGAGTAGAGGGAAATTGGAGTTAGTATAAACAAATCATGGGTTAATATTAGACAAGACAACCTTCTAGCCCTTGGAGTATGGCAAATCTGCTTATGACCACAGAGCTCTATCTGGAGCAGGCAACAACGGCAACAAAGATACTAAATTTTAGATGCATCTTTATCATTTACTGAATAACCATTCCCAACATTCCAGGTATTATGCTGAGTGCTTTACAGACATCATCTTATTTCACTCTTTAACAACCTAAAACAGGTACTATTGTCTCCTTATAGAGGAGAAATCTGAAACTCATAGTGAATAAATTGCCCAAGAAACCAACATATTCAGTAGGAGAGTTATGACTAGAATTTAGATCTTCCTTGATCCTATACCCTTGCTTTTTTGGACTCACATACCACCTTCTCAGTAACATGTTTTCATAGAGACTAGAGTTATCTAGAAGGCTTCATTGTCAGCAGCAAGAAAGGGAGCTCCCCCAAAATAACTTGTGAGAAGAAAGAATTTTGGAGGTAAAGAATTTTGGAGGTACCTCTGCCTCTCCTCCCTGCATACACACAGCCAGAAACCAGCCTTTTCCTGCTCAGCAACTGAGGATCCAATGAGTCAATGGATGATAGTCCTCACATACTGTCTTTTTAATTTACTTTTTAAATTTTGTTTGTGGTACTGGAAATTGAATGCAAGGGCACTCTCCTACAGGGAAGAAACTACCAAAAAAAGATTTTGCATCTTAGATAACAAGGACCTGTTTGCTGCTCCTTCTGCCTCTTTATGCAGGGAACAATTGGCAGCAAAACAGCCAGTACAAAGTATCAGTAACCTATGCTCTACCCATCCTTTCTTAAGCCCCATCTCTATCCAAAGGAGCTTTTCAAGGTGACCCAAGGGAAAAAGGGATTTCAGGGCATCACCAGGAACTAGTTCCAGATCTCTAATTAAGTTAGCAAAGCAAATAAAAATACAGAGAATTTTGCTGGGCATAGTGTCACACCTATAACCGGCTGTTTGGAAGGCTAAGGCATAAGGATCACAGTTAAAGGCCAGCCTCACAATTTAGCAAGACCCTATCTCAAAAGTAAAAATTTTAAGGGTCTGGGGTTGTGGCTCAGTGGTAGAGCAATTTCCTAACACATGTGGGACACTAGGTTCAATCTAATAAATAGATAAATAAAATAAAGATACTGTATTCATCTACAAAATATTTAAAAAATATTTAAAATTTTTAAAAAGTTATTTTTTTAATTCTAAAAAGGGGTTGGAGTGTGGCTTAGTGGTGGAGTACTGTACTTGCCTATCATGCACAAGCCCCTGGGATCCATCCCCAATACCATAAAACAACAATAACAACAAACAGACAATCTTGGTCCATTACAATTAAATCATTACCTAAATCAAGATCTAAATAATTTTTTTTAAAAAAGAAAAAGAAAATGAAAAAAAATGGGTACATAAAATGCAGAAGTGCCAAGATTTAGAACCAATCTAAAATATCATCATATAGGTCCAATGCACCAAGGGAGCAAAACCCTCACTAGATGCCAAATAAAAAATCAGCAATCTGATAATCACTCATCTCCAGGACAATTCAATTCAGCAGACATGGCCCTTCACCCTCTGATGCTACCCTAAGCTTTCCTACTTAACATCTAACTTCATCTGCATACTCCATATCCAATCAATACATCAGATCAGTTCTACTCAGTGACCAGTTTAATGGATCTGATCTCCCCCCCCCATCTCCTATGGTTCAGGACTAATAAATGGATTTATGTCCTTTGGGTATTTAGATTTATTGTTAAGATAAAAGGAGACAGCCACTTCTGCCTGAGGCATTTCACTGAAACAATTTATGCTCAGTATGCCAGAAAAAAAGCTACTTTACCTTTTAGACACACAGCCTCTGCTAACTTCCCTAGGGGCTTATCCTAAGAACACAGATGAGCTTTCATATGCACTATAGTAGCAGAAACCTAATTTCTCCTGGGATAACAGAAGCATTACATATCTCCATCAACTCTTTGTTCTTTTTAAATGTCACCTGGGGATAAAGAGAATAGAAAATGGATTTTGCAGTGAGCACAGGGAGGGTGACTGGTGAAATGTGTTCTTCTACCCATATGAACTGTCCTCCAACAGAAGGACATATTTGCAAGGACACAGCATAAGGCTCTATCTACCATGGGTCAGTAACTTTTTTTTTTTTAATGATGCAATGTGTTTTTTGACACAATACCTTTGTTTTATTTATTTATTTTTTAATGTGGTGCTAAGAATGAACCCAGTGCTTCACACAGGCTAGACAAGTGCTCTACTACTGAGCTATAATCCCAGCCTGGGTCATTAACTCCTAAAACTACTTCATTTCAATCTCCAGGATATATAAAGAACTCAAAAAACTTGCCACCAAGAATAAATAAATAAATAAATAAATAACCCAATCAATAAATGGGAAAAGGAACTGAACAGACACTTTACAGAAGAAGAAATATGAATGGTCAACAAATATATGAAAAAATATTCAGCATCTCTAGCAATGAGAGAAATGCAAATTGAAACTAAGATTTCATCTCAATCCAGTCAGAATGGCAGTTATCAAGAATATAGACAGCAATAAGTGTTAGTGAGGATGTAGGGGAAAAGATTCACTCATACATTGCTGGTGGGGCTGCAAATTGGTTCAACCACTCTGCAAAGCAGTGAGATTCCTTAGAAAACTTGGAATAGGGCTCAGGAGACGGAGGCAGGAAGATCGTGAGTTCAAAGGCAGCCTCAGCAATGGCAAGGTGCTAAGCAACTCTAAAAGATCCTGTCCCTAATAAAATACAATATAGGACTGGGGATGTGGCTCAATAGTTGAGTGCCACTGAGTTCAATCCCTGGTACCAAAAAAAGAAAACTTAAAATGGAACCATGATTTGACCCAGTTATCCCACTTCTCGGCTTATACCCAAAGGATAAAATCAACATACTACAGTGATACAGCCACATCAATAGCCAAGCTATGGAACCAACCTAGGTGCCCTTCAACAGATAAATGGATAAAGAAAACGTGGTATGTATACACAATGGAATATTACTCAGACATAAGAAGAATGAAATTATGGCATTTGCTGGTAAATGGATAGAACTCAGGCTATCACGCTAATTGAAATAAGCCAGTTCCAAAAACCAAAGGCTGAATGTTCTCTCTGATATGTGGATGCTAATCCATAAAAAGAGAGGATAGGAAAGTAGAAGTTCATTGAATTAGACAAAGGGGAATGAAGGGAAGGGAGGAGGATGAGCATAGAAAAGACAGTAGAGTGAAATAGATATCACTTCCCTATGTTCGTGCATGATTACATGACCAGACTACATCATGTTCAACCACAAGAATGGGATCAAAGTTGAAATGAGTTGCATTCCATGTATATAAAATATGTCAAAATATACCCTACTGTCATGCATATTTAAAAAGAACAAATAATAAATGTACTCTAAAAAAACTACTTTATTTATGGCCTGGGGCTGTAGTTCAGTAACACAGCACATGTAAGAGGCACTAGGTTTGGTCCTTACCACCACATATAAACAAACAAACAAACAAACAAATAGAATAAAGGCATGCTGTCCATCTACAATTACAAAAAAATTTAAAAAAAAAATTACTTCATGGGGTTGGGGTTGTGGCTCAGTAGTAGTGCACTTGCCTGGCACTGAGTTCACTCCTAAGCACCTCATGAAAATAAATAAATAACATAAAGGTACTTTGTTCATTTAACTAAAAAATATTTAAAAAACAAAACAAAAAAACCTACTTCATTTAGAAATGATGATCTGGCTTCCAGGTGTCAAAAAGCCATGTGAGCCAGTTCTTATTTTAAGGGCCTTAAATTCATTATATTTTTCCTAGATAGATGTATATCATCCTCCTTACCACCCCATTACAATTTTTTGGGTCTTCCTACATCCTTTAAGCTTCATTTATCTACTTTCTCTGTGCCCTCTTCTTTTCTAATATAAGTCAAATGGAGGTATATTTTTTGTTCATTTAGGAGTTGAATAAAGTAGGAAAGTATCAGAAGAAACTTTTAGGTTTTCCAAATTCCCCCATCTTTGAGCATCCTGTATCTGTAGAATTTTAGAGCCCATACGGGCCACCAAATGCCAAAGTCTGGCTGGGCACAAAATAACCCAGCCACCACGAGGCACTTGTAGGTTCAAACAGGAACTACTTTATTGCTCGAACTCTCACCGGCACTCCACGCGCACTGCCGCACTGCCCGCACACTGCCCGGGAACTCTCCCCCCCTCCACCAGGCTCCGTGAGAACTCACCAGGAACTCAAAAGTAGCAGACGCCCAAGGCAGCAGGAGCCGCCCTATTGCCGGACAGCAGGGATCTATATACAACTGAATACACAGCCTGTTTCAATCCAGCATCATTCAGTCACAGCAATTATACACAGCTTAACTTAATTATCATCATCTTAATGGCTCGCTGGTGTCACCTCTCACTCACTCCTTCTGGCAAAATGCCATGCTCTCAAGTCTTGCTATGTTGCCCGGGCTGGCCTTGAACTCCTGGACTTAAGCATTTTTCCTGCCTCAACCTCCCAAGTAGCTGAGACTACAGGCACATACCACATACCACCATGTCCAGCTTACACCGAAAAGTATTTTTAAAGTTAGGATTTCACTTTCCAAGACTGTGTACCCTGTGCTTCAAAAATCCAGAAAGAAATAAAAGAAGAATCATCATTTTTGTTTTAAAACAAGGAAATAAAGACACAGAAAACAGAAGCAAGTTTATAACAATAACACTAGCAGTCGAAAAACAAATGATTTTTCTGATGTCCAGTATTACACTCCATTACACAAAATCAAAGCAGAACACAATTTGTTAGCAAGACTGGTCTCCTGAGAGCAAATCTGAAGGCAGCTCTGTGGCATCTGTCTCAATTCATAGAAACATGGCTGCTACCTCCTTCACTTCTGGGGCCAAGCTCAGGAAGAAAAGAGGTGCACTAGTCTCCTCACCTTGAGGTAGTACAGCACAACACCTGTGCTAAGCACATCGTCCTCCAAGGCCATCATGTGTGGCAAACTGCAGTCAATGACCACCCCAGCACTCCTCTTGTTGATGTCCACACTGTAATGTTCCAGGAGGGCCTGCCAGTCATTCCACTTCTGGGTCCATTCTTTAGTCAGCTTGTCTATCTGCAGAGGCACAGGAGGTGATCTTAGACAGTTGGTGTGGGAAACAGACTAAAGGTAAAAGGTTACTATGAAATGTTTCCCCAGGGTATTAATTTCTCATGATCCCCACTGTTACTATTCAAAGCCTCTCAGAAGCCCTTGTACCTCTTCCAACTATGAGCTCTCTGTATTGTTTTCAAAAAGCAAGTCTTACTTTTTTTGGGAGGGGGGCATACCAGGGATTGAACTCAAGGGCACCCAACCACTGACTTCCTCAGCCCTATTTTTTTGCATTTTATCAGAGACAAGGTCTCACTGAGTTGCTTAGCGCCTCGCTAAATTGTTGAGGCTGGCTTTGAACTCTTGATCTTTCCCCTCCCCTCCCCCACTCCCCTGTGCCCAATCCAATCCCTCCCCCCTTTTTTTTAAGATACTGGGAATTATACCAGAGTCTTGTACAGCAAATGCTCTTTCACTGAACTATACCATCAGTCCTTTTAAAATTTCATTTTGAGACAGGGTCTCCCTAAGTTGTCCAGGATGGCCTCAAATCTGTGATCTTTCTGCCTCAGCCTCCTAAGTAGCTGGGATTACAGGTGTGCACCAGAGTGCCAGCTCCCATTTATTTCTATGTGATCCATATTTGGGATTCCTTTCATGATTTACTGAAGCCAGGAGAAAGAGATAAGCCTAGGTAGATAGGTAAATGGGCACCAGGGAAACTTCCTGGGCAGCAGAGCACAAACAGCAGCTGCAGAACTTTTCTGAGAAACTGCAAGAAAGTTATTTTTAAATGGAGACATACATGACCTGGAGTCCATTTTCTAAAGAAGGAAAAATGCCTGGTCAATATTTTATGCTGAGAGCCATTGCCAAGTAGGAATGACGCATCGAAATTTCCTTGCCAGCGTACTCCATGTTGCTTAGAGGAAGGACTCGTGGAAATGGACTTGCCTTGGACATTTGCTGTGACACTGCAATGTATGTTTGAGAAAGGTGACCCTGCTCAAGGATCAGGGTGGATCCGGGTTTAGGGAGGATCCAACTGGATTAGAGCGGATCCAGGTTTAGGGTGTATCCTGCTGGGAATAGGGAGTATCCCACTCCTTGGGTTTAGGGCGGTTCCAGATTTAATGTGTACCCTGCTGGGAATAGGACGTATCCTGCTGCCTCAGGCACGCCCTCCTGATCCTTGAGTTCCCATTGAGTTCTCGTGGGATTCAGAAAGTATTTGGGATTCAAAGCCTGGTGGAGTACGTGAATTTTGGGGCAGAACGTGAATTTCCCCAGAACGTGTTTGTAGAGGGCCTGTGTGAGTTTGGGAATAAAGAATTGCTGTTTGAATCTACAAGGCTGTGAGTGGCTCGTGATTTTGTGTCCAGCCAGACTGCAGCAATTTTACTTTACCATATTATATTACATTGTATTATTTTATTTTATTGGTACCAGGGATTGAACCCAGAGGTGCTTAACTACTGAGACCACATCCCAAGCACTTTTTATGTTTTATTTTGAGACAGGGTCTTGCTAAATTGCTTATAGCCTTGCTAAGTTTCTGAGGCCAGCTTTGAAATTTGCAATTCTCTGCTTCAACCCCTCCCCATATACATCTGGCACTGGTCAATAATTTGGTTGGACTAAAGGCTGCATGGATACCTCATGGACACCTAGTGCCTTACCCAGAATTGGTCAGGTGGCTGAGTTCCTTAAACCTAGAGATCCATATAAATCCTAGGCAATAGCCATTCATTGACAACCTTCTCAGGTTCCCTTCCATTTGAGGGAGCCGTGCTTTACTTTGCTTTAATAAATTCTTATACTTTGCTTTTATCTGTTGCTATTTGTGAATCTCATTATTTGAATTTGTGAGACAAAGAACCCACCCAATTCCATGCTCTATGTTACACTAAGTAGGGCACTCAAACCTGCTTCTAGAGATAATACTGGGTCCACCCACCTTTAATTCATTTCTCAGAATTAGTTCCTTCAGATTTTCATCCTTTTCATCATTTAATGAACTGAAGTTCCTCTGCACAAACAAAAAGAAAAAGGTGCTTCGATGTTTTCCTGATGAACTATAGGTAGTTCTACACTTACACTTGCAGAAGAAGGTACAGGATAAAGGAAATACTTCATCATTAAAATCAGAAATAAATCAGGAGTCTAAGAATTTGGAATCATACAAAGAAGAAGAATTCAAAGAAAATTTTCTCTAGAACCCTATTCTCCATGTCTGCCCACACACAGAACAAGGGCCATTGGGAAAATGCCCTATGGACAAGAGATGATAAAGCCAGATGATGCCCAAACCATATGAAGTTACATAGAGAAATCAGTGTAATCCCCCCTTCTATCTTTGTTCCATGAAATGTCAACTGTGAACATGGAGTATAGCAGGTCCCATGCTAAGCAGAAAAAAAGGGGACTTGGGAAGAGAAACTCATTTATTTTAAACATGGAAAAGTTTTGATTGCCTGTATACCAATTCAAAGCTCAGCAACATGGCTTTCAGTCTCTCAATCTCTTCCCTGAGTTCTCTGATGAGCTTCACATTTGCATCCTGAAACACAGAGGACTCGGTCACTGATTGATATCAGGCCCTAACCAGTTATGAAATGCTAAAAGCAACTGCTTAGAAGAAGTAGATTAACTCCTTCGGAGTAATTTCTAGAGCAATTTTTCTCAAAGTACAGTCCCAAAACCAGCAGCAAGCAACTTCATCTAAGAACCTGTTAGAAATACAAATTATGGCCTCAACCCAGATCTACTAAACCAGCAATTCCTGAGGGCTGGGGCCCAGCTGTATTATGGCAAACTCTCCAGGTGACCCCCAACCCCACCCCAACACTGAGGATTGAACCCAGGAGATTTCTACCACTGAGCAACATTCCCAGCCCTTTAAAAAAAATTTTTTTTTTTGGAAACAGGGTCTAGCTAAGTTGCTGAGGCTGGTGGAATTTGCAATCCTCCTGGCTTAACCTCCTGAGTAGTTGGAATTACAGGCATGCACCACTGCACCTGGCATCCAGGTGATTCTTGTACTTATTACCCCGGAGCAGGAGATCAGGAAGGTAACATAAACCAGGTAACATAAACTTGATACCTGCCTAATTACATTGCCTAATACAATATTCTCCATATGGGCTATATATGTCTGGTCCCTGTTGTGAACCCTGCTCTGGAAGTTTTCACTAAAATTGTAAAGGAGGTAAGAAACATTTGGAATATTCTTCTGATTGTGTAGCTCTCATAAAATATAAATTTCTTACACTCCTTTTAAAATCCAAAACAGAGAAGTCATTGCAACTTATATAGAGAAAAACAAATAAAAACTCACAAGACATAAATTAACATCAATTAAAAATAAAAATAGTTTTAAATGCCCTTTCTTAGGGTAGCAATGGAACACTAAGGATCTTAAGAGGACTGGCTTTAAATAAATATTTAAAATAAATTATCCATAAAACATTACTGACTGAAGTAAGCAGAGCAATAAAAGAAGAGTACGGTATTACATTAGAAGAAAGAAGTTTATTCTCTTATCATTTGGAGAACAAGTCTGACAGGTGAATACAAAGAAAAAGAAACAGTAACATCAATAACTATATCAGACTGGGACTTCCAATGAAGTTCTCACCTCATTTACCCGTGGCTTATTGATGATGTTTTTGGCATTCGATGCATACCTCAGTGTGCTCATGGTCTCACTGTAGCTAGTATGTGCAGGAGATACAGCTAAGGTAGAAAGAGAAAGTTGAAAATAGATGAAGCCCTTCCAATCTAATCCTTAACACTCACCTTGATGCTAACGCCCATAAAAGCATAAGATCAATATTGGCATCAGATTCACCATTTTAGATCGGGAGCCATTTTATCTAGTGTCTCCAAAGTTTGGATTCTGGGACAATGTGCTTAACTTCCTGTAAGAACATGTGTCTGCTAAACGATCAATCCCACCCCCGGTTATGACACAACCCCTAAGCAGCCTATGAAATTCCTCTTGTGGGCCAGAAAGCTGCTCTGTCAGTGCCGACTGGCTGCTGCTCTCCTCGAGGGACAACATTGTAGGTTTGATTCATGCTACTAACAATAAATCTCTTGCGTGAGATTCCAGTGCGTGGTGTGGTCCTTGGACTTTGCATGGACTCTGCAAGTGTCCTCTCAACCCATGCTGTATAAGAGACCCTTGAGGGAATGAGGAACATGAGTGTGCAGGCCCTTTTCTGAGGCAAAGCAGTGCCAACACAGAAGCAGCTCCAGCATCCCACTTACTAGCAACCATGATAGTTTTCGAGTTGCCACCAAGGCTGTCCTTCAGCAGCCAGGTCAACACAGAGTCTCGGTAGGGGATATAAGACTGTCTCTGGGAGGATCCCCCTCTACTGCTGGTTCCTGGAGAGACAGGAATCCCACTGTCACCACCAGTGTTGGCTGTGCTCTTGAGGCTCTGACAGCTGCTGAACACTTGCGAGTTCTGGGCTTAAGAGATTAAAAAAAAAAAAATGAAAAATATATATATATATGAAAAAGAAAGAATTATGAAGCAAATTCATAAAAACAAAACAACCATTGGAGAACATATACTTAGCAATCATACTTCCTAATCCCTTTTTGCATGATAAGATGCCTTAAATTTGAGCTCTAAATCAGACTTTAAATTCCTGATATGGATTATTTGAGTGACATAATTTTTTAGTGTCTCCTATTTTTGAAATGATAGTGTTGTAACTGTGACCACATCATTTTCTAAGATCACAGGTACTTATCATGCCCCAAACCAAAAGGTAACCTTATCAAAAAGAACCTTATAAATGTCTCCCCACTCTTCTGGGGGGAGGGTAGTACTGGGGATTAAACCCAGAAGCACAGTATCACGGAGCTACATCCCCAGGCATTTTTTTTTTTTAATTTTGAGAATGGTCTTGCTAAGTTGCTCCGGTTGGCCTCAAACTTACAATTCTCTTGTTTCAGCTATCTACCAATTTTTTTTATAGTTATAGATAGTCAGCATGCCTTTATTTATTGTTTAGGTTGTTTTTTTTTTAATGCTGTGCTAAGTATTGAACCCAGTGCCTCATAAATGCTAGTCAAGGGCTGTGTCACTGAGTTACAACCCAAGCCCTATCTACCAATTTTTACAAAATGAAAACAATATGAGTTATTTTCTAAAATCTCCCTCCCACTCCAATCACCTCATCTGCCAGCAATACCTAAGGTGGAAATGACGATTCCCAGAGTCACAAGCGACTTGTTGATATTGGCTCCTTCAGTAATCCGGTCTTTACAATAACTGGGATCTGCTTTTTCACTAAAACACAATGAGGAAAACAAAAACAAAAGCAGACAAAAAACTACCCTTATAATATTATTTAAAGATAATATTCATTATGCTGTATATCATGTTGTAAAAGATCCACATAATACATTCCTTTTAGAATTCAGCTCCAGAAAAGGAGGTAACCATCTTATAATGAACTGGCCTCCTAATTTTTAGGCAATAAAATAATTCACTATATTTCTATTTTTGTCTACCATATCACTTTAAGCTAAATGTAATGTTCATTTAAAATAATGATATTAGCATAGTTTTTTTTGGTTTATTCTCTTCTGCTCTATCTTTATTGTTTTAAATTTACATATTAATGGATTTATAGTATCTTTGTCATTAACTATCAACTGTCTCAAATTTCCTTTAAATTAATGATAAATATTAAAAATTCACAATTCAGATTGGCTGATAAAGTTTCTTTCAGAAAGCAGTTTCAAATTAAGAAAATTTGCCTTATTTTATCTTATACTTTCCCATGACCAAATTATCCCCAAGACTGTCATCTTTCTGGATGTATTCTTGCCTACAATTCACACTTTCTTTTAATAATTACAAGGCAGTACTTTCTCCCCAACTTCATAATATCTTTAAAACTTTCTTTAAAAGATATTCTGTCTACCATACAGAATTAATATTAAATCAAAGGAAAAATTATGCTAACTCAGTTACCTCCACTTAACCATGATGCAAAAAAAGAGACCACCGACTCCAATTTTAAATCAAATTAAAGCAAGCTTATATTGTTTACACAAAGAAAGCTGCCTAGGATTGTCTCTCCCTAAGCCAGGCTAGAGATCAGCCACCCAGCTCTTCAGGAACAAGGTTTATAGCATAAGAAGTTGCAAAGTGGGGAGGGTGTCTTGAGAATTTACAGATAACAGGATTTTGACAAGCATAATACAAAGGCAGATAGCAGGTTAATGATCTACATGGTATGATATTTTAAGGTAGGGAGTAAATTTAGATCCCAACATCAGAATTTATGAGACGCTGATGAGGTTTCAGAGAGGGTTGTTATCTGGTCAGGGGGAGCTAGATTTATGAGGTGCCACTAAGGTTTTAGAGAAGGTTGTTATCTGGTTAGGGAAAGCCAGGCATGGGTGAGTTCACGTCATAGGCAGGAATTCCAAACAAGTTTAGAAATCACAGTAATTTATAGTGATAGACCCAGACTGATTCCCTCTTAAAATTGGAAACTATCTTGCCACAAAGACATAAAAAGCTAATTTCGGCTTCACTATAAATTACTGCAAGTTCTGAACTTGCTTGGAATGCTTGCCCATGCCTTGAACTCACCCATGCCTGGCTTTCCCTGACCAAATAGCAGCCCTCTCTGAAACTTTAGTGACGCCTCATAAATCTTGGCCTTCCCTGGTCAGATAACGACCCTCTCTGAGGCTCTAATGACCTTCATAAATTCTGATGTTGGGGCCAGCAAAAATATAAACTACCATTTGTATTATGCTTGTCAGAGTTTTGTTATCTGTAACCCCCCTTTGTGTAACTTTCTGGGCTATAAAGCTGAGCTGCAAGAAAGATGCGGGGCTGTCTTATTCCTGCGGTTTCTGTTGGGAGAGGCAGCCAGGCCAGTTGAAATAATAAGCTTACTTTAATTTGATTTTAATTGGAGTCAGTGGTCTTTTCTTTGCATCCTGGTCTAACAATAGTAAAACAGAAATTAACTTTTCATGACTTTGTGACAAGATGGCTCCCAATCTTAAGAGGAATTAGGCTGGGTTCATCACTTAGAACACTTAATTTCTTTTTTTCTAAAGCATCCTTTTTTTTAACCTTAATTTAATTAATTAATTTATTTTTATGTGGTGCTGAGGATTGAACCCAGTGTCTCATGTGTGCCAGGCAAGCACTCTATCACTGAGTCACAACCCTAACCCCTAGAGCAGCTATTTTCAATCTTGGCTATACACTGGTTTAAAAAATACTGATGCCTACACCCCAACATCCACACTAAAAATCCAACTTATTTGATCTAAGATGCAGGCATTAGGAGTTTTAAAAGGCCTACCAGAGATTTTAATGGGCAGTTAAGACTGAGAACCCCTAATGTAAAGGAACTTTTCAGCTCCTGACACACCATAACTTTTAACCTATCATTCAAGAATTTCTTTTGTAATTTTCTTAGGATGACTGATAAGTAAAAAGAGACCAGACCAAACTTATTCTGTGTAAAATGGGCAAGAACAAGATCATTGTCAAAAGAATAATTAGCCTTGGCTTAGAAATCCTAATTACCTGCCTGCTAGGTCCACAAGGTTGATCTTGCTAGCAATCTCAGATGGGAAATTGTTTTCCAGGATTGCCTAAAGGAGAAAACACATTTAAAGTTGTCAATTGGGATGATTTGCATTTTTTCCGCCTCAGACACTCTCCAACCCAAGGTGATATTTTGGATTTTTATCCAATTCACTCAAGAAATGTGTATTCTAATGTGCTCTGAACCAGAAGAGCTCTCAATATCTGATAGATAAAATCAGTAAGTTCTAGGCTTAAAATCACTTAAAATCACTAACATGTCTCACAGAGTAATCAGGGAAAATTCCCATCAAGTTCTCTGAGCATAATTTTCAAAGGCACCAGGAATTTTAGTACACTTTACCAGGCAAACATTCTCCTTCAGGGGGCTCTGACTCTTATCAGAGAACTACAATAGATGGGATGGCCCATGATGAGGTTTCTCTCTCTGGTTAACTTTAGTCACACATATTTACCTGCCAGCTCAGGAATTCTATGTATTGTAGCCCTAGGCAGCAAAACTACTTTTCTTTTTTCTCTCCACTAATTCAACATGGGTTTTTTGTTTTGTTTAATAACATTTTAATGTTATGAGTCCATCACTGAAATCTAGTTTTAAGATACTTCCAATAAGCCCCAAATTCACTCAAGTCTCTTTGCAGTTGATCTCTGGACCCATGAACTTTCTATATAAATGTAACCTTTTTAGGATATTTCCAATAAATGGTATACAACAATCTGGCTTTTTTATTTTTATATTTTGGTATTGGGAATTGAACCCCAGGGTGCTAAACCATTAAGCCACACCCATAGCCTATTTTATTTTTTGAGACAAGTCTCAGTTGCCTAAGACTTCATTAAGTTGCTAAGGCTGGTCTTGAATTTTCAATCCTCCTGTCTCAGCTTCCCAAGTTGCTGGGATTATAAGCATGAGCAACTTCAACTTCTGGCTTCTTTTACCATGCAGCAATATTTTGAGATTCATCTATGTTGAAACATGTATCAACAGTTCATTTTTATTGCAGAGTAGTATTGCATTGCATGATTACACCATACTTATCCATTTCCTTTTGATAGACATCTGTGTGTTTGTAATTTTAAGTAATTTCAAATAAAGCTGCTATATATATTTGTATAGAAGTCTTTTAATGGACATACGATTTCTTTTATCTTGGGGAAAATATTAAGGTATATATTTAACTTTTTAAGAAACTGCTAAATTGTTTTCCAAAGTTGTTCCACTTTATCTTCCTACCAATAGAGTAACATATGAAAACTCCAGCTTCTAAACATCTGGTCAATATCCAGTGGAAAGAAACTTCAATTTAGATATGTTAAAAAGTGGGTAGGAATATTTCATTAGTTTTTTTTAGTTTCATTTTTCTAGTGATTAATGATATTGACTATTTTTTAAAGTATTTAATCCCCACTTGTATATTTTCTTTAGTGAAAGAAATGCTCAAATTTTTTGCACATTGCTTTGAGTGTGTTGAGTTTAGAGAGATCTTCGTGTATTCTGGGTACAATTCTTTTTTTTTTTTTTTTTAAAGAGAGCGAGAGGCGGGGGGGAGAATTTTTAATATTTATTTTTTAGTTTTCGGCGGACACAACATCTTTGTTTGTTTGTGGTGCTGAGGATTGAACCCAGACCATACGCATGCCAGGCGAACGCACTACCGCTTGAGCCACATCCGCAGCCCATGGGTACAATTCTTTATCAGATTTATGTTTTGCAAGTCAGTTTTCCCTACCTGTAGCTTTTCTTTTTACCCTCTTAACATTGTCTTTCAAAGAACAGAAATATTATTTTTTTAATGAAAATAAGCTTTATTAGCATCAAGCAATAAATACATGCAAAGATGCAGTTTTTAGTTATTTTCTTCCAGATGTTTTGATCAACTTACAGTAAACACAGAACCATAGGCCACATACAGTCTTAGTATGAAAAATTTCAGGGTCCTCTTAGATTTGGCAGGTTGCTCTTTCTTCCATATTTATAACTTGTGCATTTTTAAAATTGACTTCAAAGCATTAAGTCATGCAAATGCATAAGCAAAAAAGAAGTGCCATTAAGCAGAATCTACACTGTATGGCAGGCACACTGACCAGCTAAGTGAAGTGGTCAGGATGCATTAAAATAAAGTCTTTGGGATTGAATGAGTTTATGAAAAGTAACAAAGAACAATTTGGGTGACATAAAGTACTCAACAACAACAACAAACCTAGGTCATTCCTAACTACTTAAAATGCAAATCTTAATTAACTTTGAAATCTTTCCTAATATTTTGAAACAGTAGGTTCAGAGCCCAGTGAACTTTGGGAGAAAAAATCTAAAGACTATTACCATTTTGAAAACAAGTGTTTCATCTGAACAAGGGATATGAGCTGTAACCTCTCATACTATAGAGAGATGAGAACCTCCCAAGGTGACCAGGAGGCTAGGATCTGGCATTCCATTCTGTTTCTGGCAAGCAGACACTCTCGAACCAGTCCTCGAGCATGACCAACACCTCATTTTAGTTTCTCCATAGCACTATTGCTCCCTGCATAATGTGTCTTATATCCTTCCTCAGCTCTTCATTAATGGCCAAAAGTTCTGCATCTAGTTCTGGGGTACCTGTCTGTGGCCTCTAGTTGCTCAGCAGTTGGCAATATCGGGCTGTCAGGCTGGTGGAAAGCAAGCAGACACTTCTAGTGGCTTTAGGGCAGCAGCAGGCCTGTTTTATGAAATATTTGGTTATCCTTGAGAATGTTCACATACTGCTTGACATTAAGGTATTCTGCAGATGGTAAGTGTAGTGTCCTGTAAATGTCAAATCATGTTGGTTGATAATGTTCAAATTTTATAATATCTTGCTGACTTTTGTCTGTGGATAACAATCTGTGGATGCTCAAGTCACTTTCAGTACCAGTTACTGAAAGTGAAGTATTGATGCTGAATCATTTATTTCTATTTTCAGTTTTACGAGTTTTTCTCTTCACATATTTTGGGGTTTTGTTGTTAGAAGTATATATAATTGTAATATCTTGATATTAATCTTTTATCAAAATGTCGTTTTTTGTCTTTAGTATTTTTCTTAAAATACTTTTGCTTGACATTAATGTAGTACTCTGGCTCATTTATGGTTACTTTTTGTATTATATATCTTTCCTGTCTTTTTACTTTCTGTATTTTTGAATATAAGGCATATTTTTTGTTTGTTTTGTGTGTTTGTTTTGTAGATAGCATATAGATGGTCTTGCTTTTACTATTTGACAACTTGAATCATATTCATACTAATGTAATTACTGATATGTTCAGAATCACATCTGTTGTTTTTCTATTTATACTCCATACATCTTAGGTTGGGTTTTTTGTTTTGTTTTAGTTTGGTTTTGGTTACTCTTTCATTGTCTTTTCTCTGTTAAGTAAGTACAATCATCCTTCAGTATCCTCAGGGGAATTGATTCTAGGACCTCTGTGGATAACAATCTGTGGATGCTCAAGTTTATCTTATATAAAACAGCAGAGTATTCGCATAGAACCTATACAACATCCTCCAATTTAACTTTATATTACTTACAATACCTACACAATATAAATGTTATGTAAATAACTGTTATACTGTATTGTTCATGGAACAATGAAAAGGAATTCTGTATGTGTTCAGTACAGCACAACCATCATAGGCCTAACTACATAATACTTGATCAATGGATATGCAGGGTCAACTGTATTTGTAGTGTGCCATTTGAATTTCTGTTGATTTTTAAAATTATATTTTTAACTGTTTTCATGTGGTTGTCTATAGATGACAATGTGCTCTTGACAGTGATCTTCAAAACACTAACTTAATTTCTATAAAATATAGAAACTTTGATCCAATGCATCTTTTTTGCCATCCCCTCACTCCCACCTTGTGTTATTATGTCAATATATACAATGTACATATATGATAATGTGTATACATGTCAGGGTATAATACTATGTTATAATTATTGCTTTATATAAACTTATTCTTTTAATGATATTGAAGAAATGACATATATTTATGTAGCCTTTTATATTTACTCACATTTTGTCATTCCCAGAACATTTCATTACTTCCTGTGGATTTAGGTTACTTTTTTATATCACCTTTGTTCAGCCTAAAAGGTTTCATTGAGTTTTTCTTATAATGTAGAACAACTAGCAATCTATGAGTGATGTTCTAGTTTCTTTCTTCTGGGCTTTTTTTTTTTTTGTACTAGGGATTGAACCCAAGGGGCTTTATTACTGAACTATATATCCAATCCTTTTTTATTTTTTATTTTGAGAAAAGTCTTGCTTAGTTGCTGAGGCTGGCCTCAAACTTACAATCCTCCTGTCTCAGACTCCCAAGTTGCTGAGATTATAGGCATGCATTACCACTTCTAGCTTCATCTTCATATTTGAAAGTGACTTTGGTTGAAAATAGAATTTTTGTTTGACAGTTTTATCTTCTATCAGCATTATAAATTCTGAGGTATGATGTTTCTAATAAGAAGTCAGACACCAATCATATAATTATTCTTCTGCATATGATGAGTCATTTTGTCCTAATTGTTTTCAAGATTTCCTCTTTGTCTCTCAATTTTTTTATTATGATGTATTTAAATGTGGATGTTTGTGTTGATTTTAACTGGAGTTCTTGAGCTTCAGAGATCTATAAATTAATAATTTTCAACAAATTTGGTAAGTTAAGGGTCATTATTTTTCAATATTTTTTAAAATTCCCCATTTTCTCTCTTCTTTTTGGTATTTCCATTATGCATACTCCAACATTTGATGTCCCGTACATTTGTACAGCTCTGTTCATTTTTACTTCAATATTTTTACTCTCTCCTGAAAAATGATTTCTATTGATTTCAAGTTTACTAATTGTTCTGCCATCTAAATTCTACCATTAGTCCTACTCATGAATTTTTCATTTCCATATTAAACATTTCAACTCCAGAGTTTCTGTTTAAAATTAATTTCCATCATTTTGTTGAGATTTCCTATTGAGTCACTATCATCAGGTTCTCCTTTGGTTCTCTGAACATGGTTTGTTTCTGTTCTTTGAATATAATTATATTAGCTGCTGAAGACTTTATATGCTAATTCCTACATCTGGAGTATTTAGAGTTTATTTCTACTGTTTTTTTTCTTAAGCATAGATCAGTTTCTTATGCTTTTGTATGTCTACTATTTTTTGATTGAATGCTAGACATATTAGAGAATATACTATAACATTCACTAGCTACATGGCCCTCTTCTGCCTTTTCTGCACATATGTGCAGATTCTGTTAGGATTTTGTGGCCCAATTAGAATCTGCTATGTATATACACAGCTTTTGGAATCCAGGATATGTGAGGATCTTATCCAATTCCTATGGCTGTATCATCTCCTAAAATTTCCTATGAAATTCACAGAGTCTCTGCCAGTCTGTGTCTTGCCTGCAATAGACCCACACTTAAGGCTAAGAGTGTCACTAACGCTTCTTGATCCTTTCTCCTCAGAGATTACATTTTAAGTGATGATGTTAAAAATCAAGTGAACCTCTCTAGCATCAGTAATAGTAAATTTCTGGTTTTCATGACCTTCCCTTCCCTTATTGAATTTCCCCATTGATAGAGCTGGTGGTATGGGGTGAGAATGGGAGCAGCTCAAAGCAGAAACATCATACATTTGTGCTGTTTTTACCTGAAATTCAGTAGTTTTCTTGAATAAATAAATCCATCTCAATTTGTTATATGTTTTTAGTCTATTTTCAGAATATAGCTTTAAAGTTGCTTTTTGGGGATAAGATTTGTCAAGTTCCTCATCCCATCATAGTGGAAATGAATTTTTTACTTTTCCATTTTAATGCTCGTTTTCATTTTAAATAAACATGTACTGGTTAAATGATATGAAAGTGTTCCAAAATGTTAAAAGCAAAATATATGTAGAAGATATCAGGATGTCTTTAAGGTATAGCTTAATAGATCTTGTGTAGGTCCTTTATATTATTAGGTCATATCAGAGAATCTATAAGTAGAAGGGTAGAAGAAAAAGAAAAGAAATAGGAAAGCAAGAAAGCCATCAAAAGGGACAAGAAAAAGAAGAAAGCTCACCAAATTTGAGGAGTAACCAACCTGAGTGTAGTGGATAGTGAAGATGGCATGGGATCTGCTGCTGGCCTCGTGAACATGGGTGGCTGCTGTGATTCTGTGTTCATAAGAGAAGACAGTTAGTATAAGAAATTTTTACGCATGGTGGACCCTAAAAGATCCGTGGGGAACACAAGAAATGTTAGTACTGAAGGTCACAGATGAGAATCATAAAACTTCATATGAAGTCTAATACAGTTAGAAAAGAGGTCCAAAGAGGGCAGAAGCAGCACTCTAGGTGCTGATATGTGAGAATAAATGGAAGAATAGTTTCATATTAACCGACAATAAAACATTTCTAAAAAGTGATAAAGCAAAAATCAGAGTAAAAAGGGGAATATTAGAGTGCAATCAATCTGGAAAAGTACCCCTAAGACAAACCCATTTATTTATTTTATTTTTGCTACTGGGGATTGAACCCTGGGGCACTCAACCACTGAGCCACATCCCTAGCCCTCTTTTGTATTTTATTTAGAGACAGGGTCTCAATTAGTTCCTTAGCACCTTGCTTTTTGCTGAGGCTATCTTTGAACTCATGATCCTCCTGCCTCAGCATCCGGAGCCACTGGGATTACAGGCATGAACCACCAGCCCAGGGCAAAAGTGGTATATTTTAAAACAAAAGTATACCAGTAAATCTCTGGGTTTACTGCCTAATATTATTATATCCGGACAAACTTCATTTTGTTTGTAGTGAGAAAAAGCACTAAATCTTAGTGACTGCCCCTTCCCCTGGGTACACTACTATTCTGAGAAGGTTCTCCTGGTTGTAGAGTAGGGAGCTGCAGACAGAGACAGTGTAAGTGTTGTCATGCACTCCAAAGGGGACTAGAACACAGGGCAGGGGAATGAGGTGAAAAGAATGATGGGAACAAACAAACCTGTTACCTGTTTGCTATTCCTTCCTCCAAGAGTTGAATTACTTGCTTATAGTTGGTAACTACATGTTGAGACAGACCTTTCATATTTGTGAGGGGGAGAAAAAAATAAAAATGAATTTTTTTATAAAGTTTAACCTTTTCATGTAGGTCTTTAACTTTATCATTCACTTTTTATATCATTTGATAAAAAAGAATGAGGAAATAACTAACTTCATTCAGATAATGAATCAACAAATACTTAATGGAAACCTACTGTTACATACAGGGTGATGGGCTCTGAATAGGTTTTTTCCTTCATAGAGATTATGATTTAGAATTCATGTAACAACTATGCTAACAATTTCTTAAAATTTTGTTATGCAGATTATGATGAGCCCAGTCTAATTCCATTTTAAGATTGGGAGCCATCTCATCACAAAGTCATGAAAAGTTAATTTCTGTTTTACTATAAATTACTGTGATTTCTAAACTTGTTTGGAATTCCTGCCTATGCCCTGAACTTACCAATGCCTGGTTTTCCCTGACCAGATAACAACTCTCTCTAAAACCTTAGTGGCACCTCATAAATCCTGTCTCCCCCTAACCAGATAACAACCCTCTCTGAAACCTCAGCAGTGCCTCATAAATTCTGATGTTGGGATCTGAATTTACACCCTACCTTAAAATATCATGCCATGTAATCATTAACCTGTTATCTGCCTTTGTATTATGCTTGTCAAAATCCTGTTATCTGTAAGTTCTCAAGACAACCCCCTTTGCAACTTTTTGTGCTGTAAAATTGTGTTCCTGGAAAGCTGGAGTACTGATCTCTAGCCCAGGGTTTTCAGGAGAGACAGTCCTGGCCAGCTCGGTGTACCCAAATACAAGCTAGCTTTAATTTGATTTAAAACTGAAGTCAATGGTCTTTTCTTTGCATCCGGGTTCAACAGTTACACAAAATGTTCATATATTACCTCTTTGACCCTCAGGATTCCTGAGATGGGCCCATGCTATGATGCCCACAAGGTGGCAGACATGGTTTGGCACATAAAATATATGATGCACACACTTCTATTCTTCACACCTCTGCAGTTTACAATCATGAGGAGATTTATTGTTTACACAAGAGAGTACAGACAAGTGCCACAGAAATAAACTAAACACTAAGGAAATCAGAGCACTGTTCAGGGAAAGCTCCACTGAATTGAGCCACTATAGAATGGGTAGGCTTTACACAGGTGAAAAGGAACCTAAAGTATGTAAATACATCTTTATGGCTGGTATTGACCAAGTCACAAAGGGCCTTTTTACAACCATTCTAGAGAATCTCTATATTCTGTATTACAATTTCTGAGCAAAATAACTTCATAGGCCTGCTACTAAATATAGTTACACCAAAAATTAACAAAGTAATTTAAATGGTGACTGGATTTACTATATTAAGGAATTCTCCTTATTTCAATGTGATAATAGTTTTGTGATTATATTTTTTAAAAAACAGGCCTTATCTTTCAGCACTACATACTAAAATGTTTATAGTTAGACTGATGTGACATCTGGAATGTGCCTAAAAATAATAAAGGATGATGGAAGTGAATGGGAATGTAGATAAGTCAGGAGCTGCCAAGAGTTAATGGTATTATGACTAAATAACAAGCACATGGGGTTCATTATACAAGTGTGAAGTGTGTCTAACTCTGCATATATTCAAAATTTTTCATGATAAGAGTTTATAATTTTTAACAGTAAGGAGAAAGTCTACTTTTGATAATGGCAAATTAGATAATACAGACTATTAAAAGACTTCTAGAAAAAGCTGTATAAAAAATAAAGACATCTGCTTAAAGGTGCAGAGGGGGGTGACCAGTTAGTGAAAAAATTTCAGGCTGTATACTGGGGGGAAGATGGAAACCCAGAGAGATAAAGTCAACATTTGGGGATGCTTATCACACCCTTAGGGACATTTTCCAAATCTTGAGGGGAAGTGGTTTAGCCCATTTAGATAAACTGGCAGATTAGGATTAGAGTCCAGAGCCCACCCAAAGTGAATCCCCCACTTTGAAAGAAAAAACAAAGGACCGTAACACAAGAATAGGTTGAATTAGAAGTAAATATCCTTTTAAAGGGCTGCTTCTAAGCTTTGAACATTTTCAGTCCTTAAACTAAACTGAGGTGATCTCAACCACTAGTGTGCACAGAAACCTATTATAAATAAATATAAGTTCTGTAATGGAAGACATCATTGTTCTAGACTTCTAAATTATTCTATTAACAATTTTGCAAATACTATCTAGCAAAGAAATTATATCAACCAGACACATAAGTAGATCTGGTAGCATAAATGCAATCAGCAAAAATAATAGTCAAGTTAGGCATGCAGGCACAGTCTTATAAATTTTTTTTAAAACTGCATAAAGTATAATATCCTCTTGTAATTTTAGTAAATGTAGATTTTTTTTCACTTCAAGGGCGTATTGATTTTATCTATCTTTTCAAAAAATCGACTTAGGCTTTGTGGATTTGTCACTAGAAATGGGATGTCTCTGAAGAAAGGTCTGAGGAATTCCCAGAGGGGAGGAGGATTTCAACCCAAGGTCAGTGGGGTTTTTGGCATACATGATGGAAAAGAATTACAACATGAGGCAAACAAAGGCATAGACACAGGTCTTTTAGGAAGCAGATACACATTCAAGGAAGAATGTCGGCTATCAAGAGAAGTCCTTCCTTGGGTTGGGACCCAGTACCTATAAAAAGGCTATAAAACTGAGTATATTTCACTCTTTATCCTAAATCCCTATTTTAGATTATGTTTATTTCCTATTTTTAGTTTTTGTTCATATTTTTATTTTCCTCCTACTACTTTCTTTAAGTTTAATTTACTGAGTGAGTGTGTCTATTAAGTTATTTAAAATTGAATCCCGGGCTTCATGAATGCTAGGTAAACTTTCTATCACTGAGATACATCCTAAGCCACTTAAAAAAAAAATTTAACTTTATTGAGACAGAGTCTTGCTAAACTGCCCTTGGCTGGCCTCAAACTTACCATCTTCCAAGTAGCTGAAATTACAGGCATGCACCATCACGTCTGACTAAATTCACTGAAATTTTAAGCTTTGTAAAATGAATGCTTAGCTTGTGGGGTTTTTTTATCCTTTCCACTTTTCTGATGTTTCTTTACAGCTAGACATTTTTCTATAAGCATGTACTAGCTATATTGTACCTGTTTGAATACCTAGTAGTTTCATCATTATTCAGTTTAAAATTTATGTAATTTCCATTAAAAAAGAAATCTCTTTTTTAACCCATGTGCTATTTAGAAATGTTTCTTAATTTTCAAGAATTTGGGAATTTTCTAGTTGTTATGGTTATGTAGTTTAATAGTAATGAGTTCAGAGACTATGCTCCATATGATTTTATTTAAAAAATACATTCTGAACCTGGCAAGATGATATATGCCTATAATCCCAACAACTCGAGAGATTGGGGAAGAAGATTTACAAGTTTGATGTCACCCTCAGCAATTAAGCAAGGCCCTAAACAACCTAACAAGACCCTGACTCAAAATAAAAAATAAAAACAGTTGAGGATATAGCTCAGTGGTAGTGCACCCCTCCCTGAGTTCAGTCTTTAGTACCCCTACACACACACAAATCACCAATTTGATTTGTGGTCTAGTATATTGGTTAATTTTTAAAAGTTTTCCACCTGTGTGTAAAAACAGTGTATAATATATAACTATATAGTTGTTAGGCACAATGTTCATGTAGTTCAAATTTTTTATAATGCTATTGAATTTTTTTCTGCCTATTTTAACAAATACTAAGGAAGGCAAGTTAAAATTTTCTATTATGATTATGGATTTTTTATTCTTTTTAACTGTCAGCTTTTGTTTTATGTATTTTGAGACTTTATTATTATATGCATACAAAAGTAGAACTGTTAAATTTTCTTATGAATTGAGCACCCCCGACACACTTTTTTTTCCCCCTTCATAGTGCAGGAGATCAAACCCAGGGCCTCATGCATGGTAGACAAGTACTCTATCATTGAACTACATACCCAGCCTCTGAACCCTTTTATCATTATTAAGGATTCTTCTTCCTCTTCTTCTTCCTCTTAATCTTTTTCCTTCTCTCTTCCACTTCCTCCTCTTCTTCCTTCTCTTCCTCCTCTTCCTCCTCCTCTCCTTCCTTCTTCTCTTAAGGATCTCACTAAGTTGCTTAGGGTCTCACTAAGCTGCTGAGGCTGGCCTTGAATTTGCAATCCTCCTGGGTCAGCCACCTGAGCTGCTGGAATTATAGGTTTGCACCACTGTGCCCACTTGGCTCTTTAATTTTTTTTTTTTTAAATCTCCTAACTTCTATCTGAGATCTCTTTCAGCCTCAAGAATAATCTTTAAGTGGGCTGGTGTTGTAGCTCAGTGGTAGAGCGCTTGCCTAGCACATGTAAGGCACTGGGTTTGATCCTCAGCACAACATAAAAATAAGTAAATAAAAGTATTGTGTCCATCTACAATCCAAAATACTTTAAAAAAATAGTTATCTCATACTAGACAAAAGTGTCAAAAACATTCACTAGAGAAAAGATAGCCTCTTCAAAAAATGGTGCTAAGAAAATTGGAAATCACATGTAACAAAATGAAATTAAACCCCTCTCTCTCACCCTGCATGAAACTCAACTCAAGTGGATCAAACACTTAGGCACTAGAATAGAGACCCTGTGCCTAACAGGAGAAAAAGGCCCAAATCTTCATCATGTGGGCCTAGGATCTGACTTCCTTAACAAGACTCCTAAAGCGCAAGAAACAAAATCAAGAATCAATAAATAGGATGGATTCAAACTAAAAGCTTCTTCACAGCAAAGGAAACAATCAAGAACATGAAGAGAGAGTCCACAGGTCTGGAGAAAATTCTTGCTACCTATACCTCAGATAGAGCATTAATCTCCAGGATATATAAAGAACTCAGAAAACACCAAAAAAAACAAATAACCCAATCAATAAGTGGACAAAGGAACTGAACAGACACCTCACAAAAGAAGAAACATGAATGGTCAACAAATATATGAAAAAATGTTTAACATCTCTAGTAATTAGAGAAATGCAAATAAAAACTACTCTAAAATCTCATCTCACACCAGTCAGAGTGGCAGTTATCAAGAATACAGACAACAATAAGTGTTGGTGAGGATGTGGGGAGAAAGGCACATTCATACATTGCTGGTAGGACTGCAAATTTGTTCAACCAAAAAAATATGGAAAACAGTATAAGGATTCCTTAGCAAACTTGGAATGGAACCACCATTTGGCCCAGCTATCCCACTCCTTGGTCTATACCCAAAGGACTTACAGCATACTATAGTAACGCAGCCACATCAATGTTTATAGCAACTCAATTCACAGTAGCTAAGCAATGGAACCAACCTAGATGCCCTTTGATAGATGACTAGATAAAGAAAATGTGGTATATATACACGATGGAATATTACTCAGCAATAAAGAGAATAAAATTATGGCATTTTCAGGTAAATGGATGGAGTTGGAGAATATCATTCTAAGTGAAGTAAGCCAATCCCCAAAAAACCAAAGGCCAAATGTTCTGATAAGTGGATGCTGATCCATAATGGGGGGGGGGGCATGGGAAAAATGAAGGAACTTTGGGCGAAGGGAAGGAAGATATGGGGAGGGGGTATGGGGTCAGGAAAGATGGTGGAATGAGATGAACATTATTACCCTAGGCACATGTATGATTGCACATATGGTGCGACGCTACATCTTACCAGAGAAATGAAAAGCTGTGTTGCAATTGTGTACAATGAATCAAAATACATTCTGCTGTCATAATACGTAATTAAAATAAATTTTTAAAAAAGAATACAAACAACAATAAATGTTAGTGAGAATGTGCGGGGGAAAGGTACACTTGTACATTGCTAGTGATACTGCAAATTGGTGCAACCAATCTGTAAAGCAGTATGGAGATTCTTCAGAAAACTTGGAATAAAACCACCATTTTGACCCAGCTATCCCACTCCTTGGTTTATAACCAAAGGACTTAAAATCAGCATACTACAGCTACATCAATGATTATAGCAGCTCAATTCACAATAGCTAAACTATGGAACCAACCTAGGTGTCCTTCAGTAGATGAATGGACAAAGAAAATGTGGTATATATACACAATGGAATATTGCTTAAAGAAGAATGAAATGATGGCATTTGCCAGTAAATGCATGGAGCTGGAGAATAACATACTAAGTGAAATGAACTAATCCCAAAAAAACAAAGGCTGAATGTTTTCTCTGATAGGTGATAAGGCAGGGGCGCTAGGAAAGAATGGAGTTACTCTGGATTAAGTAGAGGGGAGTGAAGAGGTATGGGGGTAAGAAGGATGGTAATATGAATCTGACATTATTACCCTATGAACATGTATAATTACATGACCAGTGTGATTCTACATCATGTACAACCCAAAGAATGAGAAATTACATTTCATAAATGTATGATGTTTCAAAGTGTATTCTATTGTCACGTATAACCAATTAGAACAAATAAAAAATAATGTAATCATAGCATAGATATTCAATAACTATTACTTGAAATTTTTTTTAATTAAAAAAAGTTAATTTTCCTGATTCCATTGGTTGTATTGTAATTATATAGGAGACTATGGTTTGTATGAAAAATGCCCTAAAATATTTAGGGGAAATACAGAATCAGGTTGGAAATTTATTCTCAAATGTCTCAGGATAAAAATTCTTTTTGTACTTGTAACTTTCTTATAAGTTTGATTTGTTTCAAAATTTAAAAAAAAATTTAAACTCTTAGAAAACTAAAAAGAAAAGAGAATTTTCTTAATTTGTTATGGCAGTGCTACTCCACAGACTGGTGCTAGTCCTCAAGTTGTCGTTGGTATACAATGAGATAAGTACAGTAATGGAGAATGTAAGAAACTTTTACAATAAAAAAGAATAATTTTTAAAAAGTAATTTCATATCTGTTGAATCTAATAAAGATAAATCAAAGCCTATAACCAAGATATCTTCTTTAAATTTTTCTAATAATTTACCTTTATTTTTTATAAAGTATTGATATAACAAGGATTGTTTTATTTTTTTTAAACTGATCTATTCTGTGGGGGGTGGGGTGCAGCTCAGTGGTAGAGCACTTGCCTCTGATGCACAAGGCCCTGGGTTTGATTTCCAACCCTGCAAAAAAATATTAATATTAAATTTTTTTTAAAGTAATAAAAAACTGGTCCTTTATCACTTTTAAAGAAGGTGATAAGAATATCTATTTAAAATGACCACTATTTTCTTGCCTAGCATGCAAGAAACCCTGGGTATAATCCTCAGCACTGCAAAACACAAATAAAAAACAACTGTTATTGCAAATTTTATAGTTAATGGTTAGATGGCAAAATTTTCCCCTGAGGACAAAACTAGATATTATTATAACTTTTATTTAATAGTGAACTAGTCCTAGTCAGTGCAGAAAAGAAGAAGAAAAAAAAAACAGAAGAATTAAGGGGACTTTGTGTTTTTGTTTTTTTCTGATTGTATACAGAGAAAATACAAAATCATTTTTTTCAGAGCCCCAACTACCTACCACCAACATTCCTGGCTTTATACCCTTCCCTTTATATTAAAAGAAACATCAAAGCAAAAATATATTATTTTAGTCTCACTTAGCCATCATTTTAGATACTATACCCCACTAGCCTTTATATGACTTTGGACAGGGCCCAGTACATTTCAGATTTCAATTTTCTCTTTTATCTAATAATTTTTTAAAGTTTTTCTTTTAATATTTATAGTTGTAGATGGACACAATACCTTTATTTTTTATTTATTTATTTTTATGTGGTGCTAAGGATCGAGTCCAGTGTTTTATACATGCCAGGCGAGCACTCTACCACTGAGCCCCAGCCCTAGCCCCTAATAAATTTTTTTTTTAAATTGAGACAGGTTCTTACTAAGTTGCCTAGGCTGGCCTTGAACTTGTGGGGGCAGGGGGTGCTGGGGATTTAACCCAGGGCCTTGTGCATGAGAGACAAGCACTCTACCAACTGAGCTATAGCCCCAGCCCTGGCCTTGTATTTTTGATCCTCCTTCCTCAATCTCCTGGGTCTCTAAGATTGAAGGCATGCACCACTGCCCAGCCTAATAAGTTTTAATTAAAAAGTAACAGGCGGCCACCGTGCGGGAGGGTGGCCGAGATGGCAGATGAAATCGCCAAGGCTCAGGTGGCCCAGCCTTCTGATGGCGACACCATCTTCGAGAAGATAATCCACAAGGAAATCCCCGCCAAAATTATTTTTGAGGATGACCAATGTCTTGCTTTCCATGACACTGCCCCTCAAGCACCAACACATTTTCTGGTGGTACCCAAGAAACATATAACCCAGATTTCTGCTGCAGAAGATGATGATGAAAATCTTCTTGGACATTTAATGATTGTTGGCAAGAAATGTGCTGCTGATCTAGGCCTTAAGAAGGGTTATCAGATGGTGGTGAATGAAGGTGCTGATGGAGGATAGTCTGTCTATCATGTTCATCTGCATGTTCTTGGAGGTCGGCAGATGAATTGGCCTCCTGGCTAAGCATGTATTAGATGGTTTTCCCTTCTCTAGGCAATGATTATGCTTGCATTTTCCAATATGTTAAGCAGCATGATTATTTGTGTCCTGGTCTGGAGATATTGGGAAAATAATTTTAAATGCCTATACATAATAAATACATTGTTGCATGGTGAAAAAAAAAAAAAGTAACAGGCTACCCCTTTCCTTTTTTTGGATTTGGGCAACTATTAAGTTCCACCTTACAATTCTGTAGTGGAACAACAATTTAAAGACATTATATATTCTTACTTCCCATAGCACTCTGAATAATATAGGCATCTAGTAGGTACTCAGTGAATTCCTGAAGAAGTGGTTTCAAATCACCAATCGCTTTTCTACTTTGGAGTCATATTCACAGAATGCTGAGTTTGAGAGATATATAATATTCTTTATTCATTAAAAAAAGAAGGCCTTTAAAGTTCATTGTGACTACTCATTTGGAAGTCCCAGCTTACAAGGCTGGTTCTGTGTTATTTTTGAGCTCATGGATTCCTTCACTAAGTAGCAGAAATAGCCAGGCATGGTGGCACATGCCTGTTATCCCAGCAACTCAGGAGCCTGAGGCAGGAGGATCACAAGTTCAAGGATAGCCTCAGCAAATTCAGTGAGGTCCCAAGCAACTTTGTAAGATGCTTTCTCAAAATAAAAAATAAAAAGGGCTAAGGATGTAGTTCAATGGTAAAGTACCCTTGGGTTCAAATTCCAGGACCCTTCCCCCACCACCCCAAAAATAAGCAGAAATGTTCATCTATATTTGTAATGGTTTGAGAAAGTCCTGATGACTTTAAGAGAACCTGTAACTTAAAAGACTTAAGATTTTTTGCTGCTGGAGAACTTAATTTCTACCAAAAATCCTTCCCTCCCCAAGGGTTCACTTCATGAAGTATTCTCAAAAGAGCCCTGTGCTCTGCATCAGGAGCCCTGAGATTTTAGTCTAGATCCTGTCATTGACTTTGGATATATGACTCAAGCTCTATGACTTTATATGAGTTCATATGTTCTCTGTGTTGTAGGAACTATGCCAATCAAAGAATCTATGATCCTAGATCTCTTGCTAGGTTCTCAATATACAGTTCCATTCCTATATTCCAGTCCTAGGCAAGGTTCCCAGTTCCAATCTTGCCCCAACTTGCAGTGTAACTTTAGGAATGTCTCTTAACTTTTTACATAGTTGTCTTTTGTACAAGAACATTTGTACTTTATCTGAGGTCTTCTCTGGTTCCTCCCTCCCACTAGAAAATAAAAGGATATTTTGAGATGAGACATTGTGACATTACTGTATCAGCTCATGATTTGCCTTGAAAAGTACTGCTTTACGTAAAAACTTATGTAAAATTTTACATGGAAGTTTTTCACAGTGGAAACTAAAAGTGGCTCTTAGCAAAGTAAATGTTTTTGTTGTTTCCAGCTGCATTTATGATGGGACATTCAAGAAAAGACAAATACAGAATCAGTGACTGGCATGCCTACTTGGTCATCTATTGGCTATGCCTGATCAGAAGAGATGGCCATTGATCTTTCATGTTCCTTTCCTTATCAGGAAAATTAGCATACTATTATGAGAATAGAAACTTAACATTTATATGTTTATTCTTATACACATCCTAAAGGGTAACAATTTCCTCCACTAAAGAACCTAAATGTTCCTACTTATTAGCAGGACCTGGCCTAAGGAAATAAGACATATGGTAGTAACCATCAGGGTTTGATAAGGAAGCACACCAGACCCTGATTCATGTCCAACATCTACCCATCTTTCCCATCCTCCCAAGAATCTTCACCAACGGAAGAGAAAGTACTCTGGAAAGGAGACTGGCTGGTCCAGGAACTAGTCAAGGCTCTATCAGATCTGGTACCTGTAGACCCAACCAGAGCCCTTTCTCCTCATTCACCATGCTTTAGCCACTCGGTCCTCCTTGAAAACATCAAGTGGCCTCATAGGACTGTAGGTCATAATGCTCTCCCTAACAGAAACTCTCCTCCCTTCATGACATGATTCTTCATGGGACTAGCTCCTATGTTCCCTTCAGGTCTCAGCTTCAGTGTTATCTCCTCAGAGAAGTTATTACAGACCATTCATATAGGTGGGTCATCTATACCTCCCCAAGGTTTTTTTCATCACTACATCTTCTTATATTTTCTGACTCCCTTCTACTAAATTTTAAGCTTACTTGTGAGGGCAGAACCATGTCTCTTCTTTTTTCGACATTTTATTGTATAATTTTTTTTTTGCTCCCTCCATCCGCTACAGTCAGGACCATGTCTTTTCTATTTATCATTATATATCCAGTGTCTAGTATAGCAACTAGCATAAAGTAAATTTTTAAAATATTTTTTTAGTTGTTGATAGATCTTTATTTTATTTATTTTTTATTTGTATGTGGTGCTGAGAATCAAATTCAGTGCCTCACACATGTCAGGCAAGTGCTCTACTACTAAGCCACAATCCAAGCCCCATGTAAATGTTTTTAATATGTATTTTTTTACTTGTAGGTGGGCACAATACCTTTATTTTACTTTTATGTGGTGCTGAGGATTGAGCCCAGTGCTTCATGTGTGCCAGGCAAGCATTCTACCACTGAGCCACAGCCCCAGCCCCTAAAGTAAATTTTTATTATACATATATTGAACGAATTAGTGAACACTTGAACAGCCTCCTAAGACTTCAGTTTGATCTCAGATTTCCGGGACCACAAAAGCTTACCTTCCACATAGGGGCCCATCTCTGGATGCTCCCTGACCCGCAGGGTATAGGACTTCTTTTGATTAGATTGCTTCAATAGATCCCGTACCCGTTCATTATAGATTTCCAGGAAACTAAAGGAGAGAAAGGCAACACAATTAGACTTTGAAAAAAAAGAAGGAAAAATACTAATCCAAGAATGGAAGGTTCCAGGTTCCTTTTCCAGCTTCTATCTCTGACAATCTAAGTCTTTGACCAAGCAAGGACTCCCCTTATGTGTCTTTCTACTTGTTTACAAAAGAGTTGTAAGCAATGGCTTTCATCACTTCATGGTTTCAGGTTTATAATACAGTGCTTATTTGAGATTAGCCCTTGAGGGACTATTTCAACATGATTTTTGGTCATAGTATATGGCCACCAGCTGTGCCCTGATCAGGCCTCCATGTCACATAGTCTATAGAGTATGTTTCTTGAGTGATTTTCAAACAGAACCCTCTATTGTTCTGTGAAGGCATCTCAGGGGCCATTGTTGAGCAGTGAGGGAAACTAATTAATAAGGGTTCCAGTCTCTATCCCTGCTTTAAATAGGGCATTTCTCATCTGTTTTATACACTGGAATTGTATGTAAGTTATGCTCTATCTTATCCACTGACATTTTATTCCTTCTTGAAAAAAGCAGTTATAATTTTTAATTAAAATCAGTAAAGAGCTGGTTACAGTGGCACATGTCTATAATCACAGCAACCTGGGGGGCTTCAACAGGAGGATCAAAAATTTCAGGTCAGTCTAGGCAACTCAGTGACATCCTGAATCAATATAAAAAATAAAAAGGGCTGGGGATGTAGCTCAATGGTAAAGTGCTGCTGGGTTCAATCTCCAGCACCAAAGGAAAACTAAAAAGAAAAAAAAATAGTAAAGATTTTATGAAACAAGAGAGCAGACTTCTCACAGAAAGATCTTCCTCATCAGAACACATATGTTTGCCTGTGAAGTTAGAAGTCAGAAAAAGAGGCTCCAGTTCAAAGCTAAACTATATTCACACTTGTCCCATACATTTTTTTCTCCTTAACATTCTCTTATCTAAACATAGTAATCCTAGTTGTGTGTGTGTCTCTCTCTCTCTCATTCATTCACACACACACAACACACACACACACACACACACACATATGTTGTACATGGACATAATATCTTTATTTTATTTTATAAATATATTTTTTTATGGTGGGACTGCAAATTGGTGTGGCCAATTTGGAAAGCAGTATGGAGATTCCTTGGAAAGCTGGGAGTGGAACCACCATTTGACCCAGCTATTCCCCTTCTTGGACTATTCCCCAAAGACCTTAAAAGAGCGTACTATAGGGATACTGCTACATCGATGTTCATAGCAGCACAATTCAAAATAGCTAGACTGTGGAACCAACCTAGATGCCCTTCAATAGATGAATGGATGAAAAAAAAATGTGGCATTTATACACAATGGAGTACTACTCAGCACTAAAAAATGACAAAATCATGGCATTTGCAGGAAAATGGATGGCACTAGAGCAGATTATGCTAAGTGAAGCTAGCCAATCCCTAGAAAACAAATGCCAAATGTCATCTTTGATATAAGGAGAGCAACTAGGAACAGAGCAGGGAGGAAGAGCATGAGAAGAAGATTAACATTAAACAAGGACGAGAGGTGGGAGAGAGAAGGGAAATTGCATGGAAATGGAAGGAGACCCTCATCGTTATACAAAATTACATATAAGAGGAGATGAAGGGAAAGGGGGAAAAAAACAAGGGAGAGAAATGAAGTACAGTAGATGGGATAGAGAGAGAAGATGGGAGGGGAGGAGAGGGGAGGGGAGAGGGGATAGTAGAGGATAGGAAAGACAGCAGAATACAACAGACACTAGTGTGGCAATATGTAAAAACGTGGATGTGTAACCGATGTGATTCTGCAATCTTTATACGGGGGAAAAATGGGAGTTCATAACCCACTTGAATAAAATGTATAAAATATGATATGTCAAGAGCTATGTAATGTTTTGAACAACTAATAAAAATATATTTATTTAGTTGTAGTTGACACAATACTTTTATTTTATTTTTATGTGGTGCTGAGGATGGAACCCAGGGCCTCGCACGTGCTAGGCAAGCACTCTACTGCTGAGCCACAAATCCAGCCCCTTATTTGTTTATTTTTATGTGGTGCTTGGGATTGAACCCAGTGCCTCATGCTTGCTAGGCAAGTGCTCTACCACTGAATTACAACCCTGCCCTCCCACTTGGCATAGCTGTTCCCAGATGTTATAGATAGTAAAATATGTATATATGTGTGTGCGTATATATACATATATTCCTACTTAAAGATTTGTATATTTTTATTTATACACTCAAAATTTTAAGAAATAATATTCACAATCACTTAATTTTTAAGAACGAATATTTGTTCTTTTGGGGGTAATGGAAATGTTCTAGAATCAGTGGTAATGCTTGTATAGTCTTGGAAATATTATAAAAATCAAACTATATACTTCAAAATTTTGTACTACAGGCATTTTATGGTAGGTGAGTTACATCTTAATATTTTTAGAAAGGACACTGAACATGGAAGAAAGAAATGAAGGAAGGAAACAAACTATGTTTAAATGAAACTTAAATAGAAACTGGTAACCTTATGTCAACATTTCACTTCATATTAGTTAAAATTTTATCTTAGAAAAGATGGTCTTAGTCTGGGAACTAGAGTTTGAGAACCATTTCCCTATAAAACCACCCAGTAAAGGATAGGAAAAAGAAACCCCAAAATCTAGTATTAAGCTTTGGACACGAAGGAAAGAGTTAGCCAGGGTAAGGTGGGCCACATAAGGAGACATCTGCTTATTAAGTCCAAGGATAAGGAATTAAGTGTTTTGTAACCTGAGAACCTAATTGTTTCTCATCTCCCTGTTCTATAAGATGTGTCTTCTGTGGCTTCTCTGCATCCCTCTGGTAACTCTGGAAGCAAGGAGAGGACAGATGAACATGCCAAAATTTGAAATGGCAGGAACATTTCAGGTCCTGGTACCTGACAAGTTCTTACCTTATTTTTATCCTACAGGAGGAAGACAATGAGGCAGAGTCTTCTTCCTTGGTGAAGAGACCCTGCACAAACCACAGGGTTGGGATTTCACTGAAAGGATTAGACAAAAGAGACCTACTTTGAAAGTATCCAGTTAAAAGAGTCTGTACCTCACATATCCGTGGTGTAAGCCCAACAGAGGCCTAAAGAATAGAAGAAAGGGAAGAATTATTGGTTATTCTAGGCAATGATCTCTATGTCTCAACACCCCAGAAACCAACTCAGCATGGAGGATGGGTACATGGGATCTTTGTGTTAGCCTTTTCACTTTAGGCAGTTTCACTAGAAGTACATAGAAGACTTATGTATCCGTGCCATCAAGAGACCCTCATGGGAGGAACACATTGAGGGAGTCAGATTACTACCATAAAAAAGAAGAAAAGGAGAAGCTGGCAAACTTAGATATGTGTTTCATGCAAGAAAGATTACATCTTTCTTGCATAAACTCATTTTACTAATGTGGTCCTTCCTAGATCCCCCTACCTCCTATCCCTACATACAGGAAGACTAGAGAACCGGGGTGTCCAGAACATATATCTAAATCTAGAGAGAGGCATAATCTTTCTCCATCTTATATTCAGGTTAAGGGCTTTATACCCTTTGGTTTAGTGGGCAATTTCTTCTTTTAATTTCAAATATATGAAAACACACTAGACACAGACAAAATAAGTGATGAATCAGGCCTGAAGCAGCAGGATAATCTTTCAGGAGGAATAATATCTCAGATAATGTCCCTGGTGATCTTATCTGTCACCCTTTCCACCAGTTCATCTCCCTGGGATACTTCTAAAACAGAGGTATTCTTAGGGAATGATGCCCTTCTGAATTGCTGTAGATAAAGCAAAGTGCTCATTAAAACCTACATATTTTTTAAAGCCCCCAGTTTAGAAGCTAGTTTTCCTGCTTCCTTCTAATACACTGAGATATAACACTGGTAACCTTCTAGAGTGGCTATAGTAATCTCATCTCTGCACAGTTCTAGCCAGCACTGAAGATTCAGTTTAGGTCTTACTGACACAGAGTGATATAAGGCTTCAAGCGATGAACTTGGAAATAATATGACAAATTCAGTAGAACTGACAAGGACATCTTTGTCAAAGGGAGTTGTAAAATCCTAAGGTTCTTCAGGATTGAATAAGCAGGCTAATCAAAGTTTACCTTTCAATTAAAGTGATGAAAAATCCATTCTTAGTATAGAAGAGGGTTCATTAAATATTGTTAAAGCTGACTGGCAATAAAAATCACATTCTATCTCACAGTGGCAAGAACACAAGATTCAGGCTTGTTGTGACATTAGAAACATCATTGTAGTAATAATACTTACTGGGGTCCCCAGCATGGTATAAGTCTTCCCAGAGCCTGTCTGCCCATAGGCAAAAAGGCATATGTTGTAGCCTCTGGCAGCTCCAGAGAGTACTTCAGTCCCCAAGTCTTGAAACACCTGTGACAACAAAAGTAGACCATGTTACTGATCCTTCTACCCATAGCAGATTTAAAATTATTTTTAATCTAAAAATTTATAAAATATTTCAAACACACATGACGATAAATTTCTACCATTTCACAAGAATAAATTCAGCTTCATAATAAAGATGGCTAAGGAAAATGTAGTCGATCATTTAAATATTTTTATTTATTTATTTATTTATTTTGTACTAGGGATTTAACCCAGGGCTGCTTTATCACTGAGAAATTCCCAGAACTTTTTTTTCCTTAGTTGTTGATAGATCTTTATTTTATTTATTGATATGTGGTGCTGAGAATTGAACCCAGTACCTCACACATGCCCGGCAAGTGTGCTACCACTGAGCCATAGTCCCAGCCCACTCAGCCCTTTCTTAATTAAAAAAAAAATTTTTTTAGTTGTAGATGGACATAATACCTTTATTTCATTTATTTTTATATGATGCTGAGGATTGAACTCAGTGCCTCACATGTGCTAGGCAAGCTCTCTACCACTGAGCTACAACACCAACCACCATTTTTTATTTTTAATTTTGAGATAGGATTTCTCTAAGGTGCTTAGGCCCTTGCTTAATTGCTGAGGCTGCCCTTGAACTTATGATTCTCCTGTCTCAGTCTCCCAAGTTGCTGAGATTACAGGTATATGACACCACGCCAGGCCATGATCCCTAGTCTTAAGGCAAAGAGTCTAGAAAAAGAGTAAAAACATGCTGGCAAAATAATTTTTTTTTCCTCTCATGACAAGAAAATGTTCACTATGGTTAAGTGGATAAACCTACAGTGAAATATTACCCAGTAACATGTAAGTGCCAGATCTAAAGACACCATGCTAAGGATCAGGTAAGCTCAGAAATTAGGATTTTCCTCATGAGCCTACTATATATACATTTTCTCCTCAAACTGCCCCTGATAGCTAGGTGGTTCTGTTGGTCATTTAGCTCAATAAACTTTATACTCAATAAACTTTGTGTAATGCCTGAAAGTTCTACTGGTCTTGAATAGGCAGAACTGGTCTCAGGAAAAAACAGCCAGGTTTATGAGGAAGGCACAGCTTCCCAGTTCAACCTTTCCATAACAGTATGCACATGGATGTCTGCATACCCTCCTGGTATGGTAAACATTCATATTTTGACTATTTGAGGGAAGTCTTTGATTGTGTAAGTCTTAGTGGCAAGGAGGGCCCAATCCTCTACTACAGAAGCCAAGCAAGCCAGATACTGCTCTTCACTTTCTAGCAGCTACAACACTGGCACATTAACTACACTAATGTTCCCACTTGAGTTTTGAAAGAAAGTTGCAAAAACAAAGCAATGACTGATAAATCTCCAAGAGTTCAACAGTATTGCATGCTGCTGAGCATACAGTGGCAGAAATACCAAGTGTAGTGCCCAATTAGACTATTCTGTGCTATGGTTTTGCCTAGGTTCCCTGTTACCTGGGGTCCCATGCTTTCCTGACCATTTTTCAACTTTCCTTTCAATTCTGTGAATTATCTGATATAGCTCCAAATCGTAGTATGGTTCTCACTTCAAAGCCATGTGTTCTTTTGGCAAGTTACTTAAATACTGTAGGCCTCAGTTTCTCTAGCTATAAAATAGATCTTCTGTACCTCTATTACAAAAATTGTAATGATGATTAAGTGAGTTCATACATAAAAGTAGGGATAACAGGTACAAAGACAGGAATTTCTAAGTCAAAATTATGCTAATTATTCTGTTTTAACAGCTGTAGCTATGCTTCTTGGCCAGTGAACTATTTGTTTTGTTTGTTTTTTTAATGCTTCCAATATCAGGCATAAAGCCAAAAGAACCCAGGGTGCAGTGAAAGATTTGTGTCTAAAGATTTTTTAAAGTTCCCAATTTAGAAGCTAGTTTTCCTGCTTCCTTCTAATACACAGATATAACACTTGTAACCTTTTTGGTGCCTTGTATAAATTCTACTTCTTTTCCTGGTATATCTAGCAGCCTCTCCACTCACTAACTCTATGTTAGCAAAGCTGAAAACTGGGCAAGGTCATTTACCTCCTGAAATCTGGCTGGGTGAAATTCCCACAATTTGAAGAAGGGGGGGTATATTTCTCTGCAATAGACTATTTGAGTTGGCTGCCATTCATTTATTTGGTTGGAAAATCTTTCATAAAACTCCTCTTTTCTTTTCTAGTGCCCCGTCAGGAGGTGGGAACAGAGATGCAGACAGAGCAAGGGCACATCTAGATCTCAGTGTTATTTCTTCCCATAGCTCATGCACAGCTGAGCAGATTAAGGATTATGAAAAATCAATAGAATGTTACTTTGTCCATGTCATTATCCAAATTCAAATAATTGCCTGAAAGTTTTATGTAAATATCTCTGAAGATACAATTTTCCCTCAATGGTAAAGATGTTAATAGGTAAAGCCACTAGGCTCCAAACCTGAAATTCATGGAAACTATCAAGATACACCTACTATTTTTTAAGAACTGTGAGGAAGAGCTCACTAAACATTCCTGGAAAATTCACAGCCTTAGAAGAGTACCAAAGGCCAGATAACACCATGTTCCACTCTCACCATGATAATAAAGTGAATCAAATGGAAACATTCACTGAATACCAACTACAATTTGAAGGCTAAAAAACGTCACTAAATAGGAATCTGAAGATGCAGGGTTACATTCTAGAGAAATGGGTGGTCTTGATTCTTTTCTGGGGGCATAAGTAGGAAGAAGCATTAGACAGAATGCATGTAATAAAACACTTCCAGTTTTTTAAAGTGTTAGCTAAACAGGTGACAGCCCATTAGATACTGCTATATGGGGACTCCTACAACCTAAAGCCCAAAACAAAAACCTAGCAATACCCAATATTCTAAATTCAACTGAATCTAGGAATGAAGTTTTTTTTAAAGAAGTTTTCAAAAGAATAAGATGAGTCACAGACCAGGATAAAATATTAGCAAAAGACTTTACTGATAAAGGAAGAGTACCCAAAATAGACAAAGGAAACAACCTAATCAAAAATGGGCAAATTATCATATCTCAAAATATCATATTACTAAGTGGAAATCTGAAAAAGGCAAAATATTGTATGATTCCAACTAAATAACATTATGGAGGCAATAAAAAGATCAGTCATTGCCAGGGGTTAGAAGAGATGACTGACTAGGCAGAGCATAGGGGACTTTTTTTGAGCAGTGAAACTATTCTGTATACTACAACAAAAAGTCACGTGCCATTATACATCTGTCAAAACTCAAAGAATGTACCAAGTGTGAACCCACAGATAAATTATGTACTTAGGATGACAATGATGTGCTAAGGTATGTTCACAGATTGTAATAAATGTACTACTGTGGTACAGGATACTGTTAGTGGGGGTAGCTCAACATGAGCGGGGAGAGGGTATGAGAGAACTCCATGTACTTTCTGCTTAATTTTGCTCTTTCTAAAATTGCTTCAAAAAATAGTTCATTAAAAAATAAGTTCAACAAGATAAATCTTAAGGAATGGAACTCTCTGCTTGTTGGAAAGATATTAGTAACATTATCAGGCAAACCATTCTTAAATCCAACCAAAATGAACCTCATCTCTGGAGATTTCATGACTGTTTAGGATTTATATTTTCCTAAATGAATTTTTCACTGATAGGTATGTTTTGGGTAGTTTATAGTTCTTTCCTTTATGTATTATGTTTCCAAGTAGACTTATAAAAAATAAAAATACAAAATCACAGAGTTCCAACTTAGGATGAGAAAATGTTCAAAATAATAAATACTGAGCAGTGACACATACCTTTAATCCCAGCTACTTGAAAATCTGAGGCAGGAGGATCACAAGTTCAAAATCAGCCTCAGCAACTCAGCAAGACCCTGTCTTAAGATTAAAAATTAAAAGAGCAGGGGACTAGCTTAGTAGTAGAATGGCCCTGGGTTCAATCCCCAGTACTGAAAAAAACAAACAACAAAAAAACCTTAAGGAACCCAGAGTTGCACTTACCTACACTTCTCATCACATGGAGATGATGAGGTAAAGTTAATACTATCTGTGCATCTACTGACCCATTCCCTCTTGTGATAGTATAGAAAAGGAGACTTTTGTACCACTTATTTGAAGATAAAGACAGAGTTATCTGTGTAAGATAAAAAGTAAATTTAAAAAAGGAAAAAACAACTTAATTGGGCCTTAGTTGGTGAAAGGGCTCAGAATAGTTCATCTCTTCCTCTAATAGCTACATGAACCTAGCTAGGGATCAACAGACATAATTTGAGACATGGGCCAAGTGCAGACCAGATACTGTCTCTAGTCTTTTGTAGCAGATTTCACCAGAGGAAACAGGAAACAGCCTATATCTGACTTTGACAGATGAATCTAGATTTCCTATTTTCCTTCTCCATTTTATACTATGAACTACAGAAAACTTCATCTTCTGTGTTTAAGTATATTTATCCATGCAGTGCATACTATGGAAACTGGTAATTGAACATTTTCCAAGGAACTAACAGAGAGAGAAACTACAACAGAAATTTTGAAATGCAGGTGAACATGAACAAAGCCAACTGAAACCTGTGCCATACCCAATGGAAAAAAAGAACAGTTGTTATTCTGAAAGAAACCAGTCTTGAGACATGTAGGTCCCCGAACTGTATTAATCTTAGCCTAAGGCAGGAAACACTTATGTGTTTCCCATTAGGGACTATGAGAAATAGAAAGTCCAGTTGTCTATTTTCAGAACACAGTATTTGACCTTAAATGTAAAACTGAGATGTAAGAAAGGCAGTCAGAGAAGAAATAGAGCAGAATGGAAAGTTACAAGCAGATAACTTACACAATAGCATCACAGCCTATAGATATGGCAGATTCAAAAGTCCATTCACCTGAACAGTTCCTGGACAAACAGGAGCTGAGGGGTAAGGAGTCAGTCTGATCGACAGAGATATAAAATCTCTTTGTTAAGAAATAGTAACTTCAGGGCGTTGGGGTTGTGGCACAGTGGTAGAGTGCTCACCTAGCATGTGTGAGGCCCTGGGTTCAATCCTCAGCACTACAAAACAAAAATAAATAAAATAAAGGTATCGGGTCCTTCTAAAACTAAAAAAGAAATTATTTTATAAAAAGGAAATAGTAACTTCAAACACTTCTTGGAAGATGATATACAATCAATCAACAAATATATGAAAAATGTTCAACATCTCTAGCAATTAGAAAAATGTAAATCAAAACTACTCTAAGATTTCATCTCAGTCCAGTCAGAATGATAGCTACTAAGAATACAAACAACAATAAGTGTTGATGAGGATATGGGGAAAAGGGCTCACTCTTTCATTGCTGGTGGGACTGCAAATCAGTGCAACCAATCTGGAAAACAGTATGAAGATTCCTTGAAACACTGGGAATGTAACCCCCATTTGACCCAGATATCCCACTCCTCCGTTTATACCCAAAGGACTTAAAAACAGCATACTTCGGGGACACAGCTACATCAATGTTTATAGCAGCACAATTCACAGTAGCTAAATTGTGGATCCAACTTAGATACCCTTCAGTAGATGAATGGATAAAGAAAATGTGGTGTATATACAAAATGGAATATTACTCAGCATTAAAAGAGAATAAAATCATGGCATTTGCAGGTAAATGGATGGAGCTGGAGAATATCATGCTAAGTAAAGTAAGCCAATCCCTAAATACGAAATACTGAATGTCTTCTCTGATATAAAGATGCTAACTCATTTTGGGTATGGGGGTTGAGCATGAGAGAAATAGAGGAACTTTAGATAGGGCAAAGGGGAGGGAGGGGAAGGGAGGGGGCATGGGGGTAAGAAAGACAGTGGAATGAGATGGACATCATTACCCTAAGTTCATGTATGAAAACATGAATGGGGTGACTCTACTTTGTGTTCAACCAGATACATGAAAAATTGTGTACTATGTTTACTATGAATTGAATTGCATTCTGCTGTCATATATAACTAATTCGAATAAATAAAATTAAAAAAAAAGAAATAGTAACTTACGGCCTAGAGTTGTAGCTCAGTAGTAGAGCGCTGGACTAGCATGTGTGAGGCCCTGCGTTCATATATATATATATATATGAAGTTTATTTATATACACAAATGTATATAAATAAAAGAAATAGTAACTTGGGTAAAGAAGTAGGAACTGCACATGAGCTGTTATTGAAAGCTCACTCCTTTTCCCCATGCCAATTCAATAACAAAGTATGGTTTTGAGAAAAAGGAAAAAAGAAGTGTCTTGCTTTGCTAGCAAAGGAGAAGCACAGGAGACTCCTGTAGCAGAGGCCATGATTCTGCCCATCCAGGAGAACAGAGAGTTTTAAAGAAGAGATTCATTCCAGGTGTTCCCTTTGGGGGGTTGTGATTAAATAGCCAATTCTTAGATCTTCTGGCACCATCCCTGATGTCCGAATTACTTGGTTCCTGTGGTGGATATGTGTTCAAAGGAAGATATCTCGGCCTAGGATAGGTAGAAGGTGATCCTGCTCCCCATGTGAAAAGAAAGCATGTCCACTTTAAAATACGTCTCAGTGGCAGAATAGCAAGGGTTATATTCAAAGCATGAGGTGACCACTGTTATAGTGTCAAAAGGTACTCAAACCCAGAAAAACCTTCCCACCTTACCCACTTCCCACTGCAGGAGAATAAAGGGATGTGGGGACAACTAAAGATATATTTCTTTAAATAACCCTTAGGAGACAATACTCAGTCAATGAGGAACCAGGGGAGGATCTTCCACACTAGGGAATAAAATGCTGGTTGTAATTACTTTGGGTCTGCCTGCTTACCCAAACCTGATCTCTTGCAAGAACGTCAGGAAATGCCTCGCTTTTTGGTATACTTCATGTCTTTTTTTTTTTTTTTAAAGTTGTAGATGGACAAAATACCTTTGTTTATTTAGTTTTTTTATGTAGTATTGGGGATTGAACCCAGTGCCTCACACATACTAAGCAAGTGCTGTGCCACTGAGACACTTCATGTCTTTTAGTCCATTCTTGGGGTTTGGACAGGTGAGAAACACAAAATTCAAATATTTTCAAACCTTTTCTCTATCTATAGTGAATTCATCATATATTTGGGGCAACAGACCATATTCAGTTAACAGTTCAATACTGATGTATAGTAGAATATGAGTGAAGGGTACATATAAATACTATATTCTAAGAAAGGAAATGATTGTAGCCTAGGGTAGTTAAAAAAATCTTTGTGGTAGAACTGGCACTTAACCTGTATCTGAAGCTATACTTACATATTCCAAAGTATTCTATGAGAGATGTCCCTACCTTGAAGTTCCCCACAATGTCTCCAAATAAAGGCCTTCTCCCTTAAGTTATGTTAACCCCAGGACTGTATCACTACAAAATTTAAAGATACCCTTGTCAGGACTGATACATTGCTCAGTGGCAGAGTGCTTGCCTAGCATTTGTGAGGCACTGGGTTCGATTCTGAGCACCACATAAAAATAAATAAATAAAATAAAGGTATTGTGTCCATTTTAAAAAAGATACCCTTGTCATTTCAATCCTTTTGGAAATCAGGAATTCTAGGAGGAGAAACAGAAAACCCAGGTCATTTAACTCCCTCTGAAAAATCCTTATATCTTGCCATCTCTTAATACCTGCCTGTAAACCTTGAAAAGTTTACTCTTAGAATTAAAGATCTTCACCTTAGGAACAGCAATCACTCAGCAAGTAACTCCAGAAACAGTTCAACAAACCTCTCTGCCCCCATCCCTTCATTCAAGTTACTTTTATTTGAACAGGAAGTATGAGTACAAAAGGGAGAGATGTCAGAAGTTAAGCCTGAACAGAGGGACCCTTTGGATGTAGCAGTGGCCTATCCTTACCATGCAAACCATGGTGTGAGAATATAATTTCTAAAACAAAAAGTACTCTGTGGCCAGACAAAACAGGATCTTTCTAGGAGCTTTTGCTTTGGTTTTACGGACCAGCTCTCTTCTCACCCGACTCCCACCCCCACCACAACATGATTGATCCATGAGCTCACTCCTAAGGAAGAAAGAGAAGGACATAGAGGGGATAATTTTCTTAACTATGACACAAGTCTAAAGAATATTTAAGTGTCCCTGCTTAAAATTTCTCAGACCCTAAAATTGTTGTCATGACTAGAGACCTAGGAAGAATTTTAAAAAGACTAAAACAACTGATCATGGTGACATATTCCTATAATCCTAGCTAATCTGGAAGTTGAGACAGGAGGATCACAGTTTGGGGTCAGCCTGGGGAACATAATGAGAACCCCTCTCAAAATAAATAAATAAAAATGAACAAAGAATTCTGTCTTTATCGAAGTGGATTCATTAGACTGCTTCAGTTAGCAGAAAAAAAGAAAGGAAGAGGAAAAAAGGCGGAAAATTATAAGCACGTCTTTCTTTTGTCTCCCTTCAAACTATATGTAGACTTATATAACTTTATATATATATATATATATATACATACACTATATATATATTTTTTTCAGTACTTCTAAATTAGAATCAAGATGGCATCCCAAAAGGGAAAAAAAAATTTAAAGCACTAAGTGCATTGCCGAACATATTATTCATGGTACTCTCCAGTTTTATTACAATTATATAAATTTCATATGGTTGGTACTCAGAATATATGTTCTTATATACTGTTTTTCATTTCTCTATTTTGAGAATTTCTCTTTTTGGTTTTCACAACGACTTTAGAGATTCAAAAGTCAAACGACAATCCTAAGTTTTGGCAATTGACAAATTTTCTCATTCTCCTAATAACATAAGAGAAAGATGAAACACAAAATTGCATCAAGACATCAATAGTAACTAGCCTTATGTTATGATTGCCAAAAGTATAGGGTGCAAAGAAAATAACAGAAGAGCCTCCCTTTACTATTCCTAAGCCCCCAGTTTCCAAAATTTTGTGAATTCATCTGTTCTTAGTCAACAATCCCTATCCTAAAATAAATTTGCTAAATTTGTTTGGTTATTTTTAATTTGCTCCACCCAGCAAATTCTCTCCTCACACTCTTACCTCCTCCTCTATCTTTGTACTGATATGTATTAATAGCTAACCATGATTCAATTAGATTAATTTAACTTCCAGAGATTAAATAGCATCTTGGTATTTCTGGCATTAGTCAGCAAACACAAAAAACAATTCTGCACTTAACTTTTGTCCAATAACTGTGTCCCTGGGACATGTGAAACCAAACAAGGTAATCAGGAATCTGTGCCTCCAAACGGCTTTTATCACCTCTCACAGAAGAGTTAGCATGACTCAAGGAAGAAGGAAAAAATGAAGAACATTTTGTTCATTCAACAAAATTTAGACCTGCTATCACAGGTGATATACAGTTATAAACCTTGATTTCCTCCTCACCCTTTGGGATGGATTGCCAATCCTTTCCTTTCAGCTCAGAATATGATCCTCCACCCCTTCATACTTTGAGACAACCCAACCTAAGAAGCTGTAGTTCAAACAGAGTGAGAAATGTTATCTATGCAGGTATATAAAACAACATGGAGAGTCAGAGCCTGAAGGAGTATAATAAATAAAATAAAGGTCCACTGGCAACTAAAAAAATATTTTTTAAAAAAAGTGGGGTAAATTTAGACTGAATGGTGTAGTGTCACATCAGAATTAGTGAAAACTCATATACTCCAATATAGATATATAGTAGATAGGATGTAACTGTGTATATATGTGTGTATAAACATATGCAAATGTATGTTTCTTAGGTTTGTATAGCTACACTAAAATGACCTGGGAACAGTGATACTGAAAAGCAATGATCACACTTAGCAGCCAGAACTTGGTTTCTAAATACCATTTTTCACTAATAGGAACAATCTGACCATTACAATAAAAATAAAACAAAAAACCATGAGTATATGCTACTTTATTTCAAATAAATATTTTGAAAATCTGATAAGGATAGGCTATTTGGCATAGTCTCAAAGTACTTCCTAAAATTTTTATTTTTAGGTTTTTTATTTTTTGGTACTGGGGATTGAATCCAGGGGCAATTAACCACTGAGCCACATCTCCAGTCCTTTTTTGTATTTTATAAGAGATAGGGTCTCACTGAGTTGCTTAGTGCCTTGCTAATTTACAGAGGCTGGTTTTAAACTCATGATCCTCCTGCCTCAGTCTCCCAAGCTGCTGGGAGTATAGGCGTGTACCACCTCACCCAGCCCCAACAAAATTTTATTATTTATTTTTTCAGTACTAGGGATATATATATATATATATATATATATATATATATATATATATATTAGTTATACATGGGCACAATATCTTTATTTTTGTTTGTTTATTTTTATGTGGTGCTAAGGATCGAACCCAGTGCCTCACATATGTGAGGCAAGCGCTATGCCACTGAGCCACAACCCCAGCCTTCTCCTGCCTTTTTTAGTTTACATCTTGAGACAAAGTCTCACTTAGTTGCCCAGGCTAGCCTCAAATCTTCCAAGTAGCTGAGATTATAGTCATGGACCACCATGCCTGGCTCCAGCAAAAATATTTATTAATTATAAAGCTGAGAAAAGAGTAACTTTATAAACTGGGTTCAGTGGCACATGCCTGTAATGCCAGTGGCTCAGGAGGCTGAGGAAGGAGGATCTTGAGTTCAAAGCCAGCCTAGTAACTTGGAGAGGCCCTAAGCAGCTCAGCAAGACCATGTCTCTAAATACAATACAGTGTTTCAGCACATACATACATACATACATACATACATAAAATATAAAAAAGGTCTGGGCATGTGGTTTAGTGTTAAGCACCCCTGGATTCAATCCCTGGTTTAAAAAAAAAAAAAAAAGAGTAACTTTACCGTGTGAAAGTCTCCCAGATACTGTGTTAACCAAATAAGCAAATTGTAGTTTTCCTTCTACCAAAGATGCATAATCTGAACGTAATCATGAGGAGACCCTAGACAATCTGATAGACTCAACCTGATTTTCTCTTAAAATTGGGAGCCATCTCACCACAAAGCCATGAAAAGATAATTTCGGCTTTACTATAAATTACTGCAAATTCTGAACTTGCTTGGAATGCCTGCCCGTGCCTTGAACTCACACATGCCTGGCTCTCTGACCAGATAGCAGCCCTCTCTGAAACTTTAGTGACGCCTCACAAATCTTGGCCTTCCCTGGCCAGATAACAACCCTCTCTGAGGCTCTAATGACCTCAAATTCTAATGTCAGGGCCAGCAAAAATGTAAACTACCATTAGTGTTATGCTTGTCAGAGTTCTGTTATCTGTAACCCTCCTTTGTGTAACTTTCTGGGCTATAAAGCTGGGCTGCAGGAAAGCTGCGGCTGCTGTCTTATTCCTGCGGTTTTGGGTGGGAGAGGCAGCCTGGCCGGTCGAAATAATAAGCTTGCTTTAATTTGATTTTAATTGGAGTCAGTGGTCTTTTCTTGCATCCTGGTCTAACAATCCAAATCAAGTCTACAAAATAACTGGCCTGTAATCTGCCAAAGTGTCAAGATTATAAATATCAAAGAAAAACTTGGGACCTATTCCAGGCTGCATTAAACTACAGATAAGATAATACAACAAATGATTCTGAACTGAATATTTTTGCTATAAGAACAAGAGTAGGACAATCAGTGAAATCTGAATGGGGTCAAAGGATTAGATGGTAGCAATGTAATAATTTAATTCCCCATTTTGGACAATGAATTATGATTACATTACAGAATGTTCTTTTTCTAGGAAATACACATTTAAGTAATAGGGGCAACTGAGTATCAGGCTGGCGACATTCAAATGGTTCAAGAAAAATAATTAGAAAAACTTCTATCTTAGTCTGTCATTGTTTCAAAATTATTTAATTTTAATTAATAAAAAGATACAAAGGAAAACAAACAACAAAAAAAGAAAGTACACTGGGCTTTGAGTCAGGCTGTAGATCATGTGGATATCACTACTGCCACTTACAAGTTGTGCTGACCTAGGGAGTCATATGCTGTACTTCTCAGTAAAATGGTGATGATGATGAAACCTCCAAGTTTATTTTCAGAATTAAAGGAAATGAACACTTAATAAAAAAAATATGAAAATGATAATCAAGTGTAAGATATTTATTTTGCAATTCTTTTAAAACTAACAACTATAAAAAGAAAATAAAATATATTATGAGTTAAAAGAAACATGCTATGGCACTACATCAATCAAGATCTGAGCTAGACCAGATGGTACCCTCGATTTAGAATAATTCAAGATCAGTTAAATAAAAAGACTATTTACAAAGGTAAGGAGCAGAAAAACAAGGGATAGGGCAGTTACCTAGAATCAGTAACAGTGGAAATTCACTACCCCTTGGTCCACAGGGACAAGGGAAGGAAGTAGTCATCTAAACTTGGAGAATCAAAAGTCATGCAGAGGGGCTGAGGTTGTAGAACTCTTGCCTAGCAAGCGTGAGGCACTGGGTTTGTTCCTTGGCACCACATAAAAAGAATATTTTGTTTATTTAGATTTACAACTTAAAAAAAATCTAAAAATAAATTTTTAAAAAAAGTCAAGCAGAGAGAACCAGTTTAAGAAAAGCTTGACTTTAAGTTAAAGACAGGGCAATACTACTGGGGGAAACCCCTCCCTCTGATGTTCTGCTAAGATTTCCTTTGTTCATCCCCAACCTCAAACCTAAGTGCAAGCAGCCCCACTAATTAGTATCAAAAGGATACTAAGTATCAAAAGGAAAGTATTCAACAAAACATAAAAGAAGTAAAGGATGCTGACTGAAGAACTTGGAAATACTTTATGAAATTGGGGTCTGAGACCAAGTAGAATTTCAATGACGGGAATGATGTTCTAGACAGTACAAACAGCATGTGTAAAGCTTTGAGAAATGAAAACACATGGCTGGCTGGGTAGAATTTAGAAAATCAAATATGCTAGGAGATAAGCTTGAAGCCATGCTAAGAACCTAGGTTTTATTTGCTTTCCTCTAAAGGCTTATTGCATTATTTATGGCAGTATCTCAAGGAACATGGGTAGTCACTGTTCCACCATGAGAAATTAACAGCTTGAGGTCAACAAGACAGGATAAAAATTAAGAAACTACTTGAATCAAAGAAGAAATCAAAACTGAAATAATAAACCAGAGCTTAAACCATAGTACATCCATACAATGGATAGTATGTCCACACAATGGAATATTCTTTTTTTTTTTTTAAAGAGAGAGTGAGAGAGGAGAGAGAGAGAGAGAGAGAGAGAGAGAATTTTTAATATTTATTTCTTAGTTCTCGACGGACACAACATCTTTGTTGGTATGTGGTGCTGAGGATCGAACCCGGGCCGCACGCATGCCAGACGAGCGCGCTACATTCCCACATTCCCAGCCCACAATGGAATATTCTTTAGAAAAATTTTTAAAAAGGAATGAATGCAATAACAAAGAGAGATCTCAAATGTATTAAGTGGGGAAAAAAACTATTCTTAAAAGGTTATTATATAAATTTTGTATTTGGAAAAAGCAAAACTATAGAAACAGGAAACAGATCAGAGTGCCAGAGGATAGGGTAGGAGAAAAGGATGAATAGAGAGGTGCAGGACTAGAAAGCCTCTTGAGGTGTTGAAATAATTTTTAATCTTTCTGTCATGATGATGATTATAAAAATCTATGCGTGTTAAAAAATTTTAAAATGTACATCTGAAAAGTGAATTTTACTATATGTAAATATTAATCTTTAAGATTTCAACAAAATCAGAGTGAATTAATATAAAAAACTAAAATTGACTAGAAAGCAAAATATGTTAGGGTAAACATATGGTAGACAGGGTATATAAGCTATATGTTTGAGAAAAAAAAACCAATAAAATAAATAATACTTCAGTAAAAAGGTCAAAAACATGCAGTAGCGTATGCCTGTAATCCCAGTGGCTCAGGAGGCTGAGGCAAGAGGAGATTGCAAGCTTAAAGCCAGCCTCAGCAACAGTGAGGCACTAAACAACTCAGTGAGAACCTGTTTATAAATAAAATACAAAACAGGGCTGGGGATATGGTTCTGTGGTAGAGTGCCCCTGAATTCAATCCCAGTATTCACCTCCCCCCACAAAATATATAAAACTAGAGACAAGAATAATAAATTATTTAATTATCTTTTAGGAGGATATAATATCTTTATTTTATTTTTATGTGGTGCTGAGGATTGAACCCAGTGCCTCACATGTGCTAGGCGAGCACTCTACCACTTGAGCCATAACCCCAGCCCAAGAATAATAAATTTTGAAAAATATATTTTTTTAAATTAGAAATAGACATTCATGCACAGTGAATATATTCTAGGGCCAAAAATTTGGACAATTGGAGGAAAGTGATGATTATTTAGCTCAATATAAATTATAAAAATTAAATAAAATGTAATCTAAACTAATAAGTGGAAACCAAGAAAAAAGAATTTAACAATCAAATAGGAATATAATAATCAAAATTGTTTAGCAAATTCTTTTTCTATATAGTTGTTGAAACTCATAATGACTTTTTTGGGGGGTGGGAGCAGTTTACTGGGGATTGAACCCAGGGGCACTTAACCAAGCTACAACCCAGCCCCTTTTTGTTTTTTTATTTTGAGATGAAATCTCACTAAGTTATTTCGGACCTCACTAAATTGCTGAGGCTGGCTTTGGACTTGAAATCCTCCTGCCTCAGCCTCCTGAGTTGCTGGGATTATAGGCATGCGCCACTCCTGCCAGCTAACAGTGACTATTTAAAGTACAAATTAGTATCCTCCATTTCTCTACTGAAAGCTATGTGTATTTAAGTACACAGAAGTCTATTATTTTTCAATTTGTTAATTAAGATTAACCCAAATTTTACCTAAAGACGTACTTCTCCTGGCTGGGGCTATAGCTCAATGGAAGAGCGCTTGCTTAGTATGTGTGAGGCACTGGGTTTGATTCTTAGCACCACATTAAAAAAATAAACAAAATAAAGGCATGCTGTCCATCTACAACCACAAAAAAATTTTTTTTTTAAAATATGTACCTTTCCTTTTAATTTTCTGAGATCAAACAGAAATGTGAAATAATGTTAATATACTTGGAAACTAATAAAATTATGTAAAAGAAGTTAAAATTATTTATTCAAACAGTACTTGTAGTGTATCTAAAAGCAAAATACAATGCCAGGATGTTGGGCCTTGTGGCACACATCACTAATCACAGAGTCTCAGAAAGCTAAGACAGGAGAATTGCAACTCTGAGGCCAGCCTCAGCTAACAAAACCCTCTTGAAAAAATAAAACAGGCATGGTGGCACACACCATGTGCCATCCCAGTGGCTTGAGAGGAGGAGGCTGGAGGATCATGGGTTCAAAGCCAGCCTCAACAAAAGTGAGGTGCTAAGCCAAAAACCAATGAAATGAAATACCTACCATAGTATTTTATTTAGAGACATCCCCAGCCCTGTCTCTAAATAAAATACAGAACAGGACTGGGGATGTGGCTCAGCAGTTGAATGTCCTTGAGTTCAATTCAGCCTCAGCAAAAGTGAGGGGTAAGCAATTCAACAAGACCCTTTCTCTAAATAAAATACAAAATAGGGCTGGGGATGTAGCATATTTTATTCACAAATCAAGGACATTTTAAGTCACTTCCAAATTTTGACAAATATGAATAAAGGTGTCAAAAATATGTTTGCACATATTTTTGAGTGGACATAAGTTTTTAACTCATTGGCCAATATCAGCTTTCTTCTCATATTACACTGAGATAAGAATTTGGGAATAGAGAGGGGATAAAACACAAACCAAAACCAAAAAACAAAACAAAGCAAAAAAACCTGAATCTCAAAGGAGAAGCACCATAGACCAGTGGAATTAAGGAAACACCCATGAACTGTTGGAATGCAAAACAAACAACTCAGCTCATATCCTTGTCTGCAGAACATAGAGCATGATGTAAGGACAAGGAGCAAGTGCAAGAAAAACAAAACTCTACCCTAACTTCACCTCTAGTTCAGCCCCTACCTACTATCTCTCTTTCCTGCACTGTTTCTCTTCAAGTGCTTAATCCTTGCTTCTCTAAATAAATCTCTGCGTGTGCTTTTGACCTGTCCTTAAATTATTTTCTATGATGTATGTCAAGAATCCCACTTGTTCTGAGTTGTGGTCTCCCTCTTCAGGATCTCCTCAGTGCCTTTCCAGTGACAATACTAAGATCTCTTGAGATCCACGCATTCAATCCTAGCCTCTAAGAACTCCAAAATAGTCCCTAGGTCTGTTCAAAGCCTTATACCAGCTTCCTAAATTAGAACTACAACAAAGTTTAAGACCTTCCATACACCCCCTAGATCCTGATTGCCTGCTGATCCCAGTACTTCTCGGCTTAAGAAAAGTTTGTGCTAGGTACAGAAGGAAGCTTGTAACAGGGATGCACTTCACACTTTGAATATAACCCTTGCTGCTCTGCCTCTGTGGCTTACATTAAAACTTACATGGAGCCAGGGTACGGTGGCTCACGCCCAGTAGCTCAGGAGGCTGAGGCAGGAGGATTGTGAGTTCAAAGCCAGCCTCAGCATGACCCTCTCTCTAAATAAAATACACAAAAGGGCTGGGGATGTGGCTTAGTGGTTGAGAGCCCCTGGGTTCAAACCCTGGTACCAAAAAACTAAATAAACACACACACACACACACACAACACACCCCCCCAAAAAACACACAAAAAACCAAATCACCTGACATGGGTTTTTGTTTTTCTATCTTGTTTTGTTTTTCCTCTTTTTTCTCCCTCTCTCCCTCCCTAAACTTGGAGGAAACAAGATTACTCTTCTTCCCATCCTAAGCTGGGTTATCTGTCCTTGAGCAAACACACACCACAGGAATGAAGTAATTCAGACTTCAGGATGGGTCCAGAAGACCTAAGAAATGGCTATTTCTAAAGACTACATGTGAATTACAGCCCCTGACAAGACACACCAGGAATGCAGCCTTGAAATTTCCTCTTTAAGAGCTCTCTGTTTTCCCTGAAGGCCAGAATCATAGCCTCTGGGACAGGAGGCCCCTGTGTTTCTCCTTTGCTAGCAAAGCAATAAGACTTCTTTTTCCTTTTTCTCAAAACTGTGTCAGTAGTGGCTCTCTTGGTGCAGTGGGCAGCACATAAGTCTCATAATCAAAACTGTGTCATTATTCCATTGACATTGGGAACAAAGACCAAGCTTTTGGTAACAAGCAGTGACACATTCAAGCTTAGATCTTTCTGATTATCCCTTAAGTATGTGATCTTCCCTGATTCTTTAACCTCTTAACACAATGTACCCCACCATCCTATAAAATACTACAAATTCTATTAATCAGACTGAGTTAGTTGGCAATACCTTCAAAATGCCCTGTTAAAACACACAGCCTGGGGGGGCTGGGGTTGTGGCTCAGTAGTAGAGCTCTCGCCTAGCATGTGAGAGGCCCTGGGTTCGATCCTCAGCACCACATAAAAATAAATAAATAAAATAAAGGTAATGTGTCCAACTACAACTAAATAATAAATTTTTAAAAATTATATCTATATATCTATATCTATATATATCTATATCTATATATATCTATATCTATCTATCTATCTATCTATATATATATATATAAAAAATTGTATATATATATCTCCATCCCCACACAGGCTAGGCTGGGGATATAGCTCAGTTGGTAGAGTGCTTGCCTCGCATACACAAAGCCCTGGTTCAATCCTCAGTGCCACCAAACCCCCTCCACCCCTACACACACACCAAAACAAACAAACAAAAAAAACCCAAAAAACCACCAACACACAGGCTACTGGGAGTATTATCTATTTATTGCTGAGACAGAAGAGAAGGGCTTGATGTTCCCAAAGAGGTACTTTTTTTTGCCCTGTTTCCACCTTTGATAGTCATCACTGGCAGCAACTATATCAGATGGCCCAAGGCCACTCAGAGACTTTTGCTTTGATTACAACAAGCTTCAGTAGCAAGTCTATCCCAGATGACTCTACTCCTTTGCAGTTACTTCAACTGTCCCTAGTCTAGTCCATAAGGAGTACTTACTTTACCCTTGACTAAGCACACAAAATCTGATTAGCTAGCAGGATACTTGTGCATATGTAAGCCTGTCTTTTTCTGTCTATAAAATAAGCCTTTCCCTCACCTTTATTGTAACAGTTTGTATACTGCTTCCTCCTATGCTGTATCAAAAGTCCTAATAAAACCTCATCTGGGGGCTGTGGATATAGCTCAGTTGGTAAAGTGCTTGCCTGGCATGCACAAGGCCCTGGGTTCAATTCCCAGCACCACCAAAAAAAAAAAATTAAAAAATTAAAAATAAATTAAAAGGGCTCAAGCGGTAGCACGCTTGCCTGGCATGCACTAGTATACAAACAAAGATGTTGTGTCTGCCAAAAACTAAAATAAATAAATAAATAAATTAATTAATTAAAAAACCCTCTTCTGGATGATTTTACCTTGCCTATTTGTGATTTATTTACTTATTTCCTTCTCTTTCTTTTGTATTACTCACATTTGAACCCAAGGGTGCTCTAACAGTCACACCCGCCCCCCTTTTTATTTTTTAAAACAGGGTCTTGCTAATTTACCCAGGTTAGCCTCGGATTTGCAATCCTCCTGCCTCAGCCCCATGCAAAACTATGCCTGGACTTATTTGTCATTTCTATCTGAACTAAAGCAGGCAGAGCTGATTTACCACTAAGAACTAGTAAAGGCTGCTTATAGTGAAAGTGGCCAGCAGTGAAGGCTGGAAACATTGAGGGCAGCTAGTAGTGACAGAATAACAGGCAGTAACAGAGAGCTTTGGGGGAGCTGCCAGGAGCTGCTAGTTCTGGCTGCTGAAAGTTCCAGAGAGTTCCTTGTAGATGCTGGCTCTGGGTGCTACGAGAGCAGTGAGGAGAGCTGCTAACACTAACAATTGGAAGCCGCTGACATTCAAAGCTCAGAGCTGCCAACACTAAGGAGGGTGCACTTTGCTTATTCATGGTTTCTATCTGAATTGAGCAAAAGAAGCCTCAGCTGATGGGAACACTGCCACAGACTTCTGCTCAGGGATACATTACTTTGAATGGAAAAGTGATTGAAGTAATTAAATTACAGTATACTGGATAAAATTTTGTTTCTGATATATCAGAAAAGTCAATGACAACAAGAGATAACATTTATACAATATTTATTATCTGCTAAGCACTGTTCTGAGTTCTTTACATTTGTTTACTAATTTAGTATTCATAGCAATATATGATAACATTTGAGATGTTATCATTATTATTTCTATTTTATAGGTAATTGAGGCACTTGGCAAGATCATAGACAGTAAACTTTGAACATGGGAAATAAATCATATTTTTAATCACCATACTTGACCACTTTTCACCTAGAAAAAGGTTGGGGCAGCAAAGTTGAGAGTCTCCCTGGTATCAGATTATAAAATATATCTTTTCTGCTAAATGCAACGTTTTTAAAAATCATCTTCATTGGAACATGAAAATGAGAATCCACTCTGTCCCTAGGCCAGAAAAATAGGGAAAAGAAAGAAAATGAAAGTATTAAATAGCAGTCAGAGCTTTTATAGAGGCAACACATACACATACTCACTATACAGATCTATATTCATCCACACAGACACAAATTCATATTTCCAGCTAAAGTCCCTACTTCCTGAAGGAACCAGAAAAGCTGAGCTTTGAGAGGCTGAGTCTGTGGCTCAGTGGTAGAATGCCTGCCTCACACATATGAGGCACTGGGTTCAATCCTCAGCACCACATGAAAAAATAAATAAAAAAAGATATTGTGTCCATCTACAACTAAAAAAATATTTTCAAAAAACTGAGCTTTGAAATCACTAAAGAAATATTTCTTTGCTGGGCTGAGGTTGTAGGTCAGTGGTAGAGTGCTTGCCTTGCATGCATGAGGCACTGGGTTCAATCCTTAGCATCACATATAAATAAATAAATAGCAGGCTAGGGATATAGCTCAGTTGGTAGAGTGCTTGCCTTGCATGCACATGGCCCTGGGTTAGATCCGCAGCACACACACAAATAAATAAATAAATACAATAAACATGCTGTGTCCATTTATAACTAAAAAAAAAAAAAAATTAAAGAAATATTTCTTTGCTTATACAGGTTTTGCTATTTCTAAAAGTGCTTTTTTTTTTTTTTCCCCTTTCCTAAAGAATGTTCCCATGGACAATTGCCCAAGTGATATGTGAGATCTGGAAAATCCCATATTTGGCTAACCTATTTTTTTTTGAAGGGGAGGGAGGATGGGAGGGAAAGAGGAAGTAGTAGAGACTAAACTGGAGCAAATTATATTCCATGCATGTTTGATTATGTTAAAATGAACTGCAATATTATGTATAGCTATAATGAACTAATAAAAACATCTTTAAAAAGATAGATTCATTAGATAGGATCCACTAAAAAAAATGATTAAAGATGGCTTTACTGGAATAGAGTCCAGAAGACTGGTTTTTTGCACTGTTTTTTTTTTTCCCACAGCCCTTTCTGAAAAGAAAAAAAAATGAATTCTTGTTCATAATCTTCTATATTCCTGTCATTTGACCCCACTTTCCAGGCTCTCACTGACTGGAACCTCAAGCAAAGATAAGGATATTTAGTACGGGCATATGAGAGACTGTCAGCTGTTAGGTGACCCAAACAAGAAGGCTAATAAGGGTATGCCCAACTGGATAAGGATTAACTGACATAATCATCTCTCATGGGAAGTTCTTAATGGGAAACAGAGAGCAATTATTGGCCTCCTGTAGTTACTGTTGAATGTTGATCAGCAACAAATGCTCCAATGTCATGTGGCCTGGCTATGACTGCTGACAGTTTCTAGTTGCCTTAGTTCTCCGCGTAGCCTTCCATTCATGACCTAGCATGTTCGATAAACTAATCATATTCTTCTTAAAGCCGAAATCGCCCAATCATAATGGCAAGTTTAACAACCAGTATCAACAAACACAAAGCAGAAACATTGAACAGTCATTGCATAAGAAGTAGTCTTGTTACCAATATGCCCTGCAGCTGGCCAGGACAAGAATGATGGCAGTCTGGTTATCAGGGTCTTTGTCTCATCAAAGGCAGAACCAGAGAGGTTAAGTTATGTCCCTGCCTAAAGGTTGTACAAAAAACAAAGGAAAACTGGAGAACCCAGAGAAGCCCTTCATTCCATCAGGTAGAACTTCCAAGAACAAAGATGTCTCCAACAACTGAGGCAAAGCATCTGGGAACTTTCTCTAATAATTAAGGATCCCAGGGCATCAGAGAGATGCAGAGAGTGTGGTGCAGTGGTAAAGCACTTGCCTAGCATGTGCAAGGCCTTGAGTTTGATCTATAGCAACAAACACATATACACACATATATACCCCAAAACAGAAACAAAATAGGGAAGAGGCTGTCAAACTTTCTCTATTAAAGACAAGATAGCAAATATTTTAAGATTTTGTGGCTATATGATCTCTGTCACAACTCTTCAACTCTGCCTTATAATATACAAAAGTATCATAAACATTACACAAAAAAATTGGCATGGTTGTATTAAAAAAACAAACAAACATAAAACTTTACTAAAACTAGGCAAGGCTAGATTTGACCCATAGGCCAAAATTCTCCAACCATTGCAATAGGAAAAGTCCTTTTTAGGGTCACTTCTTCCAAAATGTAAGTGGATTCCAAAAGAAAAATGGAATAAAGTAAGACTAAAGAGTCCTGCATATGTGAATGAGTTTTCAATCCTTTAAAATAATTTATCAATGCTGGGCACAGTGGCTCACACTTGTAATCCCTGTGGCTCTGGAGGCTGGGGCAGGAAGATTGTGAGTTCAAAGCCAGCCTCAGCAACTTAGTGAGGCCCTAAGCAACTCAGTAGACCCTGTCTCTAAATAAAAAAATAAAAAAGGAAGCTGGGGTTTTAGCTCACTAGTAGAGCACTTGCTTCATACTCATGAGGCCCTGGGTTTGATCCTCAGCACCACATAATAATAAATAAATAAAAATAAGAAATATTGTATACATATACAACTAAACAAAAGAAGAAAGAAAAAATAAATACATAAAAAATAAAAAAGGGCTAGGGATGTGGCTCAGTGGTTAAGCACTCCTGGGTTTGATCCCTGGTTAAAAAAAAAAGTAATAAATAAAATATCATTAAAAGAATAAGCATAACTAGGTACAGAGGCACATAGATACAATCTAAAATATTTGGGATGTTGAAGAAGGTGGAATACAAGTTTGAGGCAGCCTGGGCAACTTAGTGAGACTTTGTCTCAAAATGAAACTTTTTTTTTTTAATCTTTTTTTTTTTTTTAGATGTTGATGGATTTAATTTTTTTCATTTATTGATTTCTATGCAGTGCTGAGAATCGAATCCAGTGCCTCACACATGCTAGGCAAGCGTTCTACCACTAAGACATAACCTCAGCTGCTCAAAGTGAAAATTATTTTTTAGAAAAAATCTGAGAATTAAGTTCAGTAGTACAGAGCTTGCCTAATATGTGAGAGGCTCCAGGTTCAATACTTAATACCGCCAAAAAATAAAATCCATGTATAGATCATCTTGACCCTTACTATGATAGTGTATTGAAGTTAAAGTCATCCTAAATAAGCTCAACATTAGTCAACAGTTTATCAATCAGAAAAGGTTAAGTTAGGTTACTATAAAAGCAAACTCCCAAAGTACAGTAACTTATAACAGATGTTGATTTCTGGTCATTTTACATTTGAGTCAGCAGGAGGCTCTGACTTGTAGCTTCTAGGACTCAACAGACAACTACCTTTCTCCAGTGTTGCTGATCATGGTGCAAGAGGGAAAGAGGGTTTTGGAGGACTATACTCGAGCAATTAAACACTCAGGCATCATTTCTGCTCATAACACACTGGCCAAAACTAATCATATGGGCCTACCTAACCAAGAGGGGCCAGAAAGTGAAACCCTATCACAGCAGGAGATGAAGAGCCTTGAGTATTTAGGGAGCAGCATAAATGACTATAACATAACAGTGTTAAGCCACTTTTGCCTAAATGATCACAAAATGCAACTTTATTCAAAAAATTTTCTGATTAATTAGCTAGCCAGAAACCACTGTCACCTTCATTTAAATTAATATTTCAAGGGCTGGGGATGTGGCTCAAGCGGTAGCGCGCTCGCCTGGCATGCATGCGGCCCGGGTTCGATCCTCAGCACCACATACCAACAAAGATGTTATGTCCGCGGAGAACTAAAAAATAAATATTAAAAATTCTCTCTATCTCTATCTCTCTCTCTCCTCTCTCACTCTCTCTTTTAAAAAAATAAATAAAAATAAAAAATAAAAAATAAATTAATATTTCAAATTATTTAGCATATTTTTCTTTGGTGTCTAAGGACTTTAACATTTTGAACTCTAAAGTCATCCCTATGAATATCAATTCTTAACCCCCACAGTAGTGTATGCAGAGAATAAAAGAACTGGGACAAACCCAGAAGCTGCTAGGGAAGAAGGGCTCCCTGGAAAGTTTTGAGGATAGGATACAGAGTAGTTTTACCATACCCCACTCTGGAGCCAGCATATATTTCAGAACTCCTTAGTTCCCAATATAGTCTTCTAGATTAGCTTTAATACACTAGAAGATGCTGTCAGTATTCTGCCCATATACATTTGAGTACCTTTACTATTCTCATGAATGCCAGACTGCTGATGTGTTTTCACTCCTAAGTCACTGCCTGGTCAGAGGACCATGCTCAGGTTCCTGAAACACCTTCTGAAAGCCAGAGTCCTATGGGGCAGCCTTAACCAATAATTGATTGGTACAGGAAAAATCTGATAAGAAATTCTTGATGAGAAAAATTCTACATTCTGTTTATAAGTTACCTGGATTAAAACTGATCTAAAGTTATCCTCCAAGAAATATTTGCTTGGCCTCCTTCCCTCACTGGTCCCACTTCCTGATTCCACCTGATTCCATTCATTTTTCCCCCTGGCAATATATCCTAGCAAATTATTTTCATACAACTTCTAATATCTGGATTTGTTACTGCAGAAACCAACCTGAAAATTGTCCATCATGGCTTTAGAATAAAAATGCTGTGGGGTACTTTAGAAAAAGCCCCAGGATTTGGACTTAGAAGACTCCAACTAATAGTTCCAGCTCTATAACTTATTAAATAAAGGCAGCCTCTAACAGCTCTTCTAAAATGTAGAGGTATGTGAATGTAACTCAGTGGTGGAATGACTGCCTATCATTTGAGAAACCCTGGGCTCAAATCTCAGCAACAGATAAAAGAAAATGGAAAATAATGACAACTGTCACAAAATTGTGCAATAATCAACCAAATATAAATGCAATAATATATGTGAAGCACTCTGTAAAGTAGACAAAGAAGTTAGCTCATTTCAGACAGCCATTTTCCATCACAGGACAACCTATCTCTCAATTAATTTTCTCTCTCTATAATTTTAACTATACTGAGTCCTGTCCACAAATAGTAGAAAATTAAAAATAGTAAATTTTTAAAAGAATAGAACCAACTCAAGACTGGTTGTCAGATCACATAGGATGATGCATCACAATCACCTGGAGGACTGTGTGGCAGTGTGTGACGATCCCTTCATATGATCTTAGAAAGCTTTCAGTGAAAGAGGTTCAAATAGTTGCTAATCCAGTATCATAATACATGTTAGAATATAAAGAACAATTATTTAATATTTATAATGTACCAGATAATGTGCAAAGCACTTTATATGTATAACTCATTTTGTTTCTTATAATAACTTATAAAGTAGATAACACTTTATCTGAATTTTATAAATGAGGCAACTGAATCATAGAGAAGAAGGTGCTCAGAGCCACAGAGCTAGTAAATGGGAGGGGTGGGATTCAAATCCCAGGCAATTTGGTTCTGTAGACTACAGCCTTAACCAAAAGCTGTATTACATTGCATAATGGGGGATTTTTTTAAATTGGGGATTTACCCAGAGGTTTATACTACTGACTAAATCACCAGCCCTTTTTATTTGTTTTTATTTTCTATTTTGTGTCCTCCTGGCTCAGCCTCCCAAGTCACTGGGATTACAGGCATAGACCACCACACTCAGCATGGGTGATTTTTTAAAACCCTACCCAATTTACAAAATTTAAAAAAAAATTTATTGAAATATAATTCACAAACATACTACTCACCAATTTAAAGTATATTTCAATGGTTTTATATTTTCAGAGTTGGGCAACTGTTACCACAATTAATTTTAGAATATCTTAATCATCATCCCCAAAACACTCTGTAACCAGTAATAATCATTCCTCATTTCTCTCTCCCACCCATTCTTGCTCTACCATCCCCTTAATTAAAAAAAAAAAATCCAACTCCACAATCTTTCTTCTAATTGGCTGTCCTTTACATATCTATCACTTCCCCTCCCTTTAAGGGTGTCAAGCTTGGAGCTACCCTAAAACATACTCCTGGCTCCCCAGGAAGCTTCATACTTGCTTTATCTGGATGTGGTTAATAGCTAATAATGTTGGGCTGTAATACAATCCTACATGCAACTACTAAATATGGAATGTAGTCAACATGAACATAGTAAAGGGGTAATCAAGAGAAAACATAGTAAAACCTCATTAACTTACACTATTTTGAAGATTTCTGAATAGCCTATAGATTTATTAAAGAAATGTACTTCTTAATTTTCAGAATGTTTTATGAATAAATCATAAAGGAAGGACAAACAATTACAATATGTATCCATAGCTAGAAACTAACCCTGGGCAGGAGGTGAGGAGATTAATGAGATATTAACAGCTTTCAACCTAATCCCTTTAAAATCATATATAAACTAAGTACAATATAAACAGAACAGAGAAAGAGGGGCATTGTCTTGAGACTCAGGTCTCAGAAAAAAGGTTGTTTGAGGAGTCCGCATACCATTCTTTAAGTCATAAAAAGAAGGGAAGACTGAAGAGAAAGTCTGGTGGGATCATGTATGGCTTGTCTGACCTATCATACATTCAGAGATTAATAAGTTATACAGGGGACATTACTGATGTACAGAGAGAAGTAATTTGCTCAAGGTCACATAGGAAGTTAATAGTAAAAGGATATCTAAGTCTAAACTTCCTATCCACATTACTGTAAGGCACTTTTAGGACACAGCCCTAATTTCTCTTAGGTTGATATTGCAGTTTCCTCAGTGTTTCAGCCTCTCTTAACACACAACAAACATGAGCAACCCCTGCAAACATATCCTACCACCTAGATACACTGTAGCATTTAACAGGGTCTGAAAAAAGACAGAGACTGTCATCAAATCATTTTTACAAAACCCTCTGTTAGTTCTAGTAGGAAGCGGCATGATGAGATTCACTCTTGATCTGAGATGAAAAGACCCATTCAGCCACAAACAGTCCAGTTCTCAACATTATAGAGCACTCACTGGTCAAAATCCCAGAGATTTTCCCAAGGTCTCATTTTAGCAGAGAACAAGCAAGACTTCTGAGGAACTAATGTTTTATTTATTGATCTGAATGTGGGATATATGGTTATGCTCAGCTTGTGAAAATTCACTGTACTATATATGTATTACATATGCATTTTCTGTATGTTTTCATAAAAAGTTTTTAGAAATAGTTCAGTGTTCTCACAAGCGTGCGCGCGCACACACACACACACACACACACACACACACACACACACACAAAGACACAGGTCTTATTGATTGATTGGTACTGGGGATTGAACCCAGGGGACACTCCACCACTAAGCTATATTCCCAAACCTTTTTATTTTGAGACAGGGTCTTTTTTTTTTTTTTTTTTTTTTTTTTTATATATATTTATTTTTTAGTTCTCAGCAGACACAACATCTTAGTTGGTATGTGGTGCTGAGGCTCGAACCCGGGCCGCACACATGGCAGGCGAGCGCGCTACCGCTTGAGCCACATCCCCAGCCCATTGAGACAGGGTCTTACTAAGTTGCCCAGGTGAGCCTTAAATGTTTGAACCTCCTGCCTCAACCTCCCAAGTTGCTGGGATTATAACCATGTGTCACCCTACCTGACAAAGACCTGGGTCTTCTAAACAATCTTTGGGCCACAATGTGTTTTCTATTGCAGAAGTCTATTCATAACTCATTTATTGAGCCCAGGCTGTAGAGAGAGCTTGGGTCATGTTCTGAAGCCTTCCAAAACCCTGGCAACACTGAACTTATTTAGGCAAAATTTATATCACAGCAGGGAAGGAAGAAAAGAAGTGAATTTCCTTTCTAGCTTTGAGCCTCCTTTTTGCCCTTCTCCCTTCTTCCAAAATGTCCTCTTTTCTCCCCTTTCAGCAGCAAATCATGCTGAAGAGTTTCAGGACTTTGATCCCTGGATCTAGGGATGACTATTACAAGCAAACTCAAGCCCCTGAGGTACTCCAGAGGAAGAGAATATCACACATCTAAAGCTGAGGCTGGGACATGGCACGGATGCACAACACCCGATGCACATTCAGTTATTACTAAATTTTAAAAAGTAATGTTTACTCCCTAAATCCTACCTACATTAATTTCCAGATATTTGATCTTCAGCCAAGGTGAATATCACCAGGTTAGTATCTTCCACATAGCACTGTTTTCCAAATTTTTAGGGTGCTCATGAGAACTCTTTGCCACTTTTTTTTGTAATGGGTTTTGTCAGATAGCACCCTGAGACGTGGACAAGTAGGACAAAACTGCTTCAAGATTTGAGTTGCTAATACTTTTTATTTTTTTATTTTAGAGAGAAAGAGAGAATTTTTTAATATTTATTTTTTAGTTTTCGGCATACATAACATCTTTGTTTGTATGTGGTGCTGAGGATTCGAACCTGGGCCGCACGCATGCTAGGCAAGCGCACTACCGCTTGAGCCACATCCCCAGCCCGCTAATACTTTTATATAAGAAAAAAAAAAGCCTAAAAGATGGAGTTTGTTTTTAACACTCATTTCTGCATATGCGGAAAAAAAGTCTTCTGGTAACCATGTTGCTAGAAGCAAATTTCCTGTTTTTCACATTGTTTAATCTGAATGGGTCTCTTGAGACCAGTCTTAATGTTGGAGAAACAAGTGAGTTGGGCCTCCAAGGTAGTTCTAATTTTATACGTGGGTTCAGCCAGCCCAGCTGAAGTCCATATCATTTTCAGCATCCAAAGCCTGGTTAAAGAGATTAGTTTTGTGTTCATCTGAACAGCATTTGCCTCAGGCATCCCACTGGCAGGGCACACTTGCCACCTCCAATCCTACAGACTGCTTGCAAAAGGAAAGCTAAGCATGTTAGAGTCACAATATCTCTAACCACATTTTGTCTTGCCACTTCTTCCACTTCAGTCCCTTTCTTCAATCAAGAAAACAAAACCTGACTCAGGTTTTAGCTAATATTCCTAGGACAAAGGTACTTTTTAAGGTTGTCTCAATCATTTACCAAAGTGCATGCAAAAGATACACTTTGATGAAGAGCCTTGAGGGGAGCGAACACTCAGTGACACCTTGCTGGTGACAACTAAAACATAATACTGACAAAGACCTAGACACTCACTCAGAAATTTGAGTCTGATTTCCTTTTCTTTTTTCTTTTTGGTACTGGGGATGGAAACTAGGGGCACTTTACCATTGAGCTACATTCCTGTCGTCTTTATTTATTTATTTTGAGACAGAGTCTCACTAAGTTGCTTAGGGCCTCACTAAATTGGTAAAGCTGGCCTTGAACTTACAGTCCTCCTGCCTCAACCTTCAGAGTCACTGGGATTATAGGCATGTGCCACCACTCTTGGTTTGAGACTGATTTTCAATGAAACACAGTTAGTAAACCTCTCTCAGTTTCTTTTCTTTTTCTTCTTCTTTTTTTTTTTTTTTTGTAGTTGTAGATGAACAGAATGCCTTTATTTTATTTATGTATGGTGCTAAGGATCGAACCCAGTGCCTCGTACATGCTAGGCAAGTGCTCTGCCACTGAGCTACAGCCCTAGCCCTCTCAGTTTCTTAATACAGCTAACAAAAAACTAACAGATTCATCTTCTCTGTTGTCTATGTGAAAGACACTCATCAGAGGAGGTTTCTCCTTGATGAAAAATACATACTTAGAAGTTAAAGGAGGCAGAATTTAGGATAAACTTAAAAAACACCATAGAATATTATTCAATTAAAAACATATTGGGCCAGGGGCGGTGGTTCACGCTTGTAATCCAGTTTAGGAGGCTGAAGACAAGAGGATTGCAAGTTCAAAGCCAGCCTCAGCAACTGTGAGGTACTATACAACTCGGTGAGACCCTGTCTCTAAATAAAATACAAAAAATAGGGCTGGGGATGTGGCTCAGTGGTTAAATGCCCCTGAGTTCAATCCCTGGTACCAAAAGAAAACTATATCAGGCGGGGATTGTGGCTCAATGGTAAAGCGCTTGTCTGGTACATGTGAGGCACTAGGTTTGATCCTCAACACCACATATAAATAAATAAAATAAAGGTATTGTGTCCATCTACAACTAAAAAAAAAAAAAGAAGAAAAAATTAATTTATTCCCTCAACAGATTGAAATAAAACATGCTTCTGTTTTATTTTATTTTTTTTGAGGAGGGGAGGCTACCAGGGATTGAACTCAGGAGCACTCAGCCACTAAGCTACATCCCTAGCTCTATTTTGTATATTATTTAGAGACAGGGTCTCACTGAGTTGCTTAGCACTTTGCTTTTTGCTGAGGCTGGCTTTGAACTCACGATCCTCCTGCCTTAGCCTCCCAAACTGCTGGGATTATAGGCATGCCCACAGCACCTGGCATGCTTCTGTTTTTGCAAGAAAAAAAAAATTACGGCATTGCCTGATCAGTGGAATGCCCCGCAGCTGGAGTCTGCGGCGCGTCCTGGAAAGCGGCGAGGTGCGGGGGTGCAGCAATGCGGATTCTGGGGGCTCCCGCCAGTGGTACAATGGCCGCGCTTAGTGCTGAGTTCCGGCTTTGAGACAGAGGAGAGAAGCAGTCCAGTTCGGTTCCCGACACTGGTCAGACCACGGAGGAGGACAGCAGCCGCCATCTTGGAGAGATGATGTAATCATCCCTGTTTTCAACTGATCTCAGCTCATTCAGCTACAGAACAGGTGATTTCAGGCTGGTATTTGCCTGCGTCTCCCAGACAGATTGCTCAGGCTCGGGACTGGAGAACCTGTGGAGAATATTCCTGGGGCTCGTTCCTGGCAAGGTGTGCGCCGGGCTCTGAGCAGCCGGATTCTGGTTCCCGGGGCTACCTTGGCCCAGGGCTGGGGAACCTGCGGAGACTGTGTGTGGAGGCCAGCTCCAAGTGGAGCGTGCGCTGAGCTCGGGGCAGCTGGGTTCTGACTCCCGGAACAGTTTTGGCCCAGGGCTGGGAGCTCGCGGGGACTGCATCTTTGAGCCTGCGCCCAGCGGAGCGTGCACCAAGTTTGGAGAGCTTGGAGCGGCCGGGCTCTGGCTCCCAGAGCTGCTTTGGCCTGGGGCTGGGGAACCCACGGGGGTCGTTCCTTGGAGCCAGCTCCCAGCGGAGCGTGCGTCGGAATCGGAGAGGCCGGGTTCTGGCTCCCGAAGCTGCTTTGGCCCAGGGCTGGGGAACCTGCGGTGACTGCTTCTCGGTCCGGGTCCTGTTGGGTGCTGTGGGGGCCGGGGGGGGGGGCAGAGTGGAGCTGCCGCCTGCGCCCAGAGCAGGCCAAGTGACCCGCCGGCGTGGTATCATGACACCCCAACTGCATCTGGGGCCGAAGAGAGTAGCCGCCCACGCCTAGAATAGGACCAGCGACCCGATGGCGTGGTAGCCAAGTAACTCCATTTGGAGTAGGGGCTGTGCAGAGCTGCCCTCTGAGCCTGCAAGGTAGGCAGACCTGCGACCCACTGGCAGGACAGGCCCGGTAGCCTGCCAGCGTGGTGGACACGTAGCACCGAGGCAGTCATGTCACACTGGTTGGAGTGGGGGTGGAGCAGGGCCACCGCCCGTGTCTGGGAGGGGGCTCAGCGACCCGTTGGAGAGGCAGTCAGGTACCCCCATTGGGAGTGGGGGCTATGCAGAACTGCCGCCTGAGCCCGCAGGGTGGGCTGACCTGTGACCCACCGGCGGAACAGGCCTAGAGGCCTGCCAGCATGGTAGACACGTCACACCAATTGGAGTGGGGACAGAGCAGAGCCGCCGCCCACATCCAGATCAGGACCAACGACCCGAGGGCGTGATAGTTATGTCACCACAATTGGAGTGGGGGCAGAGCAGAGCCGCCACCCGCGCCCGCAGGGGGGGCAGACCTGCGACCGACCAGCGTTGTAGACAGACCACCCTAATTAGAGGAGGAGCACAGCCACTACCCGCCCTGCAAGGGAGACTTCCCAACTATACAAGAGCAATATAAATAAATAGGGGGTAAATTTCAAAAACACAACAGTTTCACCAAGCAGAAAGAAACGTGAGCAGTATGAAAAGACAAGGAAAGAAAGGACCACAAGCAATGCAGGTCAACTCAACTTTAGAAGAGGTAATAGCTGCAACAGATGGAATGTCAGATAAAGAGTTCAGGATATACATGCTTCGGATGATCTGGAGTCTCAAGGAAGACATGAGACAGCAAAATCAGACAATGAAAGATCACATTGACAAGGAACTACATAAACAAATCCAGGAATTAAAGATCAATTTCACAGGGAGATAGAGGTAATAAAAAACAAACAAATAGAAATCCTAGAAATACAGGAAGCAATAAACCAACTTAAAAACTCAATTGAGAATACTACCAGCAGAGTAGATCACTTAGAAGATAGAACATCAGACAATGAAGACAAAGTATTTCAACTTGAAAAGAACATAAACAGCTCAGCAAGTCTGCTAAGAAACCATGAGCAGAACATCCAAGAATTATGGGATAATATTAAAAGACCAAACTTAAGAGTCATTGGGATACAGGAAGGCACAGAGCTCCAAACCAAAGGAATAAACAATCTATTCAGTGAAATAATACAAGAAAACTTCCTAGACTTGAAGAATGAGACAGAATCCCAAATCCTAGAAGCCTACAGGACGCCGAATGTGCAAAATCATAAGACATCCACACCTAGACACATTATAATGAAGATGTCCAACAAACAGAATAAGGAGAGAATTTTAAAAGCTACAAGATAAAGGAAGCAGATTACATTTAGGGGTAAACCAATCAGGATAACAGCTGATCTCTCAACACAGACTCTGAAAGCTAGAAGATCCTGGAATAACATATTTCAAATACTGAAAGAAAATGGGTTCCAACCAAGAATCGTGTATCCAGCGAAATTAAGCTTCAGGATGGAAGATGAAATTAAAACCTTCCATGATAAACAAAAGTTAAAAGAATTCGCAGCTAGAAAACCATCTCTTCAAAAAAAAAATCCTTGGCAAAACATTACAAGAAGAGGAAATGGAAAATAACATTGAAAACCAACAGTGGGAGGTAGGACAGTAAAGGGGGGAAAGTAATCAAAGAGGAAAACAAATCAGATTTAGTAACATTAATAAACAAATATGGCTGGAAGAACAATAATAACCCTAAATGTTAATGGCTTAAATTCACCAATTAAGAGACACAGGCTAGTTGAATGGATCACAAAACAAGACCCAACAATATGCTGCCTACAGGAGACGCATCTGATAGGAAAAGATATTCATAGACTGAAGGTGAAAGGTTGGGAAAAATCATACCACTCATATGCACTGCGGAAACAAGCAGGAGTGTCCATACTCATATCTAATAAAATAGATTTCAAGCCAAAGTTAATCAAAAGGGATAAAGAAGGACACTTCATACTGCTCAAGGGAACCATACACCAACAAGACATAACAATCATAAATATATATGCCCCAAATAATGGTGCAGCTATGTTCATCAAGCAAACTCTTCTCAAGTTCAAGAGTCTAATAGACCACCATACAATAATCATGGGAGACTTCAACACACCTCTCTCACCACTGGACAGATCTTCCAAACAAAAGTTAAATAAGGAAACTATAGAACTCAATAACACAATTAACAACCTAGACTTAATTGACATATATAGACTATACCACCCAACATCAAGTAGTTACACTTTTTTCTCAGCAGCACATGGAACCTTCTCAAAAATAGATCATATATTATGTCACAGGGCAACTCTTAGACAATATAAAGGAGTAGAGATAATACCATGCATCTTATCTGATCATAATGGAATGAAACTGAAAATCAGTGATAAAAGAAGGAAGGAAAAATCATGCATCACTTGGAGAATGAACAATAGGTTACTGAATGATCAATGGGTTTTAGAAGATATCAAGGAGGAAATTAAAAACTTCTTACAGCTAAATGAAAACACAGACACAACATATAGGAATCTATGGGACACATTGAAAGCAGTTCTAAGAGGAAAATTCATCGCTTGGAGTTCATTCCTTAAAAAAAGAAAAAACCAACAAATAAATGATCTCACATACTTCATCTCAAAATCCTAGAAAAAGAAGAGCAAAACAACAGCAAAAGAAGTAGAAGGCGGGGCTGGGGATGTGGCTCAAGCGGTAGCGTGCTCGCCTGGTATGCATGCGACCCGGGTTCGATCCTCAGCACCACATACCAACAAAGATGTTGTGTCCGCCGAGAACTGAAAAATAAATATTAAAAGTTCTCTCTCTCTCTCTCTCTCCTCTCTCACTCTCTCTTTAAAAAAAAAAAAAAAAAAAAATTTAAAAAAAAAAAAAAAAAAGAAGTAGAAGGCAAGAAATAATTAAAATCAGAGCTGAAATTAATGAAATCGAAACAAAAGAAACAATTGAAAAAATTGACAAAACTAAAAGTTGGTTCTTTGAAAAAATAAATAAAATCGACAGAACCTTAGCCATGCTAATGAAGAGAAGAAGAGAGAGAACCCAAATTACTAGCATACGAGATGAAAAAGGCAATATCACAACAGACACTTCAGAAATACAGAAGATAATCAGAAATTATTTTGAATCCTTATACTCCAATAAGATAGAAGATAGTGAAGGCATAGATAAATTTCTTAAATCTTATGATCTGCCCAGATTGAGTCAGGAGGATATAGACAACCTAAACAGACCAATAACAATAGAGGAAATAGAAGAAACCATCAAAAGACTACCAACTAAGAAAAGCCCAGGACCGGATGGGTATACAGCAGAGTTTTACAAAACCTTTAAAGAGGAACTAACACCAATACTTTTCAAGCTATTTCAGGAAATAGAAAAAGAGGGAGAACTTCCAAATACATTCTACGAGGCCAACATCACCCTGATGCCTAAACCAGACAAAGACACATCAAAGAAAGAAAACTACAGACCAATATCTCTAATGAACCTAGATGCAAAAATCTTCAATAAAATTCTGGCTAATCAGATTCAAAAACATATCAAAAAAATTATACACCATGATCAAGTAGGATTCATCCCTGGGATGCAAGGCTGGTTCAATATACGGAAATCAATAAATGTTATTCACCACATCAATAGACTTAAAAATAAGAACCATATGATCATCTCGATAGATGCAGAAAAAGCATTCGACAAAGTACAGCATCCCTTTATGTTCAAAACTCTAGAAAAATTAGGGATAACAGGATCATACCTCAACATTGTAAAAGCAATCTATGATAAGCCACAGGCCAGCATCATTCTGAATGGAGAAAAATTGAAGGCATTCTCTCTAAGATCCGGTACAAGACAGGGATGCCCTCTCTCACCACTTCTGTTCAACATAGTCCTCGAAACACTGGCCAGAGCAATTAGACAGATGAAAGAAATTAAAGGCATAAAAATATGAGAAGAAAAACTTAAATTATCACTATTTGCGGATGACATGATTCTATACCTAGCAGACCCAAAGGGGTCTACAAAGAAACTATTAGAGCTAATAAATGAATTCAGCAAAGTGGCAGGATATAAGATCAACACGCATAAATCAAATGCATTCCTGTATATCAGCGACAAATCCTCTGAAATGGAAATGAGGACAACTACTCCATTCACAATATCCCCCCAAAAAATAAAATACTTGGGAATCAACCTAACAAAAGAGGTGAAAGACTTATACAATGAAAACTACAGAACCCTAAAGAGAGAGATAGAAGAAGACCTTAGAAGATGGAAAAATATACCCTGTTCATGGATAGGCAGAACTAACATCATCAAAATGGTGATATTACCAAAAGTTCTCTATAAGTTCAATGCAATGCCAATCAAAATCCCAACAGCATTTCTTATAGAAATAGATAAAACAATCATGAAATTCATATGGAATAATAAAAGACCCAGAATAGCAAAAACAATGCTAAGCAGGAAGTGTGAATCAGGCGGTATAGCGATACCAGACTTCAAACTATACTACAGAGCAATAGTAACAAAAACAGAATGGTACTGGTACCAAAACAGGCGGGTGGACCAATGGTACAGAATAGAGGACACAGTAACCAATCCACAAAACTACAACTATCTTATATTTGATAAAGGGGCTAAAAGCATGCAATGGAGGAAGGATAGCATCTTCAACAAATGGTGCTGGGAAAACTGGAAATCCATTTGCATCAAAATGAATCTGAATCCCTTTCTCTCGCCATGCACAAAAGTTAACTCAAAATGGATCAAGGAGCTTGATATTAAACCAGAGACACGGCGTCTGATAGAAGAAAAAGTTGGCTATGATCTACATACTGTGGGGTCGGGCTCCAAATTCCTCAATAGGACACCCATAGCGCAAGAGTTAACAACTAGAATCAACAAATGGGACTTACTCAAACTAAAAAGTTTTTTCTCAGCAAAAGAAACAATAAGAGAGATAAACAGGGAGCCTATATCCTGGGAACAAATCTTTACTCCACACACTTCAGATAGAGCCCCAATATCCAGAGTATACAAAGAACTCAAAAAATTAGACAATAAGATAACAAATAACCCAATCAATAAATGGGCCAAGGACCTGAACAGACACTTCTCAGAGGAGGACATACAATCAATTAATAAGTACATGAAAAAATGCTCACCATCTCTAGCAGTCAGAGAAATGCAAATCAAAACCACCTAAAATACCATCTCACTCCAGTAAGATTGGCAGCCATCATGAAGTCCAACAACAACAAGTGCTGGAGAGGATGCGGGGAAAAGGGTACACTTATTCATTGTTGGTGGGACTGCAAATTGGTGCAGCCAATTTGGAAAGCAGTATGGAGATTTCTTGGAAAGCTGGGAATGGAACCACCATTTGACCCAGCTATTCCCCTTCTCGGTCTATTCCCTAAAGACCTAATAAAAGCATGCTACAGGGACACTGCTACATCGATGTTCATAGCAGCACAATTCACGATAGCAAGATTGTGGAACCAACCTAGATGCCCTTCAATAGATGAATGGATAAAAAAAAATGTGGCATTTATACACAATGGAGTATTACTCTGCATTAAAAAATGACAAAATCATAGAATTTGGAGGGAAATGGATGGTATTAGAGCAGATTATGCTAAGTGAAGCTAGCCAATCTTTGAAAAACAAATGCCAAATGACTCCTTTGATATAAGGTGAGTAACCAAGGACAGGGTAGGGACGAAGAGCTTGAGAAGAAGATTAACATTAAACAGGGATGAGAGGTGGGAGGGAAAGGGAGTGAGAAGGGAAATCGAATGGGAATGGAAGGTGATCCTCAGGGTTATACAAAATTACATATAAGAGGAAAGGAGGGGTAAGACAAGATAATACAAGTGGAAGAAATGATTTACAGTAGAGGGGGTAGAGAGAGAAAAGGGGAGAGGAGGGGAGGGGAGCGGAGGGGAAGGGAGGGGAGAGGAGGGGAGGGGGGATAGTAGAGAATAGGCAGAATACATCAGACACTAGAATGGCAATATGTAAATCAATGGAAGGGTAACTGATGTGATACAGCAATCTGTATACGGGGTAAAATTGGGAGTTCATAACCCACTTGAATCAAACTGTGAAATATGATATATTAAGAACTATGTAATGTTTTGAACGACCAACAATAAAAAAAAAGGAAAAAAAATTACACACACACATAGAGTTTTCTGGATTCAATTCTTTCTCATTCTTTCTCTAATATGAAACTGGACTCTAAGAGGTTTTCCTGATGAGAAAGAACCTACTCAGAGAAAGAGGTACCAGGAAATGTTAAGTTGGGCTGGGAGGGAAAAAGAACACAATAGCTACCAGGTTAGTGCACAGACCTGACTCCTTCACGAGCACCTCTGGTCACATCTGAAGTACACTTCAAAACTAGGCTCATGGGTCAGAAAGGGTGAAGTGGTGCACCCATCTGCTATGAGATGTAAGTTATTTTTTTGTGTCTCACAGAGTAGATGGGTCAATTATGGCTCTTTAAGAGATTTATAGCACCCTGATAGCATTTGCTCTGGATACTATATGAAAAATAGGTGATATTCTCCACATCTCAGAGAGAGGAATGAACAGGGAGGCTTAAAAACTTGTGTTCCTTGTTCTTGGTTATTTTCTATAGTAAATGTGAGACTCAACAGTCTAATATTTTCTAAATATCAGGTAATTCACATCATACTTCAAACATTAGAGGCAAGCATATAGTGAAGAAAAGGCCTGAGTTCACACAGCAGGTAGCAGTGTGTAGTGGAAAGAGTAAGAGCTTTGTAGGCAGCAAATCTAGCTTTGTAGGTTTAAATCTAGGCTGCACTTCTTAGTAGTGTGACTGTGAACAATTTACCTTAGTTTCTATATTTGTAAAACATGATAATGACTCACTTTGCAGGGTTCCTGTGAAAAGAGAATGAGGTAAGTCAAATACACAGAGTAGGTTTTCTAAAAGTGCTACTTTCTTTTCTCCCTGCCCATTGAAGCAAGCTTATTATGAGAACATTTTTTCCAGAATTAAGTACAACTTTTCCAAACCCTGAAAGCTTCATGGGAATCGTTCCAGATACTTATAGAAGGAGAAAGTTGTTTTTATACTCTTAAAATCTCTGATATGGGAGAAAAGGAAAAGCATTACCAGTCAGAAATCATTATGTCTGTGCTTTACACATCGCCACAACACCACCACAAATAATCTGGGATTAGTTCAACAGGGGGAAGAATAGTAAAGAAAGAAAAGTAATTAAAGGTTTCTATTCCTGTCAGAGCTCTTCTCAGCAGAACCTCTGTCTCTACCAACTGCATGGAAGATGTAACAATCTTCCTCTTACATCATTTCAGCCAATATTCCTAGAAATCATTTGTATCTTATCTAACAGCCTTTCTATGGAGACAAAACTTGAGCAGTGAAGTGACTGACAAAGAAATTTTCTCCCACCTAGGAAGAGGCCCAAGAAAAGTGAGTTTTGAGCACACTCTTTTCCTTGCCTTTTTCACTCCTGAGGACTACTTTGAGTGGCTGCTTGAATACTGACAGTGATCTTAGGGCCTAAATCCACTGCTTCTGCCTAAGATCAACTCCCCATGGGCTCTTCCTTTTACAACCTCAAAATTCAGACAGGAGATGCCTGGGCACATCTGGTTACTATTTGATTTCAGGCTTCTATTGTGTGCAGTCTATTGGGGGAAGTGAGCCTATAAATAGCTCATACTGTAAAAATGCCTTTCCTGAAGAAAGAATAGGTTTTAACATCTGAGCCCACCTCCTTATAATACATCAAATTAATATACTAATAGCCAGCCTCAGTCAAATGATTCATAGACCTATTTCATTAATGATTGGAATAAATGCTATATAGAATGAAACCCAGGAGATACCTCCAAGTTAGGATTAGCAAATGATTCATATGCTTTGAGAAGTCTTTGATCTTTTTCTAAACTCATGGAGCTGTGAGATCAAGTATGTGAAACATTACCTTCTAGTCTTAAGAAGAAATGTCCCTTTCCCCTTTTGGAAGAAAATCTATAGATTTAAATACTATTCAATACAGACCAGAGTAATAATACTATAAACTAGATTTCTGACAATCTCCTCTTCAATCCCCGAAAAAACAAACAAAAAAAACAAACTACTTTCCTCTTCAAGTTTCATCAAGGGGCTGGGATTGTGGCTCAGCGGTAGAGTGCTAGTCTCGCAAGGGCAGGACCCAGGTTTGATCTTCAGCACCACATTAAAAAATAATAATAATAAAGGCATTGTGTTGCGTCCATCTACAACTAAAAAATAAATATTTTTTTAAAAAGTTTCATCAAATGCCTGATTAAAATATCTGTTACAATATTTACCAGACTATGAGGTAAGTATCTCTTTAAGTATCTTTCTCCTTCAAGAACTATTAGTTTATAAAAGGCAAGTTCAATGTCTAATTCTTATTGGTTATTTCCAGTGCCTTGCACAATTTTCATCATATATTTTAATAAATGTATGCTAAATGAATGAACAATGTAGGATAATCACATATCATATAACCTTAATGTGCTTTCACAACTAAGAGAAACATCAAATTTAATACTGATTAAAGTGAAAGGTAAGATAAAGAGGGTCAACCAAATAGAGACAGAAAAAAGATATAAACAAATTGTTTCCCCTTCATCCCCACATCTGCTCACATTATAATAATGCTATTTTGCTGAAGATTGAGCTGATGTAAATGTGTGTAAATCAAAGAATAAGTAGAGCCACTATACTATAAGAACCAACCCTAACTTCAGGTACTGGAAAAGAAAACATAGGACCAAACTCCTATCACAAAAAATGCAGTTTGGAAAAGCAGCAAGGAACTGGGATTGTAGCTCAGTGGTAGAGCACTTGCCTGGCACATGTAAAGCACTGGGTTCAATCCTCAGCACCACAAAAAAAAAATTAAATAAAGGTACTGTGTACATCTACAACTACAAATAAAGAAAGAAAGAAAGAAAGAAAAGACAAAGCAGCAAGTAGCAGCAAGGATCCATGTTGGATATATCCAAGAACTACAACTTGAAATGCTCCAAAATGTTTCAGAGTAATCTATCAATTTCTTAGTTTGCCTTAGCATATAAAGAAGTCACCCATTATACTCTTGAAGCCAAAGTATACTACCATTATGCCTGACAAAGGCTCTGACTGCCTTTGGTTTAAAAAACAATTACTAAATTAAGATTTGCTCTAGAGTCCATAAAGCAAACCAGACCACTGAGGATCATTTGTTGAATGCATAGTTTGTGGGATATAAAACAAATATACTCTCTATCTTCACAGTTTCTAAAATATGATAGCTGAAATAAAGTTAAAGAACCTACTGATAGCTAGGCACAGTGACATGTGCCTTTAATCCCAACTACTTGGGAGTCTGAAACAGGAGGATCACAAATTCAAGGGCACCTGGGGAACTTAGCCAGACCCTGTCTCAAAATAAAAAATTAGAAGGGCTGGTGAAACTACTGGGGAGGCTGAGTCAGGAGGTCCCTTGAACCCAGGAATTAAGGGTTGATGGCTCAACATAGCAAGATGCCATAGTAAATAAATGAAAGAAAGAAAGAAAGGAAAGAAAGAAAGAAAGAAAGAAAGAAAGAAAGAAAGAAAGAAAGAAAGAAAGAAAGAAAGAAAGAAAGAAAGAAAGAAAGAAAAGGAAAGAAAAAGAAGGCCATTGGTTTGGACTCAGCTCCTACACTAGGAACAAGAGAGTCACTTAGTTGACACTCCAGGTCACCAGGCTAAAACTAAGTTGTTTATCAGACCTGAGAAATCAGGAGAAAGATAGAGCCAAATTCCCAAAAAGGTCAATTTTTGTTGGCATGGAAAGGAAGTCCTCTATGCTTTAACCTTTTCAAATAAATTAACTTCAAAATTAAAAAAAGGGGGTGATGACATAACTCAGTGGTAGTGTGCCCCTGGATTTACTCCCTAGGATGCCCCCGCAAAAAGAACATATTAACAAACAGAAGGAAAATGTCACTAAATATAAATATGGACCTACAAAAAGGAATAAAGAGCATCAGAACTGGTGACTAAAGGGTAAATATGTTATTAGATTATTGTTATCACTATTAAATTCTGTAAAAGATAATTTAATGTTTAAATATAAGTAGTAAAAATATATTATGGGGTTAATAACATTTGTAGATATAAAATACATGACCTGATAGCATAGTGACTGGATAGGAGAAATAGAAGTATTCTTGTGTATCTTATTTTTTATGCAGAAAGTGTTATAATGGCCAGGCACAGAGGCACACTCCTATAATCCCAATGGCTTAGGAGGCTGAGACAGGAAAATCATGAATTTAAAGCCAGCCTCAGCAACTGGGAGGCACTAAGCAACTAAGTGAGATCCTGTCTCTAAATAAAATATAAAATAGGGCTGGGGGCGCTGGGGTTGTGGCTCAGAAGTAGAGTGTTCCCCTAGCTCGTGCGAGGCCCTGGGTTCTATTCTAGCACCACATAAAAATAAATAAATAAATAAAATAAAGATATCGTGTCCAACTACAACAAAAAATAAATATTTTTTTTAAAAAATAGGGCTGGGGATGTGGCTCAGTGGTCAACTACACCTGAGTTCAATCTCTAGTACCAAAAAAGAAAGTAATATATTGTCACTTGAAGGTAGACTTTAATAAGTTAGAAAAGCATTCTATAAACCCTAAAGTAACCATTAACAAAACAAATGATTATAGCTAATAAATCAACAGAGAAGGTAAGATAAAATAATAAAAAATTCAACCTAAAAAAAGGTAGAAAAATACAGAAACAGGAAAAAAGAGAAAAAAAAATAAAGAGGATAAAAAGAAAATAAATGAGATACAGACTGTATCAAATCCTATTAAATGCAAATGAACTAAATAATCCCAATTAAAAGGCAGAAATAGTGAATTTAGGGAAAATGTCAAGACCCAATTGCATATATGCAGCCTATAAGAAATTCCCTGTAGGGTTGTGGTTGTGGCTCAGTGGTAGAGTGCTTGCCTAGCGTGGGTGAGGCACTGAGTTCAATTTTCAGCACCACGTAAAAATAAAGGCATTGGGTCCATCTACACCTAAAAAATTAAAAACACACACACAAAAAAATTTCCTGTAAATATAAAGACAAATAGTTTAAAAGTTCATAGTAGCAAAAAAATTAGGGTATACCCACACAGAAGACTGACTAAATAGCGATCAAAAAAGTGAGGCAGGTTTTAGGTTAATATGGAAATGTCTCCAAAATATAGTAAATAAACAAAACAAGTCACAGAATAATATGCGCATGCTATCTTTTGTGTGTTTTTTTTAAGTGAAAATATATAGCTACATGCTTGTATTTGCATACAATTCTCTGGGGATATACATAAGAAATTGATAATAGTTGCCTTAGCATGGGAGAAAGATTTCTAATTACAGAAGAGAAACTTTAAAAAAATTTTTTTTTAGTTGTAGATGAACATAATACCTTTATTTATTTATTTGTTTGTTTGTTTGTTTAATGCAGAGGATTAGCAGTGCCTCACACATGCTAGGCAAGAGCTCTACTACTGAGCCATCCCAGCATTTATGTTTTATTTTTTTAGTTGTAGATGGACACAATACCTTTATTTGTCTTCATTTTTACGTGGTGCTGGGGATCAAACCCAGTACTTCACTCATGCTAGGCAAGCACTCTACCACCGAGCCACAACCCTGGCCCCTACCTTCATGTATTTTTATGTGGTGCTGAGGATTGAACCCAGTGCCTTACATGTGTTAGGTAAGTACCCTACCACTGAGCTACAACCACAACCCCAAGAAACTTATTTTTTTATTGTATGTTCTTTTATACTGTTTCATTTTTCCACGTGCATATATTACCTATTTTTAAAATTTTTTCTAATTTTTTAATGAATTATAGTATTTTTAGAAGGAAATTTTTTTATAGAGAGAGTGAGAGAGGAGAGAGAGAGAGAGAGAGAGAGAGAGAATTTTTTAATATTTATTTTTTAGTTCTCGGCGGACACAACATCTTTGTTGGTATGTGGTGCTGAGGATCGAACCTGGGCCGCACGCATGCCAGGCAAGCGCGCTACCGCTTGAGCCACATCCCCAGCCCCCGAAAGGAAAATATTTTTGTTAAAAAATTAAAACTAGTATATTTTAACTGGAAACATAGGAATTCACAAAGAAAGTGTCTTCTCTTGTACAAATACAAGAAAGAATGCCCTTTAGTAATAATACCAATGGATATTTAATGTTTCCATTTTTTTCCCCAAAGTCCTCTCCAACCTAATTCTTTCTTTCTTTCTTTCTTTTTTTTTCTTTTTTCTTTTTTTTTTCAGAGCTAGTGATTTAAACACTGGGCTTTGTACATGCTAGGCAAGTGTTCTACTACTGAGCTACCTCCCTAGTACCTCCCTTCTCCCGCTTTTTAAATTTTGAGACAGGGTCTCACTAAGTTGTCAGGTTGCCCTCAAACTTGTGATTCTCCTGCATCAGTCTTCCAAGTAACTGAGATTACAGGCATGTATCACCATGCCCAGCTTAATACTTTCATTTTATTCTAACAAAATTCCTACAATGTTGGTACATGAGAATTCTATCTTGAACGATAAGAAAACTGAAGCTATTTAAATCACATTATATAAAGCTGGTTTGGCTAGTCAAAAGATTTCAAGGTTTGCTTGAAAGGGCAGGTATGTAAGTGGGCATGTCAGAATGTAACAGCTTTCTTTAGTCAAACAGACTGACAAGAGAAATGTTGATCAAGGACTCAAAGGGCCTTTATAAAAAAAATCAGTAATGGATTCAGAGTTATATAAATTAAGGTAGAACATATCATGTACTCCAGAATCTTGTTACTAAAAGTATGGTCCTCAGACTAGCAGCAACTTAAACTCTAAAACAGAACTCCTAGATCTGAATTTGCTTCTCTTTACCATTTCTATGAAAGGAAGTTTATGTATATGGCACTAGGAATTGAAACCAGGGTACTTTACCATGAACCACATCTCCAGCCCTTTTTATGTTTTATTATTTATTTTATTATATTTTTTTAAATTTTCATGGGCACAATGCCTTTATTTATTTATTTTTATGTGGTGCTGAGGATAAAACCCAGTGCCTCATGTGTGTGAGGCAAGCACTCTACCATTGAGTTACAACCCCAGCCCTTATTTTTTATTTTGAGAGAAGGTCCCACTAAGTTGCCCAGGCTGGCTTCAAACTTGCCATCTTCTTGCCTCAGTCTCCTGAGTAATTGGAATTATAGGCATGTATCACCACACCCAGCTAAAATGCAAATTTTGATTCAGTAGACACAGGTTGGGTCTGAAACTAGGTATTTTTAACAGGCTCTAAGTAATGTCAGTTTGGGTAGAAAGATATAACAATTCTCAACTAAATCTAATTCCCAAGAGTTAGGAAACATCCTATTGCTCTCATAGTAAACAAGTTTCTGGACATAAAGGTCTTTAAGAAAGCTCAAAAAGCACATCCAAAAGGAAAAAAAAAAAGATTATATTTTCCTAGGAGGCTATTTTTCTACAAGAAAGAAGCTTTAAATGTTAAAGTCAGAACCCTTTTACCGTTCTGGAGCAAGATCAAATCTGCAGGATTTGCCATGGGCAGGTTCCTGAAGAGAACAGCAAACATGGGGATACTGTGGTCCCAAGAAAGGAAGGCAGTGATCGCTGAGAAACGGTGAGATGGAAAGATGATGTGAGTATTATAGTCTATTAGAACACATGTAAAAGAGGGAATCTTAAATGTGACATTAGACTTGCTTAAAAATCTATCTGATCTGTAGAAAAGGAGATTCATCAAGTAAGTAAAGAAATGAACAAAACTACCTTTCTCCATCCCGCCTCTCACCTATTCTCAATTTGTTTACCCAGCACCTCCTATGCCTGGCACATAATACATGTTTGTTAAGTGAGGAATACTGTTTTTTGTAACCCTGTAATCTTGTACTCAGGATACACTGCTTCTGGTTCCCAGGCTAAAAACCCTCATGGAACCCAAATTATCTAAAGGGAAATTATCCATGCTCCCTTTCTTGCTTCTGGAATTGAAGTGATGGCATGTAGTCTATCTTTTGGACTCAGCTAAGGATCCAGCATTTCCTGAGCCTACTTTATCACTATACCTAAAACAAACATGTTTAGCTTCCATGTCCCCTGGGAGTTTGGAGCAGATCAGAGGTAGAATGTGGAAGTCTGACCTTCTGAGAAACTTGGAGAGATGGTCACTATGATTACATCCTTTTAGCTTCACCTAGACTGGCACCACCTGGTTCATTCAAACTTGTACTTTGAACATTCCTGCCTTGGAATCTTTGCTTATGCCATTCTCTCTAACCAAAATGGTACCCTAAACTTATTTAAAGCAACATATAGATATTTTATTTCTCTGAATTCCTGAGGTTCTTCCTGTAGTACCACTCATTTAATACTTTATCCAGTATTGCTATTTTCATATGTCTAAAATTCTGGTAGTCCCAATAGGAGTATAAGTTTTATGAAGGGATGTTGAGAGCCACAGCCAAAGGGGCCCCAGCAAACTTCCAGCTGCCAGCAAACTTCCAGCTGCCGGCTGATGATTGGCTCACAGCGGCCCCAGCAACATCTAGCTGATTGGCTCCTCTGCGGTGATGTTCATTGGGCTGTTTCCCTGCCCTTCAGACTGCCAGCTGATGATTGGCTCACAGCGGCCCCAGCAACATATAGCTGATTGGCTCCTCCACGGAGCTGCTCATTGGGCTGTTTTCCTGCCCTTTCAGACCACGGAGCTGCTCATTGGGGAACTTCTTTGGCTCCGATCACGAGACCCAGCCAATCGGCCTCAAGAGCAGGAGGATTGTGGGAGGTGGTGAGGCTTGTGTGAGGGAGAGGCTTGTGGAAGCCGGTGGTGGCAGTTGGGCTCTGAGGGTTTTTTTTTTTTCCTGAGGAGCTGTTTTGCTTGGCGTTTGTAGTTCTAAAAATAAAGTTAGTTTCTTTTGACAAGTGGCTCCTGAATTGTGCCCAGCCAGACTGCGGCAAAGGATAAGACTATAAGCTTTATGAGGGATAGGATATGTCTCTTATCACCAAAAGGGCACTCAAACCTACTTGTTACAGATTGTAGCTGCTTCCTAAATGCTTACTGAGTAATTAAATGAATGATTTCTGTTCTGGGGAATATGGAGTGTTCATAGATGAATCAGACCTAGTCTGCCTTCAAGGATCACCTACTAGATAATATGTATCAAAAACACATTAAGTTTATATTCATAGCAGTAAGTACTGCAATAAATGTTTAATAGGTACCTTCCACTGCCTCTAATAGCTTCTTAACCAAACCAAAGTATAGAAAACCAATTATTAAGTTATTTTGTACTTTCTTGGTTAGTTTTCAATGAAATATTTTGTTATTTTATAAAATGTAATATTAAAATTATCTTCCTTAATAGATAAAATACATGACTGAAAAAAGCATGAAGTTTAATTAATAAACATACAGTGTCACAGGGAGTAACAAGATATGAGAATTTAACAGTTGGTGACTTCAAGGAGGAAGTACTATTTTAACTATATCTTGAAGAATAAGCATTTTTAAATGGTAGGAATTAGAGAAATTAGATGTATTATTACAAACTAGGAAGAGGAACTATCACAAGCAATAATAAGAAAATATTTGCATTTTTGGGAAAGGCAATAACCAAAATAACTAGGATACTTGGAGAAAGAAATGCCCAATATTAAAAAGTCGCACAACAATAAGGTATGTGTCTATATATAAGTATGTGTGTGTGTACTCGTGGCTCAATGTGCGCAGGCATATGTGTTTGAAAATTTCTGAAACAGTATGACTTTTACTAAAATATAAATAAATCGATGGAAAAATAGTTTTTGGTTGTTACATGTTTTTGGTACAGGGGATTGAACCCACTGAGCTACATCCCCAAACCTTTTTTAAAATTTTGAGTCAAGGTCTTGCTAAGTTGCTTAGGGCTTTGCTAAATTGCTGAAGCTGGCCTCAAACTTGCAATCCTCCTGCTTCAGTCTTCCAGGTTGCTGGGATTATAGGTGCGTACCACTGCACCCAGCAAAACAGTTTTAAAAGAGACCTAAAATATATATAGGAATTTACTAAAAAATAAAAGTGACTTTTCATCGGTAGAGAAAGGACAGTTGTTCAATAAGTGGTACCAGGACAACTGGTTAGCTATTTAGAAAATAAAAGTTGAAGCCTTATCTCATCCCTTAGATTGAAAAAACATTTCAGGGGCTGGGGTTGAAGTTCAGTGTTAGAGCGCTTACCAAGTATGTGTAAGGCCCTGGGTTCAAACTCCAGCATCACGAAATTAAAAAAAAAAAAAATTTAAATGGATCAAATATTTAAACATTAAAAAGATAAACTCTTTAGTATATCATGAAAAACAAAAAGCTATGAAAAATATGTTTATAATCTCAGAGTGGGAAGGCCTAAGCTTAACATACCAAGAAGTGAAAAAGAAAGGTTGATAAATTTGAGTATATATATTTTTAAATTATACATAAGCATGCACACACATACACATACACACACAATCATAAACAGAAACAAAAGTATAAAAAGGGAAAATATTTGCAATATCTATCACAAATAGATCAATCTCCTTAATATGCTAATTCCTCTTAAAAATAAATAAGAAAAAGATTATGTCAGGAAAGATACCAAACTAGTGGTTACCTCTCACAAGGGAGACCAACAAGAAAGTATGCAAGGGAAGGCTTTTTTTCTTCCTTCCTCCATACTGTGGATAAAACCTAGGGCCTCATACATGCTAAGCAAGTGCTCTGCCACTGAGCTATATCCCCAGGCTTTTATTTTGAGACAGGGTCTTGCTAAATTGCCCAAGTTGACCTCTAAGCTGTGATCCTCCTGCCTCAGCATCCTGGATAGCTGGGATTGCAGGCATGTGCCATTGCCCTCCAAGAAGGGAAGGCTTTTAAACTTTTTTATTATAGTCTTCTGTATATTTTACAATTAGCTTATATTGTATAGCAAAATATTTTAATAAGCTAGGTGACACTTTAGGTTATGCCATTATTTGAGCATATAACTAGAAGAAAAACAGTCCCATTTCTTTCCCCTTACTTTCTCTGAGCACTGAATTTAGAAGGGGCCTTTTGTTGGTCAGCTACACTGGTCCCCCAGAGGACTATTGAAATGTGGCTTAGGTTACTTAGACCAGGCTTACTGTGGAAGTATGTGGGAAGAACATTTAGCATCTGGCAAGGCAGACCAGGGGGGGATTCCTTAGGACAAATGTATTGTTAACAGTCTGCCTGTGCATGCTTATTTTGGTGGATGTACACGTTTTGTTTAAAGGGGTACCTCTTGGGCTGGGGTTGTGGCTCAGCAGTAGAGCACTCACCTAGCACATGCGAAGCCCTGGGTTCGATCCTCAGCACCACATAAAAATAAATAAATAAAATAAAGATATTGTGTCAGGGGCTGGGGATGTGGCTCAAGCGGTAGCGCGCTCGCCTGGCATGTGTGCAGCCCGGGTTCGATCCTCAGCACCACATACAAACAAAGATGTTGTGTCCGCTGAAAAAAAAACTAAACAATAAATATTAAAATTCTCTCTCTCCCCCTCTCTCTTTCTCTCTCTCTCTCTCTTTAAAAAAAAAAAAGATATTGTGTCAACTACAACTAAAAAAATACTTAAAAGAAAGTTTAAAAAAAATAAATAAAGGGGTACCTCTTGTTTAAATGATTTTGCAAACTGGTTTTTCCCCCAAAACTGAAAACACTCATTGCCATTATATTTTTCTTCTTCAAGTAATTAACTGACAATCAATAAATTCATTTCATTTTTTTGTGCAGTACTCGAGATTGAACCCAGGGACCTATACAACTGGTTCAACAAAGGCTCAACAACTGAGCTAATCCCCAGCCCTTAACAATTTCTTTAAACCCCATAACAAACTCAAGTGTAAGGGGGCAGAGTGAGAGTAAAAGGCAATATCTCAGCACTGAAGATGCAAGCAAGAGAACTTCTGGGTCAAGGACAACTGTCTCAAGAACACTATATTTGTTCTTAGGCTGCCCTGGGTCTGCAAATGACTATCAAGATATCAGTATAACTCCCCTGCAGATAACCTCTTTTTCCAACCTAGATCTCAAGGGCTTTAGCTACTCCCAGGAATTCCTACTACTCTTGGCTTGCTGGGTAAAAGAGCCCAAACAAACTTTTGCATTTTAAAAGAATGCTCTAAGGCTTCTATTATAGCTCAGTTGTAGAGCGCTTGCCTAGCACGTGTGAGGCACTGAGTTTGATCCTCAGCACCACATAAAAATGAATAAATAAAAATAAAGGTATAAAAAATACAATAACATTAAAAAAATAATTCTCCAATTTCCACTGTTCATATTTGTATAGGCATTTGGCATCAGCAGCAAGCTTTAAATTTAAACATCACAGATCTCTGTCCTTCAGATGTTTCTGAGTCTGAAAGCTATCTTTAAAGATTCAATTAAATGCTGCACTGGGTTGATCCTCAGCACTGAAAACATTAGGATGGGGAGGAGTAAAGAGCCCCAAACTCTGTTCCAAGTTTCAGCGCAAAATGGAAAAAAAAGAAACGAATAGACCTAAATGGATAAGCACCAGAGGAGCATATTTTCTAGAGAGAAAATGGCAACTGGTTACAATAGGGGTCTGAGTTTTATAGGGTTTAGTGAGAATGAATCAAAGCAGAACGTGTCAGAGAGAACAGCTGTAGCTACAGCTCAGGTTCAGAGCCCATTGTTGCAGGGAAATGGTGACAAGTCTAGAGTCCCTTGTTTTCCTACTCTCCTTGGGACTCACTGTCCTTCTTTCTCCATTTTTTCCCCCATATCCTTCAAGCGCCACATAAAAATAAATAAATAAAATAAAGGTATTGTGTCCATCTACAAAAAAAAAAAAAAAAGATTGAAGCCAAAAGGAAGATCTTATTCCTTTAAAACCCAGCCCATGGATATGCTTATGGAGCAGAGCAGCTGTGCTGCTGGCAGAAAGAACATACTGAAAACTCTCATGGTAATTTCCCTTCCCCCACTCAGTCCCACAGAGCCCCATCCAATTATTGCACAAAAAAAGCCTTTTTCTTATAAACTTCCTTCTACTTCTGTATCCATGGTAGTTGGAATGAAGCAGCAGTAGTGATGGAATGTACACAGCTTTGCAAATATTCATGAGGAAATGCTTTAACACCCCCACAACTCCCCACTTTCCTAGCACATAAATGCATCAGGGAAAGAAGATACATGGAGAAACTTATAGACCTTTGTAGTTCTATAACTTAAGCATACTTGGAAAGCTTCTCAAAATAGGCAGCAAGATTCAAAAAGTAGGACCTGGGTTGTAATTCAGTTATAGAGCTTGTGCCTAGCATGCACAAAGCCCTGGGTTCCATCCCCAACACCACAAAAACAAGTAAACAGAAACCCTAAAAAAAACAATTTAAGAAGGCAGAGTCCTATCTTGTCTGTTATCCATCAGGTCATTAATTGATCATGAATTCCAGATGTGTAGCACTGGAAATATAGGAACAGAGCTGTGTGTGTGTATGAAAGCCTGAATTCTGGAGTCACACAATCAACAGTCTGATTGCTGATTCCACCAATCAGTTGTGTGACCTTAAGCATCTGAGCCTGTTCTTATCCCTTAAATAGAGATAATTATATCTATTTGAAAAAAGCCAAGCCATTGAATCCTAACAGTATCTGCTCCTCTGTGAGCTCTTAAATTCCTCCTCACCTTAATTTCTTCTTTTTGGGGGGTGAGGGTTACCAGGAATTGAACTCAGGGGTACTTGACCACTGAGCCACATCCCCAGTCCATTTTATATTTTATTTAGAGACAGGGTCTCAGTTGAGACCTCGATTTTGCTGAGGCTAGCTTTGAACTCTTGATCCTCCTGCCTCAACCTCCCAAGCTACTGGGCTTACAGGCATGCACCACTGAACCCAGCTTAAATTCTCCTTTGTTTCCCTCTCCTCTTGCTCCTTTTCAGTTTAAATAACTCTTCCACCTTTTTTTTTTAACCCTTTCACTAAAGCCTTCATTCATACTCCAATTTCAGTAGATATAAGAGACAGAAGGTACAAAAGAAGTAAGGGTTACAGTCCTTCTCTGTATACTTTCTGGAGGCACAGATAAAATAGATCCACCAAGTTTGATCCACTGTAAGATTTTTTAAAACTGTAAAAATAAGTCAGTGACAATTAAATGAATCCTGTGTAAAATATCTCTGTTATAAAAAAAATAGATCATTTTCCTTCATCTTATAACAGATTAAGTCTCCCAGACTGAAACGCCGCTTCTGTGGCAGCAGTATCTAATCACAGGTTGACCACACTGGAGAACTCATAACAGGCACTCAATACTCCCCTATAATACTAAATGGGGAGAGTGAAATTCCTCACCTCCACTGAATAACGAATGGGGGATAGGTCTGATCTAAAGAACAGGATCTTTCCTTGGGATTCTGTTAGCAGTACATTAACTGACATGCTAGGACCTTTGTGTTGCAGTTCATGGGGTCTACAATTAGAATAAACAGCAGGCATTTCCCTGCAACCTCAAGAACAATTCTGGCAGCTGGGATTGTAGCTCAGTGGTAGTGTGCTTGCCTAGCATGTGTGAGACACTGGGTTTGATTCTCAGCACTGCATATAAATAAATGAGCAAAATAAAAGCCCATCAACTTCTAAGAAAAATATTTTTAAAATAACAACAATTCTGAACTACCAAAAATTCTACAACTGGGCTGGGGATGTGGCTCAAGCAGTAGCATGCTCGCCTGGCATGCGTGCGGCCCGGCTTCCATCCTCAGCACCACATACCAACAAAAATGTTGTGTCCACCGAAAACTAAAATAAATATTTTTTTAAAAATATATTAAAATGAAAAAAAATTCTACAACTACTACTTTTGTATCTTGAGGTTTTCACCTTTAAAATAAGATATCTTGGGGCTGGGATTGTGGCTTAGTGTTTGAGCGCTCGAACCAGGTTCGATCCTCAGCACCACATTAAAAAAATAAATAAATAAAGGAATTGTGTTGTGTCCATCTACACCTAAAAAAATAAATATTGGAAAAAAATAAGATATCTCAAATGGTCTCCAGCATTTTTAATTTTAACACTTTGGAATTGAAAAGTCAAACTCTTTAGCAACCATATATCAGGATTCAAAAATTCTAAGTGTTCTTTTTTTTTTTGTGGTGCTGGGGATTGAACCCAGGGCCTTGTACATGAGAGAAAAGCATGCCACCAACTGAGATATATCCCCTGCCCTACATGTTATTCTTCATGTCCTAATTATATAAAATTCTCTGCAATTTAATTGAAATTATCTATTTTATCCTAATGGAAATGAAGACCAGGTGGTTCTCAAGCACCATAAACTGTAAAACTCATCATGTTCCGTATTTAGGGAGTGTTATTACCTCTCTCTTCTCATCTTTGGACCAACATTCCTTCATAAATAACCCTGTGTCAAATGCATGTGAGGTATACTGTACCAATAGAAGCTTTTGTCTTGGTTCCTGCAGTCCAGCCCTTTAATCACTTTCTGGGGTGTGTGATTTCCCTCTGAAACCTCTCCAAGTTCCTGACATCCTCCCTCATGTTTAAGTTCAGACCAGTGATAAATTCACCAAAGAATTTGTAACTTTCTCTTTCTCAAGGCTCTTGGAGGACAGGCAATGATGTACTCTGTGTGTTTTGGGGTTTTCAGTGTACTACGGAGACCAAACAAATATAAACACAACAAGCACAATCATCTTTTTTTCTTTTCATTTTTTAAAGTAGATGGACATAATACCTTTATTTTGTTTTTATGTGGTGCCTCACAAGTGCTAGGCAAGCACTCTATCAACTGAGCTCAGCCCCAGCCCAAGCACAATCATCTTTAATGATATAACTTTAATTTTGGATTCAGTAGTTATGTGGAAAAATTCTGCTCACTCACATGATTTTTTTTTTAAATAACTGGAAAAGTTTACAAGAGTTTTAGTCAAATAATAGACCTTTTTAACATAAAGATTCCCAGGAGAATAGGAGCAACTGATTTTCACAAAGGGCTGGGTAGCTTTTTGTTCCTGGATATGCTTTTTGTTGACTCAGTCTGGATTTGTTTTGAGCAGTCACAGTCGTTTGGTGGGTAAAGCTGAGCTAATGTTCCACATGGAAAATTTTACACAACTGAACACAATACTCTTGAGCAGAGGACTTCTTCTCCAACAGATGTTCCTCACCAGGACAAAGGGTAGTTAGTTTAATTTTCCAAGTAGAACATGCTTTTCCCAGAAAGTATCATATCCAGATTCAGGGAAGAGATAATCAAATCAAGTTCAACTCTTGCTTCTCTTGTTTTATGACAATGTTTTTTCAACAGAGATTAAAAAAAAAAAGCCAAAGAACTCAAGAATTAAGTATCTATTAGGAAGTTACTGGGATGGACACTTTACATAATTATTTCATTTCCTCCTCATGATAACTCTGAGGCGTGTATTACTATCACTAATGATACTAGGACACAAAGAGGTTAGGTAACTTGTTCATCGTAAACCAGCTTAATAAGTAGCTGCACCTGAATTCAAATCCAGGTGTAACCTCTGACTTTAATATAGATCAAGTCAGATAAAATATAGGTCAATTAAAAAAAAAAAGCTTTGGCTATTTCCAAATACTAATAAACAGTAGAAACACAATTTAGACCAATGAAGACTTGCCTTAAGAATGGGAAGCTGAGACAGTGGCGCATGCCTATAATCCCAGCATCTCAGGAGGCTGAGACAGGAGGATCCCGAGTTCAATGGCGAGGCACTAAGCAACTCAGTGAGACACTGCCTCTAAATATAATACAAAACAGGGCTGGAGATGTGGCTTAGTGGTCAAGTGCCCCAGAGTTCCCTGGTACCAAAAAACAAACAAACAAAACAAAACAAAAAGAAGAATGGAAAGCTGGTGATATCAGGGTCTTGGGGTAATAGACAAGGCAGGTATATGATCCCATACCATTGTCCATTCACTTTAGTCCCATAGTCTATCTGTCTCTCCCTCCCAACATTTCATCTCTTCCTTTTTCCATATATTCTCTCTTTTCTTTTTCCTTTAAGTACTTAGCATAGTGAAGAAGATGAACTTTGAAGAGGATGAATCAACATTGCATGATGGTTCTATGTTCAAAGCCACTTGTATTTGATCTCTATTGCACTAGAGATCAAACCCCAGGTCTTGCACATACTAGCCAAGCTGAGCTACATCCCCAGTCCTTTAAAAAAATTTTTTTTTAATATTTATTTTTTAGTTTTCGGCGGACACAACATCTTTGTTTGTATGTGGTGCTGAGGATCAAACTTGGGCTGCACGCATGCCAGGCGAGTGCACTACCGCTTGAGCCACATCCCCAGCCCCCCTTTTAAAAATTTTTATTTTGAGGGCTGGGATTGTGGCTCAGCAGTAGAGCACTTACCTAGCACGGGTGGGACCCAGGTTCGACCCTCAGCACCACATAAAAATAAAGGTATTGTGTTGAGTCCATCTACACCTATAAAAATAAATATTTAAAAATAAAATGAAACAACATTTAAAAAAATTTTTATTTGAGACAGGATCTTACTAAGTTTCCTCAGGCTGGCCTCAGACTTGTGATACTCCTGCATTAGCCTCCTGAGTAGCAGGGATTACAAATGAGCTCCACCACACCTGGACTTAACTTCTTAGTGTGTGACTTGGGCTGGTCATTTAACAGCTCTAAACCTAAATTCCCTCAATTATTAAAAAGGGGGGCATAAAATCCTCTACTCTTTAGGAAGTTAAAGTGATTAAATCAGATAATACGTGACCAGGTCACAAGTAGGCCAAGTGGGATTTTTTTTTTTTTTTTTGTCAAGTGACTAAAGTTAAGCATTGGCGAGGCTTAGTGGAAATTATAACAATTTAGAGTTGGACAATCCTTTATTTTTTAGTTGCACTTACTGTCTATGTGACTTCGGGCAAATTTTGTTGCCTTTCTGTGACTCAATTTCCTATTCTATAATGGAGTAAGTAATATAAATTTAACTGAACGTAAATAATGTGATAAACATTTAAATTACATTTGGTCATCAATGGCATTTTTACAAATGCCTCTTAGCAAGAACTTTTGAGTATCTGATGATTTACTGTTCAATTGTTATTGACATCTAATCTATTTACTCAGGTATGTTAGCACCAAGGGCTGGAAGTGACAAAGCACTACAGAATTTAAACCTTTAATGTATCTTCTGAGGCTATGAATAAATGCACAAAGAGGGAAGTAGAATAATATAAAGCAATGAAGGAAGGAAGCATGGATCCAGTCTTCCTTGGGCATTAAATGCCCATATAGCTCTATGTAATTTATATAGCTACAATGATAAATTGGGGGGATTGGCCTAGATTAATAAGCAATGTCTGGAGATCTTTTTTTTGTGTGGGGTGCGGTAGGGGGATACCAAGGATTGAACCTAGGGGTGCTTAACCACTGAGCCACATCCCTAACTATATTTATTTATTTGTTTTAATATCTTTATTTTATGTGGTGCTGAGGATTGAACCCAGAGCCTCACGCATGCTAGGCGAGTGCCACAACCTCTGAGCCACAACCCCAGCCCTATTTTTTATTTTTGAGACAGGGTTTCACTAAGTTTCTTAGGCCCTCGCTAAATTGCTGAGGCTGGCTTTGAACTTGCAAACCTCCTGCCTCAGCCTCCCAAGTTGCTGGGATTACAGGTGTGCACCACCATGCCCAGTTGGAGATGTTTCTTTCTTTTTTTTTTTTAAATATTTTTTTAGTTGTAGATGGACAAAATATCTTTATTTTTATTTATTTTTATGTGGTGTTGAAGATCAAACCCAGGGCCTCATGCATGCAAGGCAAGCGCTATACCACTGAGCTACAACCCCAGCCCAGTTGCAGATGTTTCTGATTGTCACTTTTGAGGGACTGCTACTGGTATCTAGTGGGTAGAGATCAGGAATGCCACTAAATATTCTGCAGTGCACAGGACAGATTCTCACAACAAAGAATTGTTTGGTCAAAATGTCAATAGTCTGGGGCTGGGGCTGTAACAGCTCAGTGGTAGAGCACCTGCCTTGCACATATGAGGTACTGGGTTCAATCCTCAGTACCACATAAAAATAAATAAACATATTATACCACCTACAAACTAAACAAAAAGATATTAAAAAAAAAGTGACTAGTCCTGAGCTTGAGAAACCCTGGCATAAATGACTACTAAATTCCCTTCAATCTCTAAAAAAACTAAGGACTATGATAAGGCAGCACCAATACTGAATAGATGACATTCTTGTCAACATCTGAATGTGAATGGTTCCTTATAATGTTGCCTAAAATCTCCCCAAGGCTAGATATTTGGATATTCCCTCATATCAATTGGATATTTCCCTCAGATATTTGGATATATTAAATCCATGCTACATTTCTAAAGGTGTTGACAGTCCTTCTTTTACACAAAGAAGAAACCCAGGAATGAAAAAAGCATTGGCTGCCAGGGACTTTGGTCTCTCACTTTTGCAATTGGAATCAGGGCTTCCAAATCCATAAGAGTTCATTTGGGTGAATAAATGATTTAAATAAGTCTGAATCAAAGTCAGAAAATGATGTGATACACACAACAGCAGAAACAAACCTCAAATTCATCGTGCTAAGTAAAAGAAGCCTAACTTAAATAATACAGCCAAAGTGCCTCAGACCCTTAACAGGAGTCACCCAATCACGTGTTAGAATGGCTTCCCACAAACTACATACTACATGAGTCCATTTACTTGATATTCTGGAACATACAAAACTGGAGAGTCAGGAAAAAGCAGTAGTTGATAGGGGCTGGGGGCAGAAAAGATAGGACTACAAAGGGGCATGGAGGAATTCCTGAGATGATGGACTGTTTAACATACTGATTGTAGTGCAGGTTATATACTTGTGTTTATCAAAACTCGTAGTTGTATGCTATACACTAAAAAAGGTGAATTTTATTGTATATATCACAAAACGTGACCACAAATCCTGTAGAGGGGAGGAGCTAGATAATGTCTAAGTTCTTTTCTTTCCAAGTCCTACTACTTTATGACATTCTGCCTCTTCCACCCCTGGTGGTTTTAAAGCCATAGTAATTAGGGTAATTAACCTCAGTAATTAACTCTGGGCTCTGATTTCTGTGTGAAAGCAATGAGTTCTCCTGTCTAAATCATGTGGATATGAGTCCTGCCACCATTCTGGGGCTGCTGGCCGTACTCCAACCTGTGACAGAGGTTCCCTTTCTTCTTTCTCCTATCCTGATTCCTCTTAGGACCAGTGAGGGACTCAATAATTAATAAACAAACCAGAATAAACCTCAGGAGACACTGGTTTTATCTCTCTGCACAGGCTTCCTGTCTGGATTCCATTTGATCTTTCCATTAACTTTAAAATCAGGCAATAGAAGAATCATTTAGGAATTCTCCTCCTCCATGGTCTTTTGGGCTTCCACTAGATACTTACACAATTAAGCCATGCAAATGTAAATTAAGCCTCACACAAAATACATATCCAAGCTTGTTGACACTAATATACATATATATGTTTTGTTTTAACACATATACATGCTCCAAGATTACCAATTTATCACATTTTACATAAATAGCTAATTATTCTTATGTATGTACATTAAGGTCATAGGTGTGCCATGGCTAGGGAACTCTGAAATAGCTATCAGAATGTTATTTTCTGCTAAGAGACCATTCATTATTTTTTTGCTACAAATACAGTCACAGTGGTGGACTGATGTAGGTGTGGTGAACTGATACATCCTCTTACTGAGTCAATTCCTTTCCTGGCTCTTCTTGGAAGTTTTCAATGGAAAAGTTACAAATATCAGTAACCAGATATCTTATCCATATTGAATACTGGGATAAAAATCAAGGACTAAAACTGGCAATGGCGGTAGTAGTGGGCTCCCCAGTGGCATGCCAGTGTCTCCCAGGCACTATGGCTAGTGGCAGTGCTGGGAAGCCCACTGGTGAGCTAGCTTCTTTGGCTCCTGTGAGCACAGTAGGAGGGGCCAGCTCGCAGCTGCAGAAGATGCTGCTTTTCGGCTGCGACCCCTGCAAGGGCAAGATGTGGTTGGTGGCTGACCTGCTGTTGCTGTTGAACAAGGCTTAGTAGGTGCTCTTCAAGGGCCCAGCCTCCTCTTGTGACGGTGCAGAGTCCTTTGAGCAGCACCAGGACACCATCAACACTCACCAAGGCTCTCTCCACTCTCACTCACGATGATGTTCAGAGTCAGCCTTACCTGGGCCTCTTTGGAGAGTCTAGGGCAGTCTAGCGGAACTGGGTGACCTGATGGTGTTGCTGACCTAGTGCTCAGGCCAGGCTGCCTATCGGGCTGCAGTGGCCACATCAGGCATGCAACCTGAACATCCAAGCCTGGTGGACACTACACACTACTGCCAAAAGTTGGAGCAGAGCTGCACGGTGCTATCAGCCTCTCAACTGACCAATATGACTCCACAGCTGATGCTGGGGGTGTCAGGGCCAGTTGTGCAACCTCAAATTCCTGAAAGACACATGCACCCTGGCCAGTGACAAGTCACTAGAATGGTTTTGGCAGAAGCAGTTCAAGATGGGGGTCAAGTGCATGAGTATGAGTGCATTGGCGCTGCTGGCCTGTGTATGGGTAAAGGTGGTACCCAGTGAACTGGCAGGCAGCCACTGCTCACTCTTCATCGGGCCCCTGGTACGCACTGTGAGTGTGCTGGTAGATTTTACCACTGAGCCGCAGTTCCTGGCTCGTGTGGCAGCTGTGAGTGCTGAGGGCAAGGTGATGCAGACCTTTGCCCTGGGTGGTGTCATGACCATGGGGTTGGCCTGCGTGCTTCTGACCCAGTGCCTTAGGGATCTGTTGCAGCACCCTGAAGGGGGCGCCAAGATGTCGGACCACAGAAGAGGCTGAGGAACAGAGCCTGTGCAGTATCTGAAGACTACTGTCCTACTGTCTCAGGTTTTAAGATAGAGGTCTCTTAAAGTATTTTATCACCAGTGAATTCCAATTCTGTGAATTAGCAACCCCACTCCATTCCCCTTCTTCTACCCCCAGGCTAAAGGAATATTTATTCTAAGCCCCTCTCCATTTATACCAAAAAAAGATAGGTGACCCCTCCCCCAACACATTAAATGCCCAAAAGGAATCTTCCAGAAGTCAGGGCCAGGCACACAACTCACATGCACGAAAGAGTGTCAAACAGCCCACACAGGAGTGGGGAATAAAAAATGGGTAATCTGCTGGCTGTAGTTTTACTCCTATACCCCACCCGTCTGTCAACTGAATTTTATTATTAATTGGGCAGGAAAAAGGTCAGGGTTCATTTCTTTTTTATTTTAATAAAAAATAAATGCCCTTAGATATGGATGTAGCTATCTTTTTTTTGTATGTTGTTATTTTTTAAAGCAGTCGTGTTGAATTAGGAGTATACTTGGTGTGGAAAGAGTATGATTTTGCCATGTGATTTGCAAATGGGAGGAAAGCAAAAATGAGCATGTTTTATTTAATTATTTATTTTTTTTGTGGTGCTGGGGATTGAACCCAGGGCCTTGTGCATGCAAGGCAAGCACTCTACGGACTGAGCTATATCCCCAGCCCCAGTGTGTTTTATTTTTTAACTTACACCACAGAGTGATCCCCCCCCCCAATGTCAACTTTTTACCTTGCATGTACTGGAGTATTTATTTCATCTATTAAAATGTTCTGTTTCTTTTAAAAAAAAAAAATCAAGGGCCATAAGACAAGTGTGAACCTGCCAGTGTCCTCAAGGTCTAAAGGACAGAGAAAACCTAGTAGGGGTTAGGTAATATCTACAGTTTATTTTTCTGCTGAGTATTTACAGCAAACACATTGATACAAAGGCAAGGTGCTCATATTATAACAGAAGGGGCCCAAAGAGACAACAAATCCCATAGTGGGCATAGGGTCTTTTTCTATAGGCTCTCCATAGAAGGGAAGAATGGAGAAATTACACTTGCATGATTTAGAACTATCCAGTCATTATTAGCAGTTTGCATTAGCTGAAAATCAGTACTATTTCCCTTGAGTAATTCAGACTTGATAATATTGTTCCTTTGGCATAATTATAAAAAGTTTCACAAAAGACAAATACTTGGTAGAAAACAGACTCTGACTTTTTATTCAAAGGCTATAGTTGTACAGGTCTCCCCTCAAATTATTACCAACGGTACTTACTAAGAATATATTCCTATAGTGTTTTTTTCTTTAGTATATATAATTATACAAAACCATGAAAGGTCAAATAAATGTTGTCTTTTTAAATTTTAGGGATAGACTTTCACAGTGTACCCTATGGCTGTTGTCTATAGTCATAGAAGTGAAAGAGGAAAGGCTTGCTGATCAACATGGGGACTGAAAGGAGGCCTTTAACAGTGCTCAAAGCAGTAGCATGTTGCATCTTCCCAGAAACAAAAATGTCCTGTAGACCCACTGCCAGGCTTCCAATTGTCTTAGAAAACTGAGAGGACCATGAGGTACATGAAGAGTGACTAAAAGCTCAGCTGGCAAAGATTTGGCTGGTCCTCCCAATCCTCAGGCAATAGATCAATAGGATTTGCCTCCTACATACCTAGCAGGCTCAAAAACTAGCAGTCTAGCCATTTTCCACTCTGCCTAGGAACATAAGTATAATCCTAAGGCTCAAAGATGATACTAGCTTCTTAGATTCTTCAGCCCTTCTACTGCACACAAGTCAAGGCCATGTTTGAGGTGAGTTCCATTCACTTATCATAGGATCATACACCCTCTGAGCTAACTAATATCCACTTAAATCTTGCTGAGGCCCAAGCCTAAAAAGATAAAAGCCAGTTTCCATGTCCTGATCAAGTAGTCTTTTCCCACTTCCTGTGCTCCTTCTGGACCTGATGCCTCTTACCACCATTTCTCAGCCCAAAACACCATTAGTTTCTGACCAAAGTGAAAATTAGCCAGGTCCCATATTCTATGCTAATTTACTACATCCAGTTATGAAGAACTGAAAAGACATACAATGAGATTTCTGCATTTGAAATAAGTTTCTTTTATTAACACTACCATAGAAATGATTACTTGACAAACTTAATGGTTTTAGTATGTTTGCTTTAAGCAGTGCTGGGGATCACATCCAGAGCATCTATGCTAGGCAAGCAGTCTATCACTGAGCCACAATTCAAGGCCATCAATGGTCTTTTGATATACTGGAGCTTTTTCCTTTTGAAAATTCATCAGTTTGTATTAAAATTTAAAGTACCATTACAATACTTACAATTGGCGCAATTATGCCATAAGGACTATGACAAATATCTTTATAATAAACATTTTAAAAGAGAAGGACTAAAGAAAGGAAAGTGACAAATGACATTACCACATCCTGAGATGCATACTGAGGGTCTTCTGGGTTAACTGACCAGTAGCAATAATCAAAGCTGAATGCTACAACCTTCTCCCGGGAGTCTCCAAAGCAATCTGGTCGATCATCCACCTAAAATCAAACATAGAATCCAATGTCTTCTTTACTATAATATCAGACACAGGCCAGTGGCACTTGATCACTCCATACTATAACTAGAGAGACCTGGACTGGTCGCAGAATATTTATGAAACCTAGTGTCAAAAGAAAAAAATGTAACAGGGCTGAGGGATATAGCTCAGTTGGTAGAGTGCTTGCCTTGCATGCACAAGGCCCTGGGTTCAAACCTCCAGCACCACAAAAAAAAAAAAAAAAAAAAAAGGTAACTTTTATCTTCACTTTAATAGGTACAAATAAAGTCCCACAGAACTAAATCAATGTATCATTCTATCATGTATCTGTTTTAATTAGTAACAACCATAGGAGATACAGGACAGCTTGAGAGAGAAAGTCTCTCCCTCTCCAGGCATCTTCATCACTATCTATGTATCTTCTGTACAGTAGACTGAGAGCACATAAATAGTAAGTAGTTCTGCCTCTAGACCTGGCAGACTGCACCAAGCTGGAACTTTCACTGAAGTTCCTGGGTACTCACCCCCAGTAAATTAGAAACCATGTTGGACAGAAGAGATAGGAACAATCCAGCTGCCCAAGGAAGACCCAAAGTTGGAACTGCACTGAATTCTGAGTACTGTGGAGAATGCATTACTCACAGAAGTACCTTGTGTTAATATTTAAAATTCAGACTCTGAACAGGGAAAGAACCTAGCCATCAAAAACCATAGAAGCATCCCTGAATGCAGTGTTTCATGCCTGTAATCCCAGAAATTTGGGAGACTGAGGTGAAGAATTGCAAGTTTAAGGCCAGCCTGGACAACGTAGTGAGACCTGTCTCAAAATAAAAATAAAAACTGCTGGGGATCGCCAGTACTTTAAAAAAAAAAAAAAAAACTGCAGAAGAATGAGGTTATCAGAATGAGTAAGACATTGTTAGTGGACAACTGACCTTAGGGAAATAAGCAGCCAGGGAAGTATTTAGAGGGCAGATTAAAGTTTGATCTTGGATGGGATTTATTCTTAAGAACCAAAAATATGAGATCTTAGAACAAAACAGCTGAAGTGATTAGGCAATAGAGATATAAATAAGAGATAGCAAAGAATAAAATAAAAGGATCTTTGTTTCCAGGGAGCTCATTTTGAAAGTCTGACAGTCCCATTCTCTTTCAGTGGGGAGTTATTGAAAAAGAAAACAGATCACATCACAGAAATGACCAAAGTGGGCATGGTTCTAAAGCCTGGGGTCCAGATAATCCTCACAATTGCCACTCAATGTCCTCAGCTCTTAGGAGTGCTGGCTTCCACTTGCAAGCTGATTATGGTAGTACTCACATGGTTGAGTACTACCATAATGCACTGTCTCTCTCCACTCCTCAAAGTTCACAAAGGGAAGAACACTTCCATTACCTGCTAGTCTGATAAATAGTGGAAAGGATGGAGGAAATTAACTCTAGGAATGAGTAAGGCAGGGGAAGGAAATTTTCCATATCTGACCAATTGTGACTCAAAGTTTAGTCAGATCTGTGAAAGAAAACCTGTAACAAGACTCAGGGTTGTGAATGATTCCCTTCTGGGATCTGAAGGCTATTACTTGGGTCTCAGTATGGCAAAAGTAAATCTTGCATTATCAGGTACGTTCTAAAATCCCTAATAATGTCTCTTGATAAAATGATATCAGTTGAGAGGCTTGGGACAAAGTCTGACAGGTATGGTGGTGCACACTTGTAATCCCAGAGGCTTGGGAGGCGGAGCAGGAGGATCATGAGTTCAAAGCCAGCCTCAGCAAAAAACGAGGCGCTAAGCAACTCACTGAGACCCTGTCTTTAAATAAATAAAATACAAAATAGGGCTGGGGATATGACTCAGTGGTAGAGTGCCCCTGAGTTCAATCCCTAGTACCCACCACCCCACCCCACCCGCCAAAAACAACTCTGATGGTCAGATGAGTTAAATAGACATACAGATTGCCCTGGCATGATTTAAGGTAGTCACAGCCTCCATAACATCCTCAGTGTTTATTTTCAAAGCAGTTACCAGTTCCCAAAATAGCTGCATCAAATGTATACATATATACATATGCATACACATACATACACACACATACACACACATTTTTTTTTCCTGCCAGTACTTGGGATTGAAAGCAGGGCCTTACACATGCCAGGCAAGTGCTCCACCATGTAGCTACATCCCAGTGCTTTTTATTTATTTTTTAAGTTTTGAGACTGAGTCTTCCTAAGTTGCCCAGGCTAGCCTAGAACTTGCACTTCTCCTGTTTCAGCCTCCTGAGTAGCTAGGTTTACAAGCATGCACCACCATGCCCACCTCTATTAGCTATGTGATAGAACTTAGGCTGTAGTAGCCCACATCCCTTGGCTTTTTTCTTACAATTTTCCTTATATGATCCTCTCTCCCCCTTCTACATACATTCACGTATACATTTTCACCCCAGAAGCCCCTGTAATAATTTTAAGACCTCAGTGGAAAGAAAATGGAAAATAATGTCAGGTTTACCTTTAAATTCCTGATCTTTGCCACTTTGTCATCAACTTCCACAATGATTCTTCCCCCTTCTTTGGTCTCCCTGAAAACAAGAACCAAAACCATATGAGAATAAACATTACTTTAAAAAAAATAATAGAGAAGCTCAGATCAGCACTAGGGGGACAAAATGTTTCCCTATTGCTATAGCCTTAAGTCAAGTATCTGTCTCCATAAAAAAGCTATAAGCATCGTATCAAGCATCACAGCATGCTTCTCTAGATCATTACAGTTTAATTCTGGAACAGCTAATAGTCACAACTTATTGCACATACCTATATGTGCAAGGTACTATATTAGGTGCACGATTTATTGTACTTCATTTATTTATCCTCATATTCTTCTGATAAAACTTCTTAACATATTTTCACCTTTACAGATGAAACACTAAAACAGAGAAAATTACATTACTTGTCCAAGGTCACACAACCAGCAAGGGTAGAACTAGGATTTAAATCCAAATTTGTCTGAACACAAAGCCTGAGCTTTTAACTATAGCTTGGAAATCAGGCTTGGAAATCTTAGAAAGTATTCTTAGCCCAGCACATAACATGGTATAATCTTTTATCTTCTCTGGGATTTGAGCAGGGGTATGAAAAAGGTCTTGGAGTCTTCTCTGGTGAGATACTGAGACATTTTTCCCAAATCCTTTCCTTAAATCTTCTTACAGCAGAATGAGAGCCAAAATCCTTAAAAATCTTTCTATGTTGCAGTTACGTGGTAACACTGCTAACACTAACTCTTGTTCATTCCTTATGGTTAAAGGTTGTGAACAGGAATAAGCCATAGGCTGCCTACATCAAATTATGGGGGGGGGGGGGCTGGGGATGTGGCTCAAGCGGTAGCGCGCTTGCCTGGCATGCGTGCGGCCCGGGTTCGATCCTCAGCACCACATACCAACAAAGATGTTGTGTCCGCCGAGAACTAAAAAATAAATATTAAAAATTCATTCTCTCTCTCTCTCTCTCTCTCTCTCTCTCTCTCTCTCTCTCTCCCTCCTCTCTCACTCTCTCTTTAAAAAAAAAATTATGGGGGATTAAGAGAAGGTGGAGTTAATTCAAATTTGTGATTGGGGGGCAGGAATAACAAATTACATTATAACAAGATTGCCAGGTGGCTTTTACATACACTATAATTTGGTAACTACTGCCCTAAAAAGGAACAGAACAAAATTGTTGTCACTTGATATTTATTCCTTTGAAAAACTTAAAAAAAAAAAAACAGCTAAGTACAGGTTACAGATGAATAAAAATAGTCACTAAAACTCATAGAGCTAACGCTTTATTAGACACTTAAAATGAGCCAGGTTCTAAACATTTTTTAATGTATTCTTTTAATTTTCATAAAAAATATGAAATAGTTCTCCCTATTTTATAGTTTAAAAGAAAAAAAACAGAAAAGCTATTCACTGTATGAGAAGTAATTTTTCATAGGTCAGGATGGACTGCTGCGGAGTCTACAGAATTGGCAGAACCATTCAATACTGAATGGTTTTAGATTGAAAAATGAAAGTAACTCACAATGACAAAGAGAATTTCTGATTATGGGAAACAACTGTGTGGTAAAGGGGATGACATCAAAATCATTTCCTATGTTATTTTATTTAGGGTTCGTTATCTGGTCCTGCTAAAGAGCACTTGAGAAAGAGGTATAACTTCCCTGTAATCTCAGGAAGCAGCATTTAGTGAATCAAATCTTCGCTGTTTGCTTTTAGACCTTAAACAAGATTATTTCCTTATCTAGAAAAACAAAAAATGTAAACTTGGGTCAGATGATCTCCAGAATTTCTTCCCAAGTACAACATAAGATCCAATGACTTTGTTAACTGAATCTGTGCCAATGACTTATTTGAAGGGTGAAACAAACCATACAATCAGCATATTCCCCACATGGAGAACAGCCTTGATGAAGACAGTGGAAGTTAACACCTTGGGGCACATCTATGATCTCTGTAGGATTCTGTGGGAAGAGGAGAGTCATTTAGATTCTTAGTTGGGATTGAATTGGATTTTTCTATATCTGTGCCTGAATCTGTGGTCCTGAAACTCCAGCCTGCTACAATCTACGAACACCTCAAGGTCAACAGTCTTGGCATTCTACCACTTACTCTCAAAGCACTTCACTTGAGCTAAAAGTAAGTAAGTTTTTGTCCTCTTCTTTCCACTTTTGTTGGATGAGATAAAGTTATTCTCTATCATGGCTGTAAATAATAGCAACCCAATTTCAACATCATTTTCTTAATCTAATCCATGGTATTTAAAATTCCTAATTCCTAAAGAACTAAGAAGTTACTACTAAGAGTGGTCAATGTTGTTACCCTGAGAATCCTAAAAGAACAGTTTTGAAAAAAGAGGATTTTTACCAGAGGCTATCTCCAGGACAGCAGCTACACCTATGAATTCCTAATTTTAAATCACATCCAGTTATGCAGAAGGCAGATGTCATAAGCCATTTACCAATCAAAACACAGCAGTTTAGGTACCTGCTGCGTTTCTTTCTTCATAGTACCTCTTTTGCCTTCTTCCTATTCTCTTTTCTCTCTCTTTCCTGCTTCTCATTGCTCTTATAATTATTCTGTCAATTACAAGACTTCAAAGTCAATTACCTTTATATGAAACCAATGTAATTAACCAATTGCACCAAATTTTGTTTTGGGAGACAATGTCTTTCTTTTTGTTTTGCAGGGCTGGAGATTGAATCCAGTACCTTGTACATGCTAGCCAACCACTCTACCATTAAGCTATATGCCCAGCCTAAGACAATGCCTTTTTTGACTTTTCTATGCAATTATCAAGTCATCTTATATCCTTGAAAATTTTAAATTTCTCAAATAATTCCAATATGTGCCTCTGGTTCCCAACCACTCTCTGCCAATTTTATTGCCTATCACTTACCTCCCTCCACACCAACCCTCTCTCAACCAAAACTAATCTGTTTCCAATAGCCTAAATATTTTTCTTTTGGTGTTCTTACTCCTTCAGGGGGCCCTCTGCACTTTCTCTACCTGTCAGCAAACTAAAAGATCTTTAAAAAACAGTTTGAGGGGCTGGGATTGTGACTCAGTGGTAGAGCGCTTGCCTAGCACATGTGAGGCACTGGGTTCGATTCTCAGTACCACATAAAAATAAAATAAAGGTATTGTGTTCACCTACAACTAATTAAAATAAATAGATAAAACACAATAAAAAAAAGCAGTTCGAACACCAACTCTTCTTCAAAGTCTTACCTTACTCTCCAAATATATGAGTAAAAAAAAAAATAGTGGAAAAAAGAAGAAAATATGTGGATGGATTCAGGAAGCCTCAAGGGCTTAAAGTTGCAAGATCAGATTCATCCCTGAGGAGCTAGGGATGTGGAAGAAAGAGATTAGAGTAACTTCCTTTACTTCAGTTCTGTCTTTGATCAGGTCAGCTGTTGAGCGCAAACTAAAACCACCATCTCTCTGGGCCTCAATTTTCCTCTCAAGTCCTCGCAGAGGAAAACCATGTACCCCCTTTTGTCTCAGTCCTCTAGGGTTACATCAAGAATAGTGACAGACTGCCCAACTCTCCAAATCCTTCACAACCTGTAGAATGAGAAAGGCCCAATCCCGTGCATCAAGACTTGAGTCATGGTCCCTAGAAACTCCAAGCTGGCAGGACGCCAGGACACTGCGCACACAACGCGCCGCTCTCCTGAGGCCGCCGGGGAACTGCTATCCTCCAGGTCACAACAAGAAATTTCGACTCCAGGCCTGTTTCGCCAAGCCTTTACGGCTTCCGGACCCTGGGTCCCTGGGTCACTTTGTGTTTTATTTCCCCGCGCCAGAAAAGTGGGGCCCTTGCGCTCCTCTGAGTTCTCTTGACGCCTCAGGCACCCCCTCCTGCCCAGACTCACCGCTTGTTGAGAGGCCGGACCCTCACGGCCACCTGCACATTCGCCATCCTTCGGTTACAACTCAATCCCCGGCGGTCAGTCCAGTCTAGGCATCCCTAGCCCTGCCTAGCCAGGGCCAAGCCCAGCCCCACCCCCAGCCGACCCCGCCCGCCCCACGCGCCTCTCGGGACACCCACGCCCAAATCCGCGCCACTGCCCAAGAGAGGCGGTGCCCCTGAGCCTTAGCCAATCCGGAGCCAGGTAGGCACGCTCGGCCCCGCCCCTCCTCGTCTACCCCCTCCCTCCTCCCCCGCGCCGCGGAAGCCGGCTGGAGGTGTCCGCAAAGTTCAGGCCTGACCGTGCGGCGCGGAGGCTTTGTTCTCGGACTTGGAGATCGTGCTACACTCAAGTAAATCCATTAAATTTTGATTAATGTTCAAACGTTTATAATTATCCAAGCATTTTTATTCGTTGTGCTGGCCTGATATGTCAATGCTGCGGCAAAAAAGAAACGGGCAGAAACTGCTTTCCAGCAGAGTATTCGGAGTATGAAGAGGAATTTGAGTGCTGAGGAGCTCCATTGTACCAGAACCTCAAGGCCACCGTGGCAGTGTTTGTAGTAGTAGAGGAAATGCCGTCTTATCAGAATTAGTTTACTAATTTACTCAAGAAATACTACTGCATAGCTACAAAGTGTCGAGCACTGATTTAAAGCCCACAGTGACGAACAAAACAATGTACCTGTATTCTTGGAAATTACAATCTGCAGGGAAGAAAAAGGGGACAAACACCTAAAATATAACATAAAAATATAAATGGGGGGGTGGGGATGTGGCTCAAGCGCCCTCGCCTGGCATGCGTGCGGCTGGGTTCGATCCTCAGCACCACATACCAACAAAGATGTTGTGTACGCCAATAACTAAAAAATATTAAAAAATTCTCTTTAAAAAAAAAAATATATATATATATATAAATGGTTCTGCTTAGTGCAGTGAAAAAAAAAAAAAAAAGGCGGGCGGGGAGGGAAACCAGGCACGATGACCCATGCCAGTAATCCCAGGCACTCTGAGGGATGACACAAGAGGATCAACAGGCCAGCCTTGTACATCAACTTAGGAAAAAAAAAAATTTTTTTTTTTTTAATTTTTAAAAAGGCAGGATTGGGGGGGCTGCGCACGTATCTCCGTGGTATAGCGCCCCCACCGGGTTCAATCTCCAGTATGCAAAAATAAACAAGAAAAAGAAAACATAGTAAATAGCCTTCGTGTATATGAAGGGTGAAAAGTGCTGTTTTGCACAGCATCTCCCAGAAAGCCTTCACTGACAAGAGGACATTTGAATAAATCTGAAGAAAACAAGAAAGGAAGTCATGCAGATACTCAATTGTTTAACAAATATATCCTAAGTAAGCTCCTATCAGAGTAGGCTTGGGACAAAGAAGTGAAGAAAATAGGCAAAACTTCTAGGCTCATTGGAGCTGGGATAGAGAGACTGATGATAAGCAATTTAACTAAAATGTATATCAGATTAGCTAATAATAAAAAATAAATCAGGACAGGGAGTAGAAAAGGGCCATGAAACTTCAGATAATATGACCCGGAAAGACTTCAGTGACACCTAAGAAAAATATGAAGTATATAAAGAAGAGTTGGGCTATAGTCTGGAAGAAGGGCAGACACAGGCCTGAGCTTAGAGACAGACTAAAACGTTAAAACCAATAGGAAGTAAGCCAGGGCAGATAGAATAGAGTGAGAGGAGGAAAATCATGGAAGTATCATGAAGGCATGGTAGTCTGGATTTTTTTTCTTAATGAGCTGGGAAACCATAAGAAAGTTTTGAGGAAAAGAGCAAAACGATTTGGTTTATATATTTAAAGAATTACTCTGACTGCTGTTTTGAGACTAGCCTGAGAAGTAAGGGTAGAAGCCCAGAGAGACCAGTTAGGTGGCTATTTTAGTACTCTAGTAGTAGAAAACGAGTCAGGTAAGCCCCCCTTTTCTCATCTATCTAGAATAAGGTACTGGGATAACTGGTTTATAATTCAAGCTCACTTGGAACCCTGGTATCCTAGATGGCTTTTCTACTCACTGTGCTTTGCAATAAAAAGAACTGACACATTAATATTTCTATTTTCAGACTGGAGAACTTGATTTCAACAGTAGTCTGTATTTTAAAACATTATTTTACTCATAAATATGTACCTTCAATATAACCACAATACCATTATCATACCCAAGTACATCAGTTCCTTAATGCCATCAAATATTCCATTTAAGTTTATCTTGTAAATCTCTCTTTTGTAATAATATTTATTTTTTAGTAGTTGAAAACAATACCTTTATCTTATTTATTTATTTTTATGTGGTGCTGAGGATCAAACACAGGCTCAGCGGTAGAGCTGAGCCACAACCCCAGCCCCTAAATCTGTCTTTTTAAAACAGTCTCTTGTTTGAATAAGTTTCCAAATAAAACTTGGTTTTTGAGTCTTTTAATCAGAAAGAAGTCAGGTCCTAATGAACTTGAAATTTTGGTACTCCAATATACTGCGGGCAGTTTCAGTAGTGCTAGCAGCAAAGCCTTAAAATACTCAAGTCACAATCAACTAGAAATGGACTGTATATGACTATACATAATTAGGGAAAATAAAATTGATGATCACTTGATATTAGTTGTTTGGGCATGACCTTTAGAAGTAAAAGGTAAAGGAGAAATTATAATATCATATTTTTGAAGGTAACTTTCTTCAGCTAATATTTTGGGGATACAAGAAGAAATCTCCTTTTGTTGTTCTCGCCACTTAAGTATATTCTCTGCCAGTTCTTCTGTCTCAGTCACCAAAACATCCATCTTGGTTAAAGCCTTGCTCTGTAATATTTAAACGAAAGGGAAAATAGAAATTATGTCTGTCATTATTTCATTATCATTAGATCACAAACAGTTACACCAAAAGTTAACATCTGACCTTTTTCTAGCCCCTTACTGCAAAAGCTCCTTAAAACTATGCTCTCCTCATCTTATAATACCCACCTTCTCTTTGGGAGTTCACCTCTTCTTTGTCCTCAATAATCAACTCAACAACAATGATCCTCAATCTCTAAATAGTTAAAATCTAACCTCCTTGCTAAAATGCAGACCCATGTTTAAGGCCATTGGCAATCTTCATCTGGATTTACAATTTCTCAAACTCAATTTAACTGCAGTTCAACAATGACTGAACATTTACTACATGTGCCAAAAAAAGCCACCCTCATTAACTTCTTTAATCCATACTTGACCCTACTCAAATCAGATAGGTTTACAACTTCATTACCTTGGATGTGTCCCTTTGCAAATGTAGCAAAGATCTAGAAATGTGACCACAAAAAAAACTAAAACAAAACAAAAACTCTATACAATCCTTTGTATTCCTGTGCTTTAAATCCTTTATAAAAATACTATATTTAGTCTCCAAGTTTCTCTTGACTTTTCCTCTAATTCAGAGCAGATCAGATCTTAATATACACAGGAATCCCCTGAGGAACTTATTAAAATGCAGATTCTGACTCTGAAAGTGTAGGGTGAATGACTATCTCCGCTTCCCTTTCTCTTTCTTTCTTTCATGCTAGAGATAGAACCTAGGCTTCATACATGCTAGGCAAATACTCTACCACTGATCTAACCTCCAAACCTGTAATTCTGGAAAATTATGATGCTGTCCATAATGTGAGTAGCAAGGCTGTCTACCCTATTCAATATTTTCTATGTGAATGTGATTAAGGTACCGTTCTCTAACCAAGTGACTCTTCTGTATCCTTCACTAAAAAAACAAAACAATTCATTCAATGGTTATCAGCCCTGATACCTTAGGCATCAGTCAAAGTAAAGTGTCATTTTCTCCCCCCAACTACTTGTGCTCTCTTTCATGTGAGACATTGTTGCTTTGGTCCAACTGTTCTTCCTGAGGAGTGTCTAAATTTCATAGATTCTTTAAGATTCAGCTCTCTACTAATTCCTATATAAAACTTTTTAAAGTCTTCCTATATCCTATTCTGCTCTCAATTCCCCTACCCTGGAAGTAATCACTCCTTTTTCTGTGTACAATAGACAGTATCTCTTTATAATGTTATGCTGAACTTATGCAAACATACTCCTATAAAACAGTGTGAATCTTACTAGCTGTCTCACCAAACTGAGAATTTGAGAGCAGAGATCAGTCTAACCTATTTTTCTTGATACATGCATGTAGCATAGCCCTTGCATGATGAAGATAATATATACTCAATTAAATGTTGGAATAGCTTCTAAAGAAAAATGATGCCAAGCTTTTTGACTTTAAAAATAATTAGTTTAGGGCAGTGTAAGCCATTGTGGGTGGTGAGGTGGCCACCATGGTGGAGAAGCTGGTTTCCAGGGTGCAGCAGGTAGCCAACTTCACCAAGTTCTGCTCCTGCTCAGAGAACAAGAAGAAATGGAAGGCCTACATGGAATTCATCCTGCACTACCAGCCGAATTACCATGACCCACCTAACACTGGTGGCTGCCTAGGCTAGCTGTTGTCCCTCTCCATGGTCTGGGTCAACCATCTTTTCCTGAGTTGCAGTTAATAAATAATAAAGACCTTCTAGCCAAGGTTATGGAAATGGCTGGTAGCACTGATGTGGAAGACCTGCCACCATTCACTCCTGGAAGTGAATCAATGAAAAAGCAAGGCTAAAGCAGAAGATGTATCACATTTAAGTCATGGGTCACAGGCTTAGGAAGGAGGCTGTAATGAATGTGACAGTGCACAGCAGCTCTTAAGACTCCTGGGAGGGCTAGGGATGTGGCTCAAGTGGTAGCACGCTCGTCTGGCATGCGTGCGGCCCGGGTTCGATCCTCAGCACCACATACAAACAAAGATGTTGTGTCCACTGAAAACTGAAAAATAAATATTGAAATTTTCTTTCTCTTTAAAAAAAAAGACTCCTGGGAGAAGCAGCTGGAATAAAAAGGTATCTGTCTAGATTGGTTTTTAGAAGTCATCATTCCTTCTAGTAGCTACCATGTAAAAATACGCATGGAAATTTATGTATTTACAATACATGCACTCTAAGATGATTTCATGAACATACAAGCCTTTGTTTAAAATGTCCTTTTTTAAAGGTGGTGATGTAATAGTGGCAGGTCATGAGTTTTATAGTTTGGATTTATTTATATTTTTGGTACCAGGGATTGAACCCAGGGGCAATCAACCAGCAAAAGCAAGGTGCTAAGTAACTCAGTGAGATACTATCTCTAAATAAAATACAAAATGGGCAGGGAATGTAGCTCAGTGGTCGAGTGCTACTGATTTTAATCCCTGACACCCCTCAAAATAAAGAAAGAAAGAAAAGAAGGGAGGGAGGATAGGTTGGGGATGTAGTTCAGTGGTAGAGTACTTACCTAGCATGCACAAGTCTGGGTTCAATCCATAGTACCATGGGGTCCGGGGGCCGGGGGAGTTAAACAAGGAGATCACACATTTGATATTCAAGTATAAAAGAACTAAAGAAAGCTATATTAATACTCACCATTTTCTTTAGATTTGCATCTAAATGAGGGATATTTCTAATTGTTTCAAGATGGGTTTCCAATCTCTCAATGAAACACACAGCCAACTCTAGCAAATGTACCATATATCTGAAGGAGTGAGAAAAAAATCCAACTATTTTTAAAATTTAATGATTTTGTGTCTCCCTTCTTTTCCTTTAATTAGGACTTTAGTTTAAAATAAAGAATTACAATCAACTTAATGTGTCAATAACAAACTTTCTGAATTCCTAGAAGTATCAGTGATAAAGAAAGGTCCGTCTCTTTCACTTGAAGAAACATATAACTTGTTATCCAAATAGAAAAACAGAAAAATATGACATTAATATCATCATATCTGGAACCCAACCTAATGGTAGATAATGATAGTAATGTTCACACAGAAGGAATTTCCCTAGATAAAATCTCATTCCATTTCAATCTACTCATTTTCAGTGAAGAGAAGACAATAAGGAAAACTATATTACATTGAAGTAGTCTTCACATTAAGGTAATAAATGCTTAAAATCATTAAATGCCTAAAATCATTAGCTCTTCTTTAATGTAGTATAACATACACATTAATGGCTAGATACTGAATACAAGAATGGGGTTTTGTATGTCTGTTATTTTACTAAAAATAAAAAAATTCTGCCACTTAAGAGAAGATAATCTTCAAGGTGCAGTGGTGCATGCCTATAATCCCAGCAGCTCAGAAGGCTGAGGCAGGAGGATCTTGAGTTCAAAGCCAGCCTCAGCAACTTAGCAAGGCACTTATCAACTCAGAGAGACCCTGTATCTACATAAAAGATATAAAAAGACTGGGGATGTGGCTCAGTGGCTGAGCACCCCTGGGTTCAATCCTAAGTACAAAAAAAAAAAAGATAATCCCAGCTACTTAGGAAGTTGAGGCAAGAGGATAGCAAGTTGAAGGCCGGCATGGGCAACATGACAAGATCCCATCTTAAAGGGAGAGGTAGAGGGGTAGAGAGGAGATAATGATTTGCTCAGGGTCAGCTAGTGAGGCAATGATAGAGAAAGAAATCAGATTCCCAGATGCTTGCTTTACTATTGTATTATTATTTTAATCATAACCTAGATCTTCAAGTTTATACTTATAGTATTTCTATGAGAAAGACAGCAACAGAAATAATCCCTATTCTGCAGACTGGAAAACTGAAGCAAAACTGTTATCATTTTGCTCAGTTGAGATGAGACCAGAATCTGGTTTTTTCTTTTTTTTTAAATATTTCTAGTTGTAGATGGATAACTTTTATTTTTTTATGTGGTGTTGGGGATCAAACACAGTGTCTCACATGTGCTAAGCAAGTGCTCTACCCCTGAGCCATAACCTAAGACCCAGTTTTCCCTTTCCTTTCTTTTTTAAGGTACCAGGGATTGAACTCAGGGTCACTCAAGTACTGAGTCACATCTGCAGCCAATTTTGTATTTTATTTAGAACCAGGGTCTCACTGAGTTGCTTAGCCCCTCGCCTTTGCTGAGGCTGGCTTTGAACTCATGATCCTCATGCCTTGATGACAGGCGTGCTCCATGGCACCCAACTTGTTTTTCCTTTCTTTCTTTTCTTTTTTTGTAGTTGTAGATGGACAGCATGCCTTTATTTTATTTGTTTATTTTTATGTGGTGCTGAGGATCAAATCCAGTGCCTCGCACATGCAAGGCAAGTGCTCTGCCACTGAGCTACGGCCCCAGCCCCGTTTTTCCTTTATTAATTGACATTTTTTTCTTCTGTCCATGTTATGTACAGAATTTTTATGTATAGGTAACATTAATTCAACAATACATTTATTTCACAGAAAATAGTCTATATGTAATAAAACCAATTTTTACCCACCTTGCCAAGTGTTAAGGATCTACTTTTTCACTAAAATCATAATTTATAATTCCCAAAACACAATGGGCAAATGGAAGTTCTTTCTTTTCACCATAGTGATACTTCTTTTAAAGCAAAGATTTTTCTTTCTGGTTTAATGTATCAATATTAATAATGTTAACCAACACATCAATAACACATTGTTTAGTGAATTATGCTTTAAGGTTCACCCTCAGAAAACATGTACAAGTATTCATTTCTTCTTCTCAGTCTAACCTGTGATAAAAAGCCTCCAAAGGTAAGTTTTCCTGGCACATGGGTTTCAACAGTCTTTGCCTGAGGGACCTCTTTTCTTTCAGCACAGCTTCCAGGTGATTATTCATACTTTGTAGATCATGACACTTTTGAGCTACAAAAATCAGAAAGTTATTTACAGTTAGCAATAGGACAAGTAAGTTTTTTGAAATCACAACGACTTCTACTTTTGCTAATACCAAAAATTAATCTGAGGCTAGGTGCAGTGTTGCATACCTATAATCTCAGAACTCAGGAAGCTGGAACAGGAGGCTCACTTGAGATCAAGAGTTGAAGACAAGCCTGGGCAACATAGAGAGACCCATTCTCTAATAAAGAAAAAAAGGGGGGCTGGGGATGTGGCTCAAGCGGTAGTGCGTTCGCCTGGCATGCGTGCGGCCCAGGTTTGATCCTCAGCACCACATATAAACAAAGATGTTGTGTCCGCCAAAAAACTAAAAAATAAATATTAAAATTCTCTCTCTCTCTCTTAAAAAAAAAAAAGAAAGAAAAAAGAAAAAAAGGAAGAGGTAGACTGGATGTGGTAGTACTTGTCTCTGATTCCAGTGACTCTTGGGAGGAAGATCACAAGTTCAAGGCCAGCCTTCACAACTTAGTGAAATCCTGTCTCAAATTTTAAAAAATAAATAAAAAGGACTGGGGACGTATCTCAGTGGCAAAGTGCCCCTGGGTTCAATGTTAGTTCAGGGGGTAAGGGGGTGTCACCTTGCAAACTACTACTAATTAGCTCGGAATTTTTTCCCCTCAGAATTCAGTTAATGGCTGCCAACTGTCCCTTTTATAAAGTTTTAATTTGAAAAAATTCAGACTTACAGAAAACTTTTTTAAAAGTTCAGTAAACTCTAATGCTGGTGGGACTGCAAATTGGTGAGGCCAATTTGGAAAGCAGTATGGAGATTCCTAGGAAAGCTGGGAATGGATCCACCATTTGACCCAGCTATCACCCTTCTCGGACTATTCCCTGAGGATCTTAAAAGAGCGTACTATAGGGATACTGCCACATCAATGATCATAGCGGCACAATTCACAATAGCTAGACTGTGGAACCAACCTAGATGCCCTTCAATAGATGAATGGATAATAAAAAAAATGTGGCATCTATACACAGTGGAGTATTACGCAGCACTAAAAAATGACAAAATCATAGAATTTGCAGGGAAATGGATGGCATTAGAACAGATTATGGTAAGCGAAGCTAGCCAATCCTTAAAAAACAAATGCCAAATGTCTTCTTTGATATAAAGAAAGCAACTAAGAACAGAATAGGGAGGAAGAACATGAGGAAAAGATTAACACTAAACAGAGACTAGTGGGGGGAGAGAAAGGGAGAGAGAAGGGAAAGCATATGGAAATGGTAGGAGACCCTCAATTTTACACAAAATTACATATAAGAGGTTGTGAGGGGAAAGGGGGGGGGAAACAAGGGAGAGAATTGAACAACAGCAGATGAGGTAGAGAGGGAAGATGGGAGGGGAGGGGAGGGGGAATAGTAGGGGATAGGAAAGGTAGCAGAATACAACAGTCACTAATATGCCATTATGTAAAAACGTGAGTGTGTAACCGATATGATACTGCAATTTGTATTTGGGGTAAAAATGGGAGTTCATAACCTAATTGAGTCAAATGTAATGTTTTGAACAACCAATAAAAAAAAAAGTTCAGTAAACTCCTATATACATATCACCTAGACACTATATTTAGTTATATTTTCTTTTTTATCCTTTTTCTATCTCCACACACTCACCTCTATCTTTTGTTCTCAAAAGGCCTCAATTGAGAATAAATTGCAGACTGCATGATCTTTTACCCTTAAAAAGATGTTTCCCATGCACAATATACACCTAACTTATAGTACATTAATAAATTAAGAGATTTTTTTGAGAAGTTAACATTGATACAATGTTACCAATATTTAATACAGTCCATATTTAAACTTTACCAAGTGTTCTGATAATGTCCTTTATATCAAAAAAATTTTTCTGATCAAATATTCAATCCATTCATTCAGTGCTTCAGTTATCATGTCACTTTAAGTAATTACTGGTGGTTCCCTTGGAAGTATTAGAGCAAGACTGACCTCTGAATCACTCTCTGGCTTCCTATCTCACCATGTGATCTCTCCCTCTTGCCAAGTACTCTGCCATTGTGATGCTATTCACCATGAGGTCCTAACCAGATGCCAATGCCACCCTTGAGCCTCTGCACTATGAACTAAATAAATCTCTTTTCTTTATACATTACTCTCAGCCTCATTAACAAATTATACTAACAAAAAAACGAATAAAGCAGCCAACCTAGTTCCTTCCAATGTTATTTGCACTAGTCAAGTCTACAGGACTTGTAATTAAGCACAAAAATAGAAGACTTCGTTAGCAGTGGGGCTGGAAAAACTGGCACATCACAATTTTGCTGCCTGGTGTTTATTTACTATAATCCAAGAAAAAGTTTAAATTCCAATGATTACCCACTTAAACAAACCACTTACACAAATAGAAAGGATGAACAACATCTGCTGCATCTTTTTCTAGTTTCAGAAGTTCAATTTCCAGGCTTTTCTACATTAGGAATAAAAGTAACATTAGCTTACTCAGAAAGTATCCTGAAGTTGAGGAATCAAAAATAGCTAAGAATGAACAATCTTTAGCTCAGAAACATGCTACAAGATGTATATTCCTTAAATGAGATGGGAGGATGATGTATGTATATAAAAGTGCAGGTAATTTACTAAAGCTTTTCATTTTGGTGTTCTTGCCCTCCTGCTGTTATATTTACTTTAACTGTTACTACTACTACTTTTTTTTTACTATTGCTATAAACCTTTACCCAACTATGTGCTAGATACTTGTTCTAAGTGCAAGAGAATTGCTATTTGAATCAATTAAGGTTGTAAGGTTGTGGGTTTTTTTGTTTTTTTTTTTTTTTGGTTGGGGGGTGTGTGCTAGGGATTGAACCTAGGAACTCACACATGCTAAGCACTTGCATTATCACTGAACTACAACCCTATCTGGGATTTTTCTTTTTTTCTGAATAAGTAGAAAAGTAATAATTAAAAAAAGAAAAATAATAATTTACCTGATAGATTTCAGCTTGAATATTTGTGATCTGTTGTAGTCTGGAGAATTTCTCAAAGCAAGGAGCTGTTCTCTTAGATATATTTAACATCTCCTATTGGTAATTAAACAGGAAAACAGTAGTATGTCACAAAAAGTTTCTGTATACATGGAAGAGCATGCCCATGGGACTGAAAATTCATATTGTGTCCAACCCAGTCCCTAAACAAAAGGTAGAGAAAAAAGAGTAGTAATGTATATTTCCTGTTTTTAGAAACTTTATTGTTATAAATCTCTTGCACAAATATTTAAAAAATGAAATAGTACAATCACTTTGTATTGTACTATTTCCTAAGGTACCATATACAATAGATTTACATTACTAATAACTTATTAGAAGATAAGCTGAGGTTTTTGGAAACTCACCTCTGCCCATCCAAATGAACCAAGCCTAGTCTCTCTGACCTTCTGGATTGAAAATCAAAAACCCTGCCACATGGAATAATTTATGATTCATCTAATGACATCAACTGTATACCCGTCATGCATGTTATCTCTGTTCACATGTATTCTCTTACATAAAGGAATATTTATGTCCCAGTATAATGATTTTTCTATAAGGACTACTCTTTTTTAATCTTTTCATTCTGTAATTCCATTACACTGTCCTCTTAAGTGCAGGTTACCTCAGAGTATAGATGTTATTTTTTTCACCCCCCAACTTCCTCAATAATTTTCTATATTTTCTTCTTTTGTAGACTGTTAGCACAGAGGCAAGGCACAATGGTACATGCCTATAATTCCAGCTACTAAAGAGACTTAAACAGGAGGATCACAAGTTTGAGACCTAGCCTGGGCAACATGATAAGACTACATATCCAAAAAGAAAAAAAAAAAATGGTGGGGAAGAAGAAACAGAGGAAAGAATTTTAGAAGTTATAAATGGCCAGGGACTAGGAAACTAAATGCAATACCATTGCCTATTTTTTTTTACAGCTCTTGAACTAAGAATGGTTTTTATATTTTCAAATTGCAGAGGGTGGGCAGCAGAGAAAAAAATGATATTCTATAAACAAGAAAATTATATGACATGTAAATTTAAGGGTTTAGAAATAAAATTTTATTGGAACACAAATTCTCTCATTCACATATATATTACCTCTGGCTATTTTTATACTAAAACTGCCTAGTGAATAGCTGTAACCATATGGCCTATAAAGCCTCAAATACTCTTTGGCCCTTTATAGGAAAAATTGGATAATCAATTTAAGAAACACTTATTAAGGTACACAATGGATGATACAAAGATGAATCAAACAAGCTGTTTGCCTTCAAGAGGGTCATAATGCCAGGCTCAATGGCATATCTCTTTAATCCCAGTGACTCAGAAAGCTGAAGCAGGAAGATCCCAAGTTTGAGGACAGCTCAGCAATATAATACAACTTAGCAAGACCCTGTCTCACAATAAAAAAATAAAATAAAAAATAAAAATGACTGAGGATATAGCTCAGTGATGAAGCATCCCTGGGTTCAATCCCAGTACCACCCTCCCCCTAAAAAAGGCTCATGATGGAGGTGGAAAAAAAGGTATTTTAGATACAAAGAATGAAACATAAATGCTCAACAACTGTCATTTGGTATTAATATACATGTAAGGCAAGAATGAAACTAGAAACATAGTTTCCTTATGATCATAGAAAACATTGAGGATTATGCCAAATGATCATAATGCAGATAATGGGAACAACTGAACATTTTCTGGTGAAGCAGTAACATGGTCTTATATGAAATATATATTTTAGAAATTTAATGGTGGGTACTATGAAAAAGAAAACTAAAAGCCAAAGGTCAGAGGAAGGAAAGAATGGAAAGTAACTGTTCAATGAATATAGTTTCCCATCGAGAGTAATAAATGTTTTGAAAATAATTGCACAACATTGTGAAAGTACTTAATGCCACTGGATTATACATTTTAAGATGGTTAAAATAGTCAGGCATGGTGTCACCTACCTATAATCCCAGCTACTCAAGAGATCAAGGCAGGAGGATCAAAAATTCAAGGCCAGTCTGGGCAGTTTTTTTAAATAAAAAAAGGCTTCAGATGTATGCCCCTGGGTTCAATCCCCAGACTACACACACACACACACACACACACACACACACACACACACAAAAAAAAAAAAAAAAAAAAGGTTCAAAGGGCTGGGGGCGTAGCTCAGTGGTAGAATGCTTGGCTTGTTTAGCATGTGCGAGGATCTGGGTTCAATACCCAGTAATACCCATATGTAGAAGAATGAAACTAGATCCTGCATAAGAGTCAAATGAAAGTGGATCAGACTTAGGAATCAGATCAGAAATTTTGCAACTACTAGAAGAAAATAAAAGGTCAAAAATCCAACATAGTGGCACAGGCACCAACTTCCTTAACAAGAACCCTAAAACTCAAGAAATATAACCAAGAATCAATAAGTGGGATGGCACAAATTAAAATGCCTCTGCATAGCAAAGGAAACCATGAAAAGCATCAGATCTCATGAAAATAAAAGGAAGATCAGTGGAATAGAGGAAGGAGATTGAGGAGAGAGAGGAGGGATGGTAAAAGGGAGGAAATAAAGAATGAATTTGACTTTGTACACATACAAATATATCACAGTGAATTCTACCTTTATGTATACGTATAAAGCATCAATTAAAAAAATAAATAGAAGGAAGACCAGTCAAGTAGAGAAAGGGAAATAAAGGGAGGAAGAGAGGAGAGAAAGAAGAAGGACTGGAGACTGAAACAGAGCAAATTAAATTCCATTCATGTAAAATTATGTCAAAAGTTATATGTACACTATTATGCATAACTATAAGGAACTAATAAAAATATTTAAGAAAAAAGTTAAATTAATAAAAGTTATGTATATTTTACACAGAAAGAGAGGGAAAAAGGAAATCCCTACAGTTGGCCATCAATATAAAACAAAAATACAAGTAGAGAGATGGGCATAAGGTTGAATATTTAAACAGGTAGCTGCTATAGTATTCCAGGTAAGATCATTAGAATGTGAGCTAGGTCTGTAGCTGTTTAAAAGGAAAGGAAAGACAGAGATAAGAGTACCTGTCAAAATGAAACTGACAAGTCCTAGTTGATATGGTAAATGAGAATTAAAGTCAATGATTAAAGAGTTAATCAGTACCACATAAAAATAATGAATAAAATAAAGGTACTGTGTCCATATCCAACTAAAAAAATATTTTAAAAAATTCTCTCAATAGCAACTTACTCTCTCGGTATAGACAGTCATATCTCCTATCCCACATTTTCTAGAAGGATATTAAGTTTCAAATGTCTTATGAGTTTACCAAAGTATTTTGTGACAGAAGAACTGGACAAATCAAGTGAGAGTAGTAGGCAAATTTGGTAGGAAGAAAAGATGGAGAGAAGCAAGAAAGGGTTAAAACTGTGGAGTCCTGTGTTGGTCCCTGCAACAGCTGGTGTACTCACACTACCTAAAACCCTCAAACACAACACTGGGTCTTAACATAAGTTTTAAAATCTTTCAAGAAGCTGGGTGCAGTGGCATACACCTATAATCCCTGACACTCGGGAGGATGAGAGAAAAATATTGTAAATTGGAGGCCAGCATAGACAACTTAGCGTGATTATGTCTCAAAAGAAAAAATTTAAAAGGCTGAGGATAAAACACAGTGGTACAGCACCCCTGGGTTCAATCCCTGTACAGAAGGGGGAAAAAATTTATTCAAGAAGTATCACAATATTTTATCACAGTTTATCTTAAGAAATGATATAATGTGTCAGAAAAGGGAGAGCTCTGGGATCTAATTCTGCCTTCTTGGTTGAATGACCTCAGACAAATTTCTTGGTCTTTTAGAATTTAGTTTCTTAATTTAAAAGAATTAGATCCTGGGGATGTAGTTCAGTTATAGAATGCTTACTAGCAACAAAAAGGCCCTGTGTTTGATTCCCAGCACTTCAAAAACAACCAACCAAACAAATCACCTTAAGGTATCAGAAACCTCTAACAAATCTTTTAAATACAAAAAGTTGTATATTTTAACTGGGCATGGTGTCACAGACTGCAATCTCAGCTTCTCAGAAAGCTAAGGCAGGAGAGTAGTCAATTTGAAGCCAGTCAGGGAAACTTGATCCTGACTCAAAATAAAATTTTGAAAAAGGACTGGTGATGTAGCTGAAAGGTAGATTGCTCCTGGGTTCAAGACCCAAGTCTCTAATCAAGACCCAGTATGGAATTTAAAAAGAGAGAGATTTTCCATATATCTTCCATCATGTTTGTATTTATTGCTATTTTTCTGCAGATGTATTTATCTTTTTAGCTTTTCTCTCCCCCCACCTCTTTTGTATCAGGGATTAAATTCAGGGGCACTCGACCACTGAGCCACACCTCCAGCCCTAGTTTGTATTTTATTTGGAGACAGAGAGTCATTGAGTTGCTTAACACTTCATTTTTGCCGAGGTTCAAAGCTTCAGCCTTCCAAACCAAAAGGATTACAGGAGTGCGCCACCGCTCCTGGCTCAAAGTTCTTTTTAGTGAAATTCCTTTTCATATCAAAGTTTCCTTCCCTCAATTTCAATTCACTTGTTCCCACTTGTCTCATTCTCCTGTCACCTGTATTCTATTATTCCCTCACATGTTCAATTTCTTCCTCTACTGGCTCCTTCTCCTGGGGCTGTGAACATGCTCTTCTTGCCCAACCTAAAATCATCATTCCTTGGGCTAATCTCCCTTCTTTCCTCAAAATTAATCCCTTCCTCCACTCATGTTTCAAAATCCTTTATGTCTTTTCCACCAAATGCTTTTTTTTTTTTTTCCTTAAAAGATACCCCAAATGAACTTCCCTTGGGGCTCCTCTGTACTCAACCTCTCCTGCCCCAAATTTGCTTCAATACTTCCTGTAAATATACATATTGGGAATGTTTACTTTTAACTATCTACCATTATTTCTCAACCCCACCGCATACTACACTCTAGAGGCGGTATCACTGGATGAAAATAAACAGGACAACACTGTTATATCCGCCGTAATCTGGCTTGACATAATTTGCCGGCAAACAGTCTACTCGAAACACCACCTACTCAGATCCCTGTTTACCAAGAATCCACAGCACTAAAGCCACGGCTGCAAACTAGAAGAGGCTCTATCAATCAGCCTTTATCCTGGTATACACCCCAATCAGCACCCTCAACACTCCCGCAATAAGTACCATCAACCACCTCACAGCCAAATTCTGTCGCCACCATGGCCACCCCTGCTTTGATGACGCCATTGTTGCCCCACTCACCTGAGTGACCAACCCTGAAGCCACGAAGTGGCCCAACAGTAGCCCTGCGGAGTTCGGCGCGGAAGCCGGGTCCCAAGCGTTGGCAGCAGCCATGATTCTAACACACCTCCCCGCTTGGCGCCAGGAGTGAGCCGAAAGCGCGACGAACGCTCGGCGCGGGTCGATGACATCACAGGGCGTTCCCGCCCGGGCGGAAGCCCTGGGAACGCATCCCAGGCTAGCGTGGGTCTCTGGTCTCCACCAGCCGGGACTTCTTCCTACTGAGCTGTAGGAAGCGAGTCCCGGGGTCCCTAGTTCTCCAGAGGCTCTCAGGAGCGCCTGGCCTTAGCACAGTTGCAAAAGCAGCAGAACTTGGTGGTCTGTTTTTCTTTCTTCCTTGCCACTCGGGCTGGCTCCCAGAATCCTGGGATCGGCTGGAGGTGACAGCTGGGGCCCGAGACCCAAAAGGAGGTTAACGGGGTGACTGTGTGCCTAGGTTGGTCGCTGATAGCTGCGCTTCCTTCCCGCAGGGACCAGAGTCTTGGTGATAGGATGGGAAATAGTGCCCTCCGCGCTCACGTAGAAACGGCGCAGAAAACTGGTGTCTTTCAGCTTAAGGACCGTGGACTGACCGAGGTGAGATTGGGAGAGATAAAACCAGGCAGAGGGACGGCGGGGGCGGAGAAGCTAATCCGTGAGGGCTTCTTAACGCTATGAACCCTTTCTCCAGTTCCCCTCAGATTTGCAGAAACTGACAAGCAACCTTAGGACCATAGACTTGTCCAACAACAAGATAGAGAGCCTACCGCCTCTGCTGATAGGGAAGTTCACTTTGCTGAAGAGCCTCTCCCTGAACAACAACAAACTGAGTATGGCTTTTTACTCCTGGGAAGTTTTTATTAGTGATCAGAAGTTAAAAAGGGTGGATTTCTCTTACAAGATTATTTTTTGTCGTCATTATGAACTGTTCAGAGGGCTCACGATGCAGAATGACAAGAGTCCTTGAAACTTTCTACCTCCACTGCAAGGTTTCTTGGGTTATATGATGATTGATCTTTGGGATGTGATGTAAGCAAAATAGCTCATTTAAAAGGGAAAATGGAATGGGAAAGGGAGGCTGTTCCAAAAACTCACAAAATTGTTGTCGAATTGTGCCTCATCCCCCTTGTAAAAGGTGCCCATTGTATTCAGGAATGCTCCTGCATATTGATGGCACACTCATCTTCTGAAGACCATGTTGGTAAAATTTAATACCTAAAAGTGGTGCATGTGGGAATTCTGTGTTTTAACAAGAAGTGAAGCAGACTGATACAGAGTCTTTGTAATCTTTATCAAACGTGTTTTTTCAGTTCTATCAGATTCAGGTTTTTAATTTTTTTCTTTGCTAGATATTCTACCTGATGAATTATGCAATCTGAAAAAACTAGACACTCTAAGCCTAAACAACAATAACCTGAGAGAGCTGCCATCTACCTTTGGGCAGCTTTCTGCCCTCAAGACCTTGAGCCTTTCTGGGAACCAGCTGGGAGCACTACCACCCCAACTTTGTAGCCTACGGCACCTAGATGTGGTAGATCTCTCTAAGAACCAGATTCGGAGTATACCTGACATCGTGGGGGAGCTGCAGGTCATCGAACTCAATCTCAACCAGAACCAGGTCTAGAACTTTAGGGTTTTTTTTCTAGCATATGTTTGGATTTATGGTCTCCTAATAAATTGTTGTTCACAAAACTGTGATCATGGAGTTGACTATCAAAGGCTAGATGAGAGAGATATACTATAAACCGAACCAGTTTCAAAGCCCAAAGTGCCATGGAGTTAGTGGGGACTAACACTGGGTGTGTTTGCTGTCTAGGCTTTTTGGGGAGTGCATAGCAGGTAACAGGGTAAGGGTAATTTCAAAAGTCAAACTACTAGCCAGATGTGGTGGCATATGCCTGTAATCCCAGCAACTCAGGAGCCTGAGGCAGGAGGATCATAAGTTTGTGACCATTTTGGCAAGTTAGCAAGACCTTATCTCAAAAAAAATAAAATTTTTTTTTTTTTTTAAAGAGGGATGGTACCAGGCTCGGTGGCACACACCTGTAATCCCAGAGGCTCTGAAGGGTGAGGCAGGAGGATCTTGAGTTCAAAGCCAGCCTCAGCAAAAGTGAGGGGCTAAGCAACTCATGAATTAAGTTCTTTGAGGAGATTATCTCACCTTTTCCTTGAGATTATGGGGAAAATATCAGTTAAACTATAGGTATTAGTTGAGGACTTGCTACACATTGACCTCTGCTGATGCCTTAGACCCACTGATTTTAGTATATATAGAATAACCTGGGGAGCTTGTTTAACGATATCTCTGGGCCTTTATCCTTAGTGTTTCTGATTTATGAAGGATGGGATGAGATCTAAGGAGGTTGTTTCCTCAATGATCCAGGTGATGGCCTGAAATACCAAGTAGTCAGTAGAATTTGGTGACTTGGGCTAGATGTAGCTCAGTGGTAGAGCACTTGCCTAGAATGTGCCAGCCCTATGAAATTTGATGAATTTGAGTATTTGATGAGCTAAACAGTGAATGAGTCAAAGACAATTGTTTGGTATTGAGTTTGAGGGCCTAAAGGAATAGTGATACAATTGAATGGACATGCTGGGTTGATTATGGTGAATCATTTAACAAGAAATGCTTTCCTGAAAGTGGGAAACAAAAGTAGAATAGAGATGAGTAAATATGTATGTAGAAAAAAAATTTAGATTATTAAGTGAGGGTAATTCAAAAATGAACTTCCTGGGATGGTGACATAGCTCAGTTGGTAGAGTGCCTGCCTCACATGCACAAGTTCCTGGGTTCAATCCCCAGCAAAACACACACACACACACACACACAATGAACTTCATAGGAAAAAGTTGAAAGAGAATATGAAATATAAAGTATTAGGGACTGCTGCTTGAAAATGTCCATAAGGAAAAAGGGAAACGAATAATCAGGAATAATTCAAAAGATAGGAAGAAAAACCAAGTACTTATCTACAAGAAGTGGAACAGTCAAATGCAATAGTAAATGATGGATTCTTGGCTTTGGCAATAAAGTAGTTGGTATATTTTTACACATAAAAGGTTGGCAGATTACAGGTAACTTTTTTGTTTAAATTTGTGTTAATTCTCAAAAAGCCACTGGTAACTTCAAAAAAGCATTTTATTTTTAAAGTGGAGGACTAGTAACAGAAGGTCTGTAACTGAGGCTTCTGTAGTGAGTAGGTAGTGAGAAAATGGAGGTGGTAAAAGAACTGGGACAAATATCAAGGTTTTTGTTTTTGTAATGTAGTAAAAAGTAACCATTAGAGGGCTTGTGCTTTTTCCTATTATTGTTTTGTTATTCAATAGATATCTCAGATCTCAGTAAAGATATCTTGCTGTCCTCGCCTTAAAGTTCTTCGCCTGGAAGAGAACTGTCTTGAGCTCAGCATGCTTCCACAGAGCATCCTCAGTGATTCCCAGATCTGTCTGCTTGCTGTGGAAGGCAATCTTTTTGAAATAAAGAAACTTCGAGAACTAGAAGGCTATGATAAGGTATTTATTTGTGTGGTAGCATACTTCTGCATTTATAGTTACTAACCCAGAGAATGCTGAGGTAACCCACATGAATATTTTGTTCTTCCCAATTTTGAGGGTGGTTCTAAGAATTGGCAAAATGATATTGTGCCAAAATGGCTTTCTTTATAGACAGCTTATTGCAAATCATCTTCTGATATGTTTCATATTAGAATACAAAAAAAATTAGAACTTAAACCATGTGCTTTAAATTATTAGGTAGGTTTAATAGGAAATGGACCAAATCCAATAAAATACAAAATTGCAGGGTGGGAGGAGCATGTAGAAACCTAAGTAACAGATAAACTTATATTTACTCATGCCAAAATACCATATATATATATAATATAATTATTTCATGATTTTTAGTACATGGAGAGGTTCACAGCCACCAAGAAGAAGTTTGCATGATGTTCTCCAGGACCATGGGACCCTTACAGGACAATGATATGGAAACTCTGTTGGAATCTGGCTGAAGCTAAGACTCTTGTTGTTGTCAAGGATATCTGCAGTAAGGAGATGACACTCCAGGAGATTGTTTCGCTCAATGATCTCTTTTCCTTTTCAGGGCTATCTCAAACAAGCTAAAAAAAAAAAAGGAGTCAGGAGACAGGAAGAGTCCTCCATTTTGACTCATGGATAGGGCAATGGACAATGCTTATCTTCAAAACCATCATTAGTTTGGCTTTAAGAAACCAGTAGCTAGTTGCTATTTATATGGTGAGGAGGTGCTGCCTGGTAACAGAATAGCTCCACACCACAGCTTGAGATTATGTTTAGTTTCAAAGTGTGAACTTCCATAAAAGTCAGTTGTCATTCCACCTAGGTGTTAACACTTTATATTTTTATCAAATTCATATTTGTGAGTTGCTATGGTTACTCTAAGGATTTATTGTTTTATTTTAGTCCATCAGTTTAGTTGTCTATACTTAGAATTTAGGATGCACATAAATATGATTGTTTGTCTTGGTTCAAGTGTGCTTTGTCAGAGAAGCACCTACACAACACTAAGAGAGGTTCCCCAAGGCTGCAGTAGCAAATCCTTTACTATTGCATGTGCCTTACTGGTCGAGGGCTCTGAAGAGCTAAAAATGTATATGCAACACTTATATGATTTAAAAATGATTTCAATAATCAAGATTTTCCTGAAGCTTTGTTAAAAATTATGTCTTATTTCTGTAATCTTTCCCCTTTTTGTATTTATAACTCTACTAATCAAATTACCTTTAAGAAACCATTGCTACAATATTTTAAAACAAGTTATGTTTATCAAGTTTATTCTCTGAGACAATATACTAAATAAAGAATTTTTAATGATCTTTGACTGGAAGCAAGTTTAATTCTTTAAAGGAAGAAGACAACTTTAAAATGTAAAGGGTCATTTGTTCTCTGAAAGTAAATTAGGGAGAAATGTTTCATGTTCTTGTTCAGGTTTCTGAAGTAATGAAATGCCTTTATATGACTGATAATTAACATTTTGGGGTACTAGAACCATGCTTATTAACAGAACCTGAAAGTATAAAAGTAGCAGATTTCAGATTGTCAACGACATGAACATTTGAACAACTACTATTTTGGTCATTTTCTCAAGTTTTATCTTAGCCATGGATATATTGGCAGTTCTCAGTAATGTTAAACCTTGCTTAAAAGCAAGAAATCATAAGAGCTTACTATTTATGGGGCAATGTCTCTGACTTTAAATTTTGTCTGGGTATTCTCTATTTCCCATGTTATTTTCTCCTTCTCAGATAGGGGTTGCCAATTTATCAGTATCAATTGAGGAGCTGTTCCCCACCAACAAACCCCTAAACCTTAATGTTTATTATTCTTACCTGATCCATTGAATGATTAACTTTTCTCTAAATACTTTAAATTTTTAACAAGTTAAATGTATCCATTTAATGATTAGCATTCTCCACCCCTGTAAGAATCAGTGACTGCCACCCTTCACAATTTGGATACTTTATTTTCAGATACCCTCTCTTTACTCTCATTTGCCTATCCAATCATATCAGATCATTCTGCTCCTTAAACCCATGCTGCATTCTCTCCTCTGCCTTTATGTTGTTTGCTCTGTCAGGAATGCCCCTATTATGCTCCTTCTTCCCTATGTCTAAGCTTCTTCTCTAAATCTAATTAACTGTTCCTCCCATCTGCTACTATAGCACTTCTCATATTCTATATTTATCTTTCTTGCTAGACTAAACCACCTGAGGTCAGAGAATTTATAAAGTAATATACCCAGAGTTAATAGTGAGCAAGACTTAGACTAAAATATGAACTAAGAGTAGTCTGATTTATAGTCAGAGATCCTGATTCTATCTTGGCTACCAGCCCTAAGTCACTTATATTTTTTAGAGCTTGGCTTGGAAGTCAGTGGTTATTGAATAAGATCATGGGCCTTGGAGTCAGAATGATTTAGGTTTGAATCCATAAAAGGCTGCCATTTATTAGCTTTTTGAGCAATTTGCTCTCATCTGTAAATATGAGAGTAAATATAACATTCTCAAGTATAAGATACATAAAAGCACTTGGTATAGTCCCTATGACAAAGTAAGTAATCAATAAATCATACCATTTATCTCATCTATAAGGCATAAAACTAAAATTTAAGTTGTTTAGGAATGGGCTTAAAGCTGCCATTAAAAAGATAAAAAATAACTACGGGATAAGGCATTAGAGATTATCAGATATATGTAATATATATGCATATATCTCAAGATATATATGATATGTATGCATATCATATATATATGTGTGTATGTGTGTGTGTGTGTGTGTATCTGATATGAACTGGGATAATCTAGAATTTTAGTAAGAGTAACCTAAAGCAAACAGCTTTTTAAAAAATTTTTGTTTGTTTTTTAAAGCACTGAGGATTGAACCCAGAGATACTCTACCACTGAGTTATATCAACAGTCCTATTTTTTTTTTTTTTGAGATGGAATCTTCCTAAGTTGCTGAGGGTCTCACTAAATTGCTAAAGATGGCCCTGAACTTATAATCTTCCTGTAAGCCTTCCAAGTAGCTGGATTACAGGCATGTGCCACTGAGCCCTATGGGAAAACAGCCGTTTAAAAAGTTAAGTCTAAGTACACATCAGTATAACATGTCTGAGATACAGAGTTTAACAGGAGACTCATAATCCATATGTGACATAGAAAGAAAATATAGAGTTGAAGTATGGAAACAAAGGATAAATTAAAACTAAATAAAGAAAAAAAAATAGGCCCAGTGGTAAAGGATAAAAATCTCTGTCACTACAAGACTGGAAACTTGAAGGAGATTACTGTTAAAAAAAAAATTAAATTCAGTAGGAGATACTGTTTTTTTCTTTTTCCTATATAGTTATAAATTAATATCATGTTTAGGGTTACATAACTAGTAAATGATTTAATCAAAATTTGGACCCAGGTGATCACACTCGAGAGCTTGTGTTAACCTTTCAAAAGTAATGGAAAAGGGCTGGGGTTCTGGCTCAGTGTGTTGCCTAGCATGTGTTAGGCACTGGGTTCAAATCTCAGCACTACATATAAATAAATATATAAAATAAAGATCCATCAACAACAAATAAAAATATTTTAAAAAGTAATGGATGGGGCTGCGATTGTGGCTCAGTGGTAGAGTGCTTGCCTCGCTCGGACGGGACCCGGGTTCGATCCTCAGCACCACATAAAAATAAAGGCATTGTGTTGTGTCCATCTACACCTAAAAAATATTTTTTTAAAAAAAGTAATGGAAAAAATGTTCACAGATGGTGTTATTGGAGAAAACCAAAAAAGCCTTTAAGTTAATAGCTTCCATTTCTAGTTCATTATGGGCCTAATTTCTAGGACTCTTACTTCTCCTTTCTCAGTAGCAGAAGCTGTAGAAAAGTTTGTAACCTGGGATCTATGAGTAGGTTTTCAAGATATGCATGATTCACATTCATGTGTTTAGTTCTCTGGGGAAAGGGGTGTGTTGTCTGTCATCAAATTCACAAATGGACCCTTGACCAAAAAAGAGCTCTATTCTAGAGAAAATAGCAGCTATCATTCATTAAATTCCTACATTTACTAAGCACTATTATAAGGGCTTTAAAGGCATTAAACTCTATGCTTTGCAATTTTATGAGGTAGGAATCATTAATCCTCATAGTCAGAAAAGAAACTAAGGAACAGGCTAGAGTCACCACAGCCAGCAAGAGCTAAAGTATAAATCCAGACAATTGGTGCCTTAACATGCACTTCAAACCAATTATACTGTGGGAGCAGTACAGTGGTATCCTCCAAATTATTTCCTTCAGCCAAAACAGTGTTTAAAAAAAAAAATTAGTGCTTTTAAGAAGGACCCTTAGTATAGTACAATCTCCACTGTTTTACACCTTACTTTACACATTCACTTTCACCTGGCAAACTACTCTTTCTGACATGGAGCACTTTTATGAGGGAGGACCTAATTGAGTCTTGCTTTATTTAAATATCTCCCTCTTCACCCTTTGAAAATTCCTGTTAGTTGTATCTTTTCCAGTATTGGGTTTTTCTTTCCCAGAAACATCTGTTTAGTCACTGATAAAAGTGAGTGCAAATGAATGAGACTAATAATGATTACATTAAATGCATCACAGAAAGGAAAGTTCTGTTAATATTTCTAATAGAAATTGGAAAAGAGGGACTGGGGTTATAGTACAGTGGTAGATCTAGCACTCGCCTTGTATGTGTGGGGCCCTGGGTTCGATCCTCAGCACCACATAAAAAAATAAATAAAATAAAGGCATTGTGTCCAACTACAACTAAAAAATAAAAAATAAAAGAAATTGGAAAAGAGCTAACAGCAGCTTTCCATTGGTGTGCTTCTTGACTTATGGACCTTTGCTTTATTCAATTTGTTAAACAGCAGCTGATGAAATTACTGTCCACAAAATAACAGTCACAGAAACATGTTACCTATCTTAAAGAACAATACCATTAATTAATTACAAAGTTTAATTATGAGAATTAAGCAGTGGCTATTGGTCAAACCAATCCATATCCCTAGGTTCAAAGTGTGCAGAGGCTAGTTTTTAAATAAAGGTGACAAATCCAATTAGATTCTCACAAAACTGTTCAGGATTTACATCAACTTGATTCTAGACATAGTTCAATACACAAAGCTAAAAGAATGACAGTGTAATCATCAATAATTAAACCAAATGTAATTTTCCAAACCACTTTTAGTAGGGAAGAATAAATTCTAACTTTTAATAACTGTATAAAGCTACATAACTACATAACTATTTTTCTACCTGAGATCAAAATAAAATTCATTTTTCCTATCTAAACATAATTCTTAGCATTGAGGTAAATCTGAATTCACATGATATATTTTATCAAACTTCCACAAAAATTTTAAGCCCTGCTTTTGAGAGAAAGTCTCATATTACTTATATGTATTTACATATTCTTTTCTTCAAAGACTAATGACAAATTTATGAGATTAATAGGCCTGTAATGGGACCATGATATTATTAATAATATGAAAATAAAAAGCCACTCATTTATACAAAGTTTTCCTGAATGTGCAATATGAAATAACAAAATCTCTGTATATAAATGAATCACTAAGAGTTCAGAAACTGAGCTCACTTTAACGAAAACTAATTATACTCTTTGGAGCAGAGGTTGCAAAAAATAGTGATGTATGACAAAAATATTGTATATAAAAGCTCCAAAATTAAGCATTAGCCTTAATTGGCAAAAATTGCAACTTAAAAACTAAATCCAACTAGGTCTTTACTGTGGTTATCCAACTTGTTTGTGGCTTTTACTGAAATGATGACCTCTCATCTCTCATTCTTCACCCACCACAAAACCAAAACCAAACCAAAAAAACACCTCTATAGCTCCCTTCTTCATGGCTGTCTTTGGCAATGCTTCAGAATCTTGAAAACAAAAGAAATTGCTCAAGTAAATGAGAAGGAAGAAAACAATATGTGTGATGTATGAAAACCAATCTAAGAATATGAACTGAGAAATAAAATACTAGAAGGAAGGATGAGCAACAGTCTACCCTCAAACAGGAATTTAAAAAAAAAAATCAAAAAATCAAGCAAGCTGTCTCTGGCCCTTTTTCCACATTATCTCCAGATTAGAAGAGTATGGAACCAAAATATCAAACTCTGAAAAGGTAATGATTTAGGAGGAGGAACTGAAGTAAATAAATGATAGAGAAGTACAGCAGTAGCTTTAGCTGTCAATGAGTTTCTTTGCTCTGACATTGGCATTGTCAATACGATCTTTGTTGGTGTCAGCCTGAAAAAAAGAAAAAGATATGAGCATTACTTCACAAGGTAAGACATTCTAATAAAAGTGAAATTTAGGCTAGGTATGTTGCTTAGGAGTAGACACATGCTTTGTAAGTACAAGCCCCAAGGTTCAAACCTCTGGACCCAAAGAAAAGTTTAATCAACATACTGATGAAACTCAAGAAACACTTTAAGTCACATTACAAAACTCATTTTAAGTAAGAAGTGACAGAATATAAAATTGATTTGGAAAAATCCTAATGCACAGAACTTGCCAGTATTTCATCAATTCTATTACATATTTTTTTCATAGTTCAACCCATCTGAAACTAGGATGCATCTTACAATCAATGGCAGTTTCTTCTTTTTTTAAGACAGGGTCTCACTATGTTACCCAGGTTGGCCTTGAACTCCCAGGCTCAAGTGATCCTCCTTGCCTCAGTCTCCAGAGTAGCTGGGACTACAGGCAAACACCATTATGCCCAGATCTTCAATAGCATTTTTCCCCCAATAAGATGTAAATAAATTTTAGTAAATCATGTAGCTAGAAAGTGGAGACAGTAGATTTGAACCCAAGCATATAAATTCAATAGAAAGCATCACCAACAGGGCTGAGGATGTGGCTCAAGTGGTAGCGCACTTGCCTAGCGTGCGTGAGGCACTGGTTTCAATTCTAGGCACCATATACAAATAAAAATAAAGATATTGTGTTCATCTAAAACTGAAAAATATTTAAAAAAAAAAAAAAGAAAGCATCACCAACAGACTAGACCACTTGGAAGTCAGAACCTTAGACAATGAAGATAAAATATGTAATCTTGAAAGTAGAGTTGACCATGCATAGAAGATGGTAAGAAACCATGAATAGAACATCCAAGAATTATGAGATAACATGAAAAGACCAAATTTAAGAGTTATCGGAATAGATGAAGGAGCAGAGATACAAATAAAAGAATGCACAATCTTTTCAATGATATAATAGCAGAAAATTTCCCCAACCTAAAGAATGGAATGGAAAATCAAATACAAGACTTACAGGACCAAAATGTACAAAATTACAGCAGACTCACGCCAAGACACATCATAATGAGAATGACTAACACAGAGAATAAAGATAAAATCTTAAAGGCTGTGAGAGAAAAAAAAAATCAAATTACATATAGGGGGAAACCAATTTGGATTTCAACTTATTTCTCATCTCAGACCCTCAAAACTAGGAGGTCCTGGAATAATTTTATTTCAGGCTCTAAAAGAAAATGGATGGCAATCAAGAATTTTATATCCAGCAAAATTAAAGTTTCAGAATTGAAAATGAAATTAAAACATTCCATGATAAACAAAAATTAAAAGAATTCACAACTAGAAAGCCTACACTTCAGAGCATTCTCAAGAAAATATTCCATGAGGATGAAGTGGAAAAAAAAGTAAAAACCAGCAAAGGGAGGGTCTACACTAAACAGACATTCAACCAAACCTAAGAGAAATCAAAACCTAGAAATAAATCAAAATGACAGGGAATACAAATCATATCTCAATATTAACCTTGAATGTTAATGTCCTAAACTCATCAATCAAAAGACATAGACTGGCAGATTGGATTAAAAAGCAAGACCCAACACTATACTGTCTTCAAATGACTCACCTCATAGCAAAGACATCCACAGGCTGAAGGTAAAAGGATGGGAAAAAACCTTATCACTCATATGGATTGCATAAACCAGCAGGGTTTTCCATTTTCATTTCAGAAAAATTAGACTTCAAACCAATGTAATCAGAAGAGAGAAAGAAGGACATTTCATACTTCTTAAAGGAAGTTTATATAAGCAGGACATAACAATTATAAATATTTATGCCCCCCAAAATGGAGCACCTATGTACATCAAACAAATCCTTCTCATTTTCAAGAGTCAAATAGACCACAATACAATATTACTGGGTGACTTTAACATACCTATGTCACTACTGGACAGATCTTTTCAAACAAAAACTAAATGAGGAAACTATAGAACTAAATAATACAATCAATAATTTAGACTTAATAGACATATATAGAATATTTCATCCATCAATGAGCAAATATATTTTCTTCTCAGAGCACATGGCTCCTTCTAAACAGACCATAAGCAACTCTTAGTAAATACAAAAAAAACAAGAGATAATAAATACCCTGCATTCTATCAGACCATAATGGAATGAAATTAGAAATCAATGATAAAATAAAAAGTAGAAGTTACTGTAACAAATGGAGACTAAATAATACACAATTGAATGAATGAATGAATAGTAGAAGAAATTAAGGATGAAATAAAAAAAATTCTTAGAGGTAAATGAGAACACTGATGTAACATATCAAAATCTTTGGGACACTATGAAGTCAGTACCAAGTGGAAAGTTTATTGCATTGAGAAAAAAAAGTCAATAAATAAATGACCTAATGCTAAATCTCAAAGCCCTAGAAAAAGAAGAACAAATCAACACCAAAAGCAGTAGAAGACAGGAAATAATTAAAATTAGAGCTGAAATTAATGAAATTGAAACAAAAGAAACAATTGAAAAAATTGACAAAACAAAAAGTTGGTTCTTTGAAAAAAATAAATAAAATAGATAGATAAACCCCTGGCCATACTAATGAAAAGAAAAAGAAAGAAAACTCAAATTACTAAAATATAAGATGAAGAAGGAAATATCACAACAGACATATCTGAAATACAAAAGGTAATTAGAAACTATTTTGAAAATTTACACTCTTAATAAAATAGAAAATATGGAAGACATTGACAAATTTCTAGAGACATATGACCTACCCAAACTGAATGAAGAGGTCATACATGATTTAAACAGATCAATTTCAAGTAATGAAATAGAAAATGCCATCAAAAGCCTACAACCAAGAAAAGCCCAGGACCAGATGGATTCTCAGCCAGGTTCTACAAGACTTTCAAAGAAGAACTGATACCAAGACTCCTCAAAGTATTCCATGAAATAGAAAAGGAAGGAACTCTTCCAAACTCATTCTATAAGTCTAATATCACCCTGATACCAAAACCAGACAAAGATATATCAAGGAAAGAAAACTTCAGACCAATATTCCTGATGAACATAGATGCAAAAATTCTCAACAAAATTCTGGCAAATTGGGGGCTGGGGTTGTGGCTCAGCGGTAGAGCGCTCACCTAGTATGTGCAAGACGCTGGATTTGATCCTCAGCGCCACATAAAAATAAATAAATAAAATAAAAATATTTTTAAACAGGTAGTATCTTAAAAAAAAAATCTGGCAATGGCATACAAAAACATAGTGTGCCACAATCAAGTGGGATTAATCCCAGGGATGCAGGGTTGGTTCAACATATGAAATCAATAAACATAATTCATCATATTAACAGACTTAAAAACAAGAATCATACATCTCAATAGATGCAGAAAAAGCATTTGACAAAATACAGCACACCTTCATGTTCAAAACACTAGAAAAACTAGGGATAGTAGGAACATACCTCAACATTGTAAAAGCTATATATGCTAAACCCAAGGCCAGCATTATTCTAAGTGGTAAAAAAAAAATTGATAACATTTCTGATGAAATGAAATATGATAACAATGCTCTCTGAACCACAGAATTCCAATGGAGTTACTCTAGGTCTAAACCACAGAGAGTGAAAAAGATCTTTGGAACAGATGTATTACCACCTACACTGATATCTAAATTAAAATCATGGGTAATACATAGCCTAAAACCAAACCATAGCCTTAAAGGCATCTTATGAACCATTATTTGCTTCAAAAGAAATCCACTGGGCTGGGAATGTGGCTCAGTGTTACAGCAGTTGCCTACTATGGTGCAAGGCCCTACCTAGGTTTGATCCTCAGCACCAAAAAAGAAAAAGAAATCCAGTATAAGTGATTCAACAGAGAGCCAAGCTTTAAAAGTGACCATCTTCTAAAGTACACTGGGATTTTCATCAACTGTGGCTTTTAGATTTGACTTCCAAATTCTGAAAAACATTTTCCTTTCAGTATCTTTTATATAGCATGTAATGCAAAAAAAAAAAAAAAAAAAAAGAATCACAATTTTCGTTTGCTCACATGACTATATGCTACTAGTTAATAAAATAAAAGCAATATTTATGGGGGAAGGGAAGCATACTCAAAGGTTAGAGTAGATTCTAAGCTTTATGTGTTAAGGTTTAAGTAAAACAACTTTATCCCAAGGCTGTGGTTACAAAATAAACTAAATGCTATGAGCAACATAGGAGGATTCTACCTTTGTTTTTAATGTGTTAGAACTGCCACCTCATCAAAACTGTAAAATCCTATAAGGACAGGATCTTATTCTATTGTTTCCCCCCAAAGTGTCCATACTAGATGTCCATTACTAAACAATTATCAGATTGGATGTTTCATTTTATTACAGCCATAAAAGGCTTTTACCTTTTCTGTGATTCGGTCTATTTGTCGATTCTGAGCTTCAATTTCATTACCCATGTCCAGGGCCATGTTCTTTAGATTTCCTAGGATACTGCCCACTTGAGTCAGGTTCTCTTCCATCTCATCCTCTCTGGCATCATTAGTTATACTGTCACAAAAGGAGAGTTAATTTTAGTATTTTTTGTTGAGTTACAATAAACTAAATCTGGATTTAATTTTCATAAAAATGAGTCATTAAAAAATAATTAAAAAAATGACAAGTAATCAATATTATGCTCAGCAAGTATTAGAACCAAAGTGTGATTCCCAGAATTACCTGGATTCCTGTTAAACACAAGAATATATTAACTCTCACACCCTTGCAGAAGTACTGAATAAGAAACTCTATTTGGATCCCAGCAATATGTACTTTTGTTTTGTTTTGTTTTTCTCCCACTAGACAGGATTTTGCTATGTTCCCCAAGCTTGGCCTTGAGCTGCTAGGCTCCCTCTTGCCTTAGCCTCCTGAGTAGCTGGGACTACAGACATGCATTTACCATATCTGCATCAATCTATATTTTAACAAACTCTCAGGTGATTCTAATGTACACCTATTAAGAACCAATTTTCCGAAACTGGTTGGAAATTGTAGATAAAGAGCTAAACATGTCCTGGTACCTTATTTTTGTAAGTAAAGTTTTATTTAAACACAGCTATGCTCATTTATTGACAAATTTTCTCTGGCTACTTTCTCTGCTTTAGATGTTACATTTTGTGACATATATATCCTATTTGTAGAAGTAAATATGCCTACTTCAGTAATTTGGAAAGTCTTAAAAAATATAGAGAAATCAATCTCATTATCCATGAACAATAACCATGGTCAACATTTGTTAGAAGACAGATTTTTTTTTCTTTCTTTTTATTTGCTCTAATTAGTTATATACAACAGTAGAATGCATTTTGACATATTGTACACAAACAGAGCACAATTTCTCATTCCTCTGGCGGCTGTACCTGGTGCAGAGTCATACCAATAGTGTATATGTATGTACATAAGGTAATAATGTCTGTTTTGTTCTACTGTCCTTCCCATCCCCAGAGCGCCACCCCTCCCCTCATTCCCCTCTAAGCAATCCAAAGTTCCTTCATCCTTCCCTATTCCCCCAGAAGACAGATTTTTTAATGCATTTTTTTTTCTTCTGGGTATTAGGGATTGAACTCAGGGACACTTGACCAATGAGCCACATCCCCAGCCCTATTTTGTATTTTATTTAGAAACAGGGTCTCACTGAGTTGCTTAGCACCTCGCTTTTGCTGAAGCTGGCTTTGAACTTGTGATTTTCCTGCTTCAGCCTCCCCAGCCACTGGGATTACAGGTTAAATGCATTTTTAAAGCAGAATAAATTTTATTTCTGTTTGGAGCATTAGGCTTCATGTACAACTACACCCAACCTCTTAAGTGAGCCATTCATTAGGAAAGATGAAGAAATATTGGGAGAAGCTGGCATACCGTTTAATGTATCCACCACTGGCTGCTCCTGTAGTTGGTTGCTGAGGTTGACCATTTGTTACTCGGCCCGGTTGCTTAGATACTACATTGCTAGGTGAATTATCTCCGCCATCTCCCCATGTTGCCTTATACGCCTTTCCAGACTCAAAATTCTTCGTCCTATATAAGAATCAGGAGTACAGAAACATACCAAAAGCAGTAGAGTCGTGATTATTAGTGCTAGTTAATTTAAGGATGACACTAATACCTTTAGCAGAAAAGCTGCAAACAGCTAAATCTAGATTATCTATACTAAGCTCCATGGTAATAGAAGATATGAAAAAGATTAGTGATGTAAACCCACTACCATTAAATCATTTTTAAACAGCCCAAATGCTACTACTATTAAATCTGCACTAAGCTGTTAGCAAATAGCAAAATGCAATTATTTGATTTTTTCAGTCTCTTCAGCCTGTAGATTTTCCAGAAAAGAGATTAATGGATGCTAGGGAAAAGAAAATAAGGCATCTCTCAGGTTGAAAAGGGATGATAGAGTAAGAAGACCGAGTAGGTAATAATTTGATCCTGTTCTTTGCTCCGTCTTATTAGAACTGAAGTAGTTTTGGCAGATCAGTTTTGTGTTAGTTTTGCATGAAAATTTCAAAAAGAATTTTTTTAAAAAACAAACAAGGGGCTGGGGTTGTGGCTCAGTGGTAGAGTGCTCGCCTAGCACGTGTGAGGCACCACATAAAAATAAATAAATAAAATAAAGCTATTGTGTCCATCTACAACTAAAATAAAAATATTTAAAAAATAAAAATAATAAACAAGCAAAATGCATAAAGGAAAAACACAAGTTATTTCCAAATTGAATAATCAATTGATAAATAACCACCTTGCCACACTGGTGCCAGTTACAAATTCTCTGTTGAGGGCTTTTTTATTTAGGAGTTTACCTTTTCTTCCTCTTCTTCTTCTTCTTCTTTTTGGGGGTACTAGGGATTGAACTCAGGGGCAGTCAACCACTGAGCCACATCCTCAACCCTATTTGTATTTTATTTAGAGACAGTGTCTCACTGAGTTTGCTTATTAGCACCTTGCTTTTGCTGAATCTGGCTTTGAACTCAGGATCCTCCTGTCTTAGCCTCCCGAACTGCTGGGATTACAGGCATGCACCCGACTTTTATCTTTTGTGTACTAAAATATTCAGCCCCCTTCTGTGAAGAAATTAGCCTTCAGGATGATAAAATGCTTAAGCAACTCTGTGATTAACTCTTTGTGCATGTGGTACTGGGGACTGAATCCATGGGTACTCTACTACTGGGCCACATCCCCAGCTGTTTTTATTTTTAATTTTTTAAAAAATATATTCATATATTTATTTTTAAGTGGTGCTGAAAATCAAACCCAGTGCCTCATACATGCAAGGCAAGTGCTGTACAAAGAGCTACAGCCCCAACCCCCTTATTTTTAATTTTGAAAGAGTACTTTGCTAAATTACCCAGGCTAGTCTCACACTTGTGATCTTTCTGCCTCAGCTTCCTAAATTGATGGGATTACAGGTCTGTGCCACTCTGCCCAGCTATGTAATAAATTTTAATGAGATTGAGAATTCTGTTTGGAGCCAGGTGCCTTGGCACATACCTGTAATCACAGTACCTCAGAAAGCTGAGGCAGGAGGATTGAAAGTTCAAAGCCAGCCTCAGCAATTTAGTGAGGCCCTAAGCACATTCATCAAGACCCTGTCTCTAAATAAAATATTTTTAAAAGGCTGGGGATGTGGCTCTATGGTAAAGCTCCCTTGGGCTTAATCCCTGGTATAAAAACAAAACAAACAAAACTCTGTTTCCTTAGATTAAGATGAATATATTAATTTACATTAGATTTATACTTGATTGTCAGTTCTTTAACTATCACATTTCTTCCATTTAAATGTCTCATTTTAGAATAGCAACTTTGAAAAAAAGAATTTGAAATATCCCTTAATTCAGAAAGCTTCTATAAAAGAAAAACATACAGTAATTATCAAGATTATCAAGATATGAGCACAAAAACAACTTCTTTTTCTAGTTCTGGTTTCCATCAACATTTGCATGAGCTGAACAAAAATAGGAAAAAAAAAAGGCCAAATATATTACCTATTTTTTTCATATTGAAGAGAAAAGGATCAAATATTACCAAATGTAATATGAGTGAGTAAGTGTGAGTGTTTTGGATGATCAGACAGGAAAAAAGAAAAGGGCAAACAAAGGATAGGAATCAGATGCTTTTTTTTAAGCATTTAATCACTGTCTTCATAATTTTTATAAACATCCAGAATTAAGGAGGATTTAAGACATTAAAATGTAAATAAAACATTTGGTAAACTGACTAAAGGATTAACGCCCATGAAAAATTAAGCTCTGTATTAATTCAATATAAAATGATTGTAAGCTAATATAAGACATAATAGGAATTATGGGACAAATAATAACATGTTAAAGAAAAGTACATATGGAACATTTAAAATTTATATTCCATCTTATTCCAAATAAGATTTAAGATGACTATATTAGTGATTAATTTCTGAGAATTCCATCCAAGAATTAACTAATTCCTTGATTTGGTAGTGGCCTAAATCAGGGGGAATCCAAATTATTAGAAGCACAACTTGAATCAGGAAATCCTGATTCAGGAATACAAAGGAGTAAAGAAATTTAGTGAGACAGAATCCTGAAATCAAAGTCTTATCAAATAAGAGATGCATTTAATCTCAATTCCCTTACCTTTGATTAAGAACTAGACTACCACAGCTCTCTACAAAGATCAAGCTACTTCAAACTTAGAAAATTTCAGGAGTATTTTTATTTTGGATATATTACAGTTAGTTAGCAAAAACTTAATTTTTGGAGCCATTAATCAAAGGGAGTTATCATAAATTAAGATCTTTTTGTCAAGTCCATCTTTTATCAGATAGCACCCATCAAGAACAAATTCACTTTGCATTACACACCACAGCACGGTTTTTAAGACAGTTTCCATCATTCACAAAACCATGCACATGCACAGAAAAGCCATTTGAAGCATCACCTTTAAGTAGCAGGTTAGCAGCCCAAACTGCGCCATAAGACTGCATCTTAAAGTTCCCTTTGATCAGTTACTGAGCCCGGCTTCTGATGTTAAATCTTCATTTTTAGTAAGCAGATTAGAAAGGAAAAGATTAGGTGAGAGAATGAAATGCAGAAAATAGTAATTGCCAGTCAAACAGAACAGAAACAGGTTTAGAGATTTAAAAACATAATGCATTCAAATTCCTGCCTGGTTTCATAGAAACAACCAACATCTGAGAATCTAGATAAAAAGAAAAGAGAACTATTTAAAACATAGCACATTTCATTTTTCCTCAGAATGTTATTAGGACGGTGATATTTTTTCCTAAAATTATAAAAATTATTATGAGAGAAAGCAAACATTAAAGGGTGATATTGTGAAACTTCCTTACTCTTTCTTTAGAGATATAAATGTCTTTTAATTATTTCTATTATATATTTTATTTGCAATATAATTTTTTTAAAAATCTTTTTATGTCAAACTCTCCCATCAGCCAACAAGTTTCTCAAGGCCATTCAATACATAAGTTTTTACTGAGTATCTACAGATATCATGTAAGGCATAGCATTAAAAAAAATAGTAATGATATATACAACAGGCAGGACCATAGGTATGTCTTATTGATATTTGTTATCTCCAGTGAGTAGGACAGAGGAATCACTCAGTTGTTGAATGAAATTTAATTCTTTAATTATTTTAATCACTCCAAGCTGAATTTTTAACCTCAATATGACTTAAGATTAGAACAGAAAACCTGTTGTGCCAATTTTGAACTTCTCTAGCAATTCATTCAGAAATACCAATTTGTCTTCAAAGTAGGTGCTATTATGTTAGACTTATTTTTAAGTACCTTGTAAAATAAGCAAGAACGAAAAATACCTTGCCTAAGAATCATTAAACAGCTTACTACTCTGTGACTTCCCAGGTGTGCCTCTTTTTAAACTCTTATTAATTAAAATTATAATTTATCAGTTAGTATAAAAAATATAGGATTATTTGGGAGGCTAAGGCAGGAGGATCCAAGTTTGAGGCCAGCATCAAAACCTTAGCAGGACCCTGTCTCAAAATAAAAAAAAAAAAAAAGGGCTGAGGATATATTTCAGTGGTAGAGTGCTTCTAAGGTTCAATCCCTAGTATGAGGGGTGGAGGGGAATGTAAATATACGTATTAGGGAATGAATACAGGATTAGGAGAGAAAACAAAAAACAAAAAAAGAAAGAATAGATATAGAAAAAGAACAAAAATAAAAATATGGGTTTTTAAAAAGACTATATACTACTTTGTTTTTAGAATTCAAATGTTCATTAATGTCATTTATCTGAAATTTTTAAGTCTAATCTTCATAGTCTCTTATTAAATTCTAATAGTTCCTTAGAAAAAATCATCTGTAGTTACAATTTCCTCCTAGGGATGGGGATGTAGCTTCAGTGTTAAAGCACCTGTCAAGCCTACATGAGGCCCTGAGTTCAATCCCCAGCACTGGAAAAAAAACAAAAACAATGACAACAAAAAATTTTGCTTCTGATTCCAAGTTCTTCTAAGTAAAGCTATTTTTCCATATCTTATATAAAAGATTTGCTGACCTAGCTTCAATTATCCTTTCGAACAAAAACATCTGAAAGAACAAATCTACTCAAGACAGTTTCTATTCAGCAATACACCAGCAAACATCAATAATAAAAAGGTTCATTCTTTTCTTCTCAAAGTCAAGCAATGTAGCATAGAGTTCAATGACAGTATATCATTGTTTACTTAACTTCTGTATTTACATTTTTTTAACTGTAAAAGCTTGCAATGTTTATTAGAAATTTGATTTATTTGTTGTAATTGTTTTCATAGTAAAGAATTTTCAAAGATAATTCCACTTCCAACTTTGGTTCCAATATCCATACATTCTAACATTTAAAAGACAGAGATACATATATTCTAACTATGGGAAGACTAAAACAGACACACTTCTCTTTATGTATTTGTCCCATTGTGTAGAATAAAAATCAAATCTTTAAAAAGATATATGTACTAGCTACCAATGTAAGTGAGTCTATAAAGGTCACTGTATTATATCATCAAGTTGACTGGATTATATGGTATATAGTAACTTTGTGGATGAAGCTTATTTAGTACCCTTTCTTTGACATTAAGAATTTAGGTAAGTAAATGCAGTGTTCCAAATAGAGGAGTCAAACCTATCACAGAATATTTATCTACCCATGTGACAGCTAACCATTATTCCTTGAGGATGGAAGCCATCCAGCATCATCAAATAGCCACCTTTAGCTGTCTATACTTCATGAGAAGCAATGCCATATTTAAAAACAGCATTGGCTCTACTTTTTGATAACTTCCACACATCAGTCTAAGCAGCAGATCAGCCTTACTGAGTTAAAGAACATATTGTTGAGCTCTGTACCTTCTCCAAAATCTACAGAATCTCACTAAGGATTTTCCTAATACATTGGCCAACAAAGTATAATAGACAGGATAATTCAACAAGTCCTAAATCATGGGCTTGTTTTACCCACTGTCTCTAAATAAAATACAAATTAGGGCTGAGGATGTGGCTCATTGGTCAAGAGGCCCTGAGTTCAATCCCCAGTACCCACCCTCCCCCCCCCCAAAAAAAAAGAAGTGCCTTCTTCTCTGAATCCACTGAGAAAGGGTTCTGCTAAGGTTAGAGGCTGAAGATTGCTAGAGAACCGTACACACCTATGTTCAAGAAAAGCTTGCCTATGCTTGGCTGTGATACAAAAGAGAAATAAAATGAATACTTATATAACTCCATTTCCCACTTTCTATGAACTTTAGCCATTTTAGGATTCAGTGCCCTTTCTATTATCAACCCATGACTTAAAGCTGTTCTTGCTCTAGACTCTAGAGAGGACTTCTTCCTCTCTGTTCTTCTAACATCTAATCTGAAGGAAATTAATCTTACTCCCTCTTCACTCTTCCAAGAGGGTATAAGGAACACAGGAGAAAGACAGAAATATGCAAAACATAGTTCAGAGTTTGAGTCGCATAATCTGTGCACTTATAATTTGTTTGCTTAAAGTAATCAGCTAAACCTTGAATGATAAATCATAGTTACTAAAATATGAACTTTCAGAGAGTCAACCAAGGTTGAAACGGGTCAACAGACTTGTGTTAAAATAGGAAGCCAATGGACAAGGCTAGGAATTGAAATCTTAAATTCTCATGACCAAAACAAAAACTAAAACAGTCCAGCAAGCAATTATGAAAGATTAACATAAGGTCCTCCATTTCCAACTCTTGAGGAGTAAAAACACTGAAGTATTTTGTAAACCTTTGTATGCCATTCTTGGTTTATCATACCAATTGAGACAACGAGATGGAACTACTAATGTTTATGAAACTCCTTAAAAATAAATATTTGCAGCAATTAATCATTCAACCTGCAGACATTGCTATTTCAACTAGAGGATAGTTCAAAATTGTTTTTGTTAATTGCTTTTTTAAAAAAACAATTATTTGGGGCTGGGGCTGTAGCTCAGTGGTAAAGGGCTTGCCTCGCATGTGTCAGGCACTGGGTTTGATCCTCAGCACCACATAAAAATAAAGACACTGTGTTCATCTACAACTAAAAATTTTTTTTAAAAAACCATTTATTTATTTTTTTAAGTTGTTGTTGGACATAATACCTTTATTTATTTATTTATATGTAGTGCTGAGGATAGAACCCAGGGCCTCATACATGGTAGACAAAGGCTCTATGGCTGAGCCACTACCCCCAGCCCTTGTTAATTGCTTTTTAAGAACAAAGATGAGCTCCTTCTAACAGAAGTCCAAACTTCTTCTTAGTCTGAATACATACAATATTCATCAACAACATGAAGTATGGTTTTTCCAGGGCTAAGTAGACAATGTAACATTCACAGTAGTAACCAAAAAGAATGAATTCCTTGTATCAAGCATAATCTCATATATTGTACATAAATGAGTTGAAGACTTTCCATCTCCTGGTTTACTAGAGACTCCAAATCTTTAGTGTCTTTTTTGATTCTTCCCTCTTCATAAGTAATAGTCAATTTAAAATAAATGTGAATTTAAAATAAATTGTGAATCTTTGATTCACAATTTTTTCTCTAATTTTATGGTTAAAGTCTTACTTTACAGGCCACACTAATAAAAGGTTTTTAACTAGTCTCCTAGTGTGTTTTCATAAATGTCAATCTACCAAGTTCTTAGTTTGCAATCTACCAAGTTTTTAGTTTGGTATAAAAGTTCATCTGCTATCTACTTAAATCTTATTTCTACTTTTCATCTCTTCCTTACTGTTGTTTACTTTGTACTTTCCACAGGAAATGCCCTCCTTCTCACTTCATGTTTTGTTTGGTTTGGTGCTGGGAATTGAACCTAGGAACTCCCACTGAGCTATATTCCCAGCACCCACTATGTTCATCCAAATCCTTCTAATCACTCAAAACCCAACTCATGTCCTATCTCTTCTATAAGATGTTCCCTAACCTAACCTTTATTAGTTCTATATTCCTAGCCTTAGTAGATACCATATGATCTAACACAAGATTTATATATTTTCTGCTATGCTTTCTCATATATCCAGCCACATGATAAGTCTTTTGAAAACAGGGTCCAAATCCTTTACTCCCTTAGCCATTTCTCATGTGCCTACTATAGAATTTGTATTTTGTTAACCCTTCTTGTTTGAAAGGAAAAGGCAATAATTTCACCCTGTTCTTACCATCTGGGTATACATATTTCTCCAATCTTTTCATATACAAATTGAAACTGGACATCAGAATAAGTCAAAGTTTCCAAGAACATGCCTATTTACATGAAAAGTTTGATCTGATTGAAAGAGAAATATCTTAAGTTTGTCTATAACAAAGTTCCTCATTTAGGCCCTATTACAGTTTGAATATTAAGTGTTTCACAAAAGCTCCTGTGTAAATACAGGAAGTTCAAAGGTAAAAATGACTGGATTATGAGAGCTATGACCTAATTAGTCCATCCCAGTTTGAATGGACTAACTAGATGGTAACTGTAGGTAGGTGGGATATGACTGGAGAAAATAGGTCACTGGGGGCTAGCCCTGAAAGGGTTCATCTTCCCTGATATCCTTCCCCACTCTCTGCTTCCCAGCCACCATGAGGTGAATAGTATTCCTGCAAGAGTTGACAAAGAGCAAGAAAGAATCATTTAGAAACCCACATTCTTAAAGAGGATGAGACCTACAGACAGAACTAGCGATCTTAAACCAACACACTTAACATATTAACCCCCAAAATAATTAGGTCACAAACTCATGGTGAATTCATCTTCCCTGTCATATTCCAACATGATATTCTGCCTCACCTTGGGCCCAGAGCAATAGAAGCAGCATGATATGAACTAAACCTCTGAAACCATGAGCCAAATGTAACTTTTCCTCCTCCAAATTGTTGTGGTCAGATATTTTGGTCACAGTGACACAAAGCTGACCAACACAGATCCTGTCATACTTCTGACTTAATCTGAGGAGTGGAGGGCAGGTACACTGTCATTTATACATTTTCAAAAGGTCTTGATTTATCAACTCACCTATTACATGGGCAGACACAAAGGCCACAGCACTTGTTGAGCTCTGTTAAAGTCTTCTCTGCTTCTCTCATGTCTTTATTTATTTGGTCCATGCCTTCTTCTATTCGGTTTAGTTGTTCTAAGAATGAGTTGTGGAGATTAAGTTTTGTGTTGCATTCAGTGTTAATCAGAATTATAGAGCAGCAAATTCAACCTCAAATCTACCAATAACTCACCACAGTGAACATATTAGAGTCAGAAGTCATATTAGTATTAGAAATTATTAACATGAAAATAATCTTTTACATACTGATCCTAAGGTACTTGGCATCTCAATGTGGAAAAAATTGTACTAAAGAAAACTGTTCAAAGAAAAACTCTTAAAACCAACTTTTCTTTGCCCAGACCAGATTCCCTTCACTTAATAGGCTCAAAACCTGAGGGCTGTTATAAGACTAATAAAAATTAGACCAGATTACCTAAGGCCAGCTCAAATTAAATATTTCTAAGCTCATCAGAATTTAGGCCTGTTATAGGACTTGATTTCTGAAGATGATGCAAGAGTATCATAATATCTAAGGTATATATAACCAATGCACACAATAAGACACAGTGGCCTAACACATACTTGGTATACAGTTAGGCACTGCTGTCTCTCATTCCAAACCAGCTATGAACATGATATAATTCAAATTATAAAACAATTAAGAAAAATATCACTCTTATTTTACAAAAAGAAGGCATTTCCAAAAGCTGAAATTTATAAGTAGGTAATTTGACAGGGTTTTTTTAGCACAGTAAGTCAAAATAAAGAGTTTCTGCTAATAACTTCAACTCACCCCCTTGCTCATCCAGCATAGTGATGGTCTTGATTCCTGCATCCTGAGACTAAAAGAAGGGGGGAAGCTGATAGTAAAACAAAACAAACTCAAAATAACAGAAACAAACCCTATAAGAGTTGACAAAGAGCAAGAAAGAATCATTTAGAAACCCACGTTCTCAGAGAATTAGAGCTACAGATAGAACTAGTGATCTTAAACCAACACACTTTAACATATTAACCCCCAAAATAATTAGGTCACAAACTCATGGTGAATTCATCTTCCCTGTCATATTTCAATACTGTCAAAGGGGAAAACAGAAAAGACCCGTTTGTGCATAGTTTGACAATTTTAGGAATTGCTGGTTTAAAATAATAAAGTGTATTGACATGATACCCTTCAACACCAATTCCAGCTAGTGCTGCTAGAATCCCTCCTATAAATTTCTATACTTAATGATTAAACACTTCTTACCTCAATGGCTAAACCCAGGATTCTTCTTGTACTTTCCAGAGACTACGAAAAAATACAGATTTTTAGTATTTCAAATTATGCAAAATGAATAGAAAAAAATCTGACTGCAGGTCTATTCATGATGCTACTCTATTTTTAAAAACTGCCAGCCCAGGGCTGGGGATGTGGCTCAAGCGGTAGCACGCTCGCCTGGCATGCGTGCGGCCCAGGTTCGATTCTCAGCACCACAAACAAAGATGTTGAGTCTGCCGATAAATAATAAATATTAAAAAAAAAAAATTCTCTCTCTCTCTCCCTCTCTTACTCTCTTTAAAAAAAAAACAAAAATCAAAAAAACCCAAAAAACTGCCAGCCCATCCCTTCATAACAAAATAAAGAACTCTGGCCACCACTCTTTTAGTAATTTTCTTCCTACCAGGTACTTCTTAAGAGAAATGCGACATTGACAGGGTTCATAAAAATTTAATGTAGGGGGCTGGGGATGTGGCTCAAGCGGTAGCCTGGCATGCGTGCAGCCCAGGTTCGATCCTCAGCACCACATACCAACAAAGATGTTGTGTCTGCCGAAAACTAAAAAATAAATATTAAAAAGTTCTCTCTCTCTCTCTCTCTCTCTCTCCCTCTCTCTCTTTAAAAAAAAATTAATGTAAGTAGAAATCGAAGTATATTACATAGATACCAGGAAACTGTTAAACAAAAACCAAAGTCCCACCAGGCATGGTGGCACACATGTTTGTAATCCCAGCAGCTCAAGAGGCAGGAGGATCGCAGGTTCAAAGCCAGCCTCAGTAATTTAGGGAGACTGTAAGCAACCTAGTGAGACCTTGTCTCAAAAAAAAAAAAAAAAAAATGTTAAAAAAAAAGGGAAGAAAAAAAAAAGCTGAGGATGTGGCTCAGGGTTAAGCACATTGAGTTCAATCCTTGGTACCAAAAAAAAAAGTGTCCAGAATTCCTTCCAGAATGCAAGTAGGTAATGATTTACCTTTAAAAAAAAAAAAATTCTTTAAATTGTTTTTACCTATATAGTTTTTTGGTGAGTTGGAGGAAAAAGGAGCTAGTAATGGCACTATGGGGCAAAGGAATTCTTTGATGTAAGCAACATAGAAGAATCCAAAATGATCACTAAGAAGATCCTCTCACCCCCGCCACTGTGAAACTGAAGTGGAATCAATTACTTATTCTAAGTAAAAACATTTACCTCATCAGTAACCTGGTGAGCCCTCAGTTGAATCTCTTCGGATGACATATTATCCATGATGAATCGAAATTCTATCAGGCACAGAAATGTAAATGTAGATAATCTATAAGAATAAGGATACATGAACATTTGTTTGAGCAAAGAGCATGGATTTACAAAATTTAGGTTCATAGGCAGACAGGATAAATATCTGATCTCTTTATCTACCTGTCTATCTAAATCATAGAAATTAAGGCTAAGAGAGGAAAAGCGGATGTTTAATGGTAGTTAGCACCAAGGGTGAACCTGAAAAAAAGGTGAAGTACTCTTTCTCTCTACTTTGAAAAACAAGGCATCCGATTGGAAGGAAAGCTTCAAGAGACTATTAAAATTAATTCTTAAGTATGGTGGCACATGCCTATAATTCCAGCGATTCTAGAGGCTGAGACAGGAGAATCAATTTTAAGGCCAATCTGGGCAAATTCAAAATCTTGTCTCAAAAAGAAAAAAAAAGGCAGGAGGTAAGGGGAAGTGCAGGGGGTGTCATTCAGTGGTAGAGCACCCCTGGGTTAAATCTCTAGTACCACACACAAAATAAAGAGAGGAAGAAAAGAAGAGAGAAAGAGAGAAGGAGGAGGAGGAGGAGGAGTATTATTCTTGATTGTACAATGTTCTTCATATGTTGTCTGAATAAAGTCTAAGTAAGGAAAATAACATATTTCAAAGTGTTGTGAATGAAGAACACAGGATTCATTTCTAAAATATGCCACTTGTCCAAGATAGTCATAAGAGAAAATGAAATATTTTTCATTCTTTTTTTTTAAAGTATTTATTTTTTAGTTGTAATTGGACACAATATCTTTATTTAATTTTATGCGGTGCTGAGGACTGAATCCAGGGTGCGTACATGCTAGGCGAGTGCTCTACTGCTGAGCAGCAACCCGGCCCCACATTCTTTTTTTTAATTTGTTCTACTTAGTTGTACATGACAGCAGAATGCATTTTAATTCATCAAACACAAATGGAGTGCAACATTTCAATTTTCTGGCTGTACGTGATGTAGAGACACACCATTCATGCAATCATACATGCACCTAGTAATGAGGTCCAACTCATTCTATCATCTTTCCTACCCTCAAAACCCCTCCCAACCCTCCCCTTATTTTTCATTCTTAACAAAGAAAGGGTATAAAGCACTCAGAAAAGAGCTAAGGTTTTTATTATGAGAGATTCCTGCCACCCAATTATTTGTATTATTTGTTGTTTTATTGAAGTTTCTAAGAAAACAAACGATATTTCTCTAATACATAGTAACTCAGAAACAACAACAAAAAAAAAACTGTAGACATTCAACTTTAAAAATAAAACATTTGGTTAGGTATTATTCAGTTCCACTATTACAAGAAGTCACATAAGTAATAAGCACTGTGGGATGGCTCTAGGTTCTTTTTATCTTTACATTTACTAGCTTTATATTAAATTTTTGAAAACTAATTTATCAAAGCTCTGTCAATGACCAAGAAAAAGTCTGGTTCACATTTTAGAATCAGTCTTGGTCACAACTTGAGGGGTGGGGATGTTACTGGCTTCTATCTAATGGACAGAGGAAAGGGAAGCTACTAAACACCCTTTAACACTTTTGGTGAAAGTTCTTTAACAAAGAATGATCCCAGCCAAAATGCTAAAGGGCTGAGGTGAGAAACCCTGCTATGCACTAATCACTGATAAACAGAAAACCTAATAACCCAGGTAAGGCACAACTCTCGGAGAGTAATTGTTGTATCTTTGTATCTCTAACACCTAACAAGATCTAACAGTATCGCTACTCTGAAAATGTGCTAAATGATCAAATAAATAGAGAAACAGGGTGTACTTTCAAAGTAAAGTGACTCTTAGGAACAAAGATACATTTAACTGCAGTACAAAGACTGCAAACCACCACTAGAATCAGGAACCAAAAACTATTTTTACATGAACATCTTGCTGGTCAGATATAAACCTTTTCAGTAGAGGATGGTAGTATAGCTCAGTGACAGAGCACTTGCCTAGCATGCTCAAGGTCCTGGGTTCAACCTCCAACACAGCAAAACAAAAACAAACAAAAGTACCCAAACCTTTTCAATCACTTTTAGTAAGGAATATTACTAATCCTAGTGGTACTAGTACTAGATTTACTACCAACTTCTACTTTTAATAGAATCATCTTTGATGACCAAATACATGTCAAATGGAAGAAGGCAACACAATTTTCATAATTCTACTGTTCCAAATAAATGTTTTAAGGTACTAGGGATTGAACCAGAGGCAATTTACCACTGAGTTATATCCCCAACTCTTTTAATTTTGAGACAAGATCTTGATAACTTGCTAAGGGTCTCACTAAATTGCTGAGGCTGGTATTAAACTTGCAATCTGTCTGCCTCAGCACCTTCTCCCTACATGCCCCCCACTTTCTGGGATTACAGGTGTGTGCCACTGTGCCTGGCCATTAAGTGTGCTAAACACAGTGGCACAAGCCTGTAATCCAATGACTTGGAAGGATTAGCCAAGAGCATCACAAGTTTGAGGCCAAACTGGACAGTTTAGTGAGATTCTGTCTCAAAATAAAATTTAAAAAGGGCTGGGAATGATGCTCAGTGGTAGAATGTCCCAGTACAACAAAGGCCTGATTCCAAGAGTCAGGCCTTCTTTTTTTATTCTTTTAAATCATTATTTATTTGACAGATAACTTCTGAATTAATATAAAGAAATGACAATAACTTATATATACATTCATTCAAAACATTTTCATTAAGCACCAAGTCGAACAGTTTCTGATCATTTTACCAAAAAACACTTTTATCATTGAAAGACTGCCTCAAACTTAGTTTTGCTGGGGTGGGGGGGATGTGGGGGGAGATACCAACGATTCAACTCAGGGGCATTCAACTACTGAGCCACATCCCCAGCCCTATTTTATATTTTATTTAGAGACGCAGTCTCACTGAGTTGCTCAGCACCTGGCTTTTGCTGAGGCTGGCTTTGAACCCACAATCCTCCTGCCTCAGCCTCCGGAGCCACTGGGATTACAGGTGTGTGCCATCACGCTGGGCATTTATTTAGGCTTTTAATCAGGAAACTTAAAGCTGCCAATCAGAGCTTCTAACTAGCATGAGATGACCAGGTTAAAAACCTAAGAGTAAAAAATAACTTTTAAGTTTTGACCTATACACTCCAACCAAGGGGAGATACACTGGCCTCAGGCTAGTCATCACAGGTCATAGATCCACAAACCAACTATCATCCTCACAGCTCACAAACAAAATGAATAATGTATATACAAAGTGAGTACAAAACACATGTTTCTGTATATTCCAGGGGAGTGATGCTTATTGCCATGAGCATACAATGCAGCAAGGGGCACAAAAAAATTCACTAACCCACAAGACAGTGGAAGGAATAAAAGTCCTGTGCCCTGGAATGGAGTAAAGGCTTTGAGGACCAGGTAGCATCCAGGCCACACTAGGAACATGAGTGCATATCGAGGCACATGGGGAGGGATCTTCAGGGTTGGAAAGGACAAAATGAACCAAGACACAGCCACAGACCTACTGACTATTCAGAAGACAGAGGAGTGTTTGTACTGGCTGAGGGATATAATCTAAAAGTTGCGTAAAATGGAGAAAAGAAAACCTCTTCTGACAAGACGGCAAAATATCTTCCCCACAGAGGACTCACATGCTCTCTGTGGAGGTGAGGAGCTGGGGTTCATTCACTCTGCAGGTCACCCTCCATCCCAAAGCCCTAGGCTCTTAGAATCAAATCCACTGAGCAAGAACTGTCCTTCATGTAAACTGCCTTTTCTCCAAAAAGTAAAACAAAATCACAAGCAAACAAAACAAAACTCAAAAGAAAAAGAATCAGACCAAGCTTTGACCCCTTGTCCATCACTTGTGTGCCAGCTGTCACGCTAGGGAGACTGGGTCTGCTATGTTACTCACACTGGTTCATTACTACGAGGCCTCCAGCATGTCGTGCTCCTAATACAGCTCCCTCAAGACAGCAAACACCACACAACACATAAACTCACACAACACATAAACTCAGCCAAACAAAAGGCAGCATCAACTTAAGGATCTACTATAATATTACTATGCTAACCTAGCATAGTTTAACCTTTATTTCTGTCATATTTACAAAATGTCTGCATTCTGTACTGGTATGGAAGTATTACAAATGCTGCATTAGATTCTTCTTGAGGTAGTTCAAAGTCTTGAGACAGCAAATTTAGATATTTTTCTCTACTACCATGGATGTGTAGTAACCGTAAAAGGCCTAAAACCAAATTCTTTCTCCCCAGATTCTAGGACTACTTTAATTTTTCCCCTCAGATTATAACAAACTAACAACCGGAGGGGGGGGAGGAAACTATATATAAACTACATAAAATTTTTAAAAGGAGCAAAAGGCCAAGGGAAAAAAAAACAAACCCTGTGGCAAACTAATAGTCTAAACTTTGCTATAGACAAAGCAAACAAAATGAAACCTCACTTTGTCTACCAAGCATTTTATAAAGTACTCAAGTAATTAACAGCTCATAAAAATTGGGGAAATTTTTAGGTGGAAATAAAATTAACACCAAGTCATTCTCTGGCAAATAGTTGTTCTAAAATGCCATGTCCACACAGAGAGGTCTAGAGGAACTGTCTGCAACAGGCTACCCTGTAGGCCAGACCTCTCTCAGGTCTGCTTCAAAGGTGCAGGAATATTGGCAGATGCCTGCTCCAGGTAGGCCAAGGGGGCCGAGGGACTTCGGCCGGCTTTTTGTATTGCACACTGATATCCTCCAGCACCTGCTGTCAATGCCTCAGCTTTGTCAAGTGCTTTTGCACCAGCACAACTTTCCACTGCAACTCATTCCTTAGTTCTGAGATGTCCTCTTTGATAACTTGCTCTGGTTTCTGGACAAACAACTGCAATCTTTTTTTGTAGAAAAAAGCATTCTGTCTGTCTTGTGATATCCAGAAACTTCTGATCAACACCAGTTCGAATTTCTTCCTGATTGGTGCCATTGACATAATCCTGACAAAGAAGCAAAGCAAGCCTCGAATGACGAATCCAACTCATCCAACAAAGTGCTTCTTGAAATTTTCGGTGTGCCAGGCGCTGCCTGAAGAAGCGAAGCCTGGCCTGGGAGTCCCCGTGGAGGTTGCAGGGGATGGGGCATAGCATCCAGTGGAGGCTTCAAACTTGTGATCCTCATGCCTCAGCCTTTGAGTCCTTGGGACTCAACGGCAATGGCACGTCTGGCGTGGCAGGACATGGCCCACTCAAGAGTCAGGCCTTTTAAGTACCCAAAAAAATGCAGATGAAATTGGGAGGTAGATGTGAAGAATTACTCTTGATAAGATAGTGAGGTCAGTGAACTCAAAGTTCTGCTTAAACTACTTCTTCTTCTTCTTCTTCTTTTAATTCCCTAAAGAGATGACATACAAAGCAAAGATCCAGAATCTCTAAAGTTCTCATGTATTTCACATGCCAACATTAGGACACAGCTGCTGAAGATTTTTCTTTGGATACCTGAGAGTATTAAATACATGATTATGGTATATAAAATTAAGAAGAGGGCTGGAGTTATAGCTCAGTTGGTAGAGTGCTTGCCTTGCATGCATAAGGCTCTGGGTTATCCCCAGCACCACAAATAAATAAAATTAAGAAGAGACAAAGCAAAATTTTAAGAAGGATGAAGACTGACAAGGAAAAATACTCCCCAGATTCACTGGTCTTTGCAAATCTGCTAGAGTGCAACAAAACTAGCTAGACTTACAAGATGAGTCCCAATTCAACTTTCTTAACTTCTTTTTTAAAACTGGGTGAAGGAAAACAGCTATGAATGATGGCACATGCCTATAATCCCAGGGACTCAAAGGTTGAGGCATGAGGATCACAAATTTGAAGTCCAGTTTGGGCAACCTCTGTCTCAAAATAAAAAATAAAAAGGGCTAGGGATGTAGCTCAGTGGGTTCAATCCTAGGTTCAATCTTCAGTACTGGGAGAAAAAAAAATAGATGATCTATGCAAAGGGCTTAGCAAGTCACCCGGCATATGTTTGGTGTTCCATAAGCATTAGAATATTACTACTGAAGCAGAAACAATAGGCAAAATAAAAGTTAAGCAACAATGTTAAATTGTTGACATTATTAAAAGTACTGAGTGACACTTATGATGAAAGTAACTGAGAATAACAGTTACTAACTTATTCATTGTTCCATCTGTCCAGCTAAATTTGAATATTAAAGCTGATGATATTGTATAGACTACACATCTCTTTTCATGGCAGTCATGAGACTGTACACATCAAGACAAATATCACACAGGTTAACATTAAACCAAGTTTCCTGTTAGACACCTCTGAACAAAAAAAAAAGTGCATCTCTCTCTATATATATGTATATATGTGTATATATGTGTGTATACATGCTTATATACATATATTGCATATTGTATGTATATAGATATAGATACCTATATCTGTATATTTATATATACATAGCTTTGTATGTCTAAAAAATAAAATAAAATATGCCTTAAATGTTGTTTTTCTGGCTAAGACTGGGCAAACAAGGAACAAAATGACACAAACCACAAAAAGGACTAAAGTTATGATGACTAGAATATAAGGTAAACAAAGATGGACTAAAAAAAATAATGTACTAAAATTACAATGGAAATAAAATCTAAGTAGAAAAAAGTTTAGCAGGGAAGTAATCAAAATACTGTCAATGGCTGTGGAGGTATTCACAGAACTAGGAATGGCTTTTCTTCTTTTTCCAATTTTCCAAGTAGTTTACCATGAAGTCATATTTTAAATTTCATACATTTGTTTTTATCATAAAATTCGATAGCTAAGACAACAAAGAAAGTAGATTTATAAGACCAAAGAAAACAAAGACAAGCAATAAATTCTAGATCCTAGTTCATATAAGAGAAGGCTTCCAGTTGGCAAACACAGTAAATATAATTTGTGGGACTATGGATAATCAACAATTTCAATCCATAAAAGTCTAAAAATAATAATAGCAGAACATATTTGGTGGCAGGAATGGGTTCTAGTGGGGTCTGAACAAGTTCTTAATATTTTTATGATAAGAGTTCTAAGAAGCAGACAAGGGCTGAGGTTGTAGCTCAGTGGTACAGTGCTTGCCTCGAGGGTTTAATCCTCAGTACCACATAAAAATAAATTTAAAAAAATAGGGCTGGGGATGTGACTCAAGCGGTAGCGCACTCCCCTGGCATGCGTGCGGCCCGGGTTCGATCCTCAGCACACATACAAACAAAGATGTTGTGTCTGCCGAAAACTAAAAAATAAATATTAAAAAAATTCTCTCTCTCTCTCCCTTTCTCTCTCTCTTTAAAAAAAAAATAAGTAAATAAAGTAAAATAAAGGTATTGTGTTCCATCTACAACTAAAAATACTTAAAAACAAAAGATCAAAATAGGATCCTATGAAGAGAACAGAGAACTTAGCTTGGAATAGAGAATTTATAACAATCTTTTGTCATTACCCCTCACCACCAGTGCATCTTCTTTCTCTAACTTTCCTATCAACAATTAGCATCCTCAGATATTAAAAATAAAAGAATGAAATGAAATTACAAGCCAGGCATGGTGGCACACACCTATAATCCTAGCGGCTCAGGAGGCTGAGGCAGAAAGACCCAAGTTCAAAGCCAGCCTCAGCAACTTAGCAAGGCCCTAAGCAATTTAGTGAGACCCTGTCTTAAAATGAAAAATAAAAAGGGCTAAAGATGTGGTTCAGTAGTTAAGCGCTCCTGGGTTCAATTCCTGGTACCAAAAAAATAAGATAAAAATACCTGAAAGATCCAAGTGCAGTCTGTATTTAAAGCAATGTACAGGAATTGTGAAAACATGTCTTTCTCTATTTTTAAAGATAAAAAGAAAGCCCAAGTTTTCTATCTCGTAACAACATTAAATTATTTTAAACTGACTTTCTGGCTATTATTAACAATTGGTACAAGAGAGTAAAATCTCATTAAGATGACATTAACATCATCATCATCATCATCATCATCATCATCATCATCATCATTATTGGTGCTGGGGACGAGTTCTTTGTTTTGTTTTTTGTGTTGCTGGGAATCAAACCAAAGGCCTCATGTATGCTAAGCATACAATCTACCACTGAGCTACTCTCCCAGCTCCTAAAAGTTGTGAATTTTATGTTAGTATATCTGCAAACACTAATCTGTTTTTAGACATTTAAAATCATCATAAAAGATTAAATACTTGGGGCTGGGATTGTAGTTCAGTGGTAGAGCACTTGCTAGCATGTATGAAGCACTGGGTTTGATTCTTAGCACCACATAAAAATAAAGAAAGAAAATAAAGGTATTATGTCCATCCACAGCTAAAAAAAAATAAAATAAAAAGGATTAAATACTTATTGAAGATATACTATAAACTAAAAGAATAAATTTCAAAGTCAAGAAAATTCCACATATGGGCTGGGTATGTAGCTCAGTGGTTGACGGCTTGCCTAGTATGTGTGAGGTCATAGGTTCAATCCCCAGTGCTACAAGAAAACTTAAAAATAAGGAAAAGAAAAGAAATAAGAGTTACTTGGGTTGTATATGATTTTATTTATTATTAAATCTTCTGTTACTAAGCTTGTTATTTCTAGAGAAGATGAATAATTAAATAAACTGTGTTGAATGAGCATTATATAGTAGTTTGTAACAGATCCTGAATTCTTCCTTATTCTGATACCTAGTGTCTTAGTTCATTTTCTATTGATAACAAAATACCTGAGTCTGGGTACTTGTCATGGTTTGGATGTGATTTGCCCCCGAAAAGCTCATGTGTGAGACAATGCAAGAAGGTTCAGAAGAGAAATGATTCGGTTATAAGAGTCTTAATCCAATCAGTGATTTAATTAACTGAGTGGTAACTAGAGTGGTAGGATGTGGCTGGAGGAGGTGAGAATTGGGGCATGGCTTTGGGTATACATTTGTTTCTAGCCAGTGGACTCTCTCTGCTTTCTGATCAAGATGTGAACTGCTTCCCTCTGCCATACTCTTCCACCGTGATGTTCTGTCTCACCTTGAGCCCCGAGAAATTAAGCCGGCCTTCAATGGACTGACCTCTGAAACTGTGAGCCCTCAAATAAACTCTTCCTCTTCTGAGATCCTTTAGTCACAGCAGAGAAAATGCTGAATAAAACAAAACTTTATAAAGAGGTTTATTTAGCTCACAGTTTTGAAAGATGAAAGTCCAAGATCACATGGCCCCCAGGTGTTTGGCTTCTTGTGAGAGACCCCTGGAAAGGGAACCAGTGTTGTACAGAAGCCAAGCATGGGGGGTGCACTCTTTTCATAACAAACCCATTCTGAGAGTACTCTATGAGACCAGCAGTGCCCTCTAATGACCTAATTACCTTGCACTATACCCCACCTCTTAAAGGTTCCACTACCTTACATCCAGCACAGCAGATACCTTTTGTTCTGAATTTTTTGTTCTGAAAATTTTTTTTAGAGAAAGAGAGAGAGAATGAATCTTTTTTGTAGATGGACACATCAAAATGCCTTTATTTTTATGTGATGCTTAGAATCAAACCAGGGTCTCACCTAGGCGAGCACTCTACCACTGAGCCACAATCCCAGCCCTGTCCTGAATTTTTGAGGCCTAAATGAAAGGTTCACTTGAGCCCAAGAGTTAAAAATCATCCTGGGAACATAGCAAGACCCTGTCTCAACAAAACAAACAAGGATGCATTACCTCTATACTATACTAAACTAAAGAAGAAACATTCAGCACTTGAACTTTGCGGTCAGGGGTGGCACATCCAAACTACAGCAGCCAAGCAAGATACTTAACCTATTTAAGTCACAGTTTCCTCATTCATTGAGATAACAGATCTACTTACCAGGGTTATTTCAGAAATAAAATTAGTTAATGTACCTAAATTGATTAGTACAGTGACTGGCACAAAGTAAAGGTTTATAAAATGACAGTTATTAATGAACTGAGTGTTTATACTCATGTTATCAGTTATGTTCTCTGTCTATGGTACTAATCTGGCATCAGAGTGGGATCTAATTAGAAAGTTTCTAGCTGAACTTGGAATCAGAGCCAAAATACTTGAATGGTTTGGGTTTACATTTTATTTAGGCAAGGTGAAGTCTTGCCAATCATCTTCAACCCACATCTGATATCTCATGTCATAAATGCCTTCATTCTAAGCCCTAATGAAGTCCAAGTAAGTGTATATATAACATACTTACACATTTCCTATTTTAAGATTTAAAGATGAATAATAGAAAATAGATGCAAGGAATAGAAGAAAGGATTACAGAAAATAAATCAGAAGGCAGGTGCGGTGGCTCATGCCTGTAATCCCAGTGGCTCAGGAGGCTGAGGCAGGAGAAATGCAAGTTCAAAGCCAGCCTCAGCAACTTAGAGAGGCCCTGAGCAACTCAGCGAGACCCTTTGTCTAATAAAATATATAAAAGGGCTGGGGAGGGGGCTGGGGATGTAGCTCAAGCGGTAGAACGCTCGCCTGGTGTGCGGCCCGGGTTCGATCCTCAGCACCACATACAAACAAAGATGTTGTGTCTGCCAAGAACTAAAAAATAAATATTAAAAAATATTCTCTCTCTCTCTCTCTCTCTCTCAAAAAAAAAAAAAGGGGGGGGGGCTAGGGCTCAGTAGTTAAGCACCTGGGCTCAATGTCTGGTATCAAGAAAAAGAAAAGAGTAGAAGAAAATAAATCAGAAATTCAGAAACAGATAATCGTTTACTGGGTAAAACAATTTAATTTCTCTTTAAGACTATAATTTTTGCTCCTAGATACTATTTCTAATATGAAAAGCTAAAAAGGTTCACCCTACTTCCTCAAAAACTATAAGTACAAGGGAACTAAATCATACAAACTATGGGTTTTGATTATTCCAAAATATTCTACATATCCTGGCCCCCCAAAAGAAACTATGTTCCAATTAGGAAACACAATTCTTCCTGAAGGCATTTAGATAAGCTCATAGTTTCATTTAAATTAAAATAGTTTCCTCCTTTTACTTCCTCTCAAGTTTCCTTCTACCTTCCTCTGTATGAACAACTTTAACCGTTTTTACACAGAGGCCCCAAAACTATGCAAATACGATAGGCAGACCACAGAAGCATATCAAATATAAACATCTTGGTTTCAAAGTACACTAAAGCATATGATTCAAGACAGAAATCATATCAGGTCAGAGAGAACTACTACATATCAAGAACCAAAAAAAAAAAACCGCCAAAACTATACTTCAGTTTTATACAAGTGCCTAGTAATTTAATTGCTCTGTGTCTAACACCTGGTCTTTTTTTAATTTTGGGGGGTACTGCGAACTGAACTTAGGGGCACTCAACCACTGAGCCACACTCCAAGCCCTATTTTGTATTTTATTTAGAGTCAGGGTTTCACTCAGTGGCTTAGTGTCTTACTTTTGGCTGAGGCTGGCTTTGAACTTGGGATCCTCCTGCCTTAGCCTCCAGAGCTGGGATTACAGGTGTATGCTATGCACCCAGCAACACCTGATCTTCATGTCCCTGCCAACCTTGGTACTTTCACAATTCTGGGAAGTCAGATGAAGATGTGATTGTAATCAATTATATTAACCCTCAGCCAGTGAGGTGCACATGCCTGTAATTGTAGTGACTCAAGAGGCTGAAGCAGAAGGATCAAAAGTTTGAGGTCGGTCTGGGCAATTTAGCAGGACCCTGTATCAAAATAAAAAGGCTGGAACTGTGGCCCAGTGGTAGAGGACCCTTGGGTTCAATCTGGTACCACAAATAAATAAATAAATAAATAAAATGAAAAAAAAAAAGAAAAATCAGAACAAAAAAATCAATTATTGGGCTGGGGCTAGGGCTCAGAGGTAGGGCACTCGACTAGCATGTGTGAGGCACTGGGTTCGATTCTCAACACCACATAAAAATAAAGGTCTATCAACAATTAAATTTTTTTAATTAATTAAATATGTGAAAGATAACAAAGTGGCTAAAGAGTCAGAAGCTTGAGCCGGGGTTGTAGTTCAGTGGTAGTGTGCTTGCCTAGCATGCGTGAGGCACTGAGTTTGATCCCGGGCACCACATAAAAATAAAAATAAAAAAGGACCAGAATCGAACAATCTATCTAAGGAAGACAATCTGACAGTTATAAGTAGTTATCTGCTAGGAAATACCAAGGGTGGGGTGAAGATGAAATAGTAAGTCTTTACTCTGTCTAAACATTCTCCCCATCCATCTTAGTATGTTGGCTCTGATTCCAATTTTACTTAGATGGTCTTGTTAGCTTCTCAAATGTTCTGATGCAAGGAATCAGATGTCACATATAGCATAAATTACTCAGGCTGCTGGAAAATAATATTCCACAGAACATTAAAAGGTATTCCTATTTGGAGGCATTATGGTTTCAAATCCTGACAACTGCTTATTTGACTTCTTATGCTTCAGTTTCCTCATTAAATAATGATATGATGATGATGATAATGCTTACTTCAAGTATTATTATATGGATTGAGTTAATTTATGCAAAGCATTTAGAACAATGGCTAGCATTGGGGGGTATAGCTCAGTGGCAGAACATATGCTTAGCATGCAGGAGCCCTGGGTTCAATTCCGAGTACCAAAACCAAACAAAACAATGCCTAGCACAAAGTGCTTAATAAAGCTACTATAATCTTTCAATATAATTAGTAAACATCTCAGGGACTGTGGGTATAACTCAATGGTAGAGCAAATACTTAGTATATACAAGGTCTCTAAATTCAATCCTCAGCACTGAAAAAAATTATTTAATATCTCCCAATTTTGATTTGTGTGAATCAAAATCCAAGTATGATCAACTCTAAAAATATTGTGAGTTTGGATTATCAAATGCCACAGGGGTCTGGGGATATAGCTCAGTTGGTAGAGTGTTTGCCTCACAGCACAAGGCCCTGGGTTCAATCCCCAGCACCATAAAAAAAAAAAAAAAAAAAGAAAAAGAAATGCCACAGTGCAAGACAGGGGTGTGTGTGTGTGTGTGTGTGTGTGTGTGTGTGTGTGTGTGTGTGCGTGTGTGAGGGTGCTTGCTCCCTCACATACATGTAGCTGGCAGGATGGATTAAAAAGGAGATAGACTGTGAAGGATTTGTGTATTGTACCAATAAGTTTCTATTTTATTTTATAAGAACAAGAGATCATCTAAAGTCATCTCACTTATCAACATATTGTTAAAATAAAACTTATAAACCTAAGTTTTAGAACTCACAAATACCAACAAGATGAAGGAATTCCAGAGAAATATAGTGACCAGTGATTTCAATATTTTAATAGCAATACAACCTAAACTGAAACCAAAATGTCAGTGAATTTAAATGAGTGCAAACAGAGGCCACTTCCATTCTGACTCCTAAAAATGCATAGATAGGACTGCAGCTCTATGGCAGAGCATTTGCTAGCATAGAGGAGGGCCTGAGTTCAACCCCCAACATTGCTAAATAAATAAATAAAGGCACAGTGCATGCTATTTCCTGGCTCCATAATCCACTTCCTCCAATTGTTGAAGGCACAGGATCTATCAGTTTCAGACATCCCTCCAACATAACAAAATCCTGTCTCGGTCATTTGCCCCTCTAAATATGGTACTAGAATAAGAAGTTCAGCACCATTGGATGCAAAGAACATATTATAAATGCTAACATTAGCATATGCAGACCTTGCCAAAAAGTAGGTGTACAGAATGTGATATAAAAACAAAACAAAAGGCCTTAATTTGGGGGGAGAAGGCAGCTGATTTCACAAAAACATCCAAGGGTAAACATGTTCTTCTTCCCCTCTGCCATTCCAATTTGCTTTCATCTGATGAAACCAGATAAATGTGCTAGAATTGGGTAAGTATAATAAATATTATCATCACAGGGCTCACAGATTTTTCAAGTCCATTGACCTTAGTCCAATCTTAATGTTACTTTAAAAGTTGGTAGCTTATACACCGACTAGTTATATATTTATTATAATGTGTATTAGAAAAAAGTATAAAATACATCAAAACCATGATTTCAAGAGATTCAATTTAGAAGAGGAAAATTTTTTAAAAAATTTTTATTTGTTTTTTATTTTTTTGTACTGAGGATTGAATTCAGAGGCGTTTCATCACTGAGTTAAGTCCTCAGCCCTTTTAATTTTTTTTTTTTTCCTGACAAGGTCTGACTAAGTTGCTTAGCGCCTTGCTAAGTTGCTGAGGCTTGCCTAGACCTTGCAATCCTCCTGCCTCAGCCTCCCAAGTGATGTGCCACTGACCAGGGAGGGTAATGTTTTTTAAAAAGTCCATTTAGGGGCTGGGGATGTGGCTCAAGTGGTAGCGCGCTCGCCTGGCATGCGTGCGGCCCGGGTTCGATCCTCAGCACCACATACCAACAAAGATGTTGTGTCCGCCGAAAACTAAAAAATAAATATTAAAAAAAGTTAAAAAAAAAAAAAAAAAAAAGATTTTAAATAAAAAGTCCATTTAAAGTATTAAGTAAAATTTGGGGTGGGGGTGTGGCTCAGTATTAGAGTGCACACTTGTCATGGATTCAATCCCCAACACCAAACAATGATGACAAAATATAAATAAATAATAATAAATAAAATGGCAAAAATTATAAAGGTAATAATTTATTAGTGAAGACCCAAAAGTTGTGCCATAAACACGGGGCACAGGGTCTGTTTTTGTTTCTATGCTTTCTTCCTGGTTCTAGGGTGTGTTCCGAATGATGAGAAAAGATATGACCTTTAGTTAAGTAAACTTGTATACTATACTTTCATTCAGTTAAAGAAACAAATACCAAAATGCCTATAGAGATTCTACTGTTTTTAGGAAAGAGTGTAATACTGTTAGGAAAATAATGGCTCAATGAACCATTCCTATTCAGAAACAATGATTTTCTATGATTTTCAAAGGCATATCCACACACTTCAAAGCACCTGAAGGAAAAAAAAAAAAACCCTAGCAAAACTGGTAACTGTTTAAGCTGCAAGTTGTTATATGATCATTTAACTTATTTCCACATGATCTGTCACAAGAGCATGATAACATGAAAAGGTTTTTTTCCCATCTGTTAATATCTGCTAATAAGAATGTGTTTTCAATATCTCTGGCCAAAAGAACAAATGACAAAGTAATCATCAGATGCCTTAGGCATCAACTTAGCTGTTGGCAGAAATATTACTTTTTTATTTTATTATAAAATACATTCAGATTAGACCTCAAAGTAATTATGTCTCATGAGTTTCAAGTGTGGTATTTCCCAGGACAGGCAAGAACGGAGGGAAAAAAGAAAGTGGGAAAACCCATTTTTTATCTGGCCATTTTTTATCTGCACTTTTAGTATTTTATACCTAAGAAACAGTCTTAAAGGCAGTTGAACAGGTGGAGTAAGATCTCTCAATTCTTAAAATATTTGCTATTAAGAAGCTATGCTATTCACAAAACTGAGGGAACGCTGTTAGAAAGCTGCCAGTATCCAAACTCCCCTCTCCAGCCACGGTTTCCCATCTTGGCAGATGAAAAACAGCAAAAGGTAAAATGACACTCCTTTCTCGTCCACTTTTCCCAACTTTGATATCTTTCGGTTTCCTCAATCATCAGCTGTCTTTCCTCATATTGTAATGACTAATGATTAAAGAGGAAACAAAGGACGGGGTGAAACTGCATTTTACAGTAGTTTCTAACCCCCTACTACCTTCTTTCACTGATCCTTTTGTTTGTGTCTCTGCGGAAAAACCGCAAGATAAGGACGAACTCTACTCGACAGGCAAGGGCTATCCAAAGCCATGAACCTCGGAGTCCTTCAAACAGTTATCTTACAACTACTTGACTACAGTGGTCACCACGCAGTCTATTAATCCCGACCACATCAACACGGTGAGGGACTGAGAGTTGATCTGTGTGGTTTCGAAGACGAATACAAGGATCAGGTCATCCTTCTTCCGCCGGCCCCTCGAACTTCTTCTTGTGCCTCGCCTCGTTCCGGGCCCAATCGGCCAAGCCTGGGCCGGAGGGCCCCCTCCTCCCCTTAAGTCCGACCCCACTAACTTTCCAACCGTCACGATATTCTCTTTATCTTCAAGATATGATCCCAACCTTCCTCCCGGCTAGCTACCTCAGCTCCATTCCTGGAGACTCACCAAGCAGTTCCGGGCCACTCCTCTCCGGCCGCGGCAGCTCGGACACCACCAGACCGGACCAGGAGCAGCGCCCTTGTCGCGCCTGCGTGCCCCCAAGCCACGCGCCTGCGCACTTCTCGGGCTCCCTGACCGCAGACACACCCTACAGCTAGAGCCAATCACTGTGCGGTAGGTTTAAATCTCCGTGCCACGCAGGCTGAGAGCTGGGGAAATTCACCCGTTAACCGGATAGATTCCCGTCTCGCCCGCAGGTGGGAGGCGTTCGTGCAACATTTGCCAAAAGCATCCGTGTGCCAGAGACTGCGGGATGAACACTGAGGGGGAAAAAAAGTGACTAGAATTCCTTTGATCTGTCGAGACTGGGAGATACATAGGTTAACAAATTATAGTGGCTACAGTACGATGCATGGCATATATAAAATCTGAGGCGCCTTTGACTTACAATAAACAAAACATTTTATTCTTAGGGGGTGTCTAAAAGGGTTACCGAAGGAAGTGACCTTGCGAGTCTTAAAAGATAAATGGGAGTTCCCCCGGAAGTCCAGGAGGGAAGGAGCTAGTTTTCCAAGCTATGGAAACAGGGTATGCCAAGAACAACATAGCGCCTTCAGGAAATGCCTTGTATTTCATCCTTGTTAGAGGCTTAGAGCTCATCCTGTATCCCTGAGTGTAGGGAAAAATAAGCTACAAAAGGCTGGCAACAAGCAGGGCATGGTGGCTCAGCAACTTGGGCAGCTGAGACTGGAGGATGGCTTAAGCATAGAAGTTCCAGGTCAGCCCGGGTAACAAAGGGAGACCCTGCCTCAAAAGCAAAAACAAAGTAGAAGAAGGAAAAAGAAAAGTGGGAGCTGGAGGTGGGATGATGATGGGGTTATAACAGTCGTAAAGCGCTTGTTTAGCTTATGTGAGGCCCTGGATTCAATCCCCAGAAGGAGGGGGCAGACACAACTAACCTCCCTTCCCAAACCTGACATGGCCAGACCTTGGAAGGTCTTAGAATTTTGGACTACTGAGCCTAGCCTTCGTTTTGCGGTTACTGATAGCTATTAATGGATTTTAAGCAAGTAGATGACTGTTTTATAACCACCGCTCCAGGAACTCTTCCACACAACTCTAAGAAAAAGACAAAATGCTGGAAAAAAAGAGGGGAAAGTTTTTCAAAGAAGTAGTACTCTATTCCTAAGAGATTAAAGAAGATGAAGCCTGAAAAAAAATGTTTCTTTTCTTTTCTTTTTTTTTTTTTTGTGGAGCCAGGGATTTAACCCAGTGCCTTGTGCATGCAAGGTAAGCCACTCTACCAATTGAGCTATATCTCCAGCCCTGAAGAAATGTCTTGAATTTAGTAACAGAGATCATTGGCAATCTTAGTGACACTGTTTAGGGGAATGATGGGGCTGAAATATAGATTGCAGTAGTTCAGAGAAATGCAGAAATGAGGACAAGTTGTACAATGCTTTTGGAAACTTTCGCCTTGCCAAGAGGAGGGAGAGAGGATAATAAAGGGTCAAGGTTTTCATTTGTTTTTGCTGTTGGGTTTTATGTTAAAATTAATACAAGAGAAACTTGAGCTTGATAGAGAAGATCCATCTGAGAAAAAGTTGATTGAAAGAAAGAAAGAAGCTAAGGATTTTGAGAGGTAAGGGTAGAGGCAGTTTGCTAAGCATTGGTGGCATACATCTGTAATACCTGCTACTCTGGAGGCTGAGGCAGGAAGATCACAAGTTTGAGGCCAGACTCAGTGGCTTAACAAAAGATTCTGTCTCAAAAAAAAAAACTAACAACCAAACATGAGGGCTCATCTTATACTCCCAGTGACTTCAGAGGCTGAGGCAGGAGGATCACAAGTTTGAGATCAGTCTCAGCAATTTAGCCAGACCCTAAACAACTTAGTAAGACCCTGTCTCAAATTAAAAATAAAAAGGGCTGGGGATATGGCTCAGTGGTAAAATAACCCTGGGTTCAATCCTCAGTACCAAAAATTAAAAATAAAAGGGCTGGAGATGTAACTCAGTGGTACAGCACCACCACCATCACTACCAACAACAACAACAAAAAGAGAGAGAGGGGCCGGGGGAGGGAGGCAATTCAAAGCACTGGTGGGAGGAATAGTCTTAGAAAGGGAGAGAGAAAGGAAATAACCTCAATTATAATGAAAGGAAGTGTTTGTATTTTTAATAACAGTAATTAAATAAGTTTTCATTTGAGGACTTATTTTCTTTGTAAAGTAGGAGACAAAGTCATCTGACAAAAAGGGAAGTAGTATTGGGAGTTTCAAGGAAGTTGAGAAGCTTTGGAAAAGTAGTAAGGATTAATAAGCAGTGTAGAGGGACTTTTTGAGATGGTTAGAAATGAACTCACCAGTTTCTGTTCTCTGTAGCTTTCCAAAACAGTAATCACTTTGAGGGCAGAGGTGAAGGAAGTATATGACTGAGTTCACTGAGGATTGAGAGGGTCATGGGTATAATATCATGATTCTCAGTCAGGGACAGTTTTGTCTTCCAGTGGACATTTGTCAAAGTCTGGAGATGTTTTTTTAATTATTTTGACGATGAAGAATGGTAGAGTATTACTAGCATGTAGTGTCCAAGATGCTAAACATCTTATAATGCATATGATAGCCCTTAACAATAAAGAATTATCTGCTCCAAAATGTTAAAATTCTTTTTTTTCCTTCTTTTCTTTCTGTATATATATATATATATAAAGAAATATATATATATTTATATATATATAAAGAAATATATATATATAAAGAAATATATATATATAAAGAAATATATATATTTATATATATGTATATATTATATAATATATACATATATATTTGCAGTACTGGGATTGAAACCAGAAGCACTCTACCACTGAGCTACATTGTCAGCATTATTATTATTATTATTACTACTGTTACTATTTTGGTATTGGGAATTGAACCAAGGGGAGCTTAATCACTAGCCATATTCCCCAGACTTTTTTTATTTTTTGAGAACAGCATCTCAATAAATTGTCCAGATTGGCCTCAAACTTGTGATCCTCCTGCCCCAGTCTCACAAGTCTCTGGAATTACAAATATGCATCACCCTGACTGGCTCTAAAGTATCAATATTCTAAAGGTTGAGAAATCCTGATCTAGAATTACCTTGATGTTCACCAATATCTGACCATATTCGACTTTGACTATGGTCCTGAGCTTATAGGGTAAAGAGGTTCTTCCTTGGCATGACTTTAAAGGAGTAGAATGAGCAGCATACTACAGATCTTCAATATCTCAAAGTTTTGTGATGTCACAAATACAGAATTGGGAGTTTCCTGAACCTCTAGAAGCAAATCTGGATTTATACATAGATTAAGGTAGCTGCTTATATTGATTTGGGGCATTAAAGGTCTACTTAAGTGGAGATGTTCTTTTTTTTTTTTTTTTTGAGATGTTCTTTTAATTTCAATCATACAGGAGTAGCAACATTTCACATTATTATCAACCTTAATGTAACTTTTTTTTCTGACTAGTCTTGGCCACTAATACAGAATTCCCAGGGAATGAGTATGGGCTAAGTTTAATAATAAAAAATACTTTAGGCACAAATAAGGAGGGAATGTATGCTGATTATTTTTTTTTTTATTTTTTTTTTAGAGAGTGAGATAGAGAGAGAGAATTTTAACATTTATTTATTTTTTCTTAGTTCTCGGCGGACATAACATCTTTGTTGGTATGCGGTGCTGCTTGAACCCGGGCCGCACGCATGCTAGGCGAGCGCGCTACCGCTTGAGCCACATCCCCAGCCCCTATGTATGCTGATTAATAGGTAACGGTCATAGATAAGTACTTGACCTCTGCTATTTCATTTCATTTTAGCAACACCCTGTGAGATATTAAACCTAATTTTAACTTAGAAAATTGAAGTTCCAAGAAAATTTGCAATTTGACCAACGTCACAAATAAGCTGAGATTTGAACTTGGGTCTGTCTGTACTAAGGCTCTAGTACCTTCCTTTGAACTTCAATACGTTTTACAAATAATGAGTGATTTGGAAATTGAGCCCAAACAGTTGTCACTACCTATGGTGGGGGGACTTGGAAAGAAACTAGAGACCCAGAAAGAGCAAGGAGAATGAGAAAGGTTCAGAAAGGTTGGTGCAGCGGACTGCCTTTGTTCTTCCATTCTTTTTGAGTAAAGCCTCTTCCCCTGTGTCCGTTGTTCACTCTCTTGTGTACAAATAAAGCTCGATTGTTGAGAAAGGCGATGGGGGATGGGGGACAGGGGGAAGAGCGCGACGACTGCGAGGTGCGCCTGCGCGCTGGTGGCGGCGGCGGCGGCGGAGGCGGAGGCAGTGGCAGAGCCCGGCAGGGAGCGGGTCCGGAGCGGGCCACCGGACCCGAAGCCGAGGGGGGCGTCAGGGAGCTCCCTTGCCGGGCCTTTGGCGGCCTGATGGAGTAAGAGGGGTTGGCTGTGAATGTGAGTATCCAGGGGCCGACCTGCGTTGAGGATTTCGGAGCCCGAGGGTCGTAGTGGTCTGTCTCTTAGGGAGGTGGTGGGGCTGCATGACGCGCCAGGGTCTCTGCTCCTGCAGGTTGTGGCTCAAGGCAACCTGGCCACCCACTTTCCCGGATCCTGCGCGGGTTTACGGGCAGGCGGTGATTCTGACTTCAGGATATGTATTCTCGCGGGGGCGTTCCGACTCTGTTCTCAGCCGCAAAGGAAACGTGGCTCCAAAACCTTGACCTTTTATGGAGGCCGCCAATCTCTTTTGGTCTCTGGGGAGGGTGCCCTAGACCCTGGTGCTCAAAGATTTGCGGGTCTCAGGCCAGGGACTCCTGTGGCCTCTTGTAACTCGCTTCTTTTTCCTCCTTTGGTCGTCTCCTTGTGGGATGTGTCTTAATAATAGCAGCTAACTATGGAGCGCTTAGTATGTGTCTGTTTAATATTTAGTACGATCTCGGTGCATAATTATGGAAAGGAAATGCTTTGCACCTCCCTCCTCAATTTGTTCGATTTAGTCATCTCTGAGAGTAAGATTAAGCCATTTTGTTGGGAAGTTTACTTCCGTGGCTTCAATCAACTTGGGACTGCCATCATAAATAAGGAAGCTTTACTCTTACCCTCCTACCTTAGTCTTCCAAGTAGAGTAGCTGGAAATAAAAATTGCACCCCCACGACAGGCCACAAATAATTTTTTAGTATTAAAAGCTTAATACCATTCTAAATCCCAGGAAATCTTTTATTATTATTGTTGTTGTTGTCAATGGATCTTTATTTTATTTATTTATATGTGGTGCTGAGAATCGAACCAGTGCCTCACACATGCTAGGCAAGTTCTCTACCACTGAGCCACAACCTCAGCCCAGTCCCTGGGAAATCTTAAAATTTGTTTTAAGTTCTCTTCACAAGTTTGGCTGAGAATGAAACAGTGGAAGATAATATTCAGAATTCGACTAGGATTTAATTAGTACTTACTACAAATATGCCAAATACACTCGGGTGTGTCACAAAAAAAAATGCAATGTTGTGATGGCAGGTGTTTTATGCAGCACCTTTTGGATGTGATTCTATACATTTCTGATGGTAATTTGCTTAAACTAGCCTTTTTAGTGTAATTAGCATCACTTAATATGATGCTAAAACATCTTACTGTTACACCAAATTGGATATTCTAAGCATTTCTGCTGAGAAAGCAAACTGCTTTACAGTTTCTAGAGTTAAGTTGAATCTAGAAAATTTAGAGTATGTTTACTGGATGGTTTTTGAAGAGAACTTCAAAATGGCCTGGAAGGAGGGAAAGGTTATATAGAAATCTGACCAGGTTAGTCAGAAACAATTGCTTGTATTAAAAGGAAAATATTTTAAAAGGAGGGCTGGGGTTGTATCTCAGTGGTAGAGTGCTTGGCTAGCACTTGTGAGGCACTAGGTTCCATCCTCAGCACGACATAAAAGTAAATAAAAATGAAAAACTATGGTGATTATTGTACATCTAGATTGGAGCCTATGTAGTCTAAAAGCTACTCTATAAGAAAAGCAGGTCCTACACAATGGTAAATGCCAGATGACTTGGTTCAGGAACCAGGTATGACTGGGTGAGAAGTATACATATTGGATGTCTTGGAATCACATGTTGGGAAGTTTAGTATTATACCCAATGAATGAGTACCTAGGCAGACAGGTTACACCTGAGTACTCTAACTGCATGCCTAACATGCAGAATTGCTAATTGAAAGTTTTTAGTCCCCTGGGGATGTGGCTCAGTGGCAGAGCACTTGCCTAGCATGGCCTTGGGGTCAATCCCCAGAACTAGAAGAAAGGGAAAGGGTAGGGGGAGCAAGTTTATAGTCAGTTGAGTGTTTTGTTTTTTTAACTGAAAGAGACTATCAAATATGAGTTCCAGCTGGGCCTGGTGGTGCATGTCTATAATTCCAACTACTCAGGAGTCTGAGGCAGGAGATTCCAAGTTTGAGGCCAGACTGGGCAATTTATCAATATCCTGACTCAAAATAAAAAATTTAAAGTGCTAGGAATAAAACTCAGTGGTAGAACGCACTTGAGTTCAATTCCCAAAAAGAAAAATGGAAAGAAAAGAAATATGAGTTCCCAGGTTTTCATCAAAAGAGGATGGTTAAACAGATTTATGTATTTATGTAAATGAGCCAATATTGAAAGATTTCCAATATATAGTGAAAAAGAAAAGATGCCAAAAAGCGTGTGCATTTTGCAACCATTGTGGTTCTCTCTCTCTCTCTCTCTCTCTCTCTCTCTCTCTCTCTCTCTCTCACACACACACACACACACACACACACACACACACACACACACCATAAATGGGCATGGGCATGGAATATCTGTGGATGGTAATTAGAATCACAGAGACAGAAAGTAGAAAACTGGTTGCCAGAGGCTGGGGAGAGGGAAATGGGAATTATTGTTAGTGGGTCCAGAGTTTCACTTTCACAATGTCACTCTAAGGGGCTTTGAGGAATTTTCTCCAGGGAGAACTCTTCTCAGACCTTCCAGGCTCTTTTTCCTCCCCTTTGGTACTGAAGCTTGACTCCAGGTTCTATTACTGAGCTGTATCCCTATCCCTTTATATTTTGAGATAGAGTCTTGGTAAGTTTTTTAGGCTGGCCTCGAACTTGTGATCCTCCTGCCACAACCTCCTGACTCTCTGGGATTACAGCTGTATGTATATCCCAACAGTGTGCTGCTTTGCCAACCTCCTTTCAGGCTCTTGACATATCCCTGAAAAGAATTTAAGTATGAATTAGATTTTAGCAAAGAGGAGGAGCTTTATTAGAAAGTGAAAGGTGACAATACCATACTTAGAGGAGAATGCAGGCTACCTTGAGAGTGAGAAACACTTATGAGGTCTAAAACTTTAATGGGAATGTATGTGAGGATGGCATCATCCTAGATCCCATCATTGGTCTGGCATTCTCAGGATCTTTAGGTTGATATTGTCTTTTATGTCTGATCAACAGATGATATTTAGAATATTACCTTGTATTATACGTTTCTTAAAATACATCTTTCTTTGCTTTAATCTGAAAGTACATTGTGTAGGCTAGTTGCACTTAAGCTTTAATCAAAAAGAGGCAGTTTTTTTTTTTTTTTACAATTACTCTAATATTTGTAGATTTCTCAGAAATTTGGGAGTGACGGGCCCAGAGAAAAAAACAGGTTTTGGGAGTTAGTCCTATCAAACTTATGATTTTCCTTCCTCAGTTTCTGAAGTAGCCGGGATTATAGGCTTGTGCCACAGTGCCTGGCTCCTTATAAACATTATTATTATTATTATTATTATTATTATTATTATTATTATTTTGTACCAGAGATTGAACTCAGAGGCACTCTATCCCCAGCCCTGTTTTGTATTTTATTTAGAGACAGGGTCTCACTGACTTGCTTACCACTTCACTTTTTGCTGAATCTTTGCTTTGAACTCATGATCCTCCTGTCTCAGCCTCCCAGGCCACTATAAACCTTTTTTATTTGAAAAATTAAAAACAACCAGAAAAGTAGAGAAAGAAATACATTGAACCCATGTAAATCTATCACTCAAATTTTTTAATCTGCTAATATTTTGCTGTACTATATTTGCTTTTATTTCTTTTTTTTTTTTAAAGAGAGAGAGAGAGAAAGAGAATTTTTTAAATATTTATTTTTTAGTTTTTGGCGGACACAACATCTTTTTTTGTATGTGGTGCTGAGGAACGAACCCAGGCCACACGCATACCAGACGAGCACGCTACCACTTGAGCCACATCCCAGCCCTGCTTTTATTCCTGATATTTGATTTCTAAGTATTTTAATAGGTCTCTAATGAAAAGGAACATTTTCCTGCATAACCCAGATATGTGGGAATAATTTTTCTATATTATCCAATATCCATCCAGGGGTTAAATTTTTTCCAAATTGTCCCTCTTTTTAAACCTTGTTTTGAGAGGGTGCTTGCTCTATTGCCCAACCTAGTCTTGATCTCCTAGGCTCAAGTGATCCTTCTACCTCAGTCTTTCTAGTAGCTGGGACTACAGGTGCTTGCTCATGTTCCTGTCTAAACCAATTTTTATTCATTTTCCAATAAAGGCTACACTGTTGCACTTGGTTATAATGTGTAGCTTTAAAATTTTAAAATGACTCATTATATATTCAAAATATAAATGATTATCATTTAAAAAGATGAAAAGCTCACTATAAGAAATTGTTTTTTTAACTGAATCCATGATAACTGTTCCATTTTTTATAAAGGAGGAGTGTGAAGTTTGGGAGATTAAAATTTACTCAGGGTTGTAGACCTATGAAATATTTTTTTTCTAAATCCAAGGTCCATGCTTTTTCTATCATACTTTGTAAACTATAAACTGGTATATAAATGCAAAGTTATTATTACTTTAGTACTTCTGCTACTTGTGTACTTTATTTGTATTTTTTGGATGGGTAATCAATATCTAATAAGATTATAATGTTTGGAGTATCAGTAAATCAGGAGAGATCTAAGTAATATGATATCTGTATAGCCATTCTGAAAGTTCAAAATATATACAAGTCAAACATCTTGATTTCTGGAGTTCCAAAAAAATTCCATTTCTAGAATTTTTACAGTCTTATAGTTTTGTTCTTAGATCTAAGGTCTTCTAAGTGTTAAAAAAACAAAACAAAACAAAACTGATTTTAAAAGGTGGGTGTGGCTTTGTTTTGGTTTTAGTTTTAAAAACAATCCTATGTATTGCTCAAGTGTGTGCACGGGCATGTGTGTGCACACGTATGTGCGCATGTATGTACATGTAGTGCTGGCAGTTGAACCTAGAGACATTTTACCACTGAGCTCCATTCCCAGCCTTTTTTTGTGTGTGTGTGTGTGGTATTGAGGATTGAACCCAGTGGCACTAAACCACTGAGCCACATCCCCAGCGCCACCCCTCCTTTAAAAAAATATTTTTTAGTTGTTGATGGACCTTTATTTTACTCATTCATTTATATGTGGTGCTGAGAATTGAATCCAGTGCCTCACACAGCGCTCTACCACTGAGCCACAACCCCAGCCCCTTTTAAATTTAGGGTTATGCTAAGTTGCTTAGGGCCTCACTAAATTGCTGAGGCTGGCTTTGAACTCATAATCCTACTGCTTCAGCCTCCCAAGCCGAAGGGATTACAGGGAAGCACCACTGTGCCCATCCCATTTCCAATCCTTTTTATTTAATTTAAAGACACAGTCTTGCTAAGTTGCCAAGGCTACCCTTGAATTCACCATCCTCCTGCCTCTGCCTATAGTTGGGATTACAGGCATGTGCCACCACACCCTGCTACTTAAATCTTTAGAAAGTTCGAAAGAATCTCCAGTGTAAAGTAAACTCATATCCCCAGGCCCTCAGTTCTTTTCCCACAATGACTGTTATGGGTTTCTTGGGAATCCTTTTAGAGATATTCTGCATGTATGTATATTTTAAGGGTAAATTCCAACAGTAAACTATATAAGCATCTTAGCTATATAACTTAAAATAATGCTATTCAAGGATATATTCCTATTTTTATTGTTTGTTTCTATTCCAAACATCTTTGTTAATTTTTATTTATTTATTCAACATATATTAATTACCTGGTGTATACCAAACATGTCAGGTAGTAGGAACAAAATGATGAGCAAAAGGTATTCTGCAATTAATATTTAATTAATTAAGTATAATTAAAGAGAATATCAAATGCAGAAGAAACAGTTGGATAAATGGCATTCCAGTCAGACATGGTGGTGCACAGCTGAAATCGTAGTGGCTGAGATACCTGAGGCAGGAGAATCTCGAGTTCAAAGCCAGACTCAGCAACTTAGCAAGGCCCTAAGCAACTTAGTGAGTCCCTATCTCTAAATAAAATATAAAAAGAGCTGGGGATGTGGCTCAGTGGTTAAGCACCGCTGAGTTCAATCCTTGGTACCAAAAAAAAAAAAAAAAAAAAAAGGCAGTCCAATAAGAAAAGAATAATATTCCATCTTTAGGATTGATTGTTGTCACCATGTTTGGACCTCTTTTAGGTTTCTGACCTTGATTGCCTGGAAACTGGCGTGGCTTTTTAGACTCCTAACTCTTGTCATTTAATAATTGTTTCTGTCTTCAGTACCTTTTTTGTTATTCTTTCAGAAATAATTGCATTTCAAAAAATACACGAAAGTGAAGAGAAGGGACTGGGGCTGTAGCTCAGTTGCAGAGTGCTTGCCTAGCACATATGAGACTCTGGGTTTGATCCTTAGTACCGCGTTAAGGAAAAAATAAATAAATAAAAGCATGCTGTCCATTACAACTATAAATAAATAAATAAATAAATGTGAAGGGGAGAATATTTAATCACTGGACAGAAGTAATACTACTGTTCATATTTTGATTATAACCTCTCAAGTTTATGTATGTTTTTATTTTTTATTTATTATTTTTTAAAGAATTTAACCTTTATTTTTTATTTGTTTTTTATGTGGTGCTAAGGATCAAACCCAGTACCTTACCCATGCTAGGCAACTGCCCTACCACTGAGCTACAACCCCAGCCCTATTTTTAAATTTTTTAATCAAAAGTGAAGTCATTGTCTACCTACTAGCTGTAATCAGTTTGTTTCATGACATGTTATTTTTCTGTGTCATTAAATAATTACCAAACTTTTTAAAAAGCATTCTGCTGGCCATCTTAGAGCTTATAGTTTACTGGGAGAGGTATTCAGCAAATGATTATACTAATAACTAAATATAGCAAAAGATTTAGTTTAGGACCTGCTTTGTGTAAAATATTTCATATCAATGTACTAATTCCTCAACAGTCATATGACATTGATAGTAAAGGGAAGCAGACACTGAAAGATTATATTACTTAATTACCATAATATCAGCTAGTGAGTTTTAGGTTTTGAACACAAGCATTCTAAAGATCTTGCTTTTAGTCATTAGCCTAATCTGGTGACTTTCAGTGAGTTTAGGATCACCCCAAGGGAAATGTAGAAATTTTGGGGAGTACTTTTTTCTTTTCTCTGTCTCTGTCTCTCTTTCTGTCTCTCTCTCTCTCTTTTTTTTTTCTCCCAGCACTGGGGATGGAACCCAGGGTCTCACGCCTCATATGTGTTAGACAAGCTCTCTACCTTTTATCTGCATTCCCAGTTATTGAAGGATGTTCTTTTCAAAATAATTGGGAGAGTACACTGATATTTAATGGATTAAATATCTGGGATGTTAGACATCTTACAATGTAAGGGACATTTCTGTATGGTTTAAAAAATTGTTTTCAAAAATTGTGTTACTTCTGTTTAAAAAAAAAAAAATCTTTTTTTGTTTGTTTGTTTGTTTGTTTTGTTTTGAATCAGTCACAGCAGCACACACCTGTAATCCCAGCAGCTCGGGAGGCTGAGGCAGGAGGATGTTAAGTTCAAAGCCAGCCTCAGTAGCTGAGTGAAACACTGATTCAAAATAAAAAAATAAAAATAAAAGGGGATGGAGATTTAACTCAATGGTAAAGCACTCCTGGGTTCAATCCCGAGTAGCCCCCCAAAAGTTAATTTTTAAATTGGCAAAATTATGTATATTTATTGTGTATAAAATGATTTGAAATATATATATGTGGGGCTAGGGTTGTGGCTCAGAGGTAGTGCTCGCCTAGCACATGTGAGGCCCTGGGTTCAATCCTCAGCACCACATAAAAATAAATAAATAAAGGTATGTGTTCAACTACAACTAAAAAATATTAAAGAAAAAGAAAGAAATATATGTATGTGCCAGGCTGGTGGTACACACCTGTAATCCCAATAGCTCAGGAGACAGAGGCAGGAGGATCATGAGTTCAAAGCCAGCCTCGGCAAAAGTAAGGCCCTAAGCAACTCAGAGACACTGTCTCTAAATAAAATACAAATAGGGCTGGGGATATGGCTCAATGGTTGTGTTGCGTTCAATCCCCAGTACACAAAAGAAAAAGAAGGGCTGGGGATGTGGCTCAAGCGGTAGCACGCTTTCCTGGCATGCATGTGGCCCGGGTTCGATCCTCAGCACCACATACCAATAAAGATGTTGTGTCCGCCAACTAAAAAAAAATAAATATTTTAAAAAAAAATTCTTTCTCTCTCCTTTCTCACTCTCTCTTTAAAAAAAAAAAGAAATATATGTGTTATGGAATTAGCTCCAGCTAAATCAGCATTTGCATTGCCTTTTTTTGTGTGTGGTTGTGGTAAAAATACTTAACTCTTGTATTACTTTCTTTTTTAAAAAAATATTTTTTAAGAGAGAGAATTTTTTTAATATTTATTTTTTTAGTTCTCAGTAGACACAACATCTTTGTTGGTATGTGGTGCAGAGGATCGAACCTGGGCCGCACACATGCCAGGCGAGCGCACTACCGCTTGAGCCACATCCCCAGCCCCTCTTATATTACTAGAGAATATTCACATAGATGAATCTTTTTATAATTTTCTAAACCTAGAACCAAGTTTGTTTTCCTTATAAGCAGTATTTTTGCATGAAGCATAGTTACATAAATCAAGGAATTGTTTCTCTTTAGTTCAGAAAGATAATCAAGAGATGGTCACTAAAATCAGTCCCCTGGTGGAGTGGTTTATGCCTGTAATTTCAGTGACTCATGACACTGAGGCAGGAGAATTGCAGATTTCAGGCCAGTCTTGGCAATTTAGCAAGACCATATCTCAAAAGAGAGCTGGAGATATAGCTCAGAGGTGAAGTGCCCCTAGATTCCATCCCCAGTAACCACCCTTCACAGATTTGGTCTAGAGTGCTGGATGCAGTGGCACATATCCATAATCCCAGCAACTCAGGAAGCTAAAGCAGGAGAATTGCAAATTTGAGGCCAGCCTCAGCAATTTAGCAAGGCCCTGCAATTTAGTGAGACCCTGTTTCAAAATAAAATAGGGTTGGGGATGTAGCTCAGTGGTAAAGAGACCCTGTTTCAATCCCCAGTACCAAAAAACAAAACAAAACATAAAAAAGATCTGGTCTTTAGTATTTTGAAAAAATCGTATCACTGATAGCAATGGCATTCATGATTTATTTTTATTTTTATTTTTTTTTAGTTATTGACCTTTATGTATTTTACTTATTTGTATGTGGTGCTGAGAATCGAACCCAGTGCCTCACACATGTGCCATTGAGCCACAGCCTCTCATGATGTTTTTTTTTTTTTTTTTTTTTTTAAGAGAGAGTGAGAAGAGAGAGGGGGACAGAGAGAGAGAGAGAATTTTAACATTTATTTATTTTTTCTTAGTTCTCGGCGGACACATCTTCATTTGTATGTGGTGCTTAGGATCGAACCCGGGCCGCACGCACGCCAGGCGAGCGCGCTACCGCTTGAGCCACATTCCCAGCCCATGTATTTTTTTTTTAAATATTTTAAAGTTGTTGATGGACCTTTATTTTATTTATTTGTATATGGTGCTGAGAATCGAACCCAGTGCCTCATGCATACCAGGCAAGTGCGCTACCACTGAGCCATAACCCCAGCCCCTCATGATGTATTTTTATCAGCACTATAATATACCTGTTATTTTAGTCTGTTTTTATAGTTGTCATGTTCATAGTTTTATTTCTTAAAATACTGTCATGCTAGAGCATTTATATACTGAAATGTTTGTTTATTGTTTTATGATAAATTATGTTTTTGGTTTTTGTTTATGGTACCAGGGATTGAAACCAGGGGTGCTTAACCACTGAGCCACACCCCCATCCCTTTTTTATATTTTATTTAGTGACATATCTCACTAAGTTGCTTAAGGACCTCACCAAGTTGCTGAGTCTGCTTTGAACTTGCGATCCTCCTATCTCAGACACCCAAGCTGCTGGGATTACAGGCATGCAATGTCACACCCAGCAATATGATTCTTTCTTTAATTTTTCCCACAAAGACTTGAGCTACCCTCCCCTGTACTCCAGGCAAAATGGTATTTTTAGTACTGATCTACCATGTTCCTCCCTGAGACATTAGGGCTTCTTTATATACTTGCTCCTCTTCCTGGAATGCTGTTTGCCATTTTGATCCAGTTAACCACTCATCTTTCATATATCTCAGTCCAAATGTCAGTTGCGTGGGGAAGTACTCCCTAATTTCCCAGACTAGGTCAGAGTTCCTTGCTGTACAATGCTATCCTAAAATCCTGTCCCTTTTTTATAGCACTGTGACTATTTCTGAGGTAGGAAGGAGAGTAGCAATTCTCAACCATACAAAACTTAGCACCTTCCTTTTTTCCCTAAAACATTTTGGAAATTTTCATTCATACATACATATATATATATATATATATATATATATATATATATATATATGATTATTTAACAATCTTTAGTGTACCCATTAGCCAGCTTCCCCAATTGTTACCACACATTTTTTTTCTTTTCTTTTTTTTTTTGTAAAGAGAGAGTGAGAGAATTTTTTTTTTTTAAAGAGAGTGAGAGAGGAGAGAGAGAGAGAATTTTTAATATTTATTTTCTAGTTCTTGGCGGGCACAACATCTTTGTTGGTATGTGGTGCTGAGGATCGAACCCGGGCCACACGCATGCCAGGCGAGCGCTCTATTGCTTGAGCCACATCCCCAGCCCGAGAGAATTTTTTTAATATTTATTTTTTAGTTTTCGGCAGACACCACATCTTTGTTTGTATGTGGTGCTGAGTATCAAACCCGGGCTGCATGCATGCCAGGCGAGCACGCTACTGCTTGAGCCACATCCCCAGCCCACAATTTTTTTTCTTTGAAGATACTGATGCCAAAGAAGACAGAAAAAGTATAAACCAAAAATAGAGGAAGTAAAAAATAGTAAAATGGTAGATCTAATCCAAAAATATTAATAATTCTCTTAATTTAACAGAACATCCTGATTTAATGCATAGTGACAGATTGGCTAAAAGTAATGCATGGGAAATTATATGCCACATAAACAGTTAAGCCGAAGAGAATAGCACATAAAAATTTGTGGGATAACTCAGCCAAGAGGAGCCAGAGGAGACATAATAATTAAATGTACTATGATATTCTGAATGACAACTGGAAAAGAAAAAAAAAAAGATTAGGTAAAAAATGAAGGCATCTAGGGGCTGGGGTTGTGGCTCAGTGGTTTAGTGCTTGCCTAGCATGTGTGAGGCACTGGGTTCGATTCTCAGCACCACATATCAACGAATAAGTGAATAAAGATCCATCAATAACTAATAAAAAAAAATTTAAAAATGAAGGCATCTGGATAAAGTATGGCCTTAAGTTAATATATTAATATTGCTTTATTAATAATGACATATGTATCAGCAATATATGTAAGATGTTGATACAGGGAACTGGGTGTGAGGTATATATAATATACTACTGCCTTTGCAACTTGTCTATAACTCTGAAACTATTCTAAACCTAAAATGTTAATTAAAAACCACCCAAGAAAGATTGTAGGATACAACTTAAGTAGTACTTACCAGGGAAGTTTATAGCTTTAGTCACATTTTTTAGAGAAAAAAAAAAAGATCTAAAGATAATGACCTAAAGTTCAACATTGAGAAGCTAGTAAATGAACAGAATAAACCCAAAGTAGTTAGAAAGATGTAATAAAGCCCAAAGAAGAAGAAATCAGTAGACAAAGACAAACAGTAGACAAAAATCATAAACTTGAGGGTTTTTTTTTAAGATCAACAGTATTATTATTATTATTAGTAGTAGTAGTAGTATTTGGGACTGGTGATTGAACCCAGGGGCATTCTGAGCCACATCCCCAGCCCTTTTTGTATTTTATTTAGAGGAAGGGTCTCACTGAGTTACTTAGGGCCTTGCTAAGTTACTCAGGGCCTTGAACTTGCTATCCTCCTGCCTCAGCCTCAGGAGCTGCAGGGATTACAGGCATGTGCCACCATCCCCGGCCAAGAGTAATATTATTGATAAACCCATAAAATAAAAAAAAAAAACATAAAGACTAGTATTAGGAGTAAAAGGATTTTTTCATACCGATTCTAAAAGGCACATTAAGGCCTTACAGAATAACTGTGTCAGATTTGACTTTTTTTTTTAATGTTGTCATATTAAAACTATCACAAATTCAAACAAAGTCTGGATAAATTTATATTTATTAAAAGGTAAGGTGTTTTAGTCAGCTTTTTTGCTGCTGTGACTAAAGGATCTGACCAGAACAGTTGTAGAGGAGGAAAAGTTTATTTGAGGACTCAAGGTTTCAGAGGTCTCAGTCCATAGAAGTCTGGCTCCATTCCTCAGGGCTGATCATCATGGGGCAGAGTGTGTCAGAGGGAAACAGCTCACATCATGGTGATCCAGAAGCAGAGAGACTCCACTTTCCAGGAGTCATGTCATATATACACCAAAGTCATGTCCTGATTCCCACCTTCTTCAGCCACACCCTAACACTTCAATTATCATTCAGTTAATCCCTATCAAGGGATTAATTCACTGATTGGGTTAAGACTCTTATAACCCAATCATTTCTCCTTTGAGCCTTCTTGCATTGTCTCACACATGAACTTTTGGGTTGGGGGACACCTCATATCCAAACCATAACATAAGGTATTATTGTTTTTTAAGTTGTACACATTGATGGGATTTATTGTTAGATATTTGTAAATATACACAATATAGCAATATAATTTGACCAATATCACTCTCCAGGTGTTAATGGTTTTAAAAACCTCAATAGCTGGATGTGAGGGCACATCTGTAGTCCCAGCTACTTAGGAAACCAAAGTAGAAGGATCTCTTGAGCCCAGAGTTCAAGGCCAGCCTGGGTAACATATGCAACATTCTATCTCAAAAACAACAAACAAAGCCATGAAAAAAATTTAGGGCCACAGTAGTTTTGCTATTGAATTTTATCAAGTATTTAAAGAAGAAATGCATCAACTTAATATAAATTTGAGAAAATAGATAAAGAAGGAACATCTCTGCTCATTTCATAATGTCAGCACAAACCTAATAACTAAAAGCCTATAATGATACAAAATAAAAAGGAAATTAAAAATCTGCATACTTTATGAACACAAGCACAAAAAAATATATATGTAAAACGTTAACATATCCAACAAAATATACAAGAGCACATCATGATTAAGTGACTAAGAATATATGGATAAGTATAAAATGTAAATTATATAATCTAGGTAGTGGATATAGGGATGAGCATTATGAAATTCAATAATTCTATGATTGGAATTTTCCAAAATACCTTATAAGGAGAAAAAATTGAGGGAATGTTATGATCAGAATTGCATTTTAAAGAGACTACTTCTGTTGTAGTGTAAGGAATTTAGAAAATATGATTGTGTAAGGGTATTTTGACAGAAGGTTTATCTCTAGCCCCCTTGACAGAAAGTTTATCGATAAGACCACTTTCAATAATAGAGTTATTCTTTTTAGGATGGTGATATGAAAGTAGATTTGAGCCCTGGGAAAATTTATAAACTTCTGGACTGCTGAACTTTTGAACGAATTTTGTCTGATTATTTTGTTTGTGTGTGTGTGTGCACAGATGCACTTACAGTGCTGGAGATCAAACCTAGAGTTTTGTGCATACTGTTCAAGTGTAAGTGTTCTACACCTGATTTGCACCCAAAGCCCATGAGAATATTTTTTATTGCATGCCTGCTGATGTGTTAGGATCTATCACTGCCACAAGTACAGTATACACATAAGCTTTTAGTAAATGTTAGACTCAGTATTTATAAAGGTATTTTGGAGATTTCCAAATTTGCAAATCCCCAAATTTGCAAATACCACTATAGCAGCATATACTTTCCTTTCTAAATTTCAATAAAATACATGATGAGCTTTTTAGAGACTTAATGATTTTTTTCTTTTTAGTTGAGATGGATGCAATATATTTATTTTCAGTGCCTCACATGTGAGAGAGGCAAGCGCTTTACCACTGAGCTATATAGCCCCAGCCCCAGACTTAATGATTTTTTAAAAAATACAGAACAAAAGCATTTAGAAATCTACATGTCAATTTTTTTGAGAGTGAGAGAGGAGAGAGAGAGAGATAGAAAGAATTTTTAATATTTATTTTTTAATTCTCGGTGGACACAACATCTTTGTTGGTATGTGGTGCTAAGGATCGAACCCGGGCCGCACGCATGCCAGGCGAGCGCGCTACTACTTGAGCCACATCCCCAGCCCTACATTTATGTCAATTTAAATTATACCAATACAATGATATAGTAACCATGAACTTAAAAGATTTTTATAAAAATAGAAATAATGAAAACACCAGCTATTTTGGTTTTACATGTACAAAATGGATGAGATTATTAAATATACTTTTAGCAATGAGAGGAGAACAACAGAGCTTTTTGAGAATATTTGTAGTCATCTAGGCTTATTCATTAGCTTGCAGTGATTATGGAATTGTGAATTATGGTGTAGACTTCTGGGAGTGCTTGGGGAAATCATATATATATATATATATATATATATATATATATATATGATTCTGTTAAAGATAGGAATTGTAAACTTTCAGCTGTTAAATAAATGCAATAAGCTATCCATTTATACATTTTAAAAAGTGTATATAGATGCTATCTTGGAGTTTATGGGTTATTCTGTTTTCTGATGATAACTTGTACTAGCATTTTTATTCCATTGTTAGGGTCAGTTTTATCCCACCTTCTTTCTTTCTTTTTTCCCTGAGGGGCATAATGTTTGCCAAGTTCCAGAATTAAGTAAGAAAATAGAACCTGACGTTAGTTCTAATTCTGAGTTAAAGAATCAGACTTTTGATTTTGCCTTGACAATTTCCTTGTTTGATGGTGGCATTACAAACAGCATTATTTGCTGGAAGCTGAACTTCTACCTACTTTTTAATTTTTTTTTAATATTTTATTTTTTAGTTGTAGTTGGACACAATACCTTTATTTTATTTATTTATTTTTATGTGGTGCTGAGGACCAAACCCAGGGTCTCACACATGCTAGCCAAGCGCTCTACCACTGAGCCACAATCCTAGCCCCTGAACTTCTACCTATTAATGCCTTTTCCTAAGTCACAGCATTAAATTCCTGTCCTGTTTTACTCCTTTGCTTACTGATAAAAGAGTGGTCAATACATACACTCCTGCTAAGTGTTAGGGAGAATTGTAAAATACCTGTTAATGTTCAACCGAAGATTGATACAGGAAAACAACAATCACTTTCCTTCTGAAGGGGTGTCAGCAGGCTTAGAACTAGCAAATAGGATAGCTACCAAGAGTAAGAATTGAAATTCTGGTTTTTAGTTCATGTGCCCCAAACTACTTCTGACCCCTTAATTTTCAGCTTTCTACATTTTTAGTGAGACCCACTCAGTAAAGTGAGTATCTCCCATAAATGTCAGTCATATCTTTGTTCCATAATCTCTAGAAAATACAGGGATGGTGGCAAAAAGTTTCCCTGATGCCCTGTTTTGCTCACCAGAAATCCATTAGTTTTCTGACAGAGTTAAATGGAGGTATAGAAAGTTGCCTATAGACTTTTGAAAATGATATTCAGTGTACTACTCCTCACCCTGCCACCCTCCCCGCAAAGAAACCAAAACAATAAACTTTTTTTCTTTTTTTAGTGTTTTACTATCATGTAGATTCCAAGTTGAGTATAATTGTCAAAATTTAAATTTCTTAAGCACTACTGGGTTTAATGTATGAATGTTATACAGATATAAAAAGTTATGTCTGTTCCTCATAGTAGGTTAGCAAGATCAAACAAACCTACCATCTAATAGCCTGTTTTTAACTTATTTCTCAGGTTGTTTTAACAATAAAACCAAATGATGATGTTTTGAATGAAGTTCTTCTACACCAAAAGGTGTTTTTTGAGCCCTGAGTTATATAATAAATATTAGAAGGTATTGATGTTTGAAGTAGACTACAGTTTTATTAAATAATGGCTACTTAAAAGACTATCTTCCTGGTCAACGTAAATCATACCCTGTCCCCATACATGCCTCCAGTACTGGAGATTGAACTCAGGGTTCTTTACCACTGAGCCATGTTTCTACCCCCTTTTAAAATTTTGAGACTGGGTCTCATAAGTATGGGAGTTTGAAAGAAAAGAATCTGACATGATATACAATTTTGCCTAGGCGAATGGTAATGGTACTAATAATAGTAATTAGAACATGGAGAAACAGTGATTATAAGGTTTTTAGGGTATTGGATCCGAGAAATGTCATATATTTCTCATTTGGAGAAACAAAAGATTTCATGAGGTAAATTTAATTGATATGGGCAGGAGATATAAGGTGGTTAAAGTGAGGATGGCAGTAATTGGATTGCTTATATACTTAGTTGACTTGCATTATGGAACCTCTCAATCACCTTGGTTGAGATCACCAGGCAGGATGATTGCTTCTTTGGCTTCTAATCTTTGTTAAAGCCTTTAAAGAATAATGGTTCATATCTAGAAGGTTGTGAGCTAATATAATTATTTCAGAAAACTTAATGGAATTATGTTTAACCTAGTTTAAGGACCTACAAATTGAAGTTCCTGTCAGATCAACCCAATATATATATACTATATTTTCCTTATTAATCAAATTGCTAGCATACTTTTTCACTTTCTGAGAAAGTAAAAATGAATATAAGAAATTGATCTACAGAGTATTTTTATTATATAGCTTTTATTTATTTATTTGGTGCTACAGATTGAACCCAGGTCCTCACACATGCTAAGCATACACTTTACCATCAAGCTACATTCCCAGCCCATATATATAGCTTTGTTTTTGTTTTATTTTTTTTCTAGTTGTATATGGACTCAATGCTTTTGTTGTTTTTTAGTTTTTGCATTTTTTAATATTTATTTTTTAGTTGTAGTTGGACACAATACCTTTATTTCACTTATTTATTTTTATGTGGTGATGAGGATTGAACCCAGAGTGTCGCATGTGCGAGGCAAGGCCTCTACCTCTGAGTCACAACCCTGACCCCATTTATTTGTTTTTATGTGGTGCTAAGATTGAACCCAGTGTCTCACACTTGTGAAGCAAGTGCTCTACCACTGAGCCACAACTCCAGCCCACATAGATTTATTTCTTCATTTATTAGAGGTTGACATCGTCAGCTTTTTAAAAAGCAGTAGGTTTTCTTTTTTTTTTTTTTTTTGATTGGGAGAAGGGTACTGGGGATTGAACCCAGGAGGGCTTTACCACTGGGCTACATCCCCAGCCTTTTTTATTTTTTGAGACAAGCTTCCTCTAAGTTACTTGGGGCCTTAATAAGTTGCTGAAGTTGGCCTCAAACTTGTGATCTTCTTGTCTCAGCCTCTCAAGTCACTGGGATTATAGGTATATACCACCACTCCTAGCCACAGTCTGAATTTAGTGAAAAATATAAAAAAATTAACAGTACTGTTGCTTGTGTCAGAAAGTCAGACTTTGGAGGCTGGGTATGTAGTTCAGTGGTAGTGTACTTTCCTGGCATGCATAAGGCCCTAGGTTCAGTCATCAGCACCACCATCAAAAAAAAAAAAAAAAGTTCACGCCTCTTTGTTGACTTTATTGCTTCTGAGGTTTTTTTGTTTGTTTCTATTTTGCTTTGATGGTTAGTTTCTTGAGGCAGAATTTAAAATATTTCTGGACCTGGCTGGGGATGTGTCTCCAGCGGTAGTGCGCATGCATGCGGCCCGGGTTCGATCCTCAGCACCACATACAAACAAAGATGTTGTGTCCGCCGAAAACTAAAAAATAAATATTAAAAAAATTCTCCCCCCCCCAAATAAATAAAAATATTTCTGGGCCTATCTCTTCATCAGTTTACTGAACTCCTAGATTAGTCCTGGGTGTTCAATAAATGTTTATTGGATGAAATAATAAAATATTTCATACAAGTAGTAAACTTTAAGTAAATGTTAAGACAAGAAATTTAGAAGAATAAACATGTTACAACAATACTAGAGTGAGTTACGTTAATTTTAAGGTTTAGGAGATTTTTAGTAATCCTGAAAGTATAAATAATATTATACCTATTCATTAAGGAGTATATCTTTGTTTTGGTAGCTAATTGATATTCATCTTTCTCAAATGTCCAGATTCGTACCCTGTAATCTTGTTTTTTGATGGGAGGGCACTAGGGATGGAACTCAAGGACACTCTACCACTGAACTATATCCCCAGCCTTTTTTATTTTTTATTTTGAGACAGTGTCTCACTGAGTTGCCCAGGCTAGCCTCAAACTGGTGATCCTCCTGCCTTAGCTTCTTAAATTGGTTGGGATTACAGGAGCCATTATGCCTAGCTACTCCATAATCTTATTCAAGTGTTGAACCTTATTATTTAAAATTAAATTAGTATAGGAAAGATGGTAGGATGAATTGGGCATAACTTTCCTATGTTCATATATGAACACATGACCAGTGTAACTCCACATCATGTTCAACCCCAAGAATTGCATCCTAATTAGAATAAGTTATATTTCATGTATGTATAATATGTCAGAATTCTACTGTCACGTATTCTGAAAATAACAATAAAAAAGAAAGAACAGTGCTTTTAAATAAAAAATAATATTAGATGCTCAATGTTGAAGTAGGTTGCAACTGCAAGAAAAACGTTAAATCACCAGAGACATGGAAAACCTTAGGCATCTTTTATTGGTCTTTCTGCTATTGTCTAGCAGTTAGGTTGACATATAACCTTCTTTTGTCATGGTTTTAAGATTTTCTAAAGAATGAACTGCATGTAAGGAATGAACTGCAAGTAGATATGTCTGTTAGAGCTTGGTGTTGTTGTGTAGAGGAAAAAAAAGAATGCTTCTTGTAGAGTGGACTTAAAATCTTAGGTGGAGTGTTGAACTCAAAAGCTGAGTATGTTAGTGCTAGAGGATTGTGCAGTTGAAAACCTTTGGGTCTTACTCTAAACCCAGCTCTCTTCATCTTGTGTTTAGTAACCTAAGATAGTTCCATTTGGAACAATTCAACAAATAGTTAAACAGATTGCCTTCAGCGTGCCAGTTTCTGTCCCAAGCGTTGTAACTATACTTAGTGTTCAAAATATGTGAAGTTCAGGCTGGGCTGTAGCTCAATGGTAAAGCACCTGCCTCATATCCTCAGCACCAACATGCAAATAAATAAAGATACTGTGTTTATCTACAACTAAAAAAAAAAAAATTTAAAAATATATGAAGTTCTTATTCTCGTGGAACTTAAGTTGTAATTGGGAAAATAAGTAACAAAAGGTCCTTGTTTCAGATATTTCTTGCTGCATAATAAATTTACTGGTTTTAAACAACTTTTTCATTGTTTCTTATAATTCTGTGGGTTGAAAAGCATTCAACTATTGGTCTTCCTGATCTTGCTTGGAGTTTGACTTTGGTGGCTGTACTTGGGAACCCCAAAACAGCTTACTTATAACTGTCACTTGGTCTTGACTGTTGTTGTACTCTGTTGCATTTCGGTTCTTTTCCACGTGGCCTCTCCCTGTGGCTTGGCTTTTTAAAAGCATTGTAGGTATGTTCCAAGAGGGAGTATTTCAAGTGGACAAAGGCAGAAGCTGCAGATTTTGGAAAGCCCAACCTTAGAAGTTATATAGTATCACCTTTACTACATTTTATTAGTCATACTAGTTCACAGTGAGGAGGGAAATACTCTACTTTTTGGATGGGTGGTGACAAAATCACATTGCAAAAGAACACATTGTAAGAGATATTGTTTTGAGCATCTGTGGAAACATGGTCAACTAAGTGTTCACCGTTTCCACAGATGGTCAAAATGTGGTCAGTTAAGCAGGTTAATAGAGAAATAGGGGAGGAGGGACAGCATATGCAATATCATATAGGAGTTCAAGGAAGGCCTCCCCAATGAGGCAGCATTTTAATATCTGATGGAAATGATAGAGTAGACCCATAAGAAACATAGGTCATTTTAAGGAAGAATATTCCCAGTAAAGAGAAAAAGAAATGTAGAAGCCTTAAGTGGGGAGAATCCCTTGTATGATCAAGGAATAGCAAGGAGGGCATTGTGACTGAAATGGAATGATAAAGGAAGAGTGGTAGGGCATTTAAGCTTGAGAAGAAGTGAGAAACAGATTGGTAGCCACAGCAAAGACTTATAATTTATAATTTTCTGTAAACCATTGGAAAATTCTGAGTAGAAGAATGACATGACCTTATTTAAGTTTTAAAAAATCCTGTTCCAAGAATCTTTGTTTATGTATATGAAAATAGACTCTAAGAGGTCAGAGTGGAAGTAGGGAGTCAAGTCAGTAGGACCATCATGTGGCAAATGATAAATGTCCTAGGTAGTAAGAACTGGTAGAAATTAGGGTATATTTCAAGGTAGGGTTGACAGGATTTTCTGATAAGGGTAGATATGGGATGAGAAAGAGCAATCCAGGGTGACTCACAAAGTTGTGGCCATTGGCATCTGGAAAATTGGAATTTCTGTCTGTTGAGACAGGAAGACTGGGAGAAAAGCAAGGCGGAGGTGAGGAAGATATGACTTGTAATTTTGACTATGTTAAGATCAATTCAAGAAGGTATCTGGGGGAAAGGTTACTAAATGTTAACTTCTTTGTTGCAGGTTTGATGTTGAGTGCTTCAGATCTGGTCACTATGGTACGAGAACGAAAATGCATATTGTGCCACATTGCATACAGCTCAAAAAAGGTAATCAGAGGGAGAATTGAGGCTATATGGATAATCATTTTTTCAGAGATGTCTTATTAATAGATGGATAAAAGCTTTTAATAATGTCTTATTTAGTTTCTTTCTTAAGCCATAGTCTTAGGCCACTGGTTTCTTTCTCAGTACTACCTCATTAAGTCAGTACCTGTATTATTAAACTTCTACCAGAATTTGAATGTACTCACAGGTGAATAATATAGAGAAATTTAGTTAGGAACCACTTACAGAGAAATTCAGGTTATTTGAGGTTGTTATTTTCTGAGATCTTAAAATTGTATACTTTTAAATGCACAAATGCTTAGCAAATATGGCATTTTTCATATGTACCTGGTTTCTGTATATGCCCAGTCTTATGAAAAGTGCAATATAGCAGAAATGGTACTAACAATATCCTAGACATCCACAAGATGGGGATGTTGCACAAAGAAATATAGACCTTATCTGCCCCCTCATTCCCCACCTCAGTACTAGGGATTATACCCAGGGTCACTTTACCACTACATTCCCAGCCCTTTTTATTTTTAATTTTGGTAAGGATTTTGCAAAGTTGCTGAGGCTTGAACTTGTGGTCCTCCTGCCTCCTTGTTCTAGAAAATCTTCCGAGTTGCTGGGATTACAGGTATGTTCTTGATTGTTATTGGAAATTCAGAAAACTGTGAAGATCATGGGCTAGGTTAGCCAAGAAAGTCTGATTGCAGGTAATGCACCTTGAAAGAAATCTAAGAGTAAAGCAATTTAAGTGAAATGGAAAAAGAGATAGGTTAAGTGAAAAACAACATGAACAAAGGACACCCAGGTAGAATGGAGTTGGCAGTTCTAGGTGTCAGTAAGAAAGCTTATTTGATTGAAACAGTTTTGTTTTGGGATTAGTGGGATTGTAATTTAAGTGAAGATAATTGGAAAACAGTATCAAATGTGCTATAATGAAGGTTTTTTACCCCTGTTGAAGATTTCAGTTACTGATGGAAAAAACTAATTGATTTAAAATTATATTTAATAATATATCTGCTACCTTTTAAAAAGTAAAATAATTGGGGCTGGGGCTTAGCTCAGTTGTAGAGAGCCAGCCTTGCATGTGTGAGGCCCTGGGTTCTATCCTTAGCACCACATAAAAACAAACGAAATAGGGGTATTTTGTCCAACTACAACCAAAAAACAACAAATATTTTTTTAAAAAGTAATTGTTTTTTTAGATTTAAAACTTGATCTGGACTTATGAATAACTTCCAAGTTCCTTATGTCTACTTTCAGATTGGTGGAAGATGGGACTAGAGAGGCCAGTGTTCCAAGGTGTGGTATTAGATTTTCTTGGAGTAGCAGCCCTATCTTGTCACTTCACACTTGCCATGATCATAGTGAAGTAAAAATCAAGGACTATAGTTACTCCTCTTGTCTTAGGAAAAGCCAGTTTTATGTTGTTAGACAAGGGAATGGTATGGTTTTAGTGAGTAATATAGTGTAAAATAACTATGGATTAGTTGGAAGGGATGACTCTAATTATTATTTTTAGATAGATTAAGAACAGTTTGTGTTGAAACAGTGCTTTCCTCCAGATTCCCAAACAAATGTAATCCTGGTTTCTCCACATATACTTTAGAGGAGAAAGGGTGACTTGAGCAAGGAAAAGCTGTATAATATAATCCCTGAGCATCCTCATGCCCATTAACTTATATAAAAAACCAAGAAGCTATTAAGTTAAAAATATGTATCTATTCATTTATTTTTTGTTATTATTTATTTAATTTTTTTTGGCACTATAGATGGAATCCAGGGGCATTTTACCACTGAGCTGCATTCCAGCCAGCACCCCTTCCCCCCACCTCTCCCCTTCTTCTTCTTCTTTTTTTTTTTTTTTTAATTTTGAGATAGGGTTGTTGAGTTGCTTAGGGCCTGGCTAAGTTGCTGAGACTGGCCTGGAACTTGGGCTCCTCCTGCATCAGTCTTTCAAGTCACTGGGATTACAGGTGTGCACCACCACACCCAGCTGTATTTAGTTTTTTATTTCAGTATTTCTTGAATTTATTCAACCATGATACCCAGTCCTTTACAAAGAACACTGATTAATGTGCAAGGAACTAAACAGAAGCCTGGTATACAAAAATGTATATATTTGGAGCTCTTACCTTAAGTCTAGCCTGTGGGTCTTGTCCAGGTATTTTGAATACTCAGTTGTTTCACTATTTGTATTCATTTTTTGGAACAGAATGGGTGAGGATTTTGCATATAAATTTGGGAAAAATTAGTGAAGTGTTCTAGAAAATCAAAAGTCACATTGCAACTAGTTTTTAATTATAACACTTTTGTAATAAATACAGAATCAGTTTTTATATCAGAGAGAATAACTCATTTCAATTAATATTGTCTTGGTCAGGAATGGCTTGGTTGCTAGAAAAACCACTTAAATTTAACTGAAGGAATTTATAATACAGATAAGAATCTAAAGAAAAACAGCAAGCATAGGGACTTGAAGATTTTGTGAATTCTTGGAGTTTTTCATTCCAACACAATGTTTGGAACATTGAAATGTTGTCTTGGTGTCAGATCAGCCTGGGAGTTCCAGTTTAACTACTTGGTTATCTATAACTCTGAGAGGCCATCTTTTCATATTTATCCCTTCAATCCCTCACTCTCCACTTGGTACATAATAAGCACTTGATAAAAATCTGGTAAATGAAGAAGTTAACTTCTCTGCATCCTGTGTCCTTGGAAAGTTTGTAACTCTGCAATATTTTGCTGTTCAAATGAGAAAATGTTTAGAGCACTTATCACAGAATATAGTAAACAGTAATATTCAGAAATTTTAGTAGCCTTTTATTATTTGTATATATAAATAGCTATTCTCTAATTATGACATGCTGGCTATATAAACTTTCAAGTGACAAAAGGATAGACATTTACAGCTCTTTGTGTTTTGTGTGTGGTGTGCATGTTTTTAAATGACAACTTTTTCACAGATTTTATTTTCTTCCCTCTAAGAATGAGATAAGGGAAGTGGGAGGGGACATAGTAAATGTTCAAACTTTTCATTAGACCCCACCAAATCAGTTGGGGAAGTGGAGGAGTGTGCAGTGAAGTAAAGCAGTAACTGAATTATTGTATTCAAAGTATTTTTTTAAAAACTTCCCGATCTGCTATAGAGAAGAGACTGTTATATTTGTAATTCCCATCTATAATTGATGTAGCCATTTATATTCATTCAACAAATGTTTATCATATTCCAGGTCTGACAAACTATGTGTAAACCTGTTACTTTCTTTTTTTAATACTTATTTTCTAGTTGTAGTTGGACACAACACCTTTATTTTCTTTTTATGTGGTACTGAGAATTGAACCCAGGCCTTCGCATGTGCTAGGCAAGCACTTTGCTGCTGAGCCACAGCCCCAGTCCCATAAACCTGTTAACCTTTTACGTACTTTTTTTTTTTTTTTGAAAGGTACCTAGGATTGAACCTGGTCTCACTTAACCATGGAGCCATATCCCCAACCCTTTTTATTATTATTTTTTCCTATTTTGAGACAGGGTCTTGCTAAGCTACTTAGGGAAAGTAAGTAGCTTAAGCTACTGAGGCTGACTCTGAACTTGGGAGCCTGGCTGTAGCTTACTCTTTCGGGAATACTAGGGATTTAACCCAGGGGTACTTTATCACTGAGTTACATCCCCTAGCCCTTGTGATTTTGTATTTTGAGACAGAGTTTTGCTAAGTTGTTTAGTTGCCTCACTGAGTTGCTGAGGCTGGCCTTGAACTTGTGATGTTCCTGCTTCAGCCTCCAGAGTCACTGGGATTACAGGCATGCACCACCATATCAGGCTGTAGCTTACTCTTGAAATATTCAGTAGAGAAAGAGAGTGTGGACAAAAGTAGTTGGAATACTAAATGATTTAAGAATTAAAACAAAAATTAAAACTTTAGTAAATTCTTTGTAGCGGGATAGAATTAACCTACATATTTTATTCTTAAAAGTCTTTTGCCTCCTGGGCTGGGGTTGTGGCTCAGTAGCAGAGCGCTCTACTCGCACATGCGAGACCGTGGGTTCGATCCTCAGCACCACATAAAAAATAAATAAATGAAATAAAGGTATTGTGTCCAACTACAACTAAAAAATAAATATTAAAAAAAGTCTTGTTTTGAACGACCAACAATAAAAAAAAAATAAAAAATAATTTAAAAAAAGTCTTTTTGCCTCCTGAAGGCAATACTTTCTAATCATTTTAAAAAGCCATCTAAATATGTTTTTCTAATAATTTCTTTTACTTAAAATATATTGCTGGACACAGTGACATACACTTACAATCCCAACAAATTGGCAAGCTGAAGTAGGAGGATTCAAGTTTGAGGCCAGCCTTAGCAACTTAATGAGACTTTGTCTCTAAATGCCAAAGTAAAAGGTGCTGAGGGTGTAGCTCAATGGCAGAATGCCTTTGGGTTCAGTAATCCCCAGTGCCAAAAAAAGGAAAATATTTCAAAAAGCACAGCTGAAGAACTGTGATCTGAGAATAGTCACACACAAAAGAAACATTGACATAGGAAGCTGAATCCCCAATTGTTGATTACATAGGACATAGAATTTTGTCTTTTTTCCTCCCTCCCCCAAAACAATCCCCCTTAGTTTAATCTGCTTTTTTTGATTTTGAAGGAGATGGACGAACACATGCGGAGCATGTTGCATCACAGGGAACTTGAAAACCTGAAGGGCAGGTATGGGAATGGCTCTCTTCCATAAATTTTGCATATGGGGGAGGGGGGCTGAGTACCAATGGTGCCTGTCCATTTATTTATTTGTTTGTTTGTTTGTTTATGTTTATTTATTTTTCAGTTGTGTATGGAATGGACTCAATGCCTTTATTTGTTTTTATGTGGTACTAGGATCGAACCTAGTGCCTCACACTTTCAAGGCAAGTGCTCTACCACTGAGCCACAACTCCAGCACCCCCTGTCAGTTTATTTGATAGTAATCTTTTGTTAATGAATGCTGTCTTATGGCATAGAACAATCTGTTTGCGTTAGTAACAAGTACAGTAGATTTTTAGCATTCTAAAAGGATAAACCCTGCAGTTCTACTTCTTAGGAGCTAAGACAAGAGGATTGTAAGTTTGAGGCCAGCTTGGGTAATTTAGTGAGACCCAGTCTTGAAAATAAAATAAAAAAGAACTGAGGATGTAGCTCAGTGATTGCCTAGTATGTGTGAGTCCCTGGGTTCAATCTCTAGTACCCCACCTCCATAAACAACTGCAAAAGGATAAACTGATATCTTTGTGCATCTCAAATGTGTAAAATTCACAGCAGCTCTGGTAGAATATAACAAAGATGAGTTAGGATGAACTAGTTCTCTCTTTAATAAGCTATATCATTCCTACAAAGCAGCCTTACAGCTGGGACATTTCATATTTAGCAATGTTATAAATTATTGCATACTATAAGCCTCTAGTATTCCTAGAATAGTCTTTGAGAAATTCAAAGTCTACTAAATTGCACTGAATCTCATTAGTATAAACAAAATCAAATTACAGGCCTTAAGTGTTTTTGAGAACGCTCTTTTGTGATTTAAAACTTGAGATGTTTAAGGGAAGAAAATATAATAAGCTGCTTTTTTAAAAAAGTATGTATATATGCCTGTCCTTTTTCCATTTATGGTTTCTTTTTTATTGTTTTTGACTTCAATGTTTTGCATTTGAAGTTTGGAGACTGGATAAACAGCATCATTGGGAAACTAAGAAATATGAAATGTATTTTATTCCCTGAATAATAGTTAAGTTTTGATCAGAATACCATCCTAGCAGCCATGGTGGCACACACCTGGAGTTTCAGTGGCTTGGGAGGCTGAGGCAGAAGATTATAAATTCAAAGCCGGCCTCAGCAAAATCGAGGCACTAAACTCAGTGAGACCCTGTCTCTAAATACAAAACAAAATAGGGCTGGGGATGTGGCTCAGGTTGAGTGCCCCTGAGTTCAGTTGCTAGTACCTCACTCACCAGCCTCCCAAAAAAGAATGTCATCCTATATCATTTGACATTATTGTATTAACTTTTTTGTTAAGTCATATTGTTTTAGATTATGTGGGCAAGTTAATGTGTTATGAAACTTTCAGCATCTCTTTAGCATATTAATGGAATTTTTACATGTCCCTAGTCTCATACTATGCAAAGGTTAGGTTTAGCAGCAATATAAAGAGGATTTTACTCAAGAGTTAGTGTGTGGTGAGCCGTTGTCATAACTTGAATATATGTGATTTCTAACTTACTAGCATTCAAAATCTATGAAAAACAGTTAAATTTTTATTCTATGTGGATTATTTTAATTATTTTTGAACCCATTTCCAGTGGACTTCCTTTTAGAGCTTACCTTATTCTAGACTACTTATCTGCCACCTGCTCCACATGTACATATTATAAAATTAAATAAAACAAATAAGGTCAGTAAATCTAGTTAATAGGAAAGAAACCCATTGCATTCCAAGATTAATGTCATATTTAATTCAGAGGTCACTAATCAGCCATTTAAGACTTTTAAAAGACAGTTGATTTATTTATTTGTTCATTCATTCATTTATTTTGTGGTACTGGGGATTGAACCAGGACCTCACAAATGCTAGGCAAGCTTTCTACCTGCCTTTTTTATTTTATCTCGAGACAGGATCTCAATAAGTTGCCCAGGCTGATCTCAAACTTGGGATCCCCCTGCCTCTTTCTCCAGAATAGCTGGGATTCTAAAGGCATATCACCACATCTGGCAAAAATTTAAAACAAGTTTTGGTTATATAAGATTCATGTTCACAATGAATACAGAATCACGAAAAGCAAAACTCTTCCTGACCCATTCCCCTTTAAATTCCACTCCTGTTTTAGAGGATAGTCAAGGGTTTGGAGTATTTCCTATCCAGACCTCTTTCTATGTATTTACGTAGATTTATATTTATATACACACATTTTGTTTTGTAGCCGGACCACATTCCATCTGTGTGTTATTCTGTAACTTATTTATTTTTTCCTCCCCTCCATTCCCCTCCAAGCAGATTCACTGTGTAATGGAGATTTTATCTACCATTTTCAGTTACTCGGAACATAATTAGAATACTGAAGCATCTGAACCACCAAATAGAAATGTCATTGTTACCACCCTAATTCATTTTAATGTAGAGAAGAGCACTTTAGTACTAATTTACTCGTATGTTAGATACAATGCTCACATGTTTTAATGGTTTCCCGGCCTTTAATAAATTATAAGGAAGAAGGCAACAGGTAACAAGAAAAAAAAAGGAAAGAAAGAAAACATCTGTTAAGACTATCAAAAAAGACAAAATCTCTCCAGGCATGGTGAAGCACACCTGTAATCCCAGTGACTCAGGCAACTGAGGCAGGAGGATTACATGTTTGTGAGCACTCTCAACAACTTAGTAAGACCTTGTCTTAAAATTTTTTTAAAAAGGCATACTATCTCAAAAAGCATTTACTGACTTGGAACATTTTCTGAAAGAAAAGTTATCACTAGTCTATATGGTAAGTACAGATAATCATCCAGCATTATTCCTTTTTCCTGTTACCCTCAGTTTGTGATTATTGCCTCTGAATTTTGTGGTTTATTACTGGCTTTCTGGTATTTAGACTTTCTATTTATAATTGTATCTATAATTTCAGGGTTTGATCTGGTTAAGAATTGTGAAATATATATTTTTAAAGTTTTTAATGTAAGCTTGAATGAGAAGTAAGTAACTGATCCTCTGGTTCACAATTAGGGATCTGGAGTATTTCCCTATTTTCCCCCTCTGTTTGTTCAGATGTGTGGTCTATAAGTAACTTGTCCAGATAGATGCTGTTAAAAAGGCTCAAACCTTTATTTATCAAACAGCTGTTGTGGTGTAGTTAGAGCAAGCTTAATAAAGAAAAGCTTATGCAGAGACCATCTTAAGGCAGCCTTTCACACATGAAAGGAAATTGTGGTAACAGGATGAAGGTAATTTGAGATCTTTAAACACCCTAAGGAAAATTACTCCTTTTATTAATTAAGAAGGGAAAGTAGTTCATTTTTCCCATAATTATTTTATGTACTTATGTAAAGTATTTAAACTGATTGTTAATTAAAGAATTGAAAAATAGCATCAATAACATATAATTTAATTTGCTAGTAACTTTTTTTTTGCCTTTCACATTTTTTTTCTTTTATTGGTTGTTCACAACATTACAAAGCTCTTGACATATCATATTTCATACATTAGATTGAAGTGGGTTATGAACTCCCAATTTTACCCCAAATGCAGATTGCAAAATCACATCAGTTACACATCCACAATTTTACATAATGCCCTATTAGTAATTGTTGTATTCTGCTACCTTTCCTATCCCCTACTATCCCCCCTCCCCTTCCCTCACATTTTCTCTCTCTACCCCATCTACTGTAATTCATTTCTCTCCTTGTTTATTTTCCCATTCCCCTCACAACCTCTTATATGTAATTTTGTATAGCAATGAGGGTCTCCCTTCATTTCCATGCAATTTTCCTTTTCTCTCCCTTTCCCTCCCATCTCATGTCTCTGTTTAATGTTAATCTTTTCTTCCTGCTCTTCATCCCTGCTTTGTTCATAGTTGCTCTCATTATATCAAAGAAGACATTTGGTATTTGTTTTTTAGGGATTGGCTAGCTTCACTAAGCATAATCTGCTCTAGTGCCATCCATTTCCCTGCAAATTCCATGATTTTGTCATTTTTTTAATGCTGCGTAATATTCCATGGTGTATAAATGCCACATTTTTTTTATCCATTCATCTATTGAAGGGCATCTGGGTTGGTTCCACAGTCTAGCTATTGTGAATTGTGCTGCTATGAACATCGATGTGGCAGTATCCCTGTAGCATGCTCTTTTAAGCTCTTCAGGGAATAGTCCGAGAAGGGCAATAGCAGGGTCAAATGGTGGTTCCATTCCCAGCTTTCCCAGGAATCTCCATACTGCTTTCCAAATTGGCCGCACCAATTTGCAGTCCCAAAATTTGCAGTTTTTGGTGTACACACATCTTTATTTTATTTGCATGTGGTGCTAAGGATCAAACCCAGCGCCTCCTGCACTCAGGGCAAGCACGCCACCGCTTGGGCCACATCCTCAGCCCTAGTAACTTTTAAAATGTAGTTTCCTGGGCTGGGTTTGTAACTCAGTGGTAGAGTGCTTGCCTAGCATGGGTGAGGCACTGGGTTTGATCCTCAGTACTATATTAAAAAAAAAAAAAATCAAATAACTTAAAAATAAAGGTAAATTCTTTAAAAACAAAATCATTTGGTTTCCCAAACATGGTGTGTGGAAGCATGAATACCTGTTGAGTGTAGAACAGAGGTTATAAGGTTGCCTCTGAATATATTGGCTTTTTAGAAGATGTAGTTGTCATACCCTGTTCCTTCTCTGTATAAATTAGAATTATCTTCTTGAAGTATCTTATAAAGTTTATCTCTCTTTTTTAAGCTAGATTTTATTTATTAGAAAAAAAGATGTCTATTTTTGATAAATTATTTAGTGCTTACTTTTATGTCACACTTATTGCCTACACTGTTCTAGGTTATTGATGTATTTTTGCCTGTACTGTTCTAGGTTACTGATGTATTTTGTCTATCAAATAACTTTAGAACTGTGGTTATGTTCTTGTTCAACAAGGAAAGCAACATGTTTTCAAAAATCTGTGTTTGAATATCAAGTATCCAACATGTGCTTTGGGGTTGCACAGTGTGTGGGTTTATGATCATGTATACTTATTTTTAATGAGGTTAAATTCTGCCACTTTATAGTTCATTTCCTAATATTTTATTTTATTATTATTATTTTTTAGAGAGAGAGAATTTTAATATTTATTTTTTAGTTTTTCGGCAGACACAACATCTTTATTTGCATGTGGTGCTGAGGATCCAACCTGGGCCGCACACATGCCGGGCGAGCGCCCTATGGCTTGAGTTACATCCCCAGCCCTCCTAATATTTTAAAAACATCATTGTGGCTCTCCAGTTGTCTTTTTTTTTTTTTTAAACATTTTTTTAGTTGTAGATGGGCACAATATCTTTTTTTTTTTTTTTGGTTAAACACAATACCTTTATCTTGTTTATTTATTTTTTTAAATGTGGTGCTGAGGATCGAACCCAGGGCCTTCCTCATGCTAGGCGAGCGCTCTACTGCTGAGCCACAACCCCAGCCCAATATCTTTGTTTTATTTGTTTATTTTTTTATGTGGTTCTGAGGATCGAACCCAGTGACTCACGCATGTGAGGCAAGCGCTCAACCACTGAGCTACAATCCCAGCCCTCCAGTTATCTTTTTAAAAATCTCTCTCTCTCTCTCTCTCTCTCTCTTTTATTCCCCCAGTACTGGGGAGGTACCCACAGCCTCATACACACTAAGCAAGTACTCTACCACTGAGCTCACCCCAGCCTTGTTGTATCTTTAAAGAGGGATTTTGATGGTTCAGACATGAGAAAAATTATCTGCATCTTAGAAATAAAAGTAAAACCTGCAATTTCATTTAAATATCTTTTAAGGATTATACTAAAAGTCAAAGTATAAGCAATAGGGTGATGTTGTTGTTACTACAATATACAGTTTAGTATTCTGTAAGTTCTTTGGTAGAAAAGGGGACTAATACATTTTCCACAGTTTTAGAGAATTTAAAGGCAAAAAGCTTTTCTAGTGTAAAATTAAGTTGATTTGAATTTCTATTATAATATAAATTAAATATGCTAATTTTGTTATGGTGTTCAGATTCTTCTGATACTGTTCATTCTGATAAGATTTTTAACTCATTTTTGTTTTGCTGTGCAGAACAGCTTGTTTTGTATTACAAGTTAGTGTTCACTTAGAATGAACCTTATCAATGTAGTTTCTACAGAGAAAAGTATGCTATTCCTGGTAAGCTGGGGAAAGTTGGCGATTGCTATTCTTTAAATGTAGTAAGTACAGTTGAAGACTTTTGGTGAAAATAATGTACAAGTACCTGTGGGATTAGAAGGAATTAGAACATTGATAGAATAATTTAGAATTAGTATTTTTAGAGAGAACCTGGTCAGAGTTCATTAAAATGAATCTGTAAAACATGAGCATTTTGAGTTACGAAGTCCAAAAAAAGGTGAGAACTTGTAGATTTTCTCTCTCCCATGATGTTTAGAAAATTAGAAACAGTGTTGTGCGTTAATTTTTTTGGGGTATGTGTGCATGTGCGTGTGTGCGTCGCTGCTGGGGATCAAACCCAGGACTTCCTTGCATGCTATACAAATTGTCTAACAATGAGCTAAATCCCCACCTGCATTGCACAGTATTTTCTTTTTAAGTTTACTGGGTATTTTTTATGGGCTTATACTTTGTCACAGTTGGCAACATTGACTATAAAAAATTAGTTGTTCAATAAGTTGGTTTTTAGTTTTTTGTTCTTTAGTGAACATTCAGGTGATCTCCAACAGAAACTGTCTTTAGTAAAGATGGTTTTGAGCATCTTTTCTGGCTAATTGACATAAATTATGCCTATGTCTTGTTAAGTATATGTAAGAAAAAATGGAGCAGAGGCACACCTATGTGTGTTTCTGCCTGGCCAAAGACATTGTGTCTTTTTGTGTTGATGTATTTTTTTAATAGATTGGCATAGGAAGTGCAGAAATGCCACTAGTATAAACCCAAGTCACATGATACAGGATTATGCCAGTTCGAATTATTGAATGGATACTGCTGCCCAGTGGCTTTGGTGTTCAGAAGGTCCTTAAAAATTATTGCAGAGACAGCTGATCCAATCAAGGAATTTTGAGAAGCTAAAAAGCAGTTAAATTTTAATATTTATTTATTTTTTTTAGTTTACAGCTCTGGAAAAGATTGAAGACTTTAGCTTCTTACAACTGGCCAAGTATGAAATTTACCCTTAAGTAAAAGAAAAGAATAAATTCTGTCTGTCCTGTTAAAACTAATTTTCTCATTTTCTTCTCTAAACAGTAGCATTTTGTGTAACTTGAGAATAAAACAGCTGTTAACTGCCTACAACTGAAATTCTTTTCATTCCCTTTACAACAAAGCCCTCCTGAAGCAGAATGTAGATCACATGTATCATCAGACCAAAAAAAGTTCACTGGGACTACTCCTATCATTTTTCTCAGGGTCCGGAATCTTCACATTCCAGGCAGAGCTCCAGCTGTTCAGATTTAGTTACACAGTTGGGATTGGCTGTACCATCTACTCTTTTCTCCACCCCTTAATTTTCACTGGAAGAAGACTCTAAAGCAGGAGATTAAATGGAAGTGCTGTCACCAGCTTTCTGAGTGCAGCTGGCACCATGGGTGTGCTTCAGAGCAACTTATGTTTGCTCTGCGCCCCCTGCCCTGCCTCCCCTTTCACCATGTTTCCTCTGGCCAAGATTTTAAGTACAGCAATTCAAGAAGATTTCTCCTCCTAAAGCTCATTAATCTGAAGTGTATTGCCTCTTGATTGCTGGAAAAGAATTTAAAATTCATCTCAAAAGTAACTTATGAACAAATTTATTAAAGTGATGAAAGGAGCATTGAAATTGATTAGCACTGATTTTTTACTGTACCAAATTGTGCAGTCTCTTTCAGAGGAAACTTTAACAGGTCTGGTGAGTGTGCCATGCCAGTGGGGAGAATTGAATGTCCCTCGTCTCCCTCTTTCCCTAGGGACAGTAGTCATGAGTGCCGAGTATGCGGGGTCACAGAAGTGGGTCTTTCTGCATATGCAAAGCACATTTCTGGCCAGTTGCACAAAGATAATGTGGATGCCCAGGACAGAGAAGATGATGGGAAGGGAGAGGAAGAGGAGGAAGATTATTTTGACAAGGAACTCGTTCAGTTAATAAAACAAAGGAAAGAACAAAGTCGGTAAGTGATGATTTTTATTTTTTTTTAAAAAGCTTATCTGTAATAGAACATAGTAGAGAATATATTTTACATACTTTTTAGCCTATAGCATTTAAACTTAGTTATAAAATGTAACTTGAGGTTACTGTCTTTTGAATAAAGGAAAATGAAATGCTTTCTTGAACTACTGTGCTATCTGCTCTAAAAAATTCAAAACTCAGTTTTGTATGCTAGCTCTAGCTACATTCTGAGGTTTTTACTACATTGATAACTATGTTTAGAACTGTTTTAATGGTGTCCAAATTTTGTAGTGGAAAACTTAATTGAGTGTGAGCTTCTTTGAATATATAGCATTTTTAATTGGCAAAATAACATCTAGGAAAAATTTTTTACCTGATATGATTTAACATGGTGCTTCTGCCAAATTTGATTTCTGTCTTTGAATCCCTATTGGCTACCAAAGTGTTTGGTTTTTTTTTAATATTTATTTTTTAGTTATAGGTGGACATAACACTTTCATTTTATTTTTATGTGGTGCTTAGGATCGAACCCAATGCCCCACACGTGCCCACAACCCCAAGCCTACCAAAGTGGTTTTACAAATATTTATCAAGTTAATTTATATTTTAAATTTGAGAGTGTCAGTATCATTTGAGTATCATTTGATAAATATTTATAAAACCACTTTGGTAGTTTGTATGGTATTTTATGCTTGTATGTATGTATTGAGGTGTTAGGAGTTTGTGATTTTGCCTTATTGATTTTATTTTCTGAAGAGTTTAATTAACAGCACAGAAATTTTCAGATATGAAAGAACACCATTTATAAAGTGGAATAATTTTTCAAGTCCAAAGACATGATTAAAAACATTTGAAATTCTACAATAAAATTTTGATCTTGAATCTTGAATACTAGTCATTCACCTCCTTTTTGGTTAGATATTTGGATATAAAAAAGGAGTATGTCATTTAACTCTGTGTATAATCAGGAATTTTTTGAACCAGTCCTTAAAATAAGACTTCCTTAACCTTAAAATGTCAATAGCAACATGGTTCTTTGAGTCATTCAGTTGCTTAGTCCTTCAAATGACATTCTCATTATTATTAGTACAGTTGTAGTTTACTCTTTCTGCTGTTTAAGGGAATTGGAGCCTCTAGGAGACTAACTTCTGTTTTATTCTTATACACCAGTGCCATTGTTAGCATATCTGTATAAATGATTGTTAAGTCAAAGGGTAAGAAGTATTTCAGTAGATTAGACATTGATAACACAATTCTTCAAATTTTCTTATATGCCTTTGTGGTAACCTATTTATAAAATCATCTGTTTCTTCATGAGGCCCCCCTCCCCCCACATGAGATATTTAACTCTGTTCTTTTGGGGCTGTGGATTTAGCTGAACACTATTATTCCCTCAGTCTAGCCAGGTCATGATGATCCAGGAATTCTTCATATATGATTTATTCCCCAATTCTCCCCCCATTTCTGATCTCATTTGTATAACTGAGTCTGTGGTTCCATTGGATGTTATAAGTTGCCTACTGCCTAGAAAGATAAAAACAAATTAGTTAATAACACACACAAAAAAATCCTGCTAGTGTATTTAATATCACTTGTTACTTGGAGACTTCAGGTCTTCTGGTTAGCCATGTTGTAATTTATAATGTAAATGGTATTTGCATTTTTTTAGATATATTAACTTTCAATTCCTTGTGGGAAAAAAAAGGGATTACAATTGTGTTTAAAATGTTATAGACATTGAAAGCTCTTCAGACCAATTAAACTAAGTATTGAATTTAAGATTTAAGTCAAGTTTAGAGAAAGAAACCTAACCACAGAAACTTTGCTTTGGGATTTTCAGTCTATCAAGGCCTAGTGACTTAGGAGTGTAAACTTGGATTCAGACTGCCAAGGTTCAAATCTTTACTCTGCCACTTTTTGGCAAAACACTTAACCTGTCTCCTCCTCAGGTTGCTCATCTAAAAAATAGGAATAATAAGAATACTTGCCTTAGGATTGTGAAAATTGAATAGGTAATCTATTAAAAGAATTGAATTAAATGCCTGATACTTAGTAGATACTCAGTAAATTTTGGCTAATATTACTCAATATCTCGAGTCCTTAGCACTCCTTAGCTTGTGCTAGATGCACCATAGGCAGTTTATAGAAGAAAATGGTTTTGTAATTATTGCTATGATGTTTACTTAAACTTATTCACATTTCTGTGGCCTCCTTATTTAACATGAATAGTTCAAATAGTTGTAACTTCTTTATAAAATCCTCTACCTCATGGAGCTCCTTATAGCACCTATTGTGGTTACTGCTTATTTGTATGTGCTATTTTACTCCTGTTGTACTTTAATTCCTTGGCTAGGTTCTGAGCCCATCATAAACAGAAGCTGCATATTAAAGTTTTCTTATATCATTTCACAGTCATTGTATAAGTGCTTGATAAACTGTTTATTAATGAAGATAACCATGCAAAATATGATCGTAAAAATAGGTTAAGAAGGGGCTAGAGTTGTGGCTTAGTGGTAGAGTACTTGTGTAGCATGTGTGAAGCACTAGGTTTGATCCTCAGCACTGCATATAAATAAAGGAATAAAATAAAGGTCCATCAATAACTAAGAAAAAATATATTAAAAATGAAATTAAAACAAAACAAAAATAGGTTAAGAAAAAAATAGGTTAAGAAACTGGAATTTTTAGAAGGAACCTGTAATTGGAGAAATCATGTATTAAGGACAGATAAATTAACATAAAATTGTATCAACAATAGAATAAAAGGAACAGAGTCCTAGAATATGCCAATAAATATAGAACCAAGGAAGGATAGTGTAAATATGTCAGATTTGTAATATTTCTGGGATGATGGGGGAAATAATATATTATGTAATATTAATTAACTGAAGACTATTGAGTTTAACCATACCATTTAAAGATGCGAAAGCAAACACTATTAGAAATAAAATGGGGGCTGGGAATGTGGCTTAGTGGTAGAAAGCTGGTCGGGCACGTGTGAGAAACACTGGGTTTGATCCTCAGCACCATATAAAAATAAAATAAAGGTATTGCGTCCACCTAAAACTAAAAAAAAAAAAATTAAAAAAAAGAGGCTCTACTACTTAATCTAAATAATAGGGGAAAAGAGGCAGAAGGGAAGTTTGGTGGGTTTTGCCTATAAAGAATGCATTAAAATTCCTTTAAATTCTTAACAAAAAAACTATTTTTCTTCCAGACAAGATGAGCCTTCCAATAGCAGCCAAGATATAAACTCTGATGACAGGCAACCTCAATGGAGACGAGAAGACCGAATCCCTTACCAAGACAGAGAGAGTTACAGCCAGCCAGTGAGGCATCATCGTGGACCTCCACAGAGAGATTGGAAATGGGAGAAAGATGGCTTTAATAACAGTAGAAAAAATAGCTTTTCACATTGTTTGAGAAATAGTGGTGGACCAAGAGGATGTTCTGGGTGGCATAAAGGTGTTGCAAGAAGTTCCTCAACCTGGTTTCACAACCATAGTAATTCTGGAGGTGGTTGGCATTCAAATAGTGGGATGGTAGATTGGAATTATAACAGTACAGGAAGGAATTCCAGTTGGCATTCTGAAGGAACAGGTGGCTTTTCCAGTTGGCATATGAACAACAGTAACGGAAACTGGAAATCCAATGTACGTAGTACAAATAGTTGGAATTACAATGGCCCTGGAGACAAATTTCAACCAGGCAGAAACAGAAATTCTAACTATCAAATGGAGGACATGACTATGCTTTGGAATAAGAAATCTAATAAGTCAAGCAAATATAATCCAGAGAGATATAAATGGCAGTGGCAAGATAATGACAAAATTGGTACAGTTGCCACATATAGAAGTCCTTCTGAAGAAGGATTTACAAGTGATAAATTTCCTTCAGAAGGCTTACTTGACTTCAATTTTGAGCAGCCAGAAAGCCAAACCACTAGGCAGGCAGACAGTGCAGCTTCCAAAAGTAGTGGAAAGAATGGCAGTGTAGCAAGGGAAAAGCCTCGTCGCTGGACTCCATATCCTTCCCAGAAGACTCTGGATTTACAGTCAGGATTGAAAGAAGTCACCAGTAACAAGTCAGAAATGATAGATAAACCTCTCTTTGATTTTAGCTTGATTACCATAGGAATACAAGAACCTCAAACTGATAAAACAAATATCTCCCCAATACTAAAAACACAAAAAGAAATACATACTGGATCTCTTAATCACAAAACCACTTCTGACTGCACTGTTTCCTATGAGGTGGTAAGAGATTGCCCCATTGCAGAAAAACCTGAACAAAAGCATGATTCAAATAGGATTCCTTCATTGAAATCCCCACTCCTTCCACTTCCAGCCACTAAATCAGTTTCTCAAAAGCAAGATTCAAAGAATCCTTCAAACACCAAAGCAAATTCTTTTTCCCCTGGAGAACACTCAGATCCCTTGAACAAACCCACTTTAGAAGATAGACAAGGTTCTCCTTACATATCCAAATTGCGAAGTTCATGTCCTCATGTTTTAAAAGGGAATACAACTACATCTGGCACTCAAAAAAAACCTGATGATAATTTAAATGAAACATTACAAAAAGCCAAAGAAGTGCCAGAGTGTCATGAGACATTGCAAAATCCACTTCTTAGCACTTCTAAGAGGACCAGTAACTTTGCAAAGGCAAGTAGGAATGTAGAAGAGTCTGAAAAGGGATCTTTGAAGATTGAGTTTCAAGTGCATGCATTAGAAGATGAAAGTGATGGAGAGACATCTGATGTAGAAAAGCATGGAACAAAAATTGGAACTCTGGGTTGTGCAACTACAGAAGTTTTATCCTGCAGCACTCACACTGTTGAAGAGAAAGAACAGGATGAACAGATTTTGAAAACACCTCGGAAATTTTCCACCTCCCCTTGTAATTCCACAGTTCACCAGAATGAGTCTGAATTACAAGTGGCATCTGCAGCTAGTCCACACTCTGGCTTATTGCTAGACTTGAAAACCTCTCTAGAAGATGGACAGGATGACAACCCTATTAAATCTCATATATCTTTTGAAACAGAAGGCTTTGAGAGTACTAGTTTAGATGCTGAGCTTCAAAAAAGTGATATTAGTCAGCCCTCTGGTCCTCTCTTGCCTGAACTAAGCAAGCTTGGCTTTCCTGCCTCACTTCAGAGAGATCTAACCCGGCACATTAGTTTGAAGAGCAAAACTGGAGCACACCTTCCTGAGCCAAACCTCAATAGTGCTCGCCGTATTCGCAATATTAGTGGTCATCGAAAGAGTGAAACAGAGAAGGAGTCTGGACTCAAACCAACCCTACGACAGATTCTAAATGCATCTCGGAGAAATGTCAACTGGGAACAGGTCATTCAGCAAGTAACCAAGAAAAAACAAGAGCTAGGCAAAGGCTTACCCAGGTGTGTGCCTCTTTTCAGTATCTGTGTTCTTTCTTGCTTTCTTTTAAAGGTATCCTTTGACCTGGGTCAAGAGAATTCTGCTTGTTCCTTTTAATTAAATGTTTGCCAAAAATACTCATTGTAGATGTCTGATTCAATTTACTATCAAAGACTAAGTGGTACTCTATGACTAATGGAATACAGTTTTTCTTAGTGGAGAATGGAGGTTAAAATGGAGGCATACCTCCTTCTGAGAAAGGAGATAGGGGCATAGGAAAAAATCATCAGCCATCCATTATTTCAGTTTGTATATCCATAAATCTGTATCTATCTTTAGAATTTAATTTCTCTAGATCTAGATCTTGAATGAATGACACAACTTTTAAATATAACTGTCCTCATTGCCTCTTACTTAGAACCTGTGGATAGTTACCTTTCTGTATTTACTCTGGACATCATACTTCAGAACACAAAATGTTTATCTCGAACACTTCTGTAATATTGTGGCTGTTCATCTTATGTTGAGGTACTATTCTGAATGATAAAGTGTTCAAACAGATTTACTACCTGAAAATCATAATTCTGTAGCATTTTAACATACCCTTCAGGTTTAGGGTAGTTTCTATCCTTGTTCAAATAATAAATTTATTTTTCCCCCTTTTCCTTTACCAGATCTGGTGAGTAGTATATGAAATTATGAGTAAAAAACTCATTGTAGTGCCTGACACTTGTAAGTGATCAGCGAAAGTTTATTGTTTGTTTTGGTTTATTTACTTTTAAAAATTAGGTGTTTTTGTTGTAGATTTAGAGCTGTATTTGAAATAAAATTCTCAATTTTTACTCTCATATGTATTCTTATGCTATATGTCTATAATTTATTACTGTGACATAGCAAAATTATTTATTTTCTGTCTCAATTCCTTATCAAACTGTGAGCTCCTTGAGAACAGGAACCATCTTATATGTTTTTGTAACCTGTGCTTGACAGAGTCTGACACATTAAAAAGAGCTCTTCCCTATAACCATGTCGTTTTATGTTTTTTGTTTTTTTCTTTTTTAAGGTTTGGCATAGAAATGGTACCTCTGGTTCAAAATGAGCAAGAGGTCTTGGATTTAGATGGTGATCCTGATCTGTCTAATTTAGAAGGATTCCAGTGGGAAGGTGTTTCCATTTCCTCATCTCCTGGGTTGGCCAGAAAGCGAAGCCTTTCTGAGAGCAGCGTGATCATGGATAGGGCTCCTTCTGTGTACAATTTCTTCAGTGAGGAAGGTACTGGCAAAGAAAATGAGCCCCAGCAGATTGTTTCACCTAGTAACTCATTGAATGCTGCACAGAGTCAGAAAGCAACGATGTGCCTTAAACAGGAGTTGACACCTCTGACTGCCTCCCTCAGAACAGGTGAAAAGTCTGAAAATGTTGCTACCCGAAGGCGTCATAGTGCACAATTACCCTGTGATCATATAATACCTTTGATGCATTCAGCAAAAGACCTAAACAACCAGGAGAGGTCTACACCACCATCAGAGAATCAGAATGCCCAGGAGAATAATGGAGAAAGAAACTCTCTCTCATCAAATGCATCCTCACTCCTTGCAGCCTCCAGTTTAGCAGATGCAGCCACTGATAGCAGCTGTACCTCTGGTGCTGAACAAAATGACAGCCAGAGTATTAGAAAGAAACGAAGAGCCACCGGAGTGAGTATGATTCCCTGTGCTTTTTATAGAACATCTCATGTAGCAACTTAGTTGTTTATAAAGAAGGTTTAACTGTTTGATTTTGGAGGGATTTGGGGTTGTAGTTCTCTACACTCTGGAATAGAACTATGAGGCTCTTATTTCATCCTACTGGTTTCTTTCACCGAGTAGTTCTACAAAATTAGATGTAATGTAATATGAATGTACAGTACCAGGAAAATATGAAGTCATCGCTAAAACTAGTCTTCAACCCAGTGAGTCTTTGTATCACCTGACCAATAATAAGTCATATCTTCAGCTGTAATGCAGTCTATTTTCATAGATGTACTCTGTACTGCTTCTGAAGAGTTTTCTGTTATGTTTGTAATGCATGTATGTATGACTGTTGGATTCAGAACTTCTAGGATTAACACTAAAGTAGCTTGTTACTGTTAGAGTGCATATATAAGAACATAGCATAGAAGTATTTTGTTTTATTTTTGTGGTATTGAAAATTGAACCCAGAGGCTCTCTACCACTGAGCCATACCCCCAGCCCTTTTTATTTTATTTTGAAACAGGGTCTCACTAGATTGCCCAGGCAGACCTTGTACTTATGATCAACTTGCCTCAGCCTTCCGAGTTTCTGGGATTATAGGCTTGTGTCACCAGGCCCAGCTTTTTAGTACTTGTAACTATCTTTTGTCCTTTAGCTACCCAGCCTGGCTTCTTAAGAGTCTTGTCCTTCACCAGTACCACTTCAGCTCTTCTGGCATTCCTACTTGATATTGCTTAATCTTCTCAGAATTCCTTTCTGGAAAGAAAGAGTTGCTGGTAGTGATAGAATCTGGAATCTGGCACTGTAAGAAAATCGTCTCTTTCCTTTAAAACTAAGGCAATAAATAAAGTAGTTAGGGTCATGGGTTTAGACCTGTTTCAAATTCCTATTCTGTTCCTTGGAACTAGACTGTACATAGGGGATATTAGATGATTTGACATACAAAAGTAAAAAATTATCCTTTGGCAAAGCTAATTTTTTTTTCATCCTCTAATCCCCATTTTTTTCCTAAATATTGGCTAACAACACAATTATTGTCTTAAAGGAGTTCATGATCAAGTAGAAGAATTTCTATTTTTATTACAAAAAAGTGGTCAGAACTGAGTATGGACTCAGCTTCTTCCTCTTTTGCCCATGACAGCATTTAATTGTCCCTAGCTCTTTTTTCCATTGAGTTTAAAACAATCATAGAGTCCACGTCCACAATGACAAAGCTAGTATCTTGAGATTTGTCTTATAGGCAGTTTAGCTTCTTATTGCAAAGATTTTCTTGATGAAGTTTGAAATAGAAACTGTGCCAAAATAAAATTAGAGTTTGTGTTATTGGCTTTGTTCATATGTGTGAATTACTTCACCAAGGTGGAATGCTTTACCTAAGCCTGTGGGTTTTACCACCTTTAAGATGCTGGGAAGGCATCTGATCTTGTACTGTCCCCCTCACCCTTTTTTTTCTTTTTTAGCAGATACATTGATTCAACTAATATTTGACTTGTGTGTGAGCAATAGTGAAGGATAATGTACGACTATCTTAGAACTTTCATTCTTTATTCTTTTTCTCTTGGATAATGACCTTTACATATTGAATTATTCAGTTTTGTTTTGCTCCACAGGATGGATCTTCTCCTGAACTCCCAAGTCTTGAGAGAAAAAATAAAAGAAGGAAAATTAAAGGGAAAAAAGGTATGGTGCAGAATATTGTGGCAAAAAGAAGTTGTTCTTACAGCATTTCGGTCTTCATACAACTTGACACAGCAAACTTGTGTTCATCAAACACTGATACCCATTTTTTTTTTTTTTTTTGCATTGTCTTCTTTCTTAAGAGCAAATTGGATTTCCTACAACACTCAGTACAACTAGAGGAAGAGTATATGATGCCACATAGACCTGTAGGCTGAGGTTATATATCTCTTGTACAATATAAGCCAGAAAATCTTATTGGGCCTTTTCAGTAGGATAAAAAAGAGCATGTCATTTAGTAAAAACATTGTTGTTCTTAATCATTTATAGGCATTTCTCTCAATTTCTCATTTTTGAAGCATTTTGGTTGCTTTTCTAATAGTGAATTAAGGAAAGAGGTTATTAGCATTGTTCCTCCTCTGATAGGTTTCTGTGACTTTTGCTTTCCTTATAGGGAGTGATTTGATGAGTGGATGGGATAAATAAGGGAAGAGTCAAGGGCAACCCTGTTTTCTGGTTGGGGAAATTAGGCAGATGATGGTATTATTTATAGAGATAGACGACTCCATGGCAGGAACAGATTGAGGCTAAAGAAAGATGAGTTTCCTTTTAGATCCTTTGATTTAAGGGACCTTTGAGACACTTAGAAAGGGATATAATAATTGGATATGTGGATCTGATATTTAGAGGAGAGGTTTTAGCATATTAAATTAGAAAAAGACAAATGATGACACATACATTATTTAGAACATTTTATTTAAATTAAATACACTCCTCTCGGGGTGGGATTTTGGCTCAGCGGTAGAGCACTCGCCTAGCACGTGCAAGGCCCTGGGTTCAATCCTCAGCACCACATAAAAATAAATAAATAAGGTTATTGTGTCCAACTATAACTAAAAAATAAATATTTAAAAAAGTAAAATAAATAAACAAATAAATACACTCCTTTCTGATATTGTGAAATATATTTTTGGTCTTTGTTTGCTGGCATACAACCTAAATCCTTGGAATCTCTTAAGTGATAGAATCTTTTTTTGTGTGCTAATGGTTGACTTATGGCTGGCAGGTAGCTTCAGGATGAGGGGTTGTTCACCTGAAAGATCAAGGCAGGATTGAAGGGTTGGGACTCTTCAGCTGTAAACCCCACCCCAGCCCCTGCGCACGCATGCAGCCTTTTGTGGGGGAGGAGGAAGCCCTGAAGGTTAAATCAGTCTTTAGTGGCCCCAAATTTAATCAATTATGCCTGTGTAGTAAAGCCTCCATAAGAACCTAAAAGGAAGCTGGGGCCGAGGCTCAGTGGTAGCCCTCTTGCCTGGCATGTGTGAGGCACTGGGTTTGGTTCTCAGCACTGCATATAAATAAATAGATTAAAGGTCTGTCAACATCTAAAAAAAAAAAAAAAAGTACGTGTGTGTGTGTGTGTATAAACAACAACTACGACAAAATAACCTAAAAGGACAGGGTTCAGAGATCTTCCTGGTAGCTGAACACATGGAGGTTCTTGGAGAGTGGCTCACCCACACAGCATCACACTTCTTTCTTCCATACATCCATACATTACCCTATGCATCTCTCTATCTGTATCCTTTGCAATATCCTTTGTAATAAATGAGCAAATATAAGTATTCCCTTGAGTTCTATAAGCTGCTTAAACAAATTAATTGAACCTGAGGAAGGGGTTATAGGAACCCTAAATTATGGCCTGTTGGTAGTCTTGGAGACTAAATGCTCAGTCTCTAGGATATTATGTTATCCCCAGGTAAATAGTGTTGGAATTGAATTGGAGAATACCTGTCTGATGATGTTCCCTGCAGAATCAATTTTTGCTGTGTATGGGGAAAGCCCCACACATCTGGCATCAAAGTGATCTGTGTTGTTGAATGTGTGTAAGAGAAATAGTCTGAGTTTGACTCCTTATGTTTCTACTGACACAATGTATTTTTTTCACAAGGCATTTTCTAATAAGGAGAGCTATTCTAACTATGAAAATATCAGAAGAAAATGAGAAATGTGTCAGGGCATTAGAATGAGCAAGGATTTTTTGGATAAGACCCCCAAAACACAGTGAGCAAAAGCAAAGATGACAAATTAGTTAAAATAGCACCCAGATCAAATTCCCTGTAGCCTTACTTGAGAACAAAGGAACAGTAGATCTCATACATCTGCTAATACCACACTGCTGCCTAATCCTTTCTTCCCAGTTTTTCTGGAGCCGCCTCACCTCCTTCCTATGTATCCCCATCATCAGCAAACTAAAAAATATTCTGCACATCAAAGGAAATAACAGTAAAGAAACAATCTCAAGAATGGGAGAAAATATATGTTTTTAGTGCTATAAATATTCTGGATATTAAACCCTTGTTAAATATATATAACTATCTTAGTGGTAAATAATAATAATAATAATATGACTGAAGAGAACCATTTGACATTAACAGACTAGAAAAATATAAGATTTGGGAGGAAAGTTCCAAGCAGGCTAGGTCTGAGGCCCAGTCTAAGCAAAAGCCCTAAATGAAGTGGATGGTAGCTAAAAAATGGAAAATAAAACCTCGATCCATGAATGTGCTTCAACAGAGATTTCACCTGGGAAGTTAGTGGAGAAAGAAAGTGATTAGTTAGGATAGTACAATGTGGTATACTTGAACTATGAGACAACTCTTTCGATTCTTACTTCATTTCTATCTTTGATATCAGACTTGGCCACATATTTTCTAAGACTTGTCGAGTCTCCTAACCTCTGGAGGAGAAAACAAAAGTTTTTTCCTAAATCATGGGCATAGTTGAGTCTTTTGAGAAACTGTTACTGAAGAGGAGTCTCCAGTATTAAGCTGGGCCTTATGATTTCTTTCAGCAGAACGTTCTCAGGTTGACCAGCTACTGAATATTTCCTTAAGAGAGGAAGAACTAAGCAAATCACTGCAGTGCATGGATAATAACCTTCTGCAGGCCCGGGCAGCTCTGCAGACAGCATATGTTGAAGTTCAGAGGTTGCTCATGCTCAAGCAGCAGGTAACAACGTATGTATGGTCTAATGAAAACAGATCATCTCAGAAGTAGATTTTGAAATGCTTAACAAGATACTTTATTTTCAGATAACTATGGAAATGAGTGCACTGAGGACTCATAGAATACAGATTCTACAGGGATTACAAGGTATTCATAGGGTGTCCATAGCTTATTACTTTTTGTTCTATATAGAAGGGAGGGAAAAGTAGTTATGGAAAGATCATATGGTTTCTCCCATGTTTTTTTGGTTTCATCATTCTGTAAAAAGCCTGAAACCAGCTAGGCACCATGGTGCTCACCTGTAATTCCAGCTACTCGGGAGGTCAAGTCAGGAGGATTGCAAGTTTGAGGCCAGCCTCAGCAATTTAGTGAGACCTTCTCAAAATAAAAAATAAAAAGGGCAGGGGAAAAAGCTCACTGATAGAACGACCCTATGTTCAATCCCTAGTGCTGCAAAAAAACAAAAAGGGAAAAAAAAAACCCTTAAACTGTATATCCCAGAAATGTTTAGCAATGGATATAGTAACTCTGGATTAAGAATAAAAAGACCAGTGTTCAAATCTGGCACTTCCACTGGTGTTTATATAATTTTAGATAAGTCATTTAAAGTTTAGAAAATTGATATGTTGATGCCAATTTTATACCTGTATCTTTAGTAGTTATATAGATTAGATGATATTCTATTTTGAAGAATTATGAGGGAGTATACTAATATATTTATTTAAAATTCCTTTCTAATGTTTATAAATACAAATTGTTTTAGAAACAAGTGACTCTTCAGATAACATTTTTGTATTTGTATATGTGTTTCCTGTTCTAGAAACATATGAACCTTCTGAGCACCCAGATCAGCTTCCCTGTAGCCTCACTCGAGAACAAAGGAACAGTAGATCTCAGACATCTGCTGATACCACGCTGCTGCCTAATCCTTTTTTCCCAGTTTTTCTGGAGCCGCCTCCTTCCCATGTATCCCCATCATCCTCTGGAGCCCTTCTCAAAGTAACTACATCTCCTGCTTTCCAAGCCCCTGGGAGTGTCCCTGCTCCAGACTCATCAGTTCAGATTAAACAAGAGCCCATGTCTCCTGAACAAGATGAGAATGTGAATGCTGTATCACAAGTCTCTGCTTGCAGTGTATCCAAGGAATTACCCCAAGTTAATAGTAAGTAAGCTTTTCTCTGGCTTAAAGGGCATCCCTGCAGTGGGACTAGGGCAGTTATACAACAGTGTGTAAAACCATACTTGTCCATTAAACTAAAGTTATTACAATTAAATTTTTATTTAAATGCCCTTCCTAGAGGAGAGTTTTTTTAAATGTTTTAGAGAATGTAATTTAAATATCAGTAACTTAATTTTCTCTAATTTAAGGTTACTGAGTTGACTTTGTATTAATACTTAAAAGTTTCTATTTATTAGGTTAGGTGCAGAATTTATTTGGTGTTTTTGATAAATGGGTTAAAGTTGTTCATCCAGTTTTTTAGATAAGGTATATGCTCTGAGTTTTTTATCATCAAATGTCCTTATCTCAAATACAAGTCAGAACTTTTATAAGCCCGAGAGGCTGGTAGCCAAGATAAGATGACGTGGGGTTCTGGGGTTTGTAATCCTCTAATGGGAACTTGGACTTACGTGGTTTTGAGAAGTAGCCAGGATTTTTACTCTTTTCATAAAATAACATCTAGTTAACATTTGAGAATAACTTGTTAGTATTTAAAATCTGTTAGAAGTTTTTATGAACACAGTGTTGCCATATTGAAAATTAGGACCAACAAAGAAACAAACTGGCATTGTGTGATTTCTTGAGCAAAAACAGTCTGAAAAATTACCCTAGCTTTTAGTACCAGTATAAATAATATTGATATCAAATGGAAATTGTCCTTCATGTTGAATTTTAAGTTGCTTTTTTTGTGGATAGTATTTAAAATTTTAAAAAAATAGTAATAAAGATTCTTTTATAGATTTCTTTTTCTGATTACAAAAATAATTCACTTTCATTATTAAAAAGTTGGGAGATTACAAAAATGTAGATGTTATTTTGTTATATTATTTCAGTGTTTACTCTTTATTTTTGGTACTGGGAATTAAACCCAAGGTGCTTTACCATGAACTATTTACTTCCTACCTCTTTTTATTTTTTATTTTGAGAAAGGGTCTCGCTAAGTTGCCGAGGCTAGCCTTGAATTTGCAGTCCTCCTGCTTCAGCCTTGTGAATTGCCTGGGTAACAAGTATGCACCACCATTCCTGGCTATATTTCAAGCCATTTTTTTTTTTCCTTTTTTACTTTTTTCTTTTTGTGACACTGGTAATTGAACCTGCCAGGGCCTCAAACATGCTAGGCAAGCACTTTACCATTGAGCCTTATCTAGCCCTTAGTCTTTCTTACATCACAGGTGTTCGTGTATTTATATGTAGACTTTGATTTTTTTTTTTTTGAATAAAAGAGAGGGATAGTGATTTTTTTTTAAAGGGGGGGCGGGGAGAGAATTTTAACATTTTATTTTTTAGTTATTGGCGGACACAAAATCTTTGTTTGTATGTGGTGCTGAGGATCGAACCTGGGCCGAACGCATGCCAGGCGAGCGCGCTACCGCTTGAGCCACATCCCCAGCCCTATATGTAGACTTTGTACAAAGGAGAAATCATAGCCTATTACAACCTGACCTTTTGCATTTAATATTTCATTTTCCTTTGTCTTGAAAATAATTCATCTAGAGCTGGGTCTGGTAGCACAGGCCTGTAATCCCAGCTACTCAGGAGGCTAAGGCAGCCAAGTTCAAGGCCATCAGGGCAATTTAGCAAGATCCTATTTCCAAAAAAATAGATTTTTTTATCTAAAATATTTTAAACATTTTACTAGTTGTGTAATATTTGAAAAGTTGCACAATCAAGATATACAATAATTTATGTAATAAATCTCTTTTGAATATTTAATTTTTTCTCATCAGTTTAAAAATTCCTAAAACAGGAAATAATTAAGTTAATGAAAATAAGCATTCTTAAGTCAATTGAATTTTTTAATCACCCGTGTATAGTGAAATAGGATGGTGTATGGGTAAAAGGAAAACATCTAAGAAATAAAACTGGAAATACTTTAGCTAAATAGATATTTAAATATCTAGAAAGAATAAAACACCATATTAAATATGTGGACTTTTAAAATAAGATTAAGAGTAATATAAGCAATCCCTGCCCCACATGGAGTTTTTTTGTTTTTTGGCAGAGCTGGGGCTCAAACCCAAGGCCTCACAAATACTAGTCAAACACTATTATTGAGCTATTCCCAGAGCCACATAAGGAGCTTTTGAAAGGACTAAGACATGCCTATTATTTTTTATATTGACGTAAGGCAAAGGATAAGAGCCATAATAGGGATGAGTGTAGGTTATGGGTAACTTCATAGAGGATGAGTTAACAGCTGTAACAATCATGGTTTTATGAACATATCACTGATACATTACTTGGTAGAGATTCAATTAGTGATAAATAATTTGCAGTTTGCAAACACACAAAAAAAGATGTAAAAGTCTTTTCCTTCTCAACTTAGGAGAAATCAGTTGTCCAGTTTATCCAGTCATCACTGCAGCATTGTCCTTATCAGAGGTAACAGAAAATTGCCATGAACCTATCCAAGATCTGAAGTTTCCTGTGGAGCAAGCAAATACAAGAAACAGGGAAAACTCTCCCTCTTCCCAATCAACAGATCTTCTTAGCATAAATAAAGACAGTGAAGAGCCAACCAAAGGCAACAGTGGGTCTGAAGCATGTAGCAGTTCGTTTCTAAGATTATCTTTTGCTTCAGAAACCCCTTTGGAGAAAGAGGCTCATTCTCCAGCTGACCAGCCTGAGCAACAGGCAGAATCCACTTTGACATCAGCTGAAACTAGGGGAAACAAGAAAAAGAAGAAACTTCGGAAGAAGAAAACTCTACGAGCTGCCCATGTTCCTGAGAATAGTGACACTGAACAGGATGTATTTACTGCTAAACCTGTAAGGAAAATAAAAACTGGAAAATTAACTAAAGGGAGTAAAGTAACCACCTCTACCTGGGAAGATAGAACTGGTCAGGAGCAAGAGAGTGTCAGAGAGGAGGCAGACAGTGACTCATCCCTAGAAGTTCTAGAAATCCCTAATCCTCAGTTAGAAGTAGTAGCTATTGATTCTTCTGAATCTGGAGAAGAGAAACCTGATAGCCCATCTAAAAAAGATATTTGGAACTCTGCAGAACAAAACCCACTAGAAGCTTCTCGTTCTGGTTGTGATGAAGTTAGCTCTACCAGTGAGCTTGGTACCCGCTACAAGGATGGCATCCCTGTGAGGTAAGGATGTTATTGGTCCAATCAAAACAGCTTTCATCAGTCTTTTTTTTTTTTTTAATGTTTATTTTTTATTTTCAGGGGTACCAAGGATTGAACTCAGGGGCACTTAATCACTGAACCACATCTCCAGCCCTATTTTGTATTTTTATTTAGAGACAGGGTTGCATTGAGTTGCTTTGTGCCTCACTGTTGCTGAGGCTGGCTTTGAACTTGTGATCCTTCTGCTTCAGCCTCCCAAGCCACTAGGATTACAGGCATGCATCACCACAACCAACCACTGGTCATTTTTTTTTTTTTTTTAAAGAACTTTTCATGGTGCTAGGGTTATAGCTCAGTGGTAAAGTGCCCCTGAGTTCAATCCCCAGTACAAAAATAAATAAAACTTTTAGTTACGAATCAGAATTTGTTTAAAAATCAAAATTTGTTTGAGAATAGTAGGTTATGGAAATGGAGGAATTAGATTTTAATAGTGGAGATTTTTCTGCTTTCTCTTTTGATTAGGTTGTAAATATTCATTCTGTTTTTATTTTTCTTCATATAGAAATTTGATATAGAAAAATTGATCTCTTATTATATCATTTACTACTTTGCCTATTGTTTAGAGAAATTCCCTAAGTTGGGAAATTTTTAGATTTTCTATCTGTCCTATTCTCACAGATGCTAAGAAGGCTTGCTTTTATTTTGCAGTGTGGCAGAAACTCAAACTGTGATCTCCTCCTTAAAAGGATCAAAAAACTCTTCAGGTATTTGTCATTTTATTTTATGTAAATCAACCACAGGAAAAAGATTTGTAAATTTAGATCCAAGGTTTATATTTACAGAATGGCGGGCAGGAACATCAACAGAATTTTCTTGATCAGCGCTAAATCTTCAAATCCTGGCTTTTTCAAGTCTTTCACTTCCATCTCTCTTATCTGAGTCCCTTATCTACTAATTAGTATTAAGATTTCATTGGCTCCAGAGATTTTTGCTTTGAGAAGGAACTGCTTAAAGAATAATCCCTTACTTAAAGAAATAACTGTTCAGAAGCAAGAGATGCAGCAAGAAGAGAGACTGGGTACCTTTCAAATATCACTGAGAAGTTCAATCTGTAAGGATTTTCTTCCTAAATTAAAGGTCCCCCACCTTCTCTTATTTTATAAGCTTCATAATAAAGATTTTCAGTGAGAATTGTTATATTCTGCTAGAGAAAATAGACTTTTTAGGAAATCATCTTTAGGTTTAATTCAGGGACAACTATATGGTATAATGTTTTTGAGTTTTGAGTATCTTTCTAGACTGTAGCAGACATGTCTCTGAAACCTATTCTTGTTTTCTAGAAATATCTTCAGAGCCAGGAGATGATGATGAGCCCACAGAAGGAAGCTTTGAGGGGCACCAAGCTGCAGTGAATGCTATTCAGATATTTGGAAACTTACTGTATACCTGTTCAGCAGATAAAACTGTCCGAGTTTATAATCTGGTGGTAAGTGAATGTGACATTTTGAATGTTTTTGGTTATATAGGTTTTGGAAAATCTTGTTCATACATGTTCTCTTCAACATGGAGGGGAATTTATTGAGGGGTTTTACTGACTTTAGTTGTAGTTGATCCACATCTCAGTGGGGTCACTGGGGACTTTATTATTTCTCTCTTATCTTTGTCTTCTCTGATATCATCTTTTCCTAAAAGGTGCCTTGTAAAGTGCCTCTGGAGTTTGTTTTTCTTTTCACCACCAGAAAGGGGGGTGGAATTATATAAACAAGCTTAGGCCAGTCAGGTACTACACTGGAGTTGATGATGGCGTCAGTTGCATAGCTGCTGTATTAGTGATAATATGAATATTAGGGAGTATTAGAGGAAACATTTTTCCCTAATAATTAATTAATTACAGAATCCAAGTTATTGAGGAGAGCAGCAATTTTTCACTCTCTTATACTTTTATGATTTAAGTTTTGGATTTCAGGTATGTCAAAACTAATTCTGTTTATCAATAGTGATAGCCAGGAAACTTTAGGGACAGTATGTTATCTTCACAAACACTGTGAAAAAGTATGTAAAGTTACTAAATTCAGTAAAAACTAAAAAGTTAGCTGATGAACCAGAAAGATTTGTTTACTATAGGCAGTAGGTATATAGGTTCCTTTAATCTAGTGATATGAGTAGCAGCAGCAATGACTGAAGAAAGGAGACGGTGGTACAAGAAGTATGAGTGTAAGATCCAGGGGGATCAAGTCCATCTCTAAATTACAAGGGGTATGTGTGTGTGTGTGTGTGTGTGTGTGTGTGTGTGTGTATGTGTATACGTACATATAGCTTGTACACACATACACTTTTTTAATATTTATTTTTTACTTGTACTTGGACACAATACCTTTATTTTACTTATTTATTTATTTTTATGTGGTGCTGAGGATCAAACCCAGGGCCTTGCACATGCTAGGCGAGCACTCTGCCATTGAACCACAAACCCAGTCCCTACACACACATATATTCTAAATAGATTTTGGTGTATACATAGAAATGACATTTAGAAATTCCCTTAGGAAATCATACCTAGACCCTGAAGACTTGTAGTAGCACCTGACACATTTTTTTTTAGTATTGTGGAGTATTCTCAAGCTGATGGTCAAACATGCAACTTTATGGGTAATTAGCTTCATTTTGAATTTGCTAGGTGCTTGGTCTATGTGTTAGAGAACCTTGCCCTAGGCATGAAAATTTGGACCTTTTTTTGTTTCTAGTGCTATGGATTGAACCTAGGTCCTTGCACATACTATGTATATGCTGTTCACTGAGCTACCCTCCCAGTACTGGCCTTCATTATAGTGAATTACCTTAAGTATTTTTTTGTATGTCTCAGTTAACATAATTCTATGTAGCTCAGTATATGTGACTGTTTTGATAGGCATTCAGTGAACAAATATTTATTGAATATCTTTTGTGTACCAGGCATTATTCCAGGCATTGAGTGAATTGAAAGTTTTAGCATTTTTGTTGTTGATGATGAAATGTATTGTTTAATCCTACATCCTAAAAGTAATCATTTAATCTTTGCTTGATTTTAGAGTCGGAAATGTATTGGTGTGTTTGAGGGCCATACTTCCAAAGTTAACTGCCTTCTGGTTACTCAGACTTCTGGAAAGAATGCTGCCCTTTACACAGGTTCCAGTGACCACACCATTCACTGCTATAATGTTAAGGTAAGTGGGTCTAGAGAAATCAAAAGTATTGTAATTTTGCCAGGCACCATGTTGCATGCCTGTAATCCCAGCATTTTGGGAGGCTGAAGCAGGAGGCTTGAAAAGTTAAAAGCCAGCCTCAGCAAGTTAGCAAGGCACTAAGCACCTTAGGGAGAGCTCATCTCAAAATAAAAAGATCTGGGGATGTGACTCAGTGGTTAAGTGTCCCTGGGTTCAATCCTTGGTCATCCTGATACCCCGCCTCCGCTCCCCAAAAAAGTGATAATTGTGAGCCTTTGACTATTTACTGTATTGAATGGAGATACTGTGGCAGATACTTCATTCCACCCATTTGACTTTCTTTGTGTCTGAACCTGTTTTAGCATACTGAATTACCTTGGGTAGACATGAGATTTAGATATAAACCACATTTTGTGTCTCTTTCCAGTATTATTTATATCCTACTATTAATAATATATATCCCCCTTGGTCTTTCTTTCAAATATTCTTAATTTTTGCTTTTACATCCTATGCCAAAATTTTGCCTAGATAGAATTAATTACAAAATGTTTAAAATTTTTAAACCTAAATACTTTGAACTAAGTGAGAAAATCTCATTAAAATTACAAATAATATATGGTTTCATAATTATGTACATGTATAGCTCAGTGGGAGTCATGAGGCCCTGGGTTTAAGCTGTAGCACTGCTCCTACACCAAAATCTTACATAATATGTTCTTAATTTCTTTAAAAGACAAAACTATATGATACAAAATTTATGACTCTATATCGTTAGGTTTATCACATTTATAGATGGAATATGTATGATAATAGGAAAAAGGAAGGGAGGGAATATAGTCAGTGCTAGTTCAAGGTTCTTGTATTTTACTGGGAAGAAGTCAGTATTTAATTGAATTGTTAATAATTAAGATTTGATTTCTGTGGCACTGTTCACAACTTTAGTGTGCATCAGATTCATCTGGAGAGCTTAAAACACTGGATATGTTTTAAAATCTATACTTTGGCCTTTAATCACTTGGGTACCATTTAGTAATTATTTTCTTTTTTTTTTAAATTCTTGTCTGCTACTATCAAATCCAGGGCCTTGCATGTCAGGCAAGCACCCTACCACTGAGCCACACCTCCAACCCTCAACAATAGTTCTTGCATATATACTATATATGGCCCTATACTTGGTTCTAGGTAATTAGATTTTCTAGAATAATCCAGTCCTGGGAAATACATGGAAATAATTTCTTTTTTTTCTTTATTTTTAATATATATATTTATTTATTTATTTATTTAGTTTTAGGTAGACACAACATCTTTATTTTTTTATTACTATTATTTTTTTTTAATATGGTGCTGAGAATTGAACCCAGTGCCTCATGCTTGCTATGCGAGCGCGATACCTCTTGAGCCATATCCCCAGTCCCTCATGGAAAAAATTCTTGAAAGTTATATCAAGTAGATACTTCTTAAACTTGTATGTGCATTTGAATTACTAAGGAAATTGTTTGTTTGTAGTGCTGAGGATCAAATCCAGGGCCTTGCTTATGCTAGACAAGTACCCTGCCACTGAGCTAACTACATATCCAGCCCCTTAAGGAAAATTTTTAGAAGTACAGGTTCCTAAGCCTACTGAATTACAATCTCAGGAACTTGCGGTTCTGTATTTTTAAAAAGCTTCCTGCGTAGTAATGGCTAGTTAAACCAGTACCATATTGAAGAAGGCATTTGAAAGTTATTGAAATAGAGAACCAATTATAGGAATACACATTTGATTAATGCATTTATTGAATATACAACATTTTCCTTTTTTAATATTTATTTTTTAGCTGTAGATGGACACAATACCTTTATTTTACTTATTTATTTTTATCTTTGTCCATTTTATTTCAGAGACTTAAGACTCATAGTGTCCTTTGAAGATTTTCTACATTTGTAATTAGAAACATAGATACCATTATTAGAATGTATATATTTTTTCCATTTTTACCTATAGCCTGGAGATCTTTGGCCTCGTATTTCAAAGAGGAAAAAGATCTTTAAAAAATCCTGTACAAAATAGAAAATGCCATGATTTTCTTCCTCATTAGAGTCATTTGAAACTCTACTTTCAGGAGGAATTGTTTTCATATCTTATTTGCTGATTAGATAATTGTGTACTTTTGTCAGACCCGAGAGTGTGTGGAGCAGTTACATCTGGAAGACCGGGTTCTCTGCCTCCATAGTAGATGGCGAATTCTTTATGCTGGACTAGCAAATGGTACTGTGGTGACCTTCAACATAAAGGTTAGTAGTTGGGGGAAGAAAATGGTGTTTTCTCTTGCCATTTGAAAATAGAATGAGTGTGTACAGGAAGAAGTAATGGGCAGGCATTTCCATTTTCTGTTGGGGAAATAGCAGAACTAGCCATTACTTAAAAACTGTTGTCTTCTGATGTAAATGAAATAAGATCCTCTCTTCTGTCTGTTTAGACTCAAAGGTGCCAGGACCAAAATATAACTGCTAAGTTAAACCATGTCTGAAGATTTGGGGCCAAATAATGAGTCACAGGTTAAACCAGTCTATTTCATTTTAAGAATGATACCATAAGAAATGAATCTGAACTCCTTCACATATGACATTGGTGTGATTTGGAACTGATGTAGGGTTTCATGAGGATGACCTTTTCATTAAAGTGAACTCATCAGAGTTTTGCCTTAATGCCCATGCGGCCTTATTATTTACTAACCCAGAGATAAACTCATTTGTTGAGCAAGCCTTTATTGAATATCTGGTATTTGCTAGGCTCTCAGTAAGGTTTATGGAATTCTTAAGGGCATCTGTGTTTTGCTAAGGTTGTTGGACTTCATTTTGTTGGCTTTAAAATGTGAGAAACAAGATCCAATTTATATTTAAAAAAGTCACTGGGGAGTTGATGAGATTGGGAAGGACTGGTATTAGTAGAAGCAAGGAGATCATTTAGGAGACTTTATAATGGAAGTTGACTTGAAAGGTTAGACTAAGGGTTAAGAGAAGGAAGTGGATGAAAGATGTAGTCTATAAGATGGAATTTGTTAGTCTTACAACTAAGGTTGCTTTTATTTTATATAATGGTGACTTATTTTTCAGAATAATAAACAGCTTGAAATCTTTGAATGCCATGGCCCTCGGGCAGTCAGCTGTCTTGCCACAGCTCAAGAAGGCGCCCGAAAGTTGCTGGTTGTGGGATCTTATGACTGTACAATCAGTGTACGTGATGCACGGAATGGACTGCTCCTCAGAACTCTGGAGGGCCATAGCAAGACCATTCTTTGCATGAAGGCAAGTATAGTATAAAAGACAAGATTTGTCTGGCACAAATAGTTTCAAATTTTCTCTGTTATCTAATACATTTAGAATACAGCTACTTTGAAAAGAGCAAGGAAGTAACCCTTTTCTTTATGCCTGGTTCACCAAATGAAATGCTCATTTTTAATATATTAACTGAGAGACAATAAGAGTATTTGGGCTGGGGTTATAGCTCAGTGGCAGAGCACTTGCCTTGCACATAGAGGCACTGGGTTCAATCTTCAACACTAAGAAAAATAAGTAAACAAAATAAAGATATTGTGTCCATGTATAACTAAAAACTATTTAAAAAGAAATTAAGAGTATTTTGCCAGGCACAGTGGTGCATGCCTGTAATTCCAGCAGCTCGGGAGGCTGAGACAGGAGGATTGCAGGTTCAAAGCCAACCTCAGCAACTTAGCAATTCAGTGAGACCCTGTCCCTAAATAAAATACAAAATAGAACTGGGGATGTGGCTCAGTGGTTCAGTGCCCCTGAGTTCAATCCCGAGTACTGTCCCCCACAAAAAAATAAAAGTATTTTATTGTAGAAGGTGGCTATACTATAAGAGCTTCTTAATCAGTCCAGAGAGCTAATAAACTTGGCAGTTCTTGTCAGTTCGTCAGTTCATAGTGATTTATAGTGATGGAGCAAAAGTTTCAGTTGAGAAAATTTGTCTTGGAATCATTATTTTTTATTTTTTTATTCTTAAGCTTTAGGTGGACACAGTATCTTTATTTTACATTTATGTGGCACTGAGGATCGAATCTAGTGTCTTGTGCATGCTAGGCGAGCACTCTACTACTGAGCCACAACCCCAATCATTGGAATCATTATTTTATACCTGGTTCGTGCTCAGCTCAAAGTAGAATAGAAATTAGATCTACCAGTGTAATAAATTAACAGAGGAAACTGAGAACTTTGTACAGAATCTAACTCATTGAGGTTTTTTCTCTTTAAGGTGGTGAATGATCTTGTGTTCAGTGGCTCCAGTGATCAGTCAGTTCATGCTCACAACATTCATGTAAGCCAAGTTGATGTAGTCTAAGGAAATCTTTCATAAAATGGTGGTTAAAGCTTGAAGTTTCCTCAGCCCTCTTGCAATTTAAATTAAGTCCTTTATTCAGTGAAAAAATTAATAGTAATTCTTATGTATATGCTCTTGGATAATATTGAGCAATCCAGAAATCCTGACTTTGTCAAAATTTTTAGTAGGAGACAGACTCAAGGTTTTGTTTGAATGCCTCATTTAAGCAAATTAAATGGAGCACCTGAGGCTCTTAGAAAGTGGATGTGTTATATAGTTTAAAATAGAACAAATTAAAACCGCTGAAAGACTGTACTTACGGCGTAAAGGCAGCTCTGAAGCTGCCTTTAATTTTTAAAAAATTGATTTTACTATTTCTTATTATCAATTCCTCTTTTGAGGAGTGGGACTTAATAAGAAGACTGTCATGAGGTTGTGTTAGAATACTACTGGTTCTTCTAGTTAGTACTTTAGATGCAATTTTAAGCCTCCCAAAGGCCTACAGGGACTGTTTATTAAGCACAAGGTAAGTTCTTGGTCTATAAACTGGGGCATAATCCTACTTGATGGATTTGTCCAGATTCAGTGAAATTATGAAAGTAAAAGTACAGGCAGAATATCCCTTATCTGAAATGCTTGGGTCCAGAAGTATTGCAAATTTTTTTTCAGATTTTGGAATATTTCCATAAGATATTTTGGGACTGGACCCAAGTCTATACATGGAATTTATTTATATTTCATATGTGAATAGCCTGAAGGTAATTTTATTGTTTTGTTTTTGACTGATCTGTCACAGGAGGTCAGATATGGAATTTTTCACTTGCAGTGTCATGTCTGCACTCAGAAATTTTGGGATTTCATATTTTTGGATTAGAGATGTTCAACTTGTACTTCAAAAGCTGTAGATAGAATTGTGGCCCTTCCCTTTCTATAACATTAGGTTCTATCAGGATACATTGCATGTATTTTATATAGGTAACAAATGCCTGTGGAAGCACTTCAGCTTTTAAAATTAGAACAGATGCATGGGTTTACAGATAACCTCAGAATTATGCCTCTTAGAATTATAGAATCATTAATCTCAAAAGTAGAAAGGAATCTTAAAAATCAGTCTAGTGACTGTTATTTTTCTTCTGATGTAGACTGGTGAACTTGTACGGATCTATAAAGGTCACAATCATGCAGTGACTGTGGTGAATATCCTAGGAAAAGTGATGGTGACTGCTTGCTTGGATAAATTTGTTCGTGTCTATGAATTACAGGTAAAATTTAGATTCAGTATTTTGGCTTGAATGGTTTGGGGAGGTTGTCTTTTGGGATTAGTGTTGATTTTTGATACTGCATTTTTTTTCTTTTACAAACACTCTAAATAATTATGAAACTGGACCACACTCTGACAGACACTACTCTGAGATACTTGGTGAGAGGTGCATGGGTGTCAAAATGTAAATGGTTTCTAGAGGGCAACCTCAGTCTCTTTTTTAAGAGTTCTCTTTTAATAGTTCTCCTTGTGTGCAATTATGAGACTTTGATTTTAAAGAAATTGGTTTTACTACTTATCATCAACTCCTCTTATTAAGTAGGACTTAATAAGGAGACTGCCATTAGGTTCTGTTAGAATACTACTGGTTCTTCTAGTTAGTGCCTGAGATACAATTTTAAGCCTCCCAAGGCCTGCAGGGACTGTTTATTAAGCACAAGGTAAAAATAACCTTATTACCATGTTTTTCTTTCTAAGTCCCATGATCGACTGCAAGTTTATGGAGGACACAAAGACATGATTATGTGTATGACCATCCATAAAAGCATGGTGAGTATTATTTGCCTCATTAGAGGTTTGCCTTTGAATGTGTTTATGTGACATTCTACATACTGATAATATGTTACTACTTGTCACTTCCCAAAGTGACATCTGTTTCTGTATGCCTCATTATTGAATGTATGTTTATCTCTTGGCATAATAATAGTGAGAAATAACACAGCAACATTGTTGAATATTCATTTTTGTTTATAGTGAAAATAATTACAGTAAAAATCTAAGACCATCCTTCACTAGAAGATATATTTAAGATGCTTTTAAAAATTGAGTGGTGCTTTTTCCAAAGACATTATGATCTGAACAGAACTCTGAAGTGGAGTCAGGAGATTTGGCCAGTGTGACATAGTTATAGCAGACCTAAAAGTAGAAGCTAATAGGGCTGGGGTTGTGGCTTAGCGGTAGAATGCTCACCTAGCACGTGCGAGGCCCTGGGTTCTAGCCTCAGCACCACACAAAAATAAATAAATAGAATAAAGATATTATATCCAACCACAAATATATATATATATATATATATTTTTTTTTTTTTTTTAAGTGGAAGCTAATTCTCTTAACCCTGCTAAACCTTCATATATTTTATTTTGGTCTAAATTGTGGGGTTGAGCCAGTATGGATATTTTTCAAACTCAAAGAGTTTTGAAAGAGTATTGAACCCTTTCCTGCAATGAATTGAAAGAGTATTTTTCAAAGAGTATTGAACCCTTTCCTGCAATGAAATGCAGATGCCTAATAAGCAACACCAGTTAGAAACCAGAGATACCTGGGTTGAAGAATAAGTAGGTGTTGCCAGGTGTGGTACTGCATGCCTGTAATCCCAGCAGCTCAGAAGGCTAAGGCAGGAGGATTGTGAGTTCACAGCCAGCCTCAGCAATTTAGTGAACCCTAAGCAACTCAGCAAGACCCTGTCTCTAAATAAAATATTAAAAAGGACTGGGAATGTGGCTCAGTGGTTAACCACCCCTGGGTTCAAAAAAAAAAAGGTAAATGCCCCCTGAGTCTTGCCAGGCTTGCTCTCAGCCACAGTCCCAAGAGTGGCTCCCATTCTAGTACTCTGGAACTTATTTTGCTTTAGGTTTGTATTTTCTTTTAACTCTTTTTTTTTTTTTTTTTAAGAGAGAGAGAAAGAAATTTTTTTAATATTTATTTTTTAGTTTTCGGTGGACACAACATCTTTGTATGTGGTGCTGAGGATTGAACCCGGGCTGCACGCATGCCAGGCGAGCGCGCTACCACTTGAGCCACATCCCTAGCCCCAATTTTTTTTTTTTTTTTAATTAGGTGTAGATGGACACAACACAATGTCTTTATTTTTATGTGGTGCTGAGGATCAAACCCAGGTCCTGCCCATGCTAGGCGAGCACTCTACCGCTGAGCCACAATCCCAACCCCATCTTTTAAACTCTTATTTTAAAGGTGTTTTGTAGTTGTTTCTTTGTGTATATTTTCATCCAGTGTTATAAATCTCTTTCTCTAGATTTATACTGGCTGTTATGATGGCAGTATTCAGGCTGTGAGACTAAATCTGATGCAGAATTACCGCTGTTGGGTAAGCATTGAAATTGTTCCTGTCGGGGCTGGGGATGTGGCTCAAGCGGTAGCGCGCTCGCCTGGCATGCGTGCGGCCCGGGTTCGATCCTCAGCACCACATACCAACAAAGATGTTGTGTCCGCCGAGAACTAAAAAATAAATATAAAAAATTCTCTCTCTCTCCTCTCTCGCTCTTTCTTAAAAAATAAATAAATATTTAAAAAAAAAAAAAAGAAATTGTTCCTGTCACCGGACCTAGGAATTGCTTAACCCTAGGCTAGTTTATAGATTTTTATTATCATTAGTATAGCATTTTTGTATTTGAGCATCTACTTTTTGCCTTTTACTGTAGGACAAGGAAGCTCTTTTAAGAATCATACATAAAATGCTTATACTTCTTTAATGAAAAGTCTTTCAAGATTAGATAATATCAACTATATCAAAAGTATATGAAGTAAAAGCAGAAGTGGTTTTTTGTGGGGTTTTTTTTTTTTTTTTTCCTTTTTGTGACCTGTCCCTCTACTACACATACTTCTTAGGGATTTTAAATGTTTAATGGCTTGGTTTATATCCTCATTGGTTTCTGAGGAATAAGTAAAAATTTGTAGTCTTAAAGTTATAAACCTCAGTTCACCAACCTAAATTTTATTTTGGTAAAGGGGCCAATCGATTAGCCCTTAAAACTTATTTTACATTTGACTTTAGACTTATCCATAGCCTAATTATTTTTCAGCTTTTTTCTGTATTGCTGTCTTTTTCTATTTTGCCAGTGAAGGTAAGCAAAATCTAGTACAATAAGATCCAGAGGTGGTGGTGCACACATGTAATTCCAGCAGATCGGGTGGCTAAGGCAGAAGGACACAAGTTAAATGCCGGCTTTAGCAACTTAGTTAATCTCAGAATAAAAAATAAATAAGACCTGGGGATGTACTTCAGTGGTTAAGCATCCTAGGTTTAATTCCTTGTATAAAAAAATATATTTAGGGGCTGGGATTGTAGCTCAGTGGTAGAGTGCTCGCCTAGCACATGTGAGGCCCTGGGTTTGATCCTCAGCACCACATAAAAATAAATAAATAAAATAAAGGCATTGTGTCCAACTACACCTAAAAAATAAATACTTTAAAAAACATATATATGTGTGTGTGTCTATGTATATATATGTGTGTGTCTATGTATATATATATATGTATATGTACGTGTGTGTGTGTGTGTGTATGTGTATATATATATATATATATATGGTGGGATGGAATAGTCTAACAATGGGAAATCTAAAAATTTGCATTACTTTTTAGAAATAAATTGTTAGATTAGAGCTATAAGGTTTATTACAAGCAAATTACAGGGAAAATGCTAAGCCAGTTTTTATGCTTTTCTGACTAATAATGAAAATGAGCCACATTTACAAGTAAAGTTACACTTTTTAAAAAAAAAAGTAGGTAATAAGGGGCTGGGGATGTGGCTCAGTGGTAGAGTGCTCACCTAGCATGCATGAGGCACTGGGTTTGATCCTTGGCACCATATAAAAACAAAACGTGTTCACCTAAAACTAAAAATACATAAATAATTTTTTAAGTAGGTAAAGATTATGATTCAAATGATAAAACGTTGTGAGAAAAGTCAGGCTTCCATGACAACAAATATTTCCACAAATGTAGTTTTCTTTATAAGACATTTTTATTTCCAAGTTTACAAGTCATCAGTTCTTAGGATTATTAAACATATCCCTTTTAGTATTACAGGAAAATTATTTACCTTTTGTAATAAATAGTCTAAGATCGAAATTCTGTTTTATGATGGCAAGGTCAAGACTATGATTTGAACTGAATTTATGCTTGTTCATTTATATATATTTGCTAATTTTTCCCCTAACAAGATGTAATGGCTACCTTAGTGTTTTATCTTCTCAAAATACCAAAGTATCAAAAGATTTCTCAGTCCTTCGGGGTCCTCATTATATTGATAATTTGGTTGCCTCTGGCCCTGCTATGTTTATAGCCAAAAATAAAAAAATAAGGGGTGTACTTTTTGCTTCCGTAGTATTTATGGAATAAAACAAGGGATGTTGTGATCATATGTTTACTGTGTTCTTTCTGTTTTTTGTTGTTTTGGGGTGTTTTGTTTTGTTTTTTACTGTGCTTTTCTTTACCTAGTCTCCTCATTCTCTTCCTTTGCAGTGGCATGGTTGCTCTCTGATATTTGGTGTTATAGATCACTTAAAACAACATTTGCTGACTGATCACACTAATCCAAACTTTCAGACTCTGAAATGTCGCTGGAAGAACTGTGATGCTTTTTTCACTGCTAGGAAAGGATCCAAGCAGGTACATGAGTGGGATTCAAGGTTAACTGGGGTTTAGACTGCTCAGAGCAGAGGCTGGCAAATCTTTACTTTATTGAAATTATGGACACTCTTAATAAATAGGAGGAGGGCTGAGGAATTTCTTTTTATTCAGAGACTTGGGGAATAATTCAATGAGATTTTCAAAGTAATTATGTAGGTTTTGAGAAAGAGCTTAGGGGAATGTTTTCAGATGTTTCAAATCAATAACAGAACTTCCTGTGTTAGGACAAGAACTCCTTTTTTTTTTTTTTTTTTTTTAAGAGAGAGAATTTTTTAATATTTATTTTTAGTTTTTGGTGGACACAGCATCTTTATTTTTATGTGGTGCTGAGGATCGAACCCATTGCCCCATGCATGCCAGGCAAGCACATTACCGCTTGAGCCACATCCCCAGCCCCCAGGACAAGAACTCTTTAACACAAGAGTTTTTTTAAGTCCATAAGTGCATACTTTCATATAAATTAGCAAAGTGCCAGCTCCTAACTGTCTTCAGGTATGAATCCCATATAAAACTTATTTTATATAATGGCTTAACTTGGCTTTGGCTTTCTTCTGTTCTATCACCAACTTGTCTCTCATAGCCCTTCTCCCTTTTCCTCAGGATGCTGCAGGACACATTGAACGACATGCTGAAGATGACAGCAAAATTGATTCATGAAGTTTTTTGCCTCCCATGTTGGGAAGTCATTACATTAGTAGTTGAACTGTTTTCACATAGGCCCCTCACACTAGCCACTGTCTTCCTTTCTCCGGTGAAATGGGGAAGGAGAAAGGGGGTTAGCAGTCAGGCTAACAACTAGCATAAGTCTGGGCAGCTCTGTGGGTTGATAGAGTACACTTCAAGTTCATGCTGGAGGGTTTAAACAGTCAAACAGATTTTAAGGAACCATCCTCTGTGACTGCATGACATTTAGTGATTTATGCTGCTACCATTCTTCAGATGTTCATTAAATATCCAGATCTTAGTTGGTTACCTAGTTTGATCCTAATCATACAAACATATTTTGTTGATTTCAGTTTGTGATTTCAAGTGTATGTTCTTATGATGGTTTAGACCTGTAGTCAGGCTTTTAAATACATTTTGTTCAAATGGTAGGTTTTCAGGATTAGTTTTAATTTCTCCAGTTAAAACAACTGGATATTTAAATTGTAAGCAAATCATTTCCTTTCTTAAAAATTATGTGCAGTGTGTTTCACTAATCACCTGCTTTGTAGATGGACAGAACTGACTTTAAATGCTAACGGACACACAGATTTTTTATAAATAGCTAGAATAGCTGCTCTGTTCACTATTTTAGAAATTCAAATGTTTAAGTCCCATTATGTAACTCCTTTCAAGTTGCTTTCCCTAGTGAACTTCAGTGCAAATTTTGATAAAGTGCTCAGTGTGAAGAAACGTGCCAACCTAATGTCTGTCTACTTTTCTGTTTTGCTGTTAGACCTGGGTGCTGCTCACTGCTACAGATATTTTCAGGCTGTTTGAACTGGAAATGTATATTTGTCTCCCCAAATTTCTGACTCTCCAAACTTCTTGTGGGTTTGAAACCTTTTGGTTTACTTTATTGCCTACCCCCATCTCTTACTGTTGAACCCATACTGATGGCAAATCAAGTATTCCTTTGGACTCACAGAGTGATTTCAACCCAACTGCAGCACCCAAGAAGGGAGAGTTAGAATAAAGCATCTGGATATAATTTTTAGGGCCTCAGGCAGGCTTATTAGAGACTTATTTCTGAAGCCAGTGTCTTTACTTTCACTTCCCTGCTAGCTGGGAGAGGAGAGGATTATGGTGAAAGGAAAGGCTGTGTCCATTGGAAACATCCAAATCACCAAAGACTTAGTGGAACTGCTTTGTTTCTAGATTTTCTCTAGACTCTTACCAGTAAAGCTATACATATATTACTTTCTAACCTTTTGTTTCTGAATTCTCAAAACTCAGATTCTTCAAAGAGGCCAAGAAAAGGAGAGGGAGGAGCCCTGTTCACTTACTGAGCTACAGGGTGTGTGACACCTACAGTTTCTTAGGATTGCCAGCATCCAAGTTTATCCCCTGTTAGTGCACATGTCTTTGAGTATCCTTCCCTCAAGTTCCAGAGCAGGGGCTTCCCCAGGGGCTCATAGACAGGTGCAAGAGGGACTGAAACTCCCCTGAAATTGTATACAAGACTAAGAATGTGGTTTTTTTTCCAGGAAAGGTTCTAGTGGTTGTTACTGGATCTAGAAAATGTTAAGAACTAATGTAGGAGCTACTACCAGATAATGGATGGCTCCACAAGCTATTTCTGTGCTTGTGAGTGGAAAACTCTTGTTAACCACATATTTAGGTTTGCATGATGCTGTATAGAGAACAGAGAAGATCCTCTTGATAAAGTATATTTGCACTGTTTCTGTGTGGGATTAAAAGCTTTTCCTGCCTCTCACCTCCATTTCCTGTAAGGGTAACAAGAGAAACCACACTGTTCAGAGCTTGGAAATAGTAATTTCCAGGAAAGTCATTTTGGATTTGTTGCTAAACCTGGTCTTTTTCTGAACTGCAGTGACTGCATTTCCACATTGGCAGGGCAGTGTGCTAAGAAAGCCTGGTGCATAGGTGCTCTGTTCTGCCCAAGGATGTGTCTGAAACAACCATGGTGGAACTTTTGTATAGCAGGAAAGGGGAATGTAAAGTGTTGGGCAGTCAAGGGGAACCTTTGAGGGTATTGCAGACTGGTAGGATAGGTAAGAAGTGTGATTTGGATTTAACTTGGTAGACTCATGTGCATGTATCTACCTCTGGATATGTATGTGTGAAAGTTCCTTTGTATGCATATATATGGGTGGGCACCTGTGCTTGTGGTATTTTTTATTTCACAAAAGATTTCTTTGAAAAAGTGGTAGTAATGTGTTCATTTTAAGAACATGTGATATTCTAACATCAGGTTCAAGTGTTATCTAGAATGAACTGTCTAGCCCTCTGTTGAGAAATAAAGGGACCATAAGCATTTCAGTTGTTTATGGTTGTGTTATCACCTTTAAGCGCCTTAAGTTATGCAAAACTTTCGCTGTTTTTTAGGTTCTCCACGATATTGTTACAGCTGTCGCTTCTTTCCCCTTACAGAAGAGCTGTGGCTCAGGGTCTGTGCTGATTCTGCTGTTTAGAGGCTTCAAGAGGAAGGACATAGTTTAACAACCTGACAGAACAGGCACGTTTCTTATAAGTAATTGGAGGCCATTTGTAGAATGTGATTTTTAATTGTTTGTGCCTATTCTAACAGCTCAGAGCCAAGAAAACCATAAATTATTTTAGAAAGGCTGTTGAAGATCTTTCTTCTATTAAAGATGTATATGCCCTTGAGCTGCTCCAGCACCATTGGTTTCAGACTTTTTAAATATTGACTATGGATAAGAATGAAACACTTGACTGCTAAAATGTGTACTAGCATATGCTAATGTTTTAATGGCAGTTCTGATAAAATATCAGTCACTTCAAATTTTATGCAAAAATTTAATTAAATTCAAAAAATATTTTGGCATATTCCTCAGTTACAAAACAAACAGTGGAAACAAAAAGAGCGAAGAGTTATCTTGACCTGATGTTATTCAAATTTGAGAGCAAGTCATTACTTTTACACTCCTTCTTTGGTGGGGAAAAAATTCTAAGAATTAGAAGTTGAGTGTTTAGCTCATTACCTACATACAGTTTATAGACAAAACTGTTTCTGTGATTATTTGCTTAATAAAAGTTTCATTTTGTTCTTTTTTCTGAACAACTTTAGTGACTTAGGCATGTGGCCAGTTTGGTGGGAGTAGAGGAATGGCATGGAATTTTCATTGGAAAAGACTGAAGTATATTGTAAAGTGGGATTTGGACAGCCTGTACACTCTGGTTTGCTCAAATAATTGCAGTTTACGTAGGCTTTCTTCTAAATTTTGATTCTGTTACCTAAAGGAGAGCTCCTAGCATTATTATGAAGGCCGCACCTGCCACTTTTATAAAACAGTGGTTTTATCCCTGCCACAAGTCAGTAGGACCCTCAGGGTTTAAGAGAAGAGATCTTATGGATAGGAAAGAGGCTGTGATGGAGGCAATTTGGGCTGTGAGTTCCATACAAGTGGATGAGGAATCCTCATTTAAATCAGACTTACTGTTATAGACACCAGCTTCTAACTTCACCTTCAACCCAACTATGACCTGCTGGGTCATATAGTGACTGAAGTTTCCCAGAGTTACTCTAAATTTAACTTCAGTCATATAGTGACTGAAGTTTCCCAGAGTTACTCTAAATTTAAGATAGTACACCAGTGAATTGGGTACAGAGGGGGTCAAGAAAGGCTGTTGAAGATCTTTCTCCTGTTAAAGATAAATATATGCCCTAGAGCTGCTCCAGCACCCTTGATTTCAGATTTTTAAAATATTGAATATGGATAAGAATGAAATACTTGACCGCAGAAATGTTTATAAGCAAATAGCCTAGTCTTCTTACGTTTTGGTATAAAGCTGTGAACTTCATAACTTTGTAAAGCAAGATATAAAGCAAATACGAGAGGAAAATAAAGTAATTTTTACTAATCAGCTGTTTACTTTTGTTACCTTGTCTGCATATTCATAGTCAACCCTTTCCTGTTGGCTAGAGAAAAGGGAAATTAGGTGGAAAACCACAAGATGCTTATATCATACTACCACTAATATATATCCCCCCTTGGTCTTTCCCACAAATATTATTTTTAATTTTTACTTTTACATCTTATGTCAAAATTTATCCTAGATAGAATTATAAAATGCTTAAAATTTTTACACCTAAATACATTGAAATAAGTGAGGAAAAAAATCACATTAAAATTATATTTAATATATGGTTTCATAATTATGTACAACATACAGTTCAGTGGTAGGGCATGAGGCCCTGAGTTCAAGCTGTAGCACTGTTCCCACCCCAAAATTTTACATAATATGTTCTTAATTTTTTATGTCCAATACTCCAGCAGTTATTCCCCTTCTTCATTATATGTATTAGAACTATCTGAGTGATTCCTATGCTCAAGAAATTTTAATAGCCAGGCATAAGGGCTCATGCCTGTAATCCTAGTGGCTTGGGAGGCTGAGGCAGGAAGATCAAGAGTTCAAAGCCAGTCTCAGCATCTTAGTGAGGCACTAAGCAACTCAGTGAGATCCTGTCTCTAAAATATTTTTTTTTTAAAGGCCAGGGATGTAGCTCAGTGGTAAAGTGCCCCTAAGTTCAAATCCTAGTAACAAAACAAAAAAAGCAATATATGTGACTTTTTTTTCCCCCGCTGGGGATGAAAAAAAGTGCAAGGGGCACTTTACTACTAGGCTTTTTATTTTTTGAGATAGGGCCTAAGTTGCTGAGGCTGGCTTTGAACTTTCAGTCTTGCCTCAGCCTCCCAAATCACTGGGATTACATTGTGCCTAGCAATGACTTAAGTAGGGCTTGAGGTTTTGTGTTTCTGTTTTCCATTTTCTATTCTGAGACTAGGGCTTTCTGTAGGTGATTGAGGGCATAATTAGAATGCATTCAGCCCTGCTGATCTACACACAACAAAACAAAACAGTGGAACCAGCTGTACACGTGCCTTTATTTAGATCAGTTGTTTTTTTTTTTTCCCCAGAATGCAGCCAAACATGTGTCTGAAAACCCAAAGTATCCAACCCTATTCCACTGGATCAGTTTACCCCAGAGAGGCCCATTCTAAACAGGCAGACCCAAGTGCAAGTTTGGTTACTGTCCCATGCATGGGAGAGTATAAGGTGAGAGGGCTCCAGCACGACTGAGTGACAAGTGCAATTGGCAGATGCTTCTGAAAAAGCCTTAGTGCAAGCTAAGGGGGTAGCATTTGCCTCAGAGCTGAGACAGCTCAGAATCAGCCAACCTTGGATAGGTAGGCTACACAGCTGAGGCAGACACTTGCCTTCATGTGGCAAAGGAACAAAGTTGTTTTCCCAAGGGTCAGGCTAGACATGACAGATCAAGACAGTATAGAGCAAAGTGGAGGCAGAACACGATCAAAGAGGTGCCTGGAAGCATGCTGATGCAGCTACTGGATCCTTTGAGGTAAATGACTCTAGCTATATTGGGTGAAATTGAAATCCTGAGTGATCTTGCATGGCCTTGGATGAGGCCAGCCTGGTTCAAGCATACATAGTGAGCTGTAGCCACTGAAAGAAGAAGTTCCAAGATCAGAATGTAGACAAGAAAAGGAAACCCCAGCCCTAGGAATCTTATGGGATGGGGGAAAAGGAACAGACCAGAGAGGTAACATGTTTTCCAACATAAAATTATTTGGGAAGCTGAGGTCCCTTGTGAGCCTCTGCTAAGTATATGTGTCCTGTGGACTACCTTTCCCACCAGGCTTCCTTCCTGTCCCATCCCTCCACTACCATTTGGAAGTGAGGAGCAGAGTGGGTCCATTTCTGCCTCATTTACTGCCCACCTTGAATTTTTTTAAACATTTAAAGAATATTTTTAGTTGTAGATGGACACAATACCTTTATTTTTATGGGGTGCTGGGGATTAAACCCAGGGCCTCACAAGTGCTAAGCAGGCACTCTACCACTGAGCTACCACCCCAGTCCCATCCAATTGAATTTTATGGTGCAGGGTCAGTGTGCTGCATCTGTTATGCTTTACCTCTAGAACATTGAGTTTGATGATACCGTCTCCATCCTTGTCAAATGCATTAAAAGCTCCTGTGTAAAAGAAAACACAGGCCAGAGGCCTGTTACAGGCTCACTCCAACTTCACTACTCAATTTTCTTAAGAGGACCACATGTTTTTAAGAGGATTATCTGCAGGCAGAGCATCACCAGTAACCCTTCCTTTGCCATCCTTTTCTAGGTCTAAAGAGGCTTTGGCCTTTGTTCAGCCTGGACAGAGTAGACTGGAAGATTATCTGGCTTCCTATTGCCAGAGCTATCCCATGGGAGGGGGCTGGAAGTACTCTAGAGAGCAGAAGGGCAGTCCCCACTTACTGAACATGCCCTCCAGCCTGACGAAGCAGCATATGAAACTGTCAAAGTCAATGTTCATGTGTTTGTCTGCGTACCGCATGGTAATGATGTCATAGAGCTGGCTGTTGAGGTGGAATCCTGTGAAGGGGCAGGATAGAGGACAAAAGTGAAACTGGAATTCTTAGACCCCATTCTATTTCCTCTAACCCTTTAGGCATACTGTCCTCAAAAATGGAAATGAGAAACTTTCCTTTCTTTAGTAGGGTCCTAGTAGCTTAGTCCCCTCTCCCATTCTCACACCCACCAGTTATAGTCCACATGCCTGCCACCCCCTTTCTTCCCAGCACCTGCATCATTGACAGCATTTCTCATCTCATAGCTATTGATGGTGCCAGACTGGTCTGTGTCATAGTGTTTGAAGATTTTCTGGTAATAGAAAATTTGAGGAAGGTCACATTCACAATCCCTAAATCAACCCTCTTTTTCATTCCCACACTTTACGCTCTCATCACACCTGCCAGGTCTTGATCTTCTTCCATAGATGATGGAACTCTTGCAGGTTCAACCTCCCAGATCCATCTGTCTGGAGGAGGAAGGTCAGGGCTACTGGCACATAGCAAAATCCCCCTGGACTGGGAGGGTGTGGCTAGGGGACTCTGCAGGGAAGGTAGCCCCATAGGAAGCCTCTACCTGAACTCCCCTACCCCCTGCCCTATCCTGCTATTAAACACCCTACCACCACCACCAATAAAGTTCCTGCAGGCTTCATAACAAGCCTGCCCTCTAAGGATCCTTCATGTTTAGATAGAATTTCAAGCAGGATCTCAGGCTTGAATTAAGAGCTGGGGATGTGGCCAGCCACAACCCAGTGTTCATCCTTCTGATTCTTTTTAAACCAGTATATAGGATGTCTGAGTCCCAAAAAAACCAAAACAACACTTTCAGATGTTGAGTCAGGATCTCCTTCCCTGGGCCCAAATTTGGGCCCTCTGCCTGACTAGGCATCCCTGGTTTTCCTGGCTCCTGTGGGCAGACACCAAAGGGTTGGGAAGGGTTGACAGGAAGGATACATCCATGAGAGCAATCATGCTACGGCAAGACTCCAGCGTGAACCCTTGTGTCTTCAGATCCTTGTCTGGGGGCATGGAGAAGAATGAGGAACCACTTTCAGACAACTGGACCCCAGCCCCTCCCCCACACCTAGTTTGAGTAGCTCACGCTTGTTCACAACTGTGTTAAGGACATTCTTGAGTTCATCTGCACAGATCTCCATGTCCTGAGGAGAAAAGGAGAAGAGTCCTGGTTCAAGAGTAAAGCAGCTGATAGAGCAGAGACTTTGCAAAATAAATCCCAGCTATTCGCTTTTGTGAAATCCCTGTTTTGATTCTGTTAGGGGAAGCTAAGGCTCTTCTGAGGAAGATGGGGACAGACAATGCACCTTTAGCTGTATAGACAGTGGGCAGCTAACACATAGGACAAAGGCCTCTGAGCTCCCCAGTGGATGTGTCAGTCCAAAACTCAAGGACTTGTAGGTTTCTGTCTGCATACATTCATGCCCAAAATCCAAAATGATGTCTGTTTAACAATAATGAAAGAATGGTAATTTGAACAGTTAATCAAGTAGAAAAGCAAGCTCCTGTGGGAGTCTTAGGGTTGGAAGTACTTACATCACCTGCTATCTGCTTGAAAATGCTACGAAATTGCTGCTGTTCCTCACTTTCATAGTCTGTATTGCCAGGCCATGGCTGTAGAAAACAAAGGAAAACTGGTTCACAGGAATCAGGGATGGATGGATGAATTTTGAGGAAAGCTGCTTTTGGGCCAAAGGAGCTGGAGTGCCCAAAACAGCCATAGGTGGCAGCTGGAGCTGGGCACAGGGCTAATGCTCTTCTTAGTTGAACATAGTAAGCTGGAGTGAGAATTATCTAGGCCTTAGCGGCTCTTCACTCCATACCTTGCTAGCCCTGACACCTCCAGCCAAAAGACACACTAGTAATGCTGACATGTAGACAGCCCCACTGATCTCACCTGACCCCCAAGCTAAAGCCTTCTCTACTGTTTTGAGCCCGTATATTTCAATCAAATAGGCCCCAAGCAGGTCAAAATTCTTCCAGCTGCCTCAGTCTCAAAGGATCCCCTCCTCCCCATTCCACTGTGTTGCTGCTCCAGGATAAGAGAACTCGGCTGTGGATTTTTCTGGGGACTTCTGCCCTTTAGCCTCACCTCCACTAAGGCTTATATGGCCACCTCTCCCTACTCCAGTAGAACCCTCCCCTGAGTTGTAGAGGACTCCATTTCTGATATCAGTTCCCCTACCTTTCTACTACTATATCCCCCTCTTGTCAGGAGTTCAAGGACTAAAGACAGAAGTTGTTCGGTCTCAACTCTCAATCTGATTCTGTCTTATTTGGTCTTTTCCTCTACCGTCTGTCATTGTCCTGGCTGGATAATCTCCAGTGGGGAGGCTCAGACTGTAATTCCAGTCCTAGGACTAGTTTCATGTGGCAATAAACCCCAAGACATTCACCCAAATATCATCCCAAATTTTAGGGGAACTTGCTGAGAGAAAAGGTCAGTGGGACAAATCCAAACATTAGATGTTAAAAAGACACCCCCCTGGAAACCCTTCCAGCCCCCATGTCCCCCCAAAGCATAGGAGGACCCCTGTTGTGTTCTGGCGACCCCATTCATGCCACATGCTCAGAAACCTGTGGGGATTTCTCTTGCTTATCAGGGCTTGTTTTGTCTTTGCCCTCCTCTGACTCCTGGTCCACACCCAGCTCCTTGTTGCTGTTTGCTCTGTCTGAAACGAAGATGATGGGCTGGAGAGAGGAGGGAAGTGGGGAGGGGCAGGAAGGAAGCAAGGATTACAGGCTGAGCAGGCACATTTAGGCAACCTCCCCCCGGAGTAGCTTTGTTCAGTGAGAAGAAAAGATCAGGGTCAGGAGCTCCTGAACCTCAGTTCAAGCTCCATCTCTGCCGCCAATAAGCTGTGCGACTAGGGAAAAGTTGCCAGGCCTCTGTGGACCTCAGATCTTCATTTTTTAATACCCACCCCATCTCTCATGGTAGTACAAAGGTGCAACAAGGTAAGTACATGTGAAAATGCTACCAATGTTATAACAGCATGATCTAGAGGAGTGATTTTCAAATATTTTAGACTTTTTTCCCCAAATGGAAATAACTTCAAATTCAATTTCCCCCAGAAGTCCTGTATAAATAAAGTCTTAATAAAAGAATGGAGTTCCAGCTGGCCACAGTAGTGCATGCCTATAATCCCAGCTACTGGAGAGGCTGAGGCAGAAGGATGGTAAGTTTGAAGCCAGCCTCAACAACTTAAAGAAACCCTGTCTCAAAAAGAGCAGGGGGTGTAGCTCAGTGGTACAGCACCCTGAGTTCAATCCCCAGTAAAACACACACACACACACACACACACACACACACACACACACACACACAGAGCTTCTCTGGTTAACGAGGACAGCTCCTTTTCCTCCGTACCCACATCACCATGGTGGCTACTGAGGAACCTCCCATCAACCTCTGGGACTTTGTAGAGTGTAGACTGAAAGAATGATTAACGGTGTGGTCAAGTCATGATCAAAACGCCAACTAGCCCTGTCCCTCACATAAGAAATACTTTCACTGGCCTGTTTACTCATCTATTAATGGGGATAGTAAAACCTGGGCTTTTCTCCTGACAGGGCTTTTGTGGAGATCAAAAGAGAATGTAAGTTATACTGCATGTAAAATTATACTGCAAAAATATTAAAAATGCTACAAATGGGGCTGGGGATGTGGCTCAAGCCACATGGCATGTGCGCGGTGCTGGGTTTGATCCTCAGCACCACATACAAATAAAAAATAAAGATGTTGTGTCCACTGAAAACTAAAAAATAAATATTAAAAAATTCTCTCTCTCTCTCTCTCTCTCTCTCTCTCTCTCTCTCTCTCTCTAAAACGCTACAAAAATATAAGGGATATTTTTAAGATATGCTCATGCAAAAGAATATGCGAAGGGTTGGAGAGCAGCTGCCATGTCATGCCAACATAGGTGGAAGATATTGCACCCATAGGCAAAGTCTGGGAAAGACTTAACTATAGGGTTTGGGGGCTGAGTGCAGAAAACAATAAAGTAAGCAGATTCTCAGAGCAGAAAAGCAACCTGACCCACCTCTGCCCCATTGTCTTTTCATGCTGCTTGTCAAGTGGGCAGGCCTACGACTACAGTTCCCCCAGCTTCAGCACCCAGCAGGCTCTGAAGGCCCTGGCTTGTTCTTTTAAGAAAGGGGCCTTGTCCAAGCAATTGAAGTTTGCAGGGATCCAAAGACAAGTGGAAGTTACAATCTGAAAAGGGATAAACGCCAGGAGACATAGTGCAGCCATGGAATATCCCTGCCAGAAACATGAATCCAGGCCCAAATAATTTGTGTTTAGACAACACAGACGTTGAGTATAAGAGGCTGGCACCACAGAAGCGAGGGCAAGAAACAGGCCTTAGATGTAGTTTCCAGTTCTAGTTCCCCCACTTATTATGTGTTTATTTGGGGACAAGTCACCTTGTCTGAACCTGTACCCTCACCTGTAAAAGGGGAATAAAAACAGCACCCACTATTTAAATACTGTTATAAATAAAAAATCAAAAACCTAATTTTAGGGGCTGGGGCTGTAGCTCAGTGGTAGAGCGCTTGCCTTGCATGCATGAGGCCCTGGGTTCGATCCCCAGCACCACATAAAAATGAATAAATAAATAAAAATAAAGATATAAAAGAAACTAATTTTACCACCAGCACAGTGCTTGGTAACTGTTGGTTCTAGTCTGGGCCAGTCACTATATTTGGAGAAACCCTGTGATGGACCCACTAGCATCCCCATAAATACCAGCACCAAACCTTGTCTGATGGCCTGTGGTGGGTGGTTCAGAGCACAGGTGGAGCCAAACCACTGGACTCCAAAGCTAGCTCTGCCTCTTCTTGGCTGTGTGACCCTGGGCAAATTAGTTTGTCTGTACTTTTTCTTCCCCTCTAAAAATTGGGATAATAATGGTGCCAATCTCATAGGGTGGTTGTAAGGATTGAGTTAATCCATGGAATGCACCCAGCACAGTGTCTCCTCAGCAAGTATCAGCTGTCACTATTACACACTCAAGATCCCAGTAGGGGCACAGGGAAGGAGGGAGAAGAAGAAGCTAGTCTGGCGCATGCATCATAAGAGCATGCACACACATGCACATACACAACTCTCTACCCACTCACCCCGTTACACCCACCTTGGTTTTTTTCTTTTTCTGCATAAGAAAAGGAAACAGTAAATGCAGAATAAGTGAAAAGCAAGTTGCCAGAATGGCTGGTGGCATTGGGCTTCCCTGCATCCTGATCCATACTTGGGGTAAGGCTCTGGGGTCCAGATATCTGGATTACTTTGTATCAAAAAGGAAAAATAGGTGAAGGGAGGAGAGAATTCTTTTTCCACATCTATGTCTAGAGATGTGGCTGCTCTAGCTTTGTTTTAATAATCCACTGTTGTTGAATATGGTCAGGGGAAGGGACCTTCTGGCTTTTTTTTTTTTAGTGAATTTGGTAGCTGATCATGGTAGCACACACCTATAATCCCAGTGACTCAGGAGGCTGAGGCAGGAGGATTCTGAGTTCAAGGTCAGCCTGTGCAATTTAGTGAAACCCTTTTTCAAAATAAAAAATAAAAAGGACTGGGGATGCAGCTCAGTGATGGAGTGCCCCTGGGTTCAATCTTGGGGTCAGGGGATAAGATTGGTTACTAAAACACTAAAAATGTGACTCACTCAAACTGACTTGGAAATAATTTGAATGACAGAAAAAAATCTTTTTAACTTTGGAGAAAACATTTAATGTAGGGAGATTTGAAATCCAAGTTTGGGGCTTCTTTTGTAAAATTAGAAGGTCTAGTGGGCTATACTGGGCCTGGAATTCCCTGTGGTAATAATTAGCTGAGTTAAGAGTGGCTGTTTTCTGCAGCCTCCAGATTGCCATAGTTGCTGCCACTCCAGTTGTCCCTCCAAAACTGAAGCCAAGTGATATGTGAGAACTGCAGACAAATATGCCAGTATTAGAGACAACCAAACCCCTACACCTGCTTGTTCTATTTCAGTTAGGTGACATGCCAACTCCCATAAGAATTTGAATGTACAACTTCTAATAAATCCTGTACATTGATTATCAGTGTCTGAAGAATAATAATAGTACCAAATGCATATTTATTCTAAAACCAAATATCTGTGATGATTCTGAAAATCTGAGCACTAGCATAGAGTCAGAATCCTGACCCTGTATGTCCCAACCAGGAAGACAGTTCAGTGGTCATTTGTCCTCCTATTGGCTCATGTCACACCCACTGAGCACAAGACGACTTTCTAACCAGAGCCCAAAGCCCCAAGGCAGCCAGGATTTTCCTCAGTATGGAGATTCTAAGGCACAACAACTCTGTGCTTCTGGTGTAGGGTTCTCAGCCCTGGGGGCCTGCTTCAGCAAGGAGGTGGGGGGACCTAAATCTGGAGTCAGATTCTGGATTTGAGTTCTAGTCCTGCCTGTCAATTATGAGCTCCATGAATGCAAGGAAGTCATTTAACCCTACTGAGCTTCTGCTTCCTTGATTCAAAGGCAGAGATAAGAACCTCATCTACTTCTCAGAAAATTTGCAAGGATTAAGTGAGATACCATATAGAAAAGTACCTTACAAGTCATAAAACGTGAATAATAACCTCCATTTGAGTGTCCATGTTGTACCAGACATTTCACACATGATCTTATTGATTTAAACCCCACAAAAGCATTGCCAGGCAATCATTATCATTATCCCCAATTTTCAGAGTAGGAAACTGAGTCATAGGGGTTCTATAATTGTCCAGGTCAGGTCACCCAGGCAATAGATCTGAAAGATCCAGGTTTTGAAACTGGGTCCAGAGGTGGTGCATTTCCTTTTCTCTATGCGAGAAATCCATTGTTTTCCAACTTCATAATCCAACATTGGCTGCAGTTCATGTTGTCATCCTTTCCTATGGCCTTTTTTCCTTCCTCTTTTGTTCAAACTACTCCCGTTTTCCACATTTCCCAGTCCCTGAACTAACTAAATGGCCTTAGGACTATGAGACCCATTACTTCTGGCCATGCCTACTAGAAGTTGCTGTAACAATCCCCTCTGCCAATACCCACTCACCCTTCTATCCCAACCTGTTCCCTGCCTGAACTGGGGAAGCTGACCTTCTGACCCTTGTCACACATGAGAGCTAATCCACTCACCACTGGCCGATCCACGGAGATTGTATTTTCAACTTCCCTGTAAGAAACACAAACATGGTTTTCAGTGTCACCAGGAGCAAGCAGGAAGCAGATGGAGGATTTGCTCAGTTCATAAGGCTTCTTGGTGCCAAACTGGGACTAAACTTAAGAGAACTCCTGGAGCTAAACCTCTACCCCAGGAACCAGCCCCATGTAGGCACCATCCCCAATAGCCAAGCCCAACCACATGGCTTCTTGTTGGTATTGTCCAGAGCTCCCTAAAGGCATGACACAGCTACCTCCCCATGGACCTTGCACTTCCAGGGATATAGATCAGAGTATGGCAGGGACTATCAACATATCTGTGGTGGGCAAGGATAGGATTGGCCTTACTAGCTTCCCTTGCCACACTAACCTAAAATTTCAATCATCTCCAACATTTCCTATACCTTTTCTTTATTTTGTTTTTATTCCTTTATCAACTCCCAAATCTAGCATACTACAGTGTGTGTATATTTTATATATATTAAAATATATATATATACATTTGTTATTGTTGTTATTGTTATTTCCTATCTATTGTTTTTTCACACCAGCTGTTAAATTTCATGAAAGTGGGGATTTCTTTCTGTTTGATTCACTTCTCTATCTCTAATGCCTAGAAGACCAGAGACACAGTAGGTACTCAGTAAATATCTGCAAGATGAATGAACCAACAAATGAGGGAGAAGTGACATAGGAGTGGGAAAGAGATGCAGACTGGCCAATATGTCCCAGGGAACCTTGAATAAAACAATTCAATTGCTTCCTGCCTCCATTATGTGGAATGAGCCATGTAAGCTTTTAGGGATAGGAGGGGAAAGTCAGGTTGTTACTCACTCAGATAGATTCCGCTTTTCAGAGAAGACCCGGAGGATGAATTCCCCCTCCTGATGGGGCTCATAGGTGGAGGGCACAATGACATACTCGCTGGGAGGCAGGCGGAAGCGCTGGGACACCTCCCGCATGTTAATGTAGGTTTTGCTCCTGGCCTTGGAGGCGTTATAGAGGAAGAAGTCCTTCTGCAGGTGCTGCTTGTTCCCATGCATCTGGGGGACAGAAGAGCCTGTGGAACCTGAGCCTCTTGGGAGGGCAGTCTTATCTGGTTCACAGTTCACTCCAGAGGTCCCTTCCCAACTCTGTGGTCACCCATTCACAGTCTCCCACTACCTACTTCCAATTCCCAAGGCCTCAAATAGCTCAACATCACTGGAGCTCCCTACCTCACTTCCTCTTCCTTTTTTGTGGCGATTCAGAAGTGAAGGTCAAGTCTATTGTTCCCACACACAGGGACACTTACCAGAACTGCTGCTTGTCTGCTCCGAATCCCCTCAGGCTGGGAAGGACCCCAAAGAAGCAGAGGGGCCTTGGCTGGGTTCTGAGGGAGGTGATTCCTCCATCCAACCCCTCAGAACATGTCTGTGTGACTCTGCTTGTGGGTGTGTAGTTGCGTGGGTATGAGTATGTGAAGGTGTATGGTAAGAGGGAGAAAGTGCACATCTTGGGGGTGCAGTATCCTGAAGCACTTTCTCTGCAGATGAAATAATGTAGGCAGGGCCCTCTCCTATCATAGTTCTGCCCACAAACCCCACCAGGAAGCGTCTCGGTGAGCCACAGACAGACTCAGGACCCCCAGGGAATGCTGCACACAACTGCTGGCGCTGCCACTGCTATACCTCTTTGGGAACCTTGAGGAGAAACAGGAAAAAAAGACATATCAGATCTGAATGAGAATAAATAGTTGGCAGAAGGGAAGGCAGGCAATGACAGAAATGCAGAATATGACTCCTCGTGAAGCAGGCCAGCCTGTCAGACCCAGCTCCTCTCTACGGCACCCCCTGGAATTTCCTGCTCATTAACAAACACAAGTGAGCTTGATAACAGGAGTTCTGGGGTTCACTCCGTATTAAGGAAGCTAGAGGACCCTTTTGTCCCCCAAATTCTTCTTGTTACAAAGGTGTTTCCTGGACTGGAGCTGGTCAGGGATTGCATACCTCGTAGATGGCGAAGCCAATGGTGAAGAGATTGGCCCCCAGTTTCCGGTCCTTCCGCCTGTTCTTCTGCATCAGGGCCACCAGGAAGCTGCAGATCACTTCAGAGTCATCAGGGTCATCGTCCTCCTCCAGGAGCTTCAGGCGGTACTGTGGGTTGGTCCAGAAAGTGTCTATGTCCCCCAGAAAAGAAATGTATATTCAGATCTGCCTCTTAGAGAAAGGGCAGGAGGAAAAATGAGACAGACACCTTATTCATCTGTATCCACCATGTGATGATAAATTTAAGGTGCCAACTGGATTAAAGAACATCTAGAGAATTGGTAAAACATTATTTCTGAGTGTGAATGTGAGTGTTAACAGAAGGAATTGGCTGTGTGTTGGTAGACTAAGTGGGGGTGGGCACCCTCTGATCAGCTGGGGGCCCAGATAGGTCAAGAATATGGCAAGAAAAGAATTCTCTCTCCCTCTCTCTAGTTAGGATACTCTCCTGTCCTTAGATATCATAATTCTAGGCTCTCTGACCTTTGGGCTCCAAGACTTATATACCAGTATCATCACCACTCCCCCTGCCAGTTCCCTTCTTTGACCTTGGACAGAAAATTATACCACCAACTTCCCTGCTTCTCGGGCCTTCCAACTTGGACTGGACCACACTTACTGGCATCCAAGGGTCTCCAGCTTGCATATGGCATGTTGTGGGACTTCTCAGCTTTTATTATCATGTAAGCCAATTCCCCTAATAAATCCTCTGTCTATCCATCCATCCATCTGTCTATCACCTATTCTATTGGTTCTTTTTCTCCAGAGGACCCTAATATGCCCTGCATCTAGGTGCTTAATAAATATTTGTTGAAAACATGATTTAAGTATTTGTCTAAATATTTGATGGGTGGAATCTCTACTTTTATCAGATGGAACTACACTGATTGGATGTGTAGTTTATCTTTTTCTCTGAACTCTGATTTTCAGCCTTTGATGATGGCTTTGCTTTCCTTACCTGCACCACTAATGTTGTTGAGCCCTGGGATCTAGTTCTAGACCTCTCCTCTCATCTCCTGTCTCCCTAGGCAATCTCCCCCAGTTCCACTTTTTAATTGTTTCCTCTATACTGATGGCCCCTGAGCCAGTCTCTCTTCTGACTCTCTTCTTTCCTTCTTTTTCTCTCTCCCTTCCTTCCTTAAACATTTAAGAGTTCTTATCATATAATTCTCTAATAAAATTTAATTAATTATTTATTTTTGTGGCACTGGGGATTGAACCCAGGCAGGGCCTTGGGCATGTAAGGCAAGCACTCTACCAACTGAACTATGTCCCTAGCCCAATAGAAATCTTCATCTGAATATTGGATAGGGACCTCAAACTTGCCATGTCCCAAACTAAAGTCCTCTTCTCATAACCTCACAACCAATCCATCTAAAACAAACAACATGCTGATATTTTTCCCCCTCAGTGTGTCTTCTATTGTCTTATGTTGCAATGTTGACGTCATCTGCTCAGGTCCCTACACTGGGAATCAACCAACCAATCTACCTTCCTTTCTTTCTCTTTCTTTTTCCCCCCTTTTTACTGGGGATTGAACTTGGGGTCTCTTAACCACTGAGCCACATCCCCAACCTCTTTTCTATATTTTATTTAGAGACAGGGTCTCACTGAATTGCTTAGGGCTTCACTAAGTTATCAAGGCTGGCTTTGAATTTGTGATCCTTCTGCCTCAGCCTCTTGAGTTTCTGGGATTACAGGTGAGTGCACCATGCCCAGCACCCTTTTTCTTTACAGTACTGGGGAATCAAACCCAGGGCCTCACATGCTAGGTAAGGGCTCTATCACTGAGCTATACTCCCAAACCTGCTCTGAACATCTTGACATCATTTTTCATTCTTCCCTCCCTAAATTACCTAATATACATTCCCCTAAATCTGCCTTCTCCCCTCCATCTCTGCAGCTACTGACTTGGTTCCAGGCCTTAAGTTAGTAGCTACTGTGGTTGTTCTGACTTTGAACAACCACAGAAGCTACTAACTTTGTTCTCCACTAGTATCCTCAACATGACCAACACAGTATTGTTCTGACAGTTTCCTGCTTAAATGTTATTACCAGCTCCCTTGCAAACTCCACAGCATGGCAGTTTCCTTCTCAGTAATATAAACAGGATTTCATAAGATAATAGACGTCTGGAGCTTTGCAGAGACTCAGAAAATAATCACTGATATGATTCTACCTGGAACTTGTTCTGCTTGGACCCTTCCCCCATCAAGAGTATCTCCCACCTGGAAAGTTGCGGCAGCCTCCAGCAGAGCAGCCCCTCACCCAACGGCCCTCATTCACGGACACTGTCCAGGTCTGAAGCTTGTCAGACTCCAGGGCATCAGCTGTGAGGTTGCAAATCTCCAGCTTTGTAAAATGGTAGATGAAATCCTCATATGACATCCTGATGGGTTGAAAGAAGAGATATCCATATAAGAATAGGTCAGAAGAGGCTGGGAATGGGAAGACTCCAGGATGACACAGGACAATAAATTAGTTCAGAGGAACTTGATCAATGTCCCAGAGAAGCCTGCCTTTTCTTTTTAGGGTACAATGTCAGTTTTAATGCGTCTACCCCAAACTATCATCAAGTCTTCTAGTAATGACTCAAACTCATGTATGCTTGATGGAGGAGTTAGATGAAATATTAGTTATCTAAAAGCTTGTCATGTCCCATGTGTCCCTCTACAGCATACCAGGCAGAGTACCAGGCCCAGGGGAAAGAGAACCTTTGGAAAAGGATGAAAAATTAAGCAAACAATTTTAAGAGTGACAAGCCTTACAAATAAATGAATATCAATCCTGGAGGAACTAAGAGAACACTGAAGAAAGTTCCCTTTACGCTGAGACATGAAGGATGAGTAGAGATGATCTGCGTGAGGGTGAGGGTAGCATTAGGGATCAGGGCAAGTAGAGCTTCCCAGGCTCAGAGGAGAGTGATGTTAAAGCCAAGGAACAAGTGTGGCTGGAACAAGATCTGCATTATGCTGCCCTGGTCCTGGACTCAGTCATCACTGTGACCTGACTATGGTTACTGTGACCAGAACCTCATTGTTGCTGGCCCTCTAGCTGAAGGAAGAGAACAGAGCCCCAATCACCCAAGAACTGAAATCCGACAGCATCCGACTGCCTAGGGACTGAGGTCTGATATTTGACCTTCCTTCCCTGTCCCTTACCCCTTCTGGGTCCTCTGGGTCCTGGACTCACCAGAACTCTCCATCCTCAGTGACCTGGTGCTGCAGACGGGCCTTCTCATCTTTGTCCACAAAGCTCCAATCCTTCCAACTGGTGGAGAAATGGAGGGATTGTGGAAGGAGAAAGAAGGGAAAGGCCTGAGGTGTGTTGGGATAGGAGATATCAGAGAAATAGAAAGTTGAAGTAGCGCCTATCTCCAAATTGTAGCCAATGTGAGCCATGAAAATGCTGGTCTGACCTGTCACCCCCAGTGAAAAACTATAATTTCTTCCTGCTATCTTCAAGATGAAGACCAAACTCTTTAAAGAGTATATGAACTGTAGCCTTCTCTAGCGGAATATTTTTTCACACTTTAAAGATAAGAGCTAAACTCTTGGGGGGTGGGGGGCTAGGGCTATAGCTCAGTGGAAAAGCACTTGCCTAGCATATGTGAAACAGTGGATTTGATCCTTAGTATCACATAAAAATAAAATAATTAATCTGTCAAAAAAAAAAAAGAGCCAGACTCTGCAAATAGACAAACTGAGATTCTCCTTTTTTTTTTAATTTTAATATTTATTCTTTAGTTTTATTTGGCGGACACAACATCTTTGTTTGTATGTGGTGCTGACGATCGAACCCAGGCCGCATGCATGCCAAGCAAGTGCGCTACCACTTGAGCCACATCCCCAGTCCTGAGATTCTCCTTTAATAACAGACCTAGCTGTGTAACCTTGGGCAAGTCATTTAACTCTCATCAGGTTCTGTTTCCTCAACTGCCAAAGGGAAATGATTACATTATCATCTCACAGGCTGAGTAGATGAAATCATGCAATGCTATATAAGAAACCGAGCTACTAAGACAAAGACCAAGCATGGAAATATCTTTTTTTTTTTTCCCCTCTCCTGTCAGGAAAACATCCTAGTATCGTGTTTCTGAGGCTGGGAAGTTTTTTACAGACTCTCACTGCAAGTGGGAGGAAAAAAATAAAAAAGCACATTTGTGTTTTAGGCTTACTGAGAAGAATTAAGCTAAATTGGGTTCTGGAAATGCTTAGAGTCCAAAATTACTGAAGGAGAAATGGAGATTCCTGAGGCCAGAAGAAGGGACATGGGCTGGAGGAGTCTCCTTGAGTGACCAAGGGCTGGGCCCCACTTGCCAGCAATGGAGAGATCAGCAGGAAGTGGATGAAGTCTGGACATCAAACTGAGGCTGAAAAGCACAGGCCAGTGGAGTAGACAATGATGGGGTATCAAGGGCCTTTCCAGAGTAGAGAGCCCCATTCATAATCACTCTCTCCAAGCATGTCTACATTTCCCATCCAACCCAAACTAGCCAAGGGCTCCCTCTTTGTGATCCTTACCATAGCAATGGTCTCAATTTATTAGTGCATGTCTGTTTGTTTTTTGGATGGGCAAGGCCTGTGTCTCTGTGTTCATTTCTACATCCTCAGACAGTATCACGGCGCCTGGCAGATATTACCAAGGAGTGAGGATTTGTCACATGGACAAATAAAGCAATGCATGTGAATGTGTATAGGAGAAAGGAAGAACATCAAGTCAACAACTTATTACAGACTATCAAGAGAGGCTGCCTGCTCACAGAATATCTCCAGTGCCTACATCTGTGCCTCCTATTTATAGTTGGTGTTCAACAAACATTTGCTAAAGGAATGAATAACTGAAATAAACAGTTAATTGCAGTGCAATGGGATAAAAGGTGTTAGGTACATAAGCACAGGGCCCCACAGGACCTGGGTTTGGTTGTTAGCTACTGAGTCCTGCTATCACCTCCTAGGAATAAAAAGAGAACTCAAGAGGCCACCTGCCATTCAGCAGAGACAACCCTGAACCAGTGATTGAGTGGGACTGTAGAGGTGTTGTAAATGTTCTGTATCCTTCACATAATAACTTTTCAATATTTTCTATTTTTGATGCCCCTAGTTTATTCCTTTAAGAGATAAAAAGTAAAATTCTTTCAGAGGGGATTGTGCACCTTTGTATGGTGACAAAAAGGGAGGGGGAAAAAAAGTTTCAGCACTAGGTAAGCATGTTCCAGAAACTGTCACATTTACTTCTTATAACTTTATATCCACAAGTGTTTATTGTTTCCATTTTACAGATAGGACAAAGAGACAAAAAGGGAAATCACTTATCCAGTCCATATCCCTGACTTAAGACTCCGTTCCTGCCTGAGCCTGGCCCAAGCTTTCTGGAAGCCTTCCTTTCCAGTCTACTGACCATCAGCAACTTCTCTGTGTCCCTGGCATCCCTGCTTTACTCCCAGTCCTTCCCTGAAGCCCACATCTGCACCTTCTTCTCTGAATGATGGTCATTGGTTTTGAGGGTGATATTACACCCAGCAATCATAGTACTCTCATGGCTCAGTTCCCAGTCCAGCTTTTCCCAGACCCTGTTGCCGTCTTCCATGGGTCCCCTCACTTACCCATCACTCCAAGAGCCATTCCACTCTACCTGGCCCCAGGGGTTCCGCAGCCGCACCAGCTTCACTTTCTCACCTTTGAACAGGGCCTTGAGCAAAGTGAAAAAGTTCTCATGCTGTGGAGCCTATCTAGAAAGGGGAGCATCTGTCCTTCCCTGAGGGCTGGGATAGGGATGGAGAGATAATCTGTTCTGGGACTGTCCTGCCTGTGAAATGTTAGGGTGAGGGGTCAAAACCTTAGGACTGAGTGAGAAGGAGTTAGGGCCTGACTGTTGTCTAACCATCTTCTAAGAAGTGACTTTCCTAGAGAACATCCTAGGCCATTATGAGCTTCAGAGGAGGAACAAACATTAGGGTTCTACACTAGCTTATACACATTAGGTATCTGTGTGACTTTTAAAAAAGCCACCTACTGCCTGAGGAACTACAGACAAATGCCCCCTCCAGTTGGACCATTTAGAAAAAGGTGCCTGTCCTCCAGTGGCTCCCATGGGCTGAAACAAACAAGAGCCCCTCTCTATCCATCCCTCTGTCTGAGCACAATCTGTCCATCTGCGTGCAATGGGCCTGACAAGGTTTCTATCTGTGACATACCAGGAAAATCCAGAATTCCCAGAAGGAACAAAACATTCTAACTGTTTGAACATTAGAGAACAAAAAACACAACAGGAGACTACCTTTGTAGAACCAAAGCATTAGTTCTATTTGTTCCTTGGAAATTTTGGGAAAATTATCATCTTTAACATTAAAAGAAAAGATAAACTGAGCACCATCTGAGGCAAGGTCCCCCTCTACCAGTTCTCAAAACCCTCCCCACTCCCAGGTGCTTTGCTTGTACCTTGAGTGGAATTCCCTGATTTGGGGCAAGCTCTGTGGATAGGGAAGAGACATATAAAGCTAAATTCCAACTTTAGGAGGTCAATTCAAGTAGGTCCCCATACCCCACCGAGCCCCAGCTGTCTCACCTCCTCCAGCCCAGTGACGGAATAGGCATGACCCTTGACCAGCCCGCAGGCCATTCTTGTCTCATACTGAACAGGAACAATTGTCTGTGGAGCAATAACCAGGCAGCCTGTTAGGAGTTAGGGGAGCAGAAGTTCTGCTGCCTGGAGAGTAAGTTCATATAAGTCCATTTTCTGGTTTCTGTGAGGACAAGAACTACTTTGCTCCCTGAAAGTATCCCTCATGACCAGGAGCAGGGGCCCCACTTGCCCTTTAAGAGCATCAAGAAGGCAGCCCCAGAGCAGCTGGTCACTCTGAGAAGGTTCTGCCTGGACTATCAAATAACAAGGTAGACATTGGGATGCAAGGTGGATGACAGCATTTCTGTTCCTCCTTTATGGCCCCCTTAGGATTCTTCAAAGGAAGAAGGTGGAAATCTGGGGTTGTCCTGGATTTGGGGTTCCTCCTTCCCCTGAGCCCATCCAGGATTGACTATTCCTAGAAAAGGGGCTCAATGAAACATATGGGTCTAAGCTTTTCTCTTTACATCCCCTCATCTCCTTCACACCCACCTAGAAGATGATATTCAAGAAATCAAAAGTCACGGCATCCAGGGATAGATTTCTTAGGAGATCCCTGTTCAGAAATGAATGTGCTTAAGAGTGCAGGGATAGCTGTTCCATGTGCAGAAATATTTGAGTTGTAGCCACAAAGAACCTTGGCAGAAAGGTCGGACTGCCAAGGCCCAATAAATGCTAGATAGACTGCCTAGGTGTCAGCAGGCTTGGAAGCACAGCAGATTCAAGGGGAGATTCCTGGACCCATATTGGGCTTAGTAAATATAATAGCTGCATATTGGGATATTGTGCTTGAGTAAAAAAGTTATAGGAGAATACTTATTGGCATATTAAGAATATAAAAACTAATGAAAAAGCAGGCTACAAAGAAGTATAAAGATATGACAAGATTTTTAAAACAAAAATGTAGATTATATGCATAGAAGAATTCCAGAAGGACATTTATCAAATGTTAAGAATGATTATTTTTAAATGGGGAAAATATAGGTTGAATTTTCCTCTATACTTTTCTGTATGACTCAGTCTTCTTTCATGAACATGTAGACCTTCTGAAAGTATTAGAATGTAAGGCCTATGAGGAGGGAGACTTTGATTTCTTCACTAGATTATTAAACAAAGGGGAGATAATTTGCTTCATTTGCAGTGGTTGCGAAGGAGAGTCTGACAGCAGCAGGGGAGGGTCATGCAGCTTGCGGGTTGGTCTATTTTGACAGTGGGAGTCATACACACCCGTGTAGGTCTGTCATCTGAGCCTCTGGGGTCGAGGTCTGAGTCCCTGAGCAGCGAATTATCCATATTCCTCACCATCCGTGCAATCAACTCCCCCATGTTCAGACCAGAAGGAGAGGTTCCATAGGTCATGTTTGTGCCATCCTGAGGCCCGCCAAGAGTGTGGGGGACAACCCAGGAGAGGGGAGAGAACAAACAAAGGAGGGTGGAAAGGGAAGGATATAGAAATAAGGGAGGGGACAGACAAAGGAAAAGAGGAGAGATCAACAGAGCATGAATAGAGAAAAGATGGAGAAAAGTGATACAGAAAGCAAATGTTCATCTAATTTAGCCAACTTGCCTTCTAAGCCTTTCTATCTATTGGGAATGTTAGGCAAGAAGGGAGCAGGAATTAATTTGGGCCCCTTCCTCTGAAATGGAAACTACCAAGACTACATTGAATAGCCCTCAGGGAAGGTGTCTCTCCTGAAACTCAGGAGCCCTGGGCATGATCTGCCATCTCCTTACCGTTGGTTCCTATATCTATCCATTCATACCACCTTCTTGCACTGAGAGGCCGATCTTGCAGATGAAAACACAAAGCCCATGTTGCAAGCAGGCATTGTGGTCAAGGCCAAATGACTAGGAGGCTTTCTTAAGGAAATGACTGGTGGGCCCAGGCCCATAGTCAAGGATGAGGCCAACTTATGGGGCAAGCTTGCACTGAGCAAATCAGACAAGAGAGGCCTCCATGACATAGGCCTCTAGACCTATTTCCACCTAAATTTCAGGGTTTAAAATGTTCTTGCCCAATTTCTTTATTGAAAATTTTCAGGAATAACACTCTTTAAAAATTCCTCACTTTCAAAGTCAACAATCTGCTTCTGATTCTAAAAACTTTCATTATGTCTCAGCTGGAAGCTTGATATTGCCATTAACTGAGTGAAAAGCTTCCCTGCCCTGCAACCCACACCACAGACTTACATCAATGGAGCAGCCCATGAGGGAACCTCTCTCAATGGCTTTCCTCATAATCTTGTACATGTCTCTGGGAGCATCCTTGATCTCAAAAAACTCTGTCACCCCTCCTGTGAAGTCCTCCATGGCTTCTGTGGTGTTCCCACCTTTCAGGGCTTCATAGGAACCATGCAGCCTTGAAGAAAGGACAAAGACCAACCTGGAGTCACAGAGTTCCAAGAAATATGACCAGGTCCCCTTGCCCCCAGAACTTTACTCTTAAAATCCTGTAATATTCTCTCATTTCCCAATAGTTCTATGAACTAATGAAACAATATGACTGTCTTTCTTCACAACAAAGCTGAACTCAAGAGGACACAAAGAGCTAGAAGCACTGGCAGTGGAACCAGCTATTCTATATGCTGAACCTTGAGGTAGGGCTGGGTTAAAGCCAATAGCAGTGGGAGTGGAGCTTCTAAGTTGAGAGACAGTATGGTGTAATTATGAATATGCTACAAGCCCATCTATGAGTTCATAAGATGGAGAGAAGTAAAATTGTAGGGTCTGAGCTCTAGAGATACAATGCTCTGACCAATGACTTTCAACACCATCAGGAAAGTAGAATTAAAAGAGTTCACTATGGAAAGCTAAAGCTAAAGGTTTCTTACACAAATCTTCATTTCACCCTTTTTTTTTTCTTGGTGATGCTGGGGATCAAACCCAGGGCCTTGTGCATATGAGGCAAGCACTCTACCAACTAGGCATATCCCTAGCCCACTCATCTCTTCTCTTAAACTTAGTATTCTTGGAGATGTCACAGCTGAATTCCCACAATACATATGAACATAAACACATGCATCCTGCTGTGACACTTGGGCTCCCTCGCCTCTCATCTGTCTTACATTCTATAGTATTGCCTTACTTAGCATATGCCTTCTCCAGCAGAGCACTCCAGAACTCATTGCGGTGGTTGGATTTGGTGAAAACCAGTTGATTGTTGTACGTTGGGAGACAGTCATCAACAACCACATCCACCCAGTCTCCATAGCGCCAGAACTGCACAGAAGCATGAAGCACAGGGTCATATATCAGATTACCATTAGGACATATGGTTGTTCATCCCATTTTGAGTTTGTGATGTGTATATCTATTTCTAGTTGTACTGTGACCTTCTTGAGGGCAGGAAGTGAGTTATAGACCACTTAATCTCTTCCACAGAGTACAGCCCAATACTGGGTAGAGTAGGTACTCAATGTCATGTTAGGATTTGAGATTTTCATTCCCCAGCCTAAGAGGTCTGGATCTGCAGCTGAATATGCATATTTTTAGGTGTCCCAGATGATTCTCAATATGTAGCTAAGATTGAGAACTCCTGTGATCAGGGAAGGCGTACTGATACTGATTTATGCATTCCTGGCACACACCCCACCATGCTTTTGGTGGTATTGAGGATTGAATCCAGTGTCATTAAGCTATGTCCCCAGCCCTTTTTATTTTTTGTCTTGAGTTTGAGACAGTTCTAGCTAAATTGACTGAGTTGATCTCAAATTTGCAATCTTCCTGCCTTAGCTTCTGGAGTTGCTGAGATAACAGGAGTACACCACCATGCCTGGCTGATTTATGTATTTCTTGATAACAAACTGAAGAAGAATCAAAATGGAAAAGGAAAGTGACTGAAAATAGACTCTGGCTATAGTAGAAATATTATTCGATCATTTTATTTCTGGATATCCTTTTTTGAATAAATGAATTTAAACTGAAAAAGGCCAAATGTGTAGTTTAATTTCCCTTCCAATGGTACTTTCTTCCTCATTGAAAAGAAGACAAAAATCTGTCTGGTCTTTGTGTTTATGGCCCTTTAGATATGAGATCCTTTAAATGTCAGAGGGAAACTGGTAGTTTGATGGCACAGGGAAGACATAATTCAGGGCCTGGTTTCCATTCCCATTCAGAAGCCAGCAGGATGCAGAACCTGAAGACAGACCCTATCTGAGGCCTTCAGTGCTGAGGTACAAGACAGCAGGCATATCAACTGATATCAGGATACTGAGGAGCCATCAGAACTGGAGACAGACTCCTCAGAACTCCAGAAAGTACCAGATCCCCACATGCAGAATTCACTTCAGTTCTGGTTCAACACCAGGATTTGGCTCTTGTTACTAAGATGATTTGGACTCAGAATATTTCCAATGGCTGAATGGTTCTAGAATTAAGAGACTTAGTTCTGGACCAAACCAGAATCATGACCCCCAGATTAACTACAAGTTTCTTCCAGGCTCTGGAAGGGGCAAGTGAAACATTTAAAGGGCAGAAAGTAAAAAGAGCTGTAGTTCATGAACCAGGAATTCTGACAGAGCCCAAAGGGGCCTATGGCTTCCCAGAGCTAATATCTCACGGGCCTACTTGAGAAGGCCTGCTGGCAATAACACGGTAGCCAGCCAGCTGAAGGGCAAAAATAGACCCGTTAACAGCAATGTCTTCCTGGCATTCTGGGGTGCAGTGGAAGGTATGTGGGGCCCAGGAGTCAGAGATAAACACCTGCTTTCTCACAGGCTTGAAGCATTTAGGGGTTGCTGCCCACTGCTATGGCTGGGTGGGTGGAAAGAACCTTTTATGAACTGGAAATGGTGGGGGCTACAGCTGGCCCTCTTACCATATTCTCATAACCTCACCTGGAAGTGGAAGATTCCCGCATAGTTTTCCGTGAAACTTTGATCGTGGGGTATAACTCGGAAAAGAAGCCGCTCATTTAGGGTCAGGCAGGCAATGGCTGCAAGAAACCAGCAGTCCCCTGCAGGCAAAAACATGACATAGGTTTCATGTGGGACCTATCTGTCCCTCCATGGAAAAGAAGACCCCATCCCAGCCAGATGCTCTGTTTTGCTGAAGAATGGAGAGTCACATGGTGCCTCCTTTCCTGCTTCCAGATTAGACCTTATGGAAGTGTCAAATTAGGCAAGGAGCATTTGACAAGAACTCCTTGACAATATGATCAACAGAGCAACTTACTCTGGGTGTTTTTCTAAAGGCTGTAAGCAATTCCTCCTTTTGAAAAACAAACTGACTTCTATTTTGGACCTCAATAGAGGCAGAGCAATAGATGATCATAACTAGATTGGTTTTGTTTGGGTTTTTTTTTTTTTTTTTGTACCAGGGATTGAACCCAGGGGCACTCTTAACAACTGAGCCAAATCCCCAGCCCTTTTTATGTTTTATTTTGAGACAGGGTCTTGTAAGTTGCATAGGGCCTCACAAAGTTGCTGAGGCTGGCTTTGAACTTGTGAGCCTCCTGTCTCAGCCTCCTGGCTGTTGGGATTATAGATGTGCACCACTGCACCTGGCTGGGTTGTTTTTCTTAGTAGGAAATTTTCCCTGCTTTGTACCTTTACATCAGAGCCCATTTTCCTTTTCTGACCTCAGTGAAGTCTAAGTGCCAGTATGTTGAGAGCCACAGACAAGTCAAGATGGCGCCTGGCACTTTGCCAAGAGGAGTGGTTTGAGAAGTAACACCAGCGAGCCATTAAGATGATAGAGATTCCTTAATGACTGACTGCTGTGTCTAGATTATGTCAATGAAGTTAAGCTATGTGTAATCATTAAGATGATGAGGATTCCTTATTGGTTGACTGCTGTATCTAGTTTATGTTAATTAAGTTAAACTTTGTGTAATTAGTTGGGTATATATACTTCTCTGTAATAAAGTGGCTCCCGCTGTATCAACCTTCACAAGTTGCTTGTTACCTCCCTCCCCCTTACTTTGCCCAGCCAGACTGCGGCACCAGTAAACCATCAGCTAAGCAGATTTGTATCATAAGAAAGGCCAGCTAGGCAGCTGGCCTGGAGTCAGTATACAGGCACACTAAGACATTGCTGGCAGTGAAATGAGTTGGTGACATTTTCTTATTCTCCAAATCTCCTTTCTGGAAAGGTACTATACGTAGTGAGATGACCCTGTGTGTGTGTGTATGTGTGTGTGTGTGTGTATGTGTGTGTGCGCGCGCGCACACGCCCACAAGGACACCCGGGTGACACACCTGTTGTTCTGACAGTCCTAAAACTGCCTTCTAAGGAGGACAGGCTAAGTTAACTGCAACACTGAGAGTATAGGGGAGGCTGAGAGTTGCCCACAGCCAGTTTTATTCTCCCTTCCCCCTGGAGCAGCCACTCTGTCCTTTGAAACAGGGCATAGGTGTCTTGAAGGGCTGAGATTGTTGGCCTGCTGGGTGCTCTGCAGGCAGCAAATCAGGTGCAGGAGAGCGGACATCTCATTCCTCCTCAGCTTCTCCCTCAGGAGCCAAATAAGCCAAATTATTTTCATTTGGTCTCGGATGCCCTTTTCTCTCAAGTTTTAAATTGTACCTGTTGATGTCCTCTCTAATCTTACTTAACAGAGCTTGTCTGTAGTACACGTCAAAGGTAATACTTCCTGAACAAAAGGCTGAGAGAGGAGGGTCTGATGGAATAGCCAAGCTAGCAAAGAGAAAACTAAATATTCCTTCATATTACAAATGTCATTTTTGTTAAAAGATTCCTTTAATATGGATCTGTTCTGGGGCAACTTAAAACAAGAGTTCCAGTTACAAGCACTATTTTTGGTAATATAGTTTTTGGGGTGTGTGTGTAAGAATTCTTCATGCTCCAGAGGCATGCTTGGTACACAGATAGCCACAGAGTTATTTTCTAAAGAAGGGGGTGCAGCTAGAAGCAGAGCTCTGGTTCTTGCTGAGTGGGGTGTGTTGATGTCTTTGCGACTCTAAAAAGGGAAGCTGTAGCATGCAGCACACCTCCTGTGACACAAGGCAAAGCACTAATGAGAAATGGGGCAGGATACACAATAATCACCATGAGTCAATGAGCAAAAATTAATTGCTATAAAATTCTTCCAAAAATGCATTAAAAGCAAAAACACATTTTTGTCCCTTTACCTCCCAGAAAGGGACCACACCTTTTAGTAACCTCTGGATCATCTGGCAAGATATGGCTGGAGGGCCTACCTAGATCTCCTTGACAGATATCGGTCCTATTGGCTCCACCAATGATAAATCTGGGATTCTCACAAATTTCCTGTGAAACAAAAGAGAAACGACCAGGTAAAACTAATAGTAGTAGCTATTATTTGTTGAGTCCTGGCATTTAGTGTTGATTGGCACCCTGTATCAGGAGCTTTATACCCATCTCTCATTTAAGTCTCCAAAAAAGAGTCTTGTGAATTGGATACCATCTTGTTATTTTTCAGATAAGAAAACCGAGGCTCTGAGAGGTTAAGAAACTTGTCCAAGGATACACAGATAGTAAGTGCTAAAAGCCAGCTGCATGCCTCCTTTTCATTATCCTATAGTGCTCCTCAAACTGTCATACTATTTGAGTAAGGATGCACCTTGAGAAGGCTGTGTCATTTCTGCTTTAACAAAGTGACAACAGAAAGCACAGTTCTTGCTCTTCCTAAACAAGAAGGAATGCCAGAAGGAAAATAAACTTCTTTCTCTCAAAGATAATGGTAACATAGATATTTAAAGTTAGTGTATGTCCCTACTTCCATGGACTCGAATGCTGGGGAAGCAGAGAGTAGACTTGGTATAAGCCTCACCAGCCTCCCGGTCTGTTGGAGGGGGCAAGTCTTTATTTAAAGTCCATCCAATAAAGCACCAGTGGCTCCAGCAGTTTTAAGTTCAGGTAATAGGTTAGTGTTTAGCCCAACAGAGGTCAACAGAGGGCGCTCTTGGTTTGTATGAAGACTTCAAGTTTGTTTTTTTGTTTTTTGTTTTTTGCCAGTGGGTGAGAATTTTGTTTACTTTAAAAAATAATTATAGATACAGTGTTTTGGTTTTAACACTTTTCTTCACAGCTTTGAGAATCCTTGCTATTCCTGTGACACCCTCTCTGCCTCCTCTCTTTTCCCAACAACCCAATATATCCCAAGTGAGCTAAAGCTCCTGGCACTCAGGGATGGAAAGTCTTGCTTACAGCACATTACAGCCCTCTTCCTATCGCATTTAAACTCTGAATGCAGTGGAAGGATAAACCACTACCAATAATTTTTTAAACAATTACCTATATTTGGAGAGAGGGAATAGGTGCAAGGAATTGGGACAAATAAAACTTTAAACATAACCATTTGAAAATAGGTTTGAGAGCTGGGGTTGAGGCTCAGAGGTAGGGTGCTCGCCTAGCATGTGTGAGGCACTGGGTTCGATCCTCAGCACCACATAGAAATAAAGATATTGTATCCACCTATAATTAAAAAATAAATACTAAAAAGAAAATAATTTTGACAAAAAGCATGTAAGGTTTTATATAATTAAAAGCTAAAATTAAAGAGAAATCATATAAAGCAATCTGTAAAAGCTGAAAGCAAACTGAAGCAAAGCAAGCTAACTGTACATCAAGTCAGGGACATAAAATGAGTTATTTCAAGTGACTTAAAATATAGCTTTTTTACTATCTATCCCTTTGGGAATATTGCCTAAGAACAAACCCAAAACCATAAGAAATAAGAACAAATAATAATATCCTTATTTTAAAACTGATATGTGACATGTATACAATAAGATAAAGCAGATAAGAACTTATGCTAATGTAATTAGCATAAAAAATGTAAAATTATAAAATAACTAAAAAAACTGCAGTGTTCAAATTGAGTTGCATATTTAACTCATGAATTACAAAGAAGGAAAGCAAAGCAAAGGTGAATACTGAAACTATAATTCAAAAATCTTCCTCTAAATAAAAGAATATATTTGATACTGCATATTTGAAATAACAAATGGAATACTAAGAATATCAACACAGAATGACATGAAGGTATATTCTAACACATTACTGGACTTCAAAGAAAAGGAGGGGAAATACTTTGGGCATGTAGGAAAAAATAAGTGACTTATAAGGGGAAAATCTTCTATTATCAGACTTTTCAGTAACAATTTTTTTTTTTTTTTTGTGGTGCTGGGGATTAAACCCAGGGCCTTGAAGCACTCTACCAACTGAGCTATAGCCCCAGCCCTCAGTAATAATTCTTTCTGTCAGAAAAAAGTGAAGCAATATATTTAGGATCATCAAAGAAGGGAAATGTGAACCAAGAATTTATTTATAGTATAACTTTGTTTCAAGTGTAAAGGGTATGGACAAACAATCCCAATATGTACGAATTCAGGGAATATTGTTCTCATTAGTTCTTCCTAAGGAATATACTAGAGAGAAGCCACAGACAATAAGAAGAACTTGAAAAACATCAACATGGGTAGGGTGAGCACTTAATATAATACAGCTATTTACAGAATTAAAACTAAATGATGCTTAGCCAGGTATTGTGATTGCTTGGAGGCCGAAGCAAGAGGATTGTAAATTTGGCTTTAACACTTGTTAAAGACCCAGTCTCAAAAATATAATTTTAAAGAAAGAGCTGAGGAGAACGGGCTTCCACAATCACTCCTTCTCTCCCGAACTGCCATTTCTGACATTCAGCTCTGGACTTTGCTCTCAATTTGCTCTGGAGTCCCAGGTTGCTCTGCAGTAAGGGGCTGAAGATCCCTAGTAAGGTAGACTGGCTCCTGAGCACCAGGAAATGAACACTACTCCCTCACCTTGGCATTGCATCACCTCAATTTTAAGTCATGATATTTCACTTGACTGGCCAGGAGTTGAAGAAGGACAGAGAACTCAAGAGACTTAATGTGGAAATATATGCAGAATCTGAAATGTTACTTAGAACTTTGAGAACCAGAGTGGCGCCAATCAGATGAACCAGCAGCTCAAGATTCCATGTCCAGAGCCAGGAGGTCACAAGAAAAAACTCAGCCCAGGAAACACTGGGTTCAACATATATATGCTATAATCCTGATTCATCACCTCCAAAATGCAACTTTATTAAGCCCCACTACATGATGCTTTGCCATACAGGATCACATAGTCATAAACAATTTTTTAAATGACTCCAAGGAAAATTAATCCAATGTTGGAATTCCTTTTCTCTCTAAATATTAACGAAGATAAAATTGTAAACAGATATAAATCTTAAAAAACAACAACAACAAAAACTAAAAGAATCAATGAACACAACTTTCTTTTTCCTTTCCAATGTGAAAAGGAGTCTCCAGGTTTTTTTTTTTTTTTTTTTTTTTTATCTTTCAACTGGCTCCTTCCCAGCCTTTTCTGAACACTTGGTCATTGACCTTACCTCCATCAGCAATGGCTGCTGGCAATTGTGAAAGTCTGCGCTGCTCTAGGAAGATTGGAGAACTGACTTCATGCTTTGTGCTCCTCCCTTTTGGGATCCCTGGGACAAGTTCTCTGTCACTCAACCACCTTACCCTTCCCATCCTGACTCTTTGAAATCTTAATGGGAAAAGTCTGGTAAATAAAATTCTTTATCTTGATATAGTTGAAAGAAAGCAAGCAAGAAAGCAAGCAAGAAAGAAAGAGCTGAGGTGGAGTTCAATGATACAGCACTTGCCTAGAATGTGCAAGGGCCTGGGTTCCATTCCCAATGCCAGGGTGCAGGTAGCGGGTTGGGACCTAAGTGGTGGTTAAAAGAGAAAATATATAGTATGTAATGTATTACCTGTAATGTTCAGGCAATGCACAAGTACTTAAAACTATTTCACATAGGAGAAGAAAGAATGAAAAAAATCTGTTTTCAGGAAATCATTTGTGGGGATATTATTAAATATTGTTATTTAGACAAACAAAAGTTGAGGGAATTCATTGCCAGCAGACTTGCCTTGCAAGAAACAATAAAAGAAATTCATCAAGGAAACAAAAAAGTGATATAAAAAACTTGAACCCAATAAAAGAAGAAAGCATGTAGGAGAAGGTATAAAAATAAACCTTTCATTTTTCTTATTGTATGTTAATTTCAGTCAAAGCAGAATCCAAAATGGAAAATTATCAGAGAGAAAGAGGGCCTTATGTAATGATAAAAACATTGTGGTGGAGGGGGTGGCACATGCCTATAATTCCAGAGACTCAGGAGGCTGAGGCAGAGGCCAGTCTTAGCAACTTAGTGCAATCTTGACTTGAAATAAAAAATTTTAAAAAGGCTGGGGATATAGTTCAGTGGTTGAGCTCTAATAATATAGACAGACAGACAGACAGACAGACAGACACACACACACACACACACACACACAATTTTCCAAAAAGACATAATTCTATTTGTGTGTGCACCCAACAACAGGGTATCAAAGTACATGAGATAAAAAGTGACAGAACTAAAGGAGAAATAGATAAATCCAATATTATAGTTGGAGAGTTCACCATCTCTTTTTTAATAATTAAAGGCCAAGTGGGCAGAAAATCAGTAAGGATACAGTTGGCCTGAACAACATGATCAATCAACTTGATTGAATTGACTTTAATAGAATATTCTACCCCCAAATGGAGGAATAAGCAGTCTTCTCAAATTTCTCTGTCACAAGTCATTTAGGCAGATCACACTGTGGGTCATCAAATATACCTTAACAGATGTAAAAGAACAGAAATCATACAAACTATGTTCTCAGACCATAGTGGAATGAAACAAAATAAATAACAAAAAGACAGCTGAAATTATTTGGAAATGAAACAAACATTTCTAAATAACACATAGGTCAAAGAAGAAATTTCAAAGGAAGATTTTTAGAACTAAATGACAATGACAATTAGGGGCTGGGGTTGTGGCTCATTGGTAGAGTGCTTGACTGGCACATGTGAGGTACTGGGTTCGATCCTAAGTATCACATAGAAATAAATAAGTAAATGTACTGTGTCCATCTACAACTAAAAACACCTATTTTTTAATTAAAAAAAGAACTATATGACAACTAAATATAGCATCATAATTTGTGGGATGAAGCAAAAGCAATGCTTGAAGGGAACTTTATGGCATTTAATGCATATATAAGAAAGTAGGATATAAAATCAATAACATTCAACCCAAGAAAAGGAGAAATTTAAGCCTAAAGTGAGAAGAAGAAAATAAATTAAAAACTAGAGCAGAAATCAGTGAAATAAAAAAAGTTAATGAAAACAACTATTTTTTTTGGAAGGAGCAAGAAAACTGATGAAACTCTACCATATTTAACAAGAAAAAAGAGAAAACATAAATTACTAATAGAAAAAATGGAGACATCACAACTGATTCTATGGACATTATAGGACTCCTTCAGGCATTTGATAATTTAGATGATATGGATACATGTTTTGAAAGATACAAACTACCAAAACTCACATAAGGAGAAATAGATCATATGAATAGAGGTATACCTCTCAAAGAGTCAATAACTAGTAACTCCCCCAAATGAAAAGACCTAGATGACTTCACTGGTGAATTCTACTAAATATTTAAGGAAGAAATGGTACCAATTCTCCACAAATTTTCCATAAAATAGAAGCAGAAGGATCACTTTTTATGACTCATTTGATGAAGCCAGCATTATCCCAACATGAAACCATAAAAAGATATTATGAAAAAAGAAAAACTACAGACCAATATGTGGTATGAACATAAAAAATACCCTGATCAAAATAATAGCATCTTGGGGTTGGGTTTGTGGCTCAACAGCAGAGTGCTTGCCTACCATGTGTGAGACACTGAGTTCAATTCTCAGTACCACATATAAATGAATAAAAAAAAGGGTCCATCAACAACTAAAAAAATTTAAAAGAAATAAAAAATATTAGCATCTCAAATATAATAATGTATAAATAGAGTTAGATACCTTAAGTAGGATTTATTCTAGTTATGCATGGCTGATTTAATATTCAAGACTCAATGTAATATACCACATCAACAGGCTAAGAAGAAAAAGTCCTATGATCATATTGATTGTTGCAGAAAAAATATTTGACAAACCTCAACACTTGTTTAAACCAAAACCCCACAACTCTTACCCAAGTAGGAATAGAGGAGAACTTCCGTGATTTGTCAAAGAACATCCACTTTGCAAAGAACAACTAAAACTTCATACCTAAAAGTGAGACACTGGATGTTTTTTCCCCAAGATCAGGAACAAAGCAAGATGTTCCCTAAAACTCCTATTCAACATCATACTGGATGTTCTAAGTAGAATAAGGAAATGAAAGATGCAAAGATTAAAATAAAAAAAATAAACAAACTGCCTTTATTCAGATTACATTGTCTATATAAAAAATCCCAAATGAGTGACAAAAACAACAACAACAAAAGAAAACCCACTGAGAACTAATAAGCAAAGTGTAGCAATTCCATTTACATGACCACACATTAGGTGTAAGTCGATATGAACTCATGTTTAGCTTTATATAGGCACAGGTGGTTATACAGAAAAATATTTATGGATAAGTGTATATGCATGCATTAGTACACACACACTTATCTTTATCAGCTGAGAGTCAGACAGTAGCAATGAACAAAACTAGCAATCAGATTCTGGTTTCTAATACCATTTACAATAAAAGAAACCAGTGCTCAAGAATAAAACCTCACAACAAAAGGGTATATGAAATAGACACAGGGGCCAACTGACAACTCCCAGTGATCACAGCTGAACAATGAGCAACAAAATAAGGCAGTATTAGATCATAACCCAAAAAGAATAAAATGAGTCTAAACTGATATAAATAAGTGATTGAACAAGTTAATGAAGAGAAAAGACAAAGCTCTCAGGCAGAATTATTTCCAATTATTTACATAGGGTCCTCTGCACTCAAGCAGGCAGAGCATAACTCCCATTTGTTATGGATTTATGCTTTGGTCTTGCTTCTGAAGAGTATGATAAGGAAAGGGAGAGGGGAATAGGAGCTTTGCAGTAGAGAAAGCTGACAAACTTTACTTCAGTCATGTTAAAGCTCAACATCAACAATGATGAAGTGTGTTTACAGTCTTGCCCTTGATAGATACCTAATGAAATGAGGTATCTCTTTACTTCTGCGTGCCTCCTCCCCCAAACCCATAAATCCAATCAGGAGAAAAACAGCAGAGAAATGCCATTTGACGGGTATTTTACACAATACCTGACCAGTACTCTTTAAAACTGTAAAGATACAGAAACAAAGAAAGCTTGAGAGATTGAGATAAACAATAGGAGCTAAGGAGACAGCACAACCAAGTATAAAGTGTCTTGGACAGAATTTCCAAATAGAAAAAGATAAAAAAAAAAAAAGATAGCATGTAAAAACGAAGGAAATCTGAACAAAGCATGGCCTTCAGTTCTAAAAATAGGTACATTCATTACAATTAATAGACCAATAATGACCTTACTACTCTAAGATGTTAATAGAGAAAACTGGGTGCAAGGTACAGTGGCCCCTGCTTATCCACAGGAAATATTTTCTAAGACCCCTAGTATATGCCCAAAACTTTGGATAGTACCAAACCCTAAATATACTGTTTTTCCCTATACATACACACCTATGATAAACTTTAATTTATAAAGTAGGCAATTAAGAGAATAATAGTAACTAACAATAAAACAGAATAATTATAATAATATACTGAAATGAAAGTTATTTAACTTAAGAATTGTTTATTTCTGGAATTTTCCATTTAATAATTTCAGACCACAGTTGACTACAGGTAACTGAAATCTTAGAAAGCAAAATTGACGATAAGGGGAAATACCGTATATGGAAACTGTACTTTCTCCACAATTTTTCTGCAAGTCTAAAATTGTTCTAAATTTAAAGTTTATTTTAATAAGACATTAAAACACATCAAATATTTTTTCATACATTCAAATGAATTCATTTGCTGGGTTGCACACATACACTGCCTCAGAGCCCCCTGCTTTAGAGTTTTTTGTCTGCTCTAAATGCAGGGAACCCTTCTGGGGTTTTAGGCACCTCTTTTCAGGCAGAACAGCTTTGCCCAATATGCCCCTAAAGCACTTTGATCTACTCCCACTGACACAAATGGTCTCTTCAGTTGCCCCACAATTGGGTAGTCAGGAGCAAACTGCTTCACCCTGGAAGGAGTCTGGCTGGTCAACATGGATCTTGCCATTTAAAGAGAAGTGACACCTCACTAACAAGCCAGGCTTAGATGAAAAGTTAAAGGCGGCCAGTCTCTAGCCTCCAGTTTTTTTTTTTTTTACTGTTCAAAACCTTGCATAGAATTCTCCCTGAAACTGTGAGCCTCAAACTCTTAACCAGTCCACTCTCCCAGCCCTGAATTCCTGCTCTCCAGAAGAGCCAGGATGGTCAATTATAGCTTAAAATCTTACTGTGAGTTTAAGACAATGTATTAGGTATTAGCTCTCTTAAAAAAATTGTAATCTCAAAAGAAAGAAAAAAAATTTTTAATTAAAAAATATACAGTCTCAGGAACCTATAAAGTATTATAATACTCTCTAGTTCTAGAATAGAAAAATAACACCTCCAGGTTTAGGAGAAAGCAGGACGGTATTTGGGGACACACAGGTAAAGAAAGCCTTCATAAGCCACTTGCTCAGAGGGGCTTTGGGGTCCATGGCCCTGGGTTCTGGACCACTTGACCTCCTGTTCCCTAAGAGTTATCTCCTGAACCCATGTTCCTTTCATCCCTACCTTTGGTCTTTTCCACATGATGGCCTTCATCTTGGTTTTCTGGCTCAGCTCATGAGAGCCCAGAGCCTGTACACCTGCTGGGAAGACACGATCTTCAAAGAGGCACTTCTGAGCCAGACACCGTTGTTTGAGAACGACAAAATCCTGCCCCTCAAATTTGAGGGGCTGTGCTACAGTGCCCTCACCATTTCTCCTGTCCCTTTCTCGGATCACACGATCACAGAAGAATCCTGGCAGCAGGTAAGGCATGGTGACCACTCAGGGAGTGGAACTGGGCCTTAACTGCGGCCTCTCTCCCACTGCGCCCTCAGCCCAGGCCTAATCCTCTCCTGAATAGCCCAGAGCCTATATAGCTCCTCCACCCTCAGCAGCGCGATGCAAATGAACACAGCCCAGAGAAAGGCTGTGATCAGAGTCAGCAGCTTTGGCTGGAGGCCCCTGAGCCCACGGTCTAGGGGCAACACCATGCGAGTCACAGAGGGAGCCAGGGATGGGAAACAGCTAGCCAGAGATGGCCCCAGGACAGACCACAGTGGCTTGTAGATCTTATGGGTATCACCAACAGCCTTGCTGAGACTCTTTCTTTAAAAAAAGAAAATATAGTTACAAAGAGGCTCACCCTACCTCAGCAAAAGGCATTCATGCCTTTGACGCTGGCGGTCAATGGGATATAGCATGGGGCCTTCTAAACATGCTGTATACACTAATCCTATACAGGCTGCTGAATGCATAGGAGGAATCTGCTTCAAGCCATTGTCTGAGGGTAATGAAGCCTCCATTCTCCTGATGTCCCTGCCCCACCCCACTCCCAAAGAACTTGACTAGCCATGTAGGGACTCTAATCTGTGAGAAGGATCCAGAGAGGAGGTAAATGGACCTCAGATGAAAGTCTGTTAGAGAACAGACATCCACTGATGCAAATTCAAATTCAGGACCCATGGGGCAAGAACATGGTGGATGGGGAAGGCAAATAAACATGTGTTGGAATTATATTCCTAAGAAAGCTTGGCTTTTTCTAAGTATCCCCATGCTTAAATGGACAATGCTAATGTGAGCACAGGAAGTTGAAGTAGGCGGAAACTGAGGTCTGGCAGGATGCCCACTTGGGTGCCCAGTCTGCTTGTCTGCTCATTAATCCCCATTGGTCTTCTTCTGCTCTGTGCTTCTCAATGGTAGTCTTTGAACAACCAGCATCAGAATTACCTGTGATACCAATTTGAGATGCAGATTCTCAGGGCTCATCTTCAGAATTTGAATCCCTCAGGTAATCAGATAGGGGTCTGAGACTTTGCATTTTAAATAGGCTCATTAGGAGATTCTATGTCCACTAAAGTTTGAAACCATGATTTTAGCATTACAGGGTACTAGAATAGCTCAAAATAATTTGTGAGGTCAGTTCTTTTAAGAAACAATTTAATTTTTAGGGCTGGGGATATTAGCTCAGCAGTAGGGAGCTTACCTGACATGCACAAAGACCTAGATTTGATCCCAAGTGCTGCAAAAACAAAACTAAATAAAAAATAATTTTTATTCAATTCATACATGAACAGAGACTTAAATTACCAAGTAATAAAAAAGAACACAGAACTAGCAGTCTTTTGCCCTTCTTTTTCCATTGCTAAATCCTTCTCCACAAAGGAAATCATATTTAATTCTAATTTTAGATTTCAGCTATTGCAATTTCTAAGCTCAATAGTTAACATTTTGCCACCTTGGTTTACCTACCTGTGTATTTGTATTTATTGATTTTGTTTCTTTTGCCGAACCATATGAAAGAATAATTGCAGTTATCATGACACTTTTCATCTATGAATATTTAGGATTATACTTAGAATATAGCAGGCATCTTCTAAGGACAAGAACATCCTCCTACTAACCACAATACCATTACCATGAAATTCAAAATTATTCTGTGATATTTTCCAAGATAAATCCAAATCCATTTGTTAATTTTTTCAGTTGTTCCTGCAATGCCTTTTATTGCTCCCCGCCCCACCTACTGAGGGATGAACCCCCAGGGCCACTCTACCACTGAGCTACACCCCTAGTCCTTTTTATTTTTTGAGACAGGTTCTCTTTAAGTTGCTGAGGCTGGCTTGAAACTTGTGATACTCCTGTCTTAGTCTCCTAAATCACTGGGATTATATGTATGTGCCACTGTGACCAGTTTGTCCAGTTTTAAAATTGCTTTTTTAGGAATTATTTTTGTGTGTGTTATTGGGGATTGAACCCATTGTCTCTTTATCATTGAGCTAAAAAATTATTTTTGAGACAGGGTCTCACTAAATTGCTTAGGTTGGCCTTGAATTTGCAGTCTTCCAGTTTTAGCTTCTTGAGTCTCTGGGATTATAGGTGTGTGCTACTATGCCTGGCCTGCTTTTGTTTTTTTTGTTTGTTTGTTTTTTGTTTTTTGTTTGGTATCAGGGATTGAACCCAGGAGCACTTACCCATGAGCCACATCCCCAGCTCATTTTATTTTTTATTTTGAGACAGGGCCTTGCTAAATTGCTTAGTGCCTTGCTAAATTGCTGAGGCTGGCTTTGAACCTGCAGTCCTCCCATCTCAGCCTCCCGAGTCTCTGGGATTACAGAGGGCATGGCCAGCATTTTTTGGGGGGTGGGTACCAGGGATTGAACTCAGAGGTTCTTGAACAGTAAGCCACATCCCCAGCCCTACTTTGTATTTTATTTAGAGACAGGTCTCACTGAGATGCTTAGTGCCTCAATGTTGCTGAAGTTGGCTTTGAACTTGCTATCCTCCTGCCTCAGCCTTCGAAGTCCTATGCCACCACACCCAGCTCTGGCCAGCTTTTGTATTTTGAACCAGAATCTAAATAAGGCTCAGATGTTAAACTTTAATAATTGAATAGTTGGATCAGGTGCTGTTGAAGTAAGAATTAATGAACCAGAAGATAAGTCAAAAGGAATCACCTAGAATACCACATAAAGAATGGAAGAAATAGGAAACTGAAAAAAAGGAGAAGGAAGAGAACATGATGTCATTAAGATATCTGCAGGATAGAGCAAGGCAAATTCAGCTTTGCATCTAATTTGAGTTCCAGAAAAAGATAATAGGAAGTATGCAGAGGATAACATTCTAGGAGCTTTTTACAATTGGTCAATAATTCCAATCTTCAGATTCAGGTATTATAATGAATCTTAAGTAAGAAAGATATAAAGAAATGCCACAACATAGTGGCATTGTAGTATACTATAGAAAGAAGATCTTGGCCTCATGTGTGGAATCTAGGAAGGCATGAAAGCAAACAGGGAGGCTACTAGAGAAGAGGAAGGGGATCAAAAGGAAGGGAGAGGGAAGGGCAAAGGAAGACAATGGGGCTGGATATGATCAAAGCATGTTATTTGCATGTAAAATATACCACAATGAAACTCATTCTGTGTAATTAAAATGCACTAATTTAAAAAAGGAACTTGTAAACAATACACTCCAGGAAAAAGGAAAATTATTTTGGAAAGAAAATTTTAAGACATAAGAAAGAATGGTAAGCAAAGAAATTGGCAAACATTAAACCTAAGCAAATTTGACTGGATTAAAATTTATAATTTCTCATGTTTGGCATGTTGCTCAGGAAAATAGCAATTAAAGTGCTCTGTGGTCATCATTGGTTTCAGACTTTGTTAAAGTATGCATGTTAACATTTTTAGGGACACCATTGTTTTGGAGGATTCCTGGTGCACAGACTAGGTTTGGTTTCTCTGAAGTTCAGCTCCCTCTCTCTCATCATTCATTGGCATGGAATAATTGTTATTTAGTGCCAATGTAGGATTTTTTCTTTTCAGCGTTGAGTATCCCAGGCCGAGTCACCCCTCTGACTGGGAATCTACACAGGATGTGTTCATTTTAGAGGCAATGGGACACAGCAGAGAGCTCACAACAGCAGTAGACCTTCCCATGTTGGCAGAAAGCTTCCATCTTAACCGTGCTGATGTGATGCCAAGTGTGACTAGTTTTCCATAATTCTGAGCAAGACCACAGATTATCATAAAAGTACCTTCAGTACCGATTTGGGGGTTACAAATGAATTTTATTGAGCATGCAAATTGTAAATACGGAATCGGCAAATAATGAGCATTAACTGTATGGATCATATCAATAATATCCCCAGTGCATGCCTCTGGGAAAAAGTTAGAGGAATTTTGTGACTATTTGATCTGAAGCAACTAAAGGAGGGATGACATAATTACAAACAGGGAGGACTGCTGTATAGAGGAATCAGCTGATTCTTTTTTCACTGTCTTCTGGGTCTGAGCCAGATGTGCTACATTTGCCATCTGAAGAGTTCTGGCTAGAAATAAAGATGACCTTTCCCTAAGAGTTCAAGTTATTTTAAGAAGAGGGGGGCATCCTTTTGCTTTCAAACCCTTCACATCATGAAAGAAAGCCATTTTTTCTAAAATTGTGGAAGGGTGTAGCTCCTAGACAGTTTGTCCTTATGATATAAAAAATAATAGCAGTTTTTATACTATATGGTTGATGCTGTGGAGTATAGAATACCCTGATAAACATTATGAAAGTGTTTATTTAAACTTGAAGGTCAGATGAAAACAGTAAAACAAGTGTCAGCTTCCTTAAACAGAATCCTTCCCATGTGTTAGGAGGGGCCTTGGGCTTCCTTGGGAATTTAAACATGCCCTGAACCCCTACTTCATAAGTGTCCAAGAGAGCACAGCTTCCTCCCTTCTTCCCTCCATATTTCAGGGAGCTCCTGGAAGTGTCCTTTTTGCTTCTTTCTCTTTCCACACTCCTGAGCTTTCTACACCCCGACTTCCAGGCTCCTTCACTCGGTCCTGCCTGTGTAAATCAAGATACAGAATAGATCTCTGCTCTTCAACGAAAAGTTACCTGCCTCAGGCACTTCACATTAGTCAGTGAGATTTTGTGAAGGGCAGGCAGGAGAGGGCCGGCACCGGGTGAGTGGCCGTCAGCCCTTTTGCTTTCCCCACCCCACTTCCATTTCAGTTCTAGCTCTCCTCCTTGTAAGTAAAGCAGCGAATTTTCTTTTCTTTCCCTAGAAAACATTCATGTCTCTCTTCACATCCTGGGAGAAAGTACTCTTTATATAATTTATATAATTATAAAAATCCTTCTAATTTTCCCTTTTGCTATTTTTATTTTTTGGTGTGTTTAGTCAGGTTTTTTTTTTTTTTTTTTTTTTTTTTTTTGCCACTATGACTAAAAGATCTCACCAGAACAATTGTAGAGGAGGAAAAGTTTGTTTTGGAGGCTTACGGTTTCAGAAGTCTCAGTCCACAGACAGCCAGGTCTGTTCCTCAGGGCTCAAGGTGAGGCGGAATATCATGGTAGAAGATGCAGCTCACATCGTAATCAGAAAGCAGAGAGAGAGAAAGACTCCACTCTCCAGATACAAAATATATACCCCAGAGCCATGCTCCCCAATGAACCACTCCCTCCAGCCACACCTTACCTGCCCCCAGTTACCACTCAGTTAAATTCATTAGAGTATAACCCATTCATTTCTCCTCCAAACCTTCTTGCATTGCCTCACGCATGAGCTTTTGGGGGACATGTCATTTCCAAACTATTACACCGGGAGGTTGAATCCATGGGTGCTTAACCACTGAGCCACATCCACAGCCACCTCCCTTTTGCTCTTGAAGAAAGAAATTGAATGTTTCTGCCATGTTAAGAACCTAAAGAGTAGGGCTGGAATTGTGGCTCAGCAGTAGAGTGCTTGCCTAGCTCATGTGAGGCCCTGGGTTCATCCTCAGCACCACATAAAAGATAAATAAATAAAATAAAGGTATTCTGTCCAACTAAGACTAAAAAATAAGTATTTTTTTAAAAGAATTTGGAGAGTAGGTAAATTTGACTAGAACATGTCTAAAGAATCAAAGGAAATTCTGTAGGAGTAAGGAAACAGTTACAAGGCCTGACATCAAAAGTATAATATATCAACTCCTCTCTGTCCCCAGGGTAACAGCCTGGAAGAGAAGTTGGATCTGCCTGAAGATGGGAGGGGGCAGCACCTGGTCATATAGAAGGCAGCAAAAGCCAGCAGGTATGGATGGGTCCATGCTGATAGGCAGCATGGAAGAATAAATTGAATGGGAAAAGTAAGATGAGGAGGGAAGAACTGTGAGAAAAGGGGTCTTCTTTGTCTTAGTTTTTCCATTCTGGGTGTTATTTCCCCTCACATTTCACATTTTTCCTCACATCTCTGAAATCATGAAGCATCTTATATTAGAAAGCCTCCTTCCATTGCATTCAGCTGTGACTCTGTGGACATTCTTAGAAACTATATTTTTTAGAGAGAGAGAGAATTTTAATATTTATTTTTTAGTTTTCGGCGGACACAACATCTTTGTTTGTATGTGGTGTTGAGGATCAAACCTGGGCCGCACGAGTGCCAGGCGAGCGCGCTACCGCTTGAGCCACATCCTCAGCCCTCTGTGGACATTCTAAGATCAAGAAAGTGTAAGTGCTAGCATTGAATCTGGGCATAGTGGCACATGCCTATAATCCCAGTGACTCAGGAGGCTGTGGCAGAAGAATTGCAAGTTTGAGGCCAGCCTCAGCAACTTAGCAAGACCCTCAGCAACTTAGTGAAACTCTGTCTCAAAAATAAAAAATAAAATGAACTGGGGATGTAGCTCAGCAGTAAAACATCCCTGGGTTCAATATTCAGTAAAACACACACACACACACACACACACACACACACACACACACACACACAGGTGTTTAGCATGAAAGGCTTCACAATCGGGCGAAATGTGGCTTATGGTGAGTTGCAGCTTAGGAAACTTACCTAAATTCTATCCTTAAAGGAGCCTAATTTAAGAGATCTGGGGGATGGAAAAAGCAATAAGGTCAGCTGTTGGAGTACTATGGAGCTACTGATTGGCAAAGAGTTTTCTTCAGGTTCAGGTGTTGGCAGAGGGAACTAGCTGGCTGAAGGAGTGAGGAAGAACAGGTGTAAGAATGAGGTTTGGATATGGGGTTATAGTTTAGTGGCAGGTAGAAGGGAAGGAAAACACCAGAGAGCTGTGGGTAATGTTGAGGTCTTAATTCACTTTCCTGGTGCTTTTCCCCCATAGGACACAGTCTCCTTTTCAGACTGCTCATGTCTGACAGAGGTCACTACATCCAAAAAAGTATGTGGAACACTGGTTTCCAAAAAGAGAATTGCATTTCAGAAAGTTCTGGGTCATTTCAGTTTTTCAATTTCAATTTCAACCCATATTGAAAATTTTCATTTCTATTTGAATTCAATGACTGTAAATAATTCATTTGCCCCTTTCTGGACCTTTTTTTTTTAAAAAACACAATGCCTTTATTTTATTTATTTATGTGGTGCTGATGATCGAATCCAGTGCCTCACATATGTAGGCAAGCTCTCTACCACTTAGCTACAGCCCCAGGCCTCCTTTCTGGACCTTAATCATTTTACCCATAAAGTGAACAAGGACTACACCTGGACAACATCTCTAAGATCCATTTCAACTGATTGTCTCTAATGCAATTTTCTAATTTATGCTAATGAACCCAAGATGATGTTCCCATGATCTTCTTTTTTGTTGTTGTTCTCTGATCTTAACCCCAGGAGGACATGTGGGCATTTTAATCAACACTAGTCTTTGCTATCTGGTCCTGTAGCAACACAAACAGTAGAAAATTCAGGATCTTGTTGATGATGGTGATAGTTGGGAGCACACCCTGAAACAGCCAGGTCTCTTAGTGCACATCATTTCACACACTGACCCCAACAGGGGAAGTTTCAGGACCAATGTAGTGCCTAGAATATAAGAGACCCTTTAAACATTTTTATTAATTTGCGATTCTTTTAAGGCTCAAGTCTACCAGGGACCAGTAAAAATCTATTTGTAGGTTTTGGTCCCCTGTCTTTTGCAATGGTATCAGAAAAGGCTTTTAGGAGCTCCAGGCCTTGGAAATCAGGGCTGTCCTATGTCTTGGTAACCTATACCTTCAGTTGTGGGTTTTCATTCACCAGTTTCAGCTGTGTACCGCTGTGGGCCTGGGCTGTGCTGATTAAGGGGTCTAAAGATGAACAGGAAAGGCTTCTGCTCTTAGCAAGAAGGGAAGAAAGGAGAAAGTTCACCCCTGAAGTTTTGGAGAGAAAGGGAGGAGAAACTATCCAGATAAAGACAAGAATGGAATTCTAGGCAGAGAACAGCATGAATGAAGGCCTCTTGGGTGAGAAGACCTGAGGCAATGGAGCAGCAGGACATTTAGCTCTGCTGGTGTGTCAGGGTCCTGGGGGCGAAAAGTGTGGCAGTGGGCAGGGCCATCTTGAGAAGGGCTGACATCTCAGTTAAGAAGTTTGGACTTATCCTGAAGGCAGTGGGGGGCATGTCAGTGAAGATATTTCAGCAGGGATGTGACATGATCAAGCACTGGCAGCAGGGACGGGTGTGTGTGTGTGGGGGGGATGAAGATCTTTTCTAAAGCAAGGGCCCTCAGGACAGTCAAGGGCCTTAGGGAAGGACTGTTAGGAGAGGAAAGGAGCCCTGTGGCATACACAGGGTTGTTGGGTAATTCAGCTCAGGTTCATAAAGAAAACCATGGTAAAAGAATGGCATTGGGGTTCAGCCAATGGCATTGGTGTTACCATTTCCTCATGGAGGGTTTCTCTTCCTAGACTGAGTTAGCTCCTTGCTACCTGATCCCTTACTACCCTGAACACTGATTCCTGACAGTCAATGAGACAGTCACTATCATTCAATGTCCATCTTCCCCTGAGGACTTTAGGCTCTAGAAAAGAATAAATTTTTGTCTTTCTTATTCACTGATGTCTCCCTAGTTTGCCCAGTGGCCAGCACTAGTAGATGCTCAATAAATATTTCTCCTTTTTGTTGGCGGGGATTACTTCTTGATCAAGATGTTTCTTGAATTAAGAACAAGAGTCACGGGCTGGGGATGTGGCTCAAGCGGTAGCGCGCTAGCCTGGCATGCGTGCGGCCTGGGTTCGATCCTCAGCACCACATACCAACAAGGATGTTGTGTCCGCCGAGAACTAAAAAATAAATATTAAAAATTCTCTCTCTTTCTCTCCTCTCTCACTCTCTCTTTAAAAAAAAAAAAAAAGAACAAGAGTCACACTGAGGAATGATCAGAGAAGGGAGCCAGGGGAACATAATTTTCCTCCTGGTAGATCACTGTAAATGAAACCCAGAGGCTGGAAGCATGCCCTAAGGGAATAGGTGTTTTTATCCAGGTTCTGTCATGTGCTCATTGGGTAGACTTCCCTCTGTATGCCTTGATATCCTCATTTGTGAGGTGAAATATAACGACAAAAATGATGGCTAGAATCTTCTAATGCTAACATTTCATACTTGAAAAGTTGTCTGCCACTCTCCTCTTTTTAAGGCTTCTGTGTTTCAGAAGTTCATGGCTACTGGCAAAAATGAAGAACAACAATATCATGATTTTTAGCCCAAGAAGAGGAAGGAATCTTACAAAGTTATTTAAACAGAGAAAGTAGATCTGGGTTGTGTGGAATTTATCCTGGATAAGGGAGATTTATTTATTTATTTTTATTTTTATTTTTTTTTTATTCAGTACTTTTTAACGTCATGCAATGAAACATGCACATTCCTCATACTTGTACGCATATACAACTATCTCTTCTAATAGCCCCTGAATTTCTTTTTTTTTCTTTTTTTTATTGGCTGTTCAAAACATTACAAAGCTCATGACATATCATCTTCCATACATTTGATTCAAGTGGGTTATGAACTCCCATTTTTATAGGATGAATTAAACCGAGTTCCAATCACTTTCATAAAAAGCAAGATTTTTTTTTCAGAGTGAGAGAAAATGAGAGAGAGAGAGAGAGAGAGAGAGAGAGAGAGAGAACAAGCAGCAGCTCTGCCTCCCACTCTCAGTTTGGCAAATTATCTAAGACTTGTCCCTCTCCTCCCTGCTTCACACATGAGGGCAGAGCCCAGCAGAGCTGCTGCCAGGATCCTTCCCCCAGTGCCCATGTGCATAGCTGAGCTGCAGGAGGTGCAGAGTGGGAGGACTTCACTGAGGGAAAAACCCAGACAAGCAACCAGTTAGCTACTCACCGGAGGTCTCTTCCAGACGAACTGGATGGGGAACTTCTGGCTATAAAAGAGAGAGGTCTCATCTGGTGGGAACTCAGGATCCAGAAAAAGAACTTTCTTCTCTAGACATTTCTTGTGAAGCTGCTCAAATGTCTTCTCTTTCACTCCAATAATAGGAAAATTGCGGCTGATGATAGCTGAATAGATACCACTTGGGTGTCCACCACCGGCCTCTGTGGTCTTGCCCTGGGCCGGGTGGGGAACAGGCCCTGGGGACCTGGGCTCGGCCCCTGTTCGTTGGGCTACAGTTGGATTAATGACAGTCGGCATGGCAGGCAACTTTGAAAGGTAGAGCTTTTTAAAGAAAACAAGAGATAGCTACCTTCAGAGAAAGGAAGCAACCGAAAAGGGGAAGATGGAGTGATCCTGTCATCTGAGAGAAAAATGTCCACATCCAATTTGAAGTTTAAGATCCATCAGAAGTTCACCTGGCTTAGGTCCAGCTTAAAAAAAAAACTGAGCTGTGATCCTGAAACCATAAATTTTCCTGAGGAAGAAATATTAAAGGAGTTCTGAGCAATTTTTACCTGGGGGCTCCTACCAGCAGCATGCATGCCAGAGGGAGAGAAAGAGAATGAGGGTTGTATTTCAGTGGCCTGAAGAAGCTTGAGCCAGGAAAACTAAAAATAGATGTGAAGAAAGATGGTGAGTATGAAACAGGCTAGTGCTGGACTGCATTGTAAAGGGAGAAGATCCTGGTTAGAGAGATTTTGAGTTGCATTAAGTGCTGGTGTTGTCAGGAAATGAAAGGAGAATATCTGAGTGAGATGAACATTGAAAATCAGCAAAGAGCTGCTTATGCATTGTTATTGAACAGTTATCAGACTATCAAACAATTGGCCACAAATCAATGGAAAACAGTAAAAAAACTAGCTATAATGTGAGATACTGAATTCTAGGGGAATATTCTGTGCACGTTAGAGAACATGATTTTTAGTTCCTAAAACTCTAGGATATCAGAACATTATTCAGTATTGGATTTGGCATCTCTTCTAGAATGTTCTGGTGTCAGCGCTGAGTGGAACTGTCTAGATAGAAAATGCCACTCAGCAGAGTCCTCAGTTGAGGAAATCCCTGTCTCTTCTTGCCCACTTTACTCAGGCGTCTCTTGTCTACCCATCCCCAAAGTAAACAGTGGGATCAAATCTGCTACAAAAAAGTGCTTCTGAGTAGATTATAGTGACTATTCAGCCATGCCACATTAGGCTTTTCAGACAAAAATAGATACTAAGCCAGGTTGGCCATCAAGTCCTGGGATGTCATATCCAAGGAGCTGGTTTCAGGGCTCCTAGATGAGAGTGTAAGTGCACGAGAAGGGAATTGCCTGCCTTGTCTTTACTCTGTCTTCTACCCATGATAGTTGCTCTCTAGGCTGAAAGGAGATGGCTACATCCCAAGTCTGGCCCAGTGGGGACTTGTCCCAGACTGCAGCTATGCCTGTTCCTCTGTGACCAGTCTCAATATTGCAAAAGTAGAAGCTTTGGAAGGTGGGAAGTGAAAGTTGGCTCATTATCCCTGAGCCTGGGTTATAACTTTGAGAAGCCCTGTGTCAAGCACTATAGGGGCTATTAGCCTACCCTTCTGTCCCTCCATAAAATGCCCATGGATCTTTACTACTCTTTGAGAGGCAGAATAGAATTAGAACAGTCTCTGGAGGCTGACTGTCCAGATTCAAAGTCCGAGTTGGCCACTTAGTGGCTGTGCCTGTATAACTTTGAGTTACCCCTTCCTTTATCTTACATGTCAATCTTCTCACCTAAAAAATGGGTATGATAGAAGTGGGGTTGTAGTTCAGCGGTAAAGCACTTGCCTAGCACATTGAGGCACTAAGTTTGATCCTCAGTACCACATAAAAATAAATAAAGGTACTGTGTTCATCTAACTAAAAAATATTATAAAAAATGGGTATGATAGTCATTCCTTTAAGTATTAAACAGGTTAATTCATGTCATGCATTTAAAATAATATCAAGGGGCTGGGGTATGGCTCAGCAGTAGAGCACTCGCCTCACACATGCAAGACCCTGGGTTTGATCCTCAGCTCCACATAAAAATAAATAAATAAAATAAAGTTTAAAAAAATGAAAAAATAATACCAGGATTGTTTTAAGCACTCAATAATCAGTTGTTGTGACACCTTCACTCATTGTATTAGTCAGTTTTCTGTCACTATAATAAAATACGTGAGATAATTAAGAGAAAAAGTTTATTTTGGTTCACAGTTTTGGAGATTCCAGCTCATGATCAATTGGTCCCATTTTGGGGGGCCTGTGGCGAGGCAGCACATCCTAGCAGGAATCTGTGGCAGAGCAAAATTGCTCACCTCCTGGCTAGGAGGCAAAAGAGGAAAAGGAATGGGCCAATGTCCCACAATCCCCTTCAAGGATTCATACCCAATAACCTAAGGACCTCCCACTAGGCCCTACCTCCTAAAGATTCTACCACCTCTCAGTAGGGCCACCCTGGGGAACAAGATTTTAATACACGGACCTTTGGTGAACATGTATTTGAACCATATCTTTTATTGATGCAAATCCGCATTCACTCCATGAGCATTTACTTACTGAACATCTTTCCTGTACACAGCACAGGAATCTAGGTGCAATCTGCCCAGGTTTGTGTGGTGGTGTCTCCAATCAGAGGCTTGCCTATCCACATGTGCTAAAACTACCCCTAAAAATATTGATGTTCACCCTCAAATTTACCAAGGCCCAGAAAGCAAGGGTGGAGTTTCCTTTCCCCACCATCGTTACTTTAGCCCCACCCCAGTGCTGAAATTCACAGCACTGACCCACGTTTTATTGTTTTAGCTATTTAACTTCCTGCTTGCCCACAAGACTATGAAGATGGGACTAGGTTCCCATTCCACCCTCAGGATTAAATATACAGAAGGCCCTTAATAAATGTATGTTATATATCTGCTGCATGAATTTCTCTGTGAGTGCAGAAATTTCTTGTACATAAGGTCTGCCAATGCAATCACAGTCTCTTGGCTGATTTGAGAGGAGCTTTTCTGGGCCACACACTTGCTGAACTTTCTTTCCTCAGCTGTTTAAGCCAGCTGCATCTGTTAGTAACAAGAATGAGTATGTGACAGGGTAAGCCTTTTGTCAGAGCAGGGTGGGAATATCCAGCACATAGAGGGCAAGGTGCTATTCATTTTTATCAGTTGTTGTGGGTAAAATGTTCTTTCAGATGTGTAGGCCAAACTTTATTCAGCTGCACAACTGTGGAAACTCATGCTATTATGGAAGAATCCAATCTGAGCCCAGGAACAAAAGGCAGATAATGAGCATATAAACAGCTGTATATTTCAACTCCCAGAAACCTCTTTAAGGATAAAAAACTATTTCCCTCTTTTTGCACTGGGGATTGAACACAGGAGTACTTTGCCATTAAGCTACATCGCAAGTATTTTTATTATTTTGAAACAAGGTCTAAGTTGCTTAGAGCCTTGCTAACTTGATGAGGCTGAACTCAAAACTTGTGATCTTTCTGCTTCAGCCCTCCAAATCACTGGGATTACAGGTATGTGCCCCCTTGCCTGGCAATGAACTAGTTTTAATAATGTATCTCATTCAAGGTTTCATGATAACTGTGGCAGGAATGATTTCCCCTGCACAATAGTGATGGCTAATGGCTCCTATCCCTGTCTTTTCTGCCAAAAAACCGCCCAAGCATTTCTTTGATTCAACACTATTATAAGCAACATATTTGTTTATAATACTTATCATTCATATATATATATCTTACATAAGGGTTGCAAAGATAGAACTCCTTAGTGATCACCAATCTGACAATTGGAGTTTTGGTCTCTCATGACCTTGATACATTTGAACAGTATTTGTCAGGTATTTTGTAAAATGTCCTCAACTTGGGTTTGTATGATGTTTTTCACATGATTTAGATTGAGGTTGTGGATTTGAAGAAAGACTATCACAAATGTGACGTACACTTCTCAAATCATATTTTAGTGTACTTGATATTGTTTTATTAGAGGTGATTCAAACTTTGATCACTTGGCTAAGTGGGGGCTACCAGGTTTCTCCACCTTTCCTTTTTTATATCCATGGAGTATTTTTATTTTATTTATTTTCTATTTTTAAAATATTTTTTAGATGTTGATGAACCTTTATTTTATTCATTTATTTATATGTGGTGCTGAGAATTGAACCCAGTGCTTTACACATGCTAGGCAAGCACTCCGCCACTGAGCCACAGCTACAGCCCCATAGAGTATTTTTAACCTGTAGAATAACTCTATAGGTTTGATTAACCCCACTTAAGACAAATTTGTTGTATTTTTAGTTAAATCACTGAAAACTCACAGAATGTAAATAGATTATCTATTTTATTTAACAAATAAGGAAATCAAAGCCCAGAGAGGCTTGATGGCATGGTCAGGATCAGTGAAACCCCACCACTAAATAAAATATAAAATAGTGCTGGGGATGTGACTCAGTGATTGAGTGCCCCTGCTTATTGTAGAACCAAGCCCCAGGTCCCCTGACTTACAATGAAGAAGCAAATGCATGACGGAGACTTCATTAATGGAATTAGGTATAAGATCTCCAGATCCTCACTTAGTCATGGCTTCCTTCCTTAATTAGGGAGGAATCAATACCATCAGCACTGCTAGAAACAACTGTCAAGAAACAATTGCCCAACTCTGTGTGACTTGCCACAGCACTGCAACCTTTAGCAAGGAAGGTTATAAAACGAGCAGATCAGATATCAGGTGCCAATGTCTCCTTATCTGTATTTCTCCTAGAACGCTGCTGTATTCCATTGTTTGTGGCTAATTTGGCAGTTTGTTTCCAGTGTTGCTACTGATAGCTTCCTACCCCACATCCACCAGGCTGAGAAGTTATTTTAGTTAAAGTGCCTTCTGGAATTTTGCTAACCATTTGAAGGTTTTAGTAAGTGAAAATCTAAAAATCAGAGTGGAATGCTTGATATTGTCATAGGAATCTCATTACCCATAAAGTTTTTACGTGTGGTTAACTATGAACTAAAAACCATATAGCTCTAGCTGGGCATAGTGGTGTGTGCCTGTAATCCCAGTGGCTTAGGAGGCTGAGGCAGGAGGATCACAAGTTCAAAGCCAGCCTCAGCAACTGTGAGGTGCTAAGCAACTCAGTGAGACCCCATCTCTAGATAAAATATAAAATAGGGCTGGGGATGTGGCTCAGTGATTGAGTGCCCCTGAGTTTGATCTCGGTACAATGTACCCCTCCCTCCCCCCCAAAAACAAAAAACCATATAGCTCTAGGGGAAGGGATGTAGCTCAGTTGCTTAGCATGTGTAAGGCCCTGGTTTTGATCCCCAGAACCATATAAATAAAATAAATAAATACCCTCCAGATATTTGTGTTTTGATTGCTTCTGCTGCCTATCATTATGATTTACTGATATTTAAGGAGATGTGAAAGTGAAAGTGAAGGAATCCTGCAGACTGAATTCTGTTGTTTTCCCTAAACCCAAGGGAATTCTTCTATGTAATCATAGCACAACCAGGACAATTACCATGCAATCAAAAGATTCCATTCAAAATGTTGCCAAACTGTCCCAATAATGTTCTTTATAGGTCCAGAATCCAATCCAGGATCACAACTAGGGTCATGTCTCTTTAGTCTCCTTCAATCTGGAACCATTCCCACCTGTGTTTTTGTGTGGCCTTCATGTTTTGGAGAGTATATGTTCTTTGAATTTGAGTTTGTTTTGTTATAACTTTTCTTAGATGAAATTACTCAGTAAATATTTTATCAAAACATTTCCGTTGATACATGTAGATTAATCTTTAATGGTTGCATAATATTCCACTACATGGAGGTACGATATTTGGCAAATCATCTATTAAAGGAGGGATGTTACATTTATTTCCAATTTTCTATAGTATAGACCATATTACAGTTAGTAGCTCTGACCATTTATCTGAAATGGAACTTCTAGGCTATAGTATGCAAATTTACAATTTTGATACTGCTGCAATCCTGAAAGATGATACTTATTTATAATTTTGTCAATGATGCACAAGAGTGCCTATTTCCCACACTCCCATTAGAACTGGACATTTTCATTCTTTTTTTGGTACTGGGGATTGAACCCAGGGGCACTTAACCATTGAGCCACATCTACAGGCCTTTTTATTTTGCGACAGGATCTCAGTAGGTTGCTTCCGGCCTTGCTAAATTGCTGAGACTAGCTTTGAGCTTGAGATTTTCCTGACTTAACCTCTCAAGCCACTGGGATTACAGGTGGGTGCCACGGCACCCAGCTTTCATTCTTTTTAATCTTGGCCAATCAGGCAAAAAATAATTTATTTGATTATTAATAAGGCTGAGCATCTTACATATGCTTATTTTGTCTGTTTAGTTTCTTTTGTGTTTATCTTTGCCTACTTTCCTGTTGGATACTTTCTGTTTTTAAGTGAATTTGTCAATTTATTGCTTGGCTTTTAAGTCTTGAAGGACAGATAAATTATGGATTCATTTGAGCTTTGCTACAATATTTGTTGAAACAATTTAACTTTCTCACATAAAATCCTGTTTCCTGTGAAAACATATCAAGAATTAGCCACAAGATAACTGAATATTGGTAGGTCAACTCAGCTGCACATGGATCTCTGGTATATAGCTTTCCACATAGAAGGCAGGTAAAGTATGAGAAGCAATAAGAGCAGAAAACAAAAACACCAGACAATGTTTCTCTGTTGTAAAGTGTTTCAGTATAGATTTGGGTCAAGGCAGAGCATTTCCTCACTAACTTTAATAGTTCCTGTTTTCTTTCTTCTTCCAAAGATATTTTAATGGAATAACAGACATGAAATAAATATTTGTCTAAAGATAGGTCTTAATTATTAAACTTTAATTGCTATTAAAAACCATTATTTAGGCCTGGGGATATAGCTTGATAATAAAACACTTGCCAAGTATGTTTAAGAATATGGGTTCAATATCTAGCACTACAAATAGCAACAACAAAACCCCCATCATTAATAAAAACAACAATAACAACAATAAAACCCCATATATTTATATTAGGAAAGAGCATTGGTTTTCAGGCTATGTTTTATTTTAGGTTGGCAAGGGAAAACTGAAGCTAGTATTCATGACTTCAGTTAATTTAGGAGTCTTCTTTTTTCCTTAATTGCAAAACATACACAAATAGGAGCAAAGGATACACATGTAGCTATGTCAGCTTTCATTTGGTGCAAAATTCAAACCTCAACTAATACAGTTAAATGTGACCATCAGAAATGTACAATGTTTACTGCATTTGGGCAGATTCCTATGTCAGAAAATAAAATTAGAAATAAATACATGCTATCCTCACTTAAAAAATGTTTTTAGTTCTAGATGGATACAATATCTTTATTTTTATTTGTTTATTTTTTATGTGGTGCTGAGGATTGAACCCAGGGCCTCATGTGTATGAGGCAAGCACTCTACCACTGAGCTACAACCCCAGTCTCCTATATTCACTTTTTAATCAATATAATCTATCAGTTAACCAATCACAGCCAACAGTTACTGAAAGTCAAGTGTAAAGGTGCTCTAGCAGATATAAGAGAAATATAACATGCTTTTAAGGAACAGAGAATCTATCAAGAAAAGACAGACATACTTGAGACATTATGGTACAATCCCTGAGAATGCATAATACACCACAATTATATGTGGGACAGCATTTCAGAGAATGGCAAAATCACTATTAATGGGCACTGAAGAGTTGGGGTGCTAGGGTGGTTACAGTGTGTGGAAAAGTGAGATGTGAATTGGGTCTGAAAGGGTGGTAAGATTTGTCTGGGTGGCGGGAGGATGCTGCAGCTCAGGGAGGGGAAGGCACAGAGGTGACATTTTAAGTAACTAAGTGGAGGAAGACTGATAAGAAAGTGTGCATGCTGAAAGTACTGAGGAGTTGAGGCTGTTCCAACAGATGCTGTGGTAGGCAACGGAAAATTATTGGGGTCTCCAGAACAGAGATCATTGTGATCCAACTGGTATGTTGTAATGTTCTACTCCATGCCAAGCTATATTGGAGCCTGAAGCAAAAGGAAAACTCAATAATCCTGAGGCTATCTTTATAAAAGATTTTGATGTTTTGTTCAGCATGACTTTTACAATAATTACAATTTTTAAAAATAGTACATTAAAATACTTCTTATCATGCCTGAAGCAAGTGCCTTACTTGCCTTCTCCTATTCCCAGCCTTGTTCTCTATTTTTGAAGTTCAGTGGTGAGGACATGGGTATTTATTGCATTATTATTAATTAGAGCTTACTCATTTTTTTTTAGAGCTTACTCATATTATCAATATCCTTAGGCAATGGGGCTGGGGATGTGGCTCAGGTGGTGGTGCGCTCGCCTGGCATGCGTGCGGCCTGGGTTCGATCCTCAGCACCACATACCAACAAGGATGTTGTGTCTGCCGAGAACTAAAAAATAAATATTAAAAATTCTCTCTCTCTCTCTCTTTCTCTCTCTCCTCTCTCACTCTCTCTTTAAAAAAAATATCCTTAGGCAAGTAGACAGTATTTAATAAAAACAATCAAATAATTTAAATTTTAAGAAGATTAATTTAGAACTTTTGAGCCTGAGAAGCAGGAAAGGGAAAATAATCCTTTGTGCTCCTGAGTAAATCTCTAGGGCAGAACAGGTCCCCACTGTTGTAGGGTATGCAGTACACACAGACAGGGTTATCTTAACCATGTCAATGTAGGCAAACGATAAATGTGGCACCAGACACTATTGTCCATTTGGAGACTGGGCAACTTCCCTGCTGTAGCCAGAGTGAATCTGCCACATTGGCCTGAGGCAAGCCCAATAAATGGGCCACTTGGGTAGGCTTGGAACACCTAAAAATCCATCCAGTCCTGCTCAAAAAGAGGCCACTCACTGGCCCACAGAGCTTACCACAGGGCCATAGTCCAAGAGGCAAGGAAAATTCACCAACTCTATTAATGTCTCAGGGCTTTGTGGGTACGTAGGAAGAGTTGTATTTGTAAAAAGAGTCTCAATCATTAATCATCTTAAAATATGAAATCTATTGTCCATTAGTATATAAGATTATTGACTAATGCAAGATTATTTTTAGCTAAGGAAACCAATTAGATTGCAGCACAAATCTTAAAAGAGGCCAAGGGAAGAACTGAAAAGATGCAGGCAGCTCCTTCTGAGCAACAACAGGGGAGCTTCTTTGTCATTTGATGTGGACCTCCCAGTCACAGCCAATATTCAGTGAAAGCTTCTCCAGGTTCAGGGTGGACGTTTTGTCACAATACATAAAAGCCACAGGCTGATCTTTACCATCTACATAGCAAGACAAAAAAAAAAAAAAAAAAAAAAAAAGAGGAAAAGTTTGACATATACTTAGGAGGGAAAAATATATTCTTCAAATCTGACATATTTTCTGACTCTATCATAAAAACTTACTTAGAAGAATCTAATTTTGGGGCTGGGGATGTGGCTTAAGCGGTAGCCTGGCATGCGTGCGGCCGGGGTTCGATCCTCAGCACCACATACAAACAAAGATGTTGTGTCCGCCAATAACTAATAAATAAATAAATATTTTTTTTTTAAAAAAAAGAATCTAATTTTTGTGTGTGCGTATGTGTGGTGCTGGGGACAGTACCTAGGGCCTTGCAGGCAACCTTGCCAGGCAAGCTCTCTACCCTGAGTTACATATCTCGCCTGAGAATCTAATTTAATAGCACTTAATTTTTTTTTAGTTATAAGTAGATATAATACCTTTATTTAATTTATTTATATGTGGTGCTGAGGATCGAACCCCATGCCTCACATGTGCTAGGTGAGCACTCTACCACTGAGCCACAACCCCAGCCCTAATAGCACTTTTTTTTTTAAGAGAGAGAGAGAAGAGAGAGAGAGAGAAAGAGAATTTTTTAAATACTTATTTTTCAGTTTTCAGTGGACATAACATCTTTATTTTATTTTTATGTGGTGCTGAGGATTGAGCCCAGCGCCCCACGCATGCCAGGCGAGTGCGTTACCGCTTGAGCCACATCCCCAGGCCCCTAATAGCACTTTTACTCATGAATTTCTATGATTTTTTTAAACCATGAAAAACCTTCATTGTTTTGAATACAGCCCTGGTTGAAAAGACAGTTTGACAAAGTGATGTGCCCAAGAAATTCAGTAGGTAAGGAAGGATATAATTCCCATCCTATGCCCCTCCATAAACTCCATCAACATGGGCAGAATTCACCAAGGCTTCAGATATCTAGATTTTTTAAAATTTGTTTTTTAGTTGTAGATGAACCATAATATCTTTATTTTATTTATTTTTATGTGGTGCTGTAGATCAAACCCAGTGCCTCACATTTGCTAGGCAAGTGCTCTACCACTGTGCTCCAGCTCCAGCACCCAGATATCTACAGATTAAAAAAGCATTCAGAAATACCTAAACTACTAAGCCAAGCCCCAAACAATTTCCCTTAGAAAAAATAAGGCAGGAAGCAAGAAGAAAGACCAGAATGGTCTTACTCACTATAGAGATTAGAATACTTGACCTCCACCAGTAAGTGCAGAGTCCATTTGAGCTAGACTCATGTTAGTTTAGAAACTAAGCATTTCCTCATGGCAGATACTTTCATGTTTACAAAAACAAATGCTGAGGTAAGAACGAACTGTTTCCTCACCAGATGAGTGGGTAGTCACAGAAGATGGCTTCTTCTTGAGGCCTAAGAACAAGATCTGCTCCACCACACATTTGCTGAGATAACGACCCCTCTCATCTGCACAACTGGAATAGATATAAATGGATTTAGGAGAAGAAGGATGGGGATTTGAATTAGTCACAGGTCAAAATCTCTTATGAGTTCCCTTCCATCTGTCCCTATGGAGTCATGATTCTTTCAGGGTCATATTGACTATGATGAAGAGATGAAAAAAGATGACTCTATGCCAAGGACTAACAAATCAATCTCCCTTTAACACCATTTGAGAAAATCACAGAAGTACACAAAAATCACAAATGTAACTGGGATATTGTAACAAATTATAAGAAATCAGGCACTTAATGAGTTGGTGGAAGGAATTATAAAAGCCCAAATTGCACTTTTTTTTTAGTTTTTAGGTAGTGGGGAATGAAATGAACATTAAAAAAGGAACACTCATGGAAGAGTAACTGAAAAATGTCCCAATTCATTTCTTTATTTTTTTTATTTTTTTTCCAATTCATTTCTTTAAATAATAACCAAAAACAGCAATGCATTTATTTGAGGATGCCTAAATATAGTATAAGTTATTTAAAAAACACACACAGCATCTTTAGCTGCTATTACCTGTTGATCAAAACACTGGAACAGAATGAAAATTTTCTGTGCAAGAATTGGTTCTGGTGGAGATACTGAAATGAATGGCCATCGTCGAGATATAACTCCCCCACTGCAGAACCCTGTTAAGTGAATCAGGGAACATGTTTTATGTAATAGAAAAAGAATGTCATCTCCCAAAGGGACATAATTTTGAAAATGTGAAAACTTATGTCTGTCAAACAAAAACTTAGATTTGCTACAGTTATGGAATGTCCCCAAAGTCCCATGTGTTGGTCCTCAGCCCATGGTGTTATTGAAAGGCACAGGGATATAGTGGTGGTCTTCAGGTCATTGGGATTGTGCCTTTTGAAGGAGACTGTGGGGACCCCTGGGTGGCTCTGCTCTGCCATGTACTCCCTATCATGATATGCTACCTCACCTAGGCCCAAAAGCAATGAGGCCAACTGAAATATTTTCCAAAAGTGAGCTAAAATAACCCTTTTATTTTTATAAGTTAATTATCTCAGGTATTTGTTTTAGCGTAGAAAGTTAACTAGCAATATTTAAGCTGCACAAAGTAGTCATACAAATATCTAATATATTCAATACCCAATCACTCTCAAATAGATAATGAAACAATATGAATAGAGAAGTCACATAAGAGGTGCACGAAGAATTAAACCTTGTTGGAAGAAATTTAAACTATGAATGAAGTATGGTCAGGGGCATCCCTGAAAACACTATCCCAGAATGTGACAACAAGGTCAAGAAGGTTCACAGAATGAAACTGATGTTAAAAAAAAAATCAGAATATAATGGATGAGGATCAACTATCTCTAGATCTTCCATTTCGAGAAAGGTATCTGGTGCCTACTCTTTTCGGCAGAAGGGCCCCTTTGCATATCATACAATGTCATAGCACTCCATATGGCAGATTAAGATTATTGGCAATACTTGATGTGCAATGGATTTCTAGTATTTTGCATTTATTCTGGGATTTCACATGGGTCCCAAATCCCTAGTTTGGCCCACAAAGACATGCCTAAATGAAACAGAAAAGAAAGCTATAACTTAATTGTTTTACAATGCTAATATAAATAAGGATAAGTATTATTATAATACGAGTAAAAATTTATATTTGGCCCTATATTTTGGCACATGGCCAGGAGAGAAGTCTGATACAGGTTTCATATGGCTTAAAAGATCTTCTTAAAAGGACAAATCAGATCTCGATCCTACCAGGCTTTACTTGGGGAGATTTCAGTTGTTTGAGTTACCTGATGAGAAGTCATTTAGTGGGGTTGGGGTCCCTGAAGTGGTCCATAGTCACAGGTACCCTTCTGTGAGAGAATGAGTTTCAGAGCTAATACACAGCCTATGATCTAATGAGCTTTTAGCCCAGCAGTAATCACTGCTCAGCTAAAAAGAACCAACAGTCAACTGTTCAAGAAAGACTCTTTCCCCAAGTTCTTTTAAGACAATTCCAAGAAGGGCAGACTAGCTAGGCAATAATTCAGAAATTATTTAAAACTTTGATTTCTAGATAAACACTAGAAGTACCTATCTCCATAGGTGGGGCTCACCACTTTTATATGCTATCAGACTTTTTGAAAGACTATAAAGAGACACAGAAGTAATAAAAAGTATAACCTATTTTCCCAAATACCTCAGTGCTGACAGCAACCCGGAGTCCAAATGAGGAATTAGTCATCCAGCCTGTGGATTTTCCTATAGTTGTCTTTATTGGTACCACACTTCCACCGCGTTGAAATACTGGTATCTACAGCAGAGCAACAATATCAGGAAAGGTATTTGTATAAGGAAATTTCAAAGTAGAATTTAAAAATATTTCATTATATAAGATTCCACTCTTTATAAGTACAGACTCTAGGGCAAGATAAATTTGTGGGCATAGAGGTAGTATATGTGGGGATCCTGGCATTAAAAAGAAAGAGCACAGCAACAAAAAAATGGTTCATTTTCCAATTACTAGGGAAGCTGACTACCCTTCACTAATTTATCACATATACTTGTTTTTGCTGCTTTTTCTTTTTCTTTTCTTGTTTTCTTTGCAGACTGGGAACTGAATCCACGGTCCTGCACATGAAGGCAAGTGCTCTACCACTGAGCTTCATCCTTAGCCCTTTGTGGGACGGAGTCTTGCTAAGTTGTCCAGGCTGGCCTGGAACCTGTGATTCAGCCTCCTATGTAGCTGGGATTACAGGTGTGCACTAACATGTCCAGCTACTGTTTTTTCTTTTAAATGATTAATTTTATTTTGCACACTCTATAACTGGCCTTTCCTATGTTGTAGTTTAACATTCTCATAAATTATAATAAACATGTTTACTTCTAGAGCCTTGCTAAAGACTTAATTTTTCTAAGTGGTATATGTATGTATATGTAAAGTATTTCTTGGTTTGGGGAGATGTCTTTTGTTCTTTATCACTGTACCAGAATACTTTTTGCTCTCTGTTTCTCTGGATCACCAGAATGACTGACTCAATTCTGAGGGTGGATTTGTGAAACTGCTTCTGTTATAGCTGGGCATGGTGATGCATACCTGTAATCCCAGAGGCCCAGGAGGCTGAGGCAGGAGGATTACAAGCCCAAGGCCTGTCTCAGCATCTGAGCAAGGCTCTCACCAATTTAGGGAGACCCTATTCAAAAAAATAAAAAGGGCTGAACATGTGGCTCAGTGATAAAGCACCTCTGGGTTCAATCCCCAGTACCCCCCACCCCCAAAAAAGAAAAGAAACCTCAACCACCACCAAAAAAGCAAACACCCCTCCACAAACTGCTTTTCTTATTCATATCATCAAGGGTAATTTAAGTGACTCTAACAACATCATGTGGGCATGGCCCTCATCTCTCAATCTTCCGGAATGCCACTTGGCAGGGAAAGCCTGGTAAGAATCACATGAGGACTTGTACTTTGCTGTGGTAAAGTGTTAGCAATGAGAAGAGTAGAAGAACATATATGAAGTTGATAGTGAGGATGAAGTAGTTAAAATGTCCCCCATACCTAATTCGCAGTAGGCAACAAGAAGTAAAGAACATCTTATTCCTCCCCACATATCCCTCTCTAATTGGCCAATTTCTCTGTTCTGTTTTTCTTCTTTTTTTTTTTTTTTGGCTTGTTTGTTTGTTTTTAAGAGCACAGTGTTAAGTTAAAATGGAATGGGCTCTAGATGAGGAATCAACAGACTTGGGAGCTTGTCTCATTTCTCCCAAGATTTTTCCTACAATCCAGCTGTCATCCTGGACAGATAAGTTACCTGTAAGTGTAAGGTATTTAAGTAGATGATTATTAAGGTTTTTCTCTAGATCTGAAAGTTAATATCCAAAATAACTTTCTTTGTTTTTAATATCTTTATTTTATTTATTTATTTTTATATGGTGCTGAGGATCAAACCCAGTGCTTCACATGTACAAGGCAAGTATTCCATCACTAAGCCACCACTCAGCCCCTGAAATTATTTTCTTTATAAAAAAATCACTGTTGATAATTAAAAAAAAATCACATCACTGTCTATTTATTAATCTTCACTATACTCAGGGACTATGACAGTGCTGTGATTTAGCTATAGGAAAGAACTTCCCTTTGGAAACTCAAAACAGCCTGGATAGGCAGGCCCCTTTGATGCTAACATCATACTGATATTACTCCCTTGGGCTGAGAGGCCCAGGATCATGCCTGAAAATTCATGTTTTTAACTTAGTCTTGTAGAAGGACATTCTATATGGCATGTGTTATAATCACTGCATTTTCTGTTTTTAGTATTACTTTTCTTAGACACACAAATGTAAACATATGGGTAAGAGTTGTTTTTATCCCTGATATTTCATACCATGAAATCTGAGTATATATATTTTAAGACATTTTTCTTCACATTTTAACAGCATTATTGATATAATCATATATATTTCACATTTAGAGTATACAGTTAAACAGGCTTCAGTATATTGGTCTTGCAACCCTCACCACTATTGATTTTAGAATATTCTGATACCCAAAAAAGAAATCTGTACCAAGTAGCAGTCACTCTTCATCATACCCCAATTCCTTGCCCTGCCCCAGCCCTAAGCAATACTTACTAATCTACTTTCTGTTTCTATATGTATATGTTATTATGCAGAACACTAACATTCTTGGTTTTATGATACAGGCACACAATATAGACTGAAGGTCAGTATCCCCCTAAAATTCATTTGTTGAAGTCCAGTCCACAAGGTGATTATATTTGGAGATAGGACCTCTTTGGAGATGATTATGTAAAATGAGATCACAGTGGTGAGGCCCTGATATGATAGGAATAGTGTCTTTATAAGAAGAGACAGGAAAGGGTTAGGGCTGGGCCTCAGTGGTAGAGTACTTGCCTAGCACATGTGAAGCACTGGCTCGGATCCTCAGTACCACACAAAAATAAAGGTATTGGGTCCATCTATAACTAGAAATATATTTTTTAAAAAAAGGAGAGACAGAAAGAAGTGCCTCATTAGGAACTGCATCAACTGGCATTCTCATCTGATCTGGAAATAGAAATTTCACAATTGTGAGGAAATTAATTTCTGCTGTTTAAACCACCAAGTTGGTGGTATTTTGTCACAGCAATCAGAGCAGACAAATACAACACAGGTAGAAATAATATTCTGAAAATAACTTACAGTATCCAAGGCAACTGGAATTTTCATGGTACATCCTCCTTTCCAATGAGCAAATGTCTTAGAGTGATACCAGATCTAAAACAGACCCCAGTGAGAAAGAGTTTATGAGTAACTCTACTCACAACTTACTCATTAAAATATTCACTTAACTGCATTTCAAATAACCAGAAACTAAAATAAAAGGAGATAAGTGGGGTTTTTTGTTTGTTTTTGTTTCATTGTGGTATGGGGAAGTATTTTTTTAAATTATTTATTTATTTGGGAGGGAACTGGGGATTGAACCCAGAAGCGCTTTACCCCTGAGCTACATCTCCAGCCCCCCCCCCCTTTTTTTTTAAATCTTGGGTAGAAGTTAGGAAGAATATGTATTTTTAAGAAGATCTGAAAGAGTGGGACTTGATGGCTCATGGTTATGATCATAGCTATTCAGGCAGCTGAGGCAGAACAAGTTCAAGTTTGAGGCCAAGCCGAGCTACTCAGTATAACTCTGACTCAAAATAAAAAGGACTGAGGATATAGCTCAGAGGCAGATGCTTGCCAAGCACATCCATGGACCTGGATTTGATCTCTAACATGAAAGGGAGGGAGGGAGGGAGGGAATGAAGGAAGGAAAGAAGGAAGGAAGGAGCAAATCTCAAGGGACTATGACTAATTAATTTAATAAAGGTCATTTGTTTGCCCATCTGTACATTCAAAAGTAATTACACCTGTAATTCCAGCAGCTCAGGAGGCTGAGACACAAGGATCATAGTTCAAAGCCAGCCTCAGCAACAGCGAGGTACTAAGTAACTCAGTGAGACCCTGTCTCTAAGTAAAATTCAAAATAGGGCTGGGGATGAGGCTCAGTGGTTGAGTTTCCCTGAGTTCAATCTCTGGAACCAAAAGAAAAGTTATTTGCTAAACAACATAACCACTATGCCAGGTGCTCCACATACATGATAATTAAGATGTCTAATGAGTGAAAAGGCAGTCCTTGACCTCCTGGGTTTTATAGCTCACTTGGCTTATAAAAACTTAGTGCTTCTAGCAGTAAATGAGATGACAAAATAGAAAAAATAACCAAAATAAAGAAAAGCACGTTGCAGGTAAAGAGATTGCAAATGAGGCAGCAGAAAAGGAAAATACCAGAGAAAGAATAGATCTGGGACAAAAACAAATTGAAACATGGATTACTAATATGGTATCACTTTTTTACACAGTATAATTCAGAGCTAAGGTTCTAATTCTTATGTGAGATCTCTATCAAGAGGGAGCCAGTTGCTGAAGTATCAAAAAGAGCCTATAAAGTAATTTGATGGAATAAATCCTTAAGATATCATTAGAAGGAGAATGAAAACAAAAACCTTATTTTCTCTCTTTTAGCCAGTATACTTTCTGGCAGCCAGTGTTGCAAGTTCACCTTGTGGGATTACCACATCCTTTATATAGCAGAGTTGTTTAGTCTGTTACCATCCTGTTGTGAAGGTGACAGAACTGTGATTTGACCATCATTAGCCATAGTGAACGCTTTTATTTTGGGGGGTTGGGGGGATTACTGGGGACTAAATCCAGGGATGCTTAACCACAGAGTCACATCCCCAGTCCCTTTTATTTTTTTTTAAATTTTGACACAGGATCTTAATAAGTTGCTTAGGATCTCGCTAAGTTGCTGAGGCTAGCTTTGAACTTGCAGTCCTCCTACCTCAGCTCCTGAGCTGCTGAAATTATAGGCATGTGCCACTGTGCCCAGCTGCCACAGTGAACTCTTAATTCAATAGGGTCAAACCTACTGCAGTCATGATATATTATTCTTGATTGGATTCAATTTATTAATATTTTGTCAAGGATTTTTGAGTCTGTGTTTGTAAGAACATTAGCTTGTTTTCTTTATGTTTCTTTTATATGTCATTCTCTGGCTTTCTCTCTCTCCTCTCTAGCTAATCTCAGTAGCTTCAGATAAAGCATTGGTGGGGATAAAAGGTAAACTGATTCAAACAAGATTTGAGCATTGTCTTGTCTACCACCATAACTGATTAAAATGAGAGATACAAGGTTTGTGCTTTGGTGCCATATCCAAAGATCTCCAATTTAGGAAGGGTATAACTAGTATAAAATTCCACAAAGGACCAAACCCAGAACTCAGTCCCAGGTTCCTAAGCAAGTTCTTGCTGAGTGCCAACTATATACCAGGTATCCACTTAGTTCACTAGTGAACCTAACAGATGAAAATCACTGCCTTCGAGGAGCTCACATTCCAATAGGAGAGGTACATAATAAGAAAATAAGTAAATATACAGAATGTTAGATGGTGGCAAGTCCTGTGAAGAAAGAGAAAGGCTGGAGAGGCCTAGGGAGCACCAGGAGCAAAGAGAGAAGTCTATAAACTTAAACAGGTGGTCAGAGACAGCTTTGCTGATGAGATATTTGAGCCCAGACTTGGAGGAGAGGAGATGGGCCCCATATAAATATGGGTAAGAGTGACAGTGTGAATTTCAGACATCCAGCTCATTTAGTGTGAAGTATACTGGCCAGCTAGTCAAGATAAAGAAGCAGGTATGGCAAGAATTTTTTTTGGCTTTTTTACCCAAAATTTGTGAAGATGTTGCAAGAGAAACAATCACAGAACACTCTGATAAAAAATGAAGGAATATAGTTCAAAGTCACAACAATGTGTTTGCAATGATGAATCATTAGTAAAAATTCTTGGCTAAGTTAGAAAGGGAGCCAGTTTCTCTTAATAGATACCTACTGCTTTGTTAGAATAAACTTGAAAAATTCTCATCAGACATGCTCAGAAGGACCATTTATTTAGCTGTTGCTGTATTTAATGTTTTCCTCAGGTTTCTACTTGGCAAGGGAATCTTTGTAAAGATCCCTCAACTTCAGAACTTCAAATTACTGGAGAAACCAAGAGGAAAGACTATAGTTCATAAACACTCTGGAGAAAAACCTGGTTAGTCATATCAATAATAAAAAGTGTAGGTAGCTGAATGGTGGCCACTGAAAAAGAGTTTCTTGACATGGTAGTCTCAGTCCAGCCCAGCACCCTGCATGGCTCTTTCCTTTGTGTGCTGAAGCCTGGGGTGAAGCTCTAGTTCCTGAGGACTCTCCCTAGTCTGTCTCCTTTCTGCTCTTCATTCCACACCCTCTTTCCCTAGTCTGGGGCACCAAGTCTCCGTGGTCTCTGCTCTGCAGAAAAAGGGTTGTCCCTGCCTCACCTTTGTGCTCTGCCTAAGTTCACTGCCCTGGGCTCTGGTAGGCCGGGACAGTTCATATAGTAATAATAATAAATGACAATAACTAATAAGATAGCTAAGGAAGGTAGAGATGATAGAGGGAAGTCATTGTTGATCTTGATCAATTTGGTGAGTACTGGAGACAATTTTTGGTACCAAAATTTAGGATTCAAAGGGAGCCAGAATCAAAGAGCAAAGTTTCTTTTCTTTTTTTTCTTTTTTGGTACTGGGGATTGAACTCAGGGGCACTCGACCACTGAGCCATATTCCAAGTTCTATTTTGTATTTTATTTAGAGACAGGGTTTCACTGAGTTGCTTAGCACCTCGCCATTGCTGAGGCTCGCTTTGAACTTGCAATCCTCCTGTCTCAGCCTCCCGAGCCACTGGGATTACAGGCGTGCGCCACCGTGACTGGCATAAAGAGCAAAGTTTCTTTACTTAAGTTTCCCACCAGAGTCTGATACCTCATAGTAGACAAAAGATTTTTTTCTTACCCTACCCTCAGTGTGTTTAAGAACTCACTTAAGCAAGTCAGGGTGAAGATGAATTCTGATCCTTCTTGGGGCCATCACCTATTCATTTTTCTATCACCTGGCCTCCATTAATTTCTTAGCCTAAGTGGACAGTGTCATGATTTTTAAAAATCATCAGTTATGGCTGGGGTTGTGGCTCAGTGGTAGTGTGCTCGCCTAGCATGTGTGAGGCACTGGGTTCGATTCTCAGCACCACATAAAAATAAAGACAATAAAGTCCATCAACAACTAAAAAAAAAAAATCTAAAAAAAATTATCAGTTATTACAGTCATTTGGTGTGTGTTCACCAAAGCATTATGGAGAAATTTAGTTGCTTAAAGAAACAAAGGGATGAGAGAGATGAGACTTGAGATATGTGACTAATTGTTATTAGTCTTACCTCATTTGATCTTGGCAGAAATACATCAACCATGGTGGTTTTTGGTTCTGTGACTGGATGAACCAATAAAGCACTTCCTTAAGAATGGAGAAGAAATAAAAGTTAGTGTCATTACGAGAATTCTTTTCCTTTAATTGAACAGTATTGTGGTTTTTATTTTGTTTTGTTTTGGTATGGGGCTTGAAAACAGGGGTTCTTCACCACTGACCTACATCTCCAGCCCTTTTCATTTTTTTTTTTCCTTTTGAGACAGGTCTTGCAAAATTGCTTAGGGCTTGGCTAAATTTCTGAGGCTGGCCTACAACTTGCAAATCTCCTGTCTCAGCCTCCTGAGTAGCTGGGATTACAGGTTATGGGCCAAAATGCCTGGCAAAAAACTACTAGACTGTAAACTTCTGTAAGGCAGACTGTGGTGAGTTAAACCAATGATTCATCAGAGAGATGCATTGTTGGAAAGAGGACAGGGGCTCAAATAGGTGACTGTTATTACCCATCATTAATCCATATATGGAATATCAGGATTATAGGAAGGAACCCTGACACAATTTACTACAGTATCATTTTGTGCTTAACTTCTGGTGCACCAATAATCTGAAAGCACCACTGTATCTCTCCATGGCTTTACTGTTTTCTTTGAGTGATGCTGATGATAGTGAGTCCACAACTGTTATCCAGAATTGTGTCACTGTGGCTACTCAGGTTCTTTTGCTTGGGCAGTTATCATTGGGAAGGCTGTAGATGCAAGTATTATTAAATTTTCTTTGATCTTGCCACCATGCGGGTAAAAATTCATCATTTGTAAATCCTTTTATTCAATAAATACTGATTGCCAGGCATGTTGATAGGCTCTGGAGATAGAGTGGCAGATAAAACAAGCATGATCCCTGCTTTCATGGAGCTTATAGTAAATGAAGACAGATATTAAAAAGTAATTGAAAGATAGAGTTAAGACAAATACCAAAAAAAGCAAAAGTACAAAGCAGAAGTTTTTTTTAATTCGACAGACTGACTTTGATGGAGGAGAACAGTCTAAGGTATAAGAAGGCAAGGAGTGGTCAGGGAGGTTTCTCCAAGGCAGTGATTATTGAGACCTAATGTGTAAGGGATTGAATCTAGGAATTTGAACATGCCATCTGAGTGCTCTGCCACTGAGCTACATTCCCAGACCAAGGACTCTATTTTTTTAAATATTTTTTTTAGTTATTAATGGACCTTTATTTTGTTTATATGTGGTGCTGAGAATCGAACCCAGTGCCTCACACATGCCAGGTAAGCCCTCTACCATTGAGCCCCAGCCCCAGCCCAATGACTCTATTATTTAACACTGGAGGTTTCCATTGTTTGGCATGTGGTTACCTTTTGGGCAACTCAATGTTTAGTCTGGCTTTTTGAGCTTTGTCTCTAAGATAATAAACTTCCATTGTTGAGAGCCACAGCCAAAGGGGCCCCAGCAAACTTCCAGCTGCCGGCTGATGATTGGCTCACAGCGGCCCCAGCAACATCTAGCTGATTGGCTCCTCTGCGGTGATGCTCATTGGGCTGTTTCCCTGCCCTTTCAGACCACGGAGCTGCTCATTGGGGGACTTCTTTGGCTCCACCCACGCGACTCAGCCAATCGGCCTCAAGAGCAGGAGGATTGTGGGAGGTGGAGAGGCTGGTGTTGGGGTGAGAGGCTTGTGGGAAGCTGGTGGTGGCAGTTGGGCTCTGAGGGTTTTTCTTGAGGAGCTGTTTTGTTTGGCGTGTGTGGTTCTAAAAATAAAGTTAGTTTCTTTTGACAAGTGGCTCCTGAATTGTACCCAACCATATTTGGCATTCCATGTTCTGTAATTGATGGTTAATCCTTGTTAAAGAGGCCTAATACTGTATATGAAATAAACTCTTCTGGTTCTTTACTGTATCTATATGATTTACTTTTTGCCTACTTCCTTCCTTGTAGTGGTCTCAATAGGCTTAGAAGAGTGAACACAAAACAAAAGTTTAAACTATACCTACAAATAGAATAGATTTATTTGATGTTGGTAAGAATAATACTGTGAGTGCTATAATTACAACAGAATAGATCTGCAATCCTACTAATGCATTACAAATCTTGATGAAGGAATTTATTTTAATTTTTTTAGTTTCATTGGGATTAGGATTTTAAAAAGTGCTCTCATAGTAGAAAATTTAATAGAAACATAATTATAGTGTTTGTAATTAATAAATGCTCACCCAGCATGTATTCATCTTCCACACCAAAAGTCTCTAATTCATCTGGGAATTCTATCCACAGAGGCCTGGGAAAGTGAAAAGAACGTTTGTTACATTTTAATGTAATTATATGTTTTTTAAGATTTTTTATATTTTTAGTTTAAAAACTATACAAAGGAGGACTGGGATGTGGCTCAAGCAGTAGCGCGCTTGCCTGGCATGCGTGCGGCCCGGGTTCGATCCTTAGCACCACATACAAAGATGTTGTGTCCCCCGATAACCAAAAAATCAATATTAAAATTCTTTCTCTCTCTCTCTCCCTCTCTCGTGCTCTCTCTTTAAAAAAAAATGTTCTAAAGAAATATTAAGAATTCTAGTACCTGCCACTTTTCCTTCTGATTGTTGAGCACTAAACATTACTCTAATGTGCAGAGTCAGAGCTTTATGCAAGTCCAAAAGTCTAACATCTTTGGATATGATTTTATAATGATGATAATTCTGTGCTTTTAAAAAAACATTTTTTTTAGTTGCAGATGAACACAATACATTTGTTTATTTATTTTATTTGGTGCTGACGATGGAACTCAGTGCCTCACACATGCAAGACAAGTGCTTTACCGCTGAGCTACAACCCAGCCCCTCTGTGCTGTTTTATTTTTGTGTTTGCTGCTTTCATGCATCACTTAATCACTATATCTTTGAGAAGAACTGATGTTTCTTGTTTTCAAGCTGGCATTATTTTTGGGGGTGTGGGGTTAATAAATTTTGAGTATTCTTTTTTGATTGTTATTGTTTTGTGTAATTAGGATGTATTTGGGTTCATAAACAATAAAACTGTCAGTATATATCTACCTGGATATCAACTTAATGGTTCTAGTCATTTTTCAATTACATGAGGAAAGAATATCTTCTAATAAGCAAAATTTATTTTTAGTTTATTCACCAGCCTTTATAATAACATATTTCTTTCCTACAGAACAAAACAACAGTATACCTGGGTGATGTCTAGAACCTAAAAGGGAAACTTCAAACAAATATAGATTCTTGAAACCTACCCAAAGAGATTCCTAGAAAGTTTTGGAGGTATAGCTTTTAAAATCTATAGTGGAAAGCTCCCCAGGTGATACTGATTTCATCTAAATTTAGGAACTTCTGATCCTGAAGTCTTGGTGAATTGTGTATGCTGGTATGTATCATTCCCTAATCTAGAAAGTTTTTTTTTTTATATTTTGCCTTCAAAATAGAGTTAAAATTTATAAACAAATGCTCACCTCAAGCTTGGAACAGTTTAGTCCTAAGAGTAAGATAAAGAAAAGCCTAAGACTGGCAGGTAAGTTATTCTTTCTGAAAAGATGCTACTGTCAAATAATGGATTCCTTCAGTCACTTCTTTATTCTTTGAGATAGCTCTATTTTTGCCTTTCACCTAGCATGTACATTTAATCACAGTAGTAGGGGGTCTAGTTTTTTTTAATCTGTCTTCGACAGCCAGAATCACGTGCATAATTGGTAGTCAAGAAGCTCACTGGAACTTGATTAAACGTGAGGCTTTTCTTCAGTTTTTCTTTTAAAATCACTGCACAATTAGTCTAGTCCATAATCACTGTGAGAGAATTAGGCTGCTGCAGTCCCTGAATGGATGATGCATTTTTACCTCATGACTGGTTCAGAAGCCACATGTGCATGGTAGAACAGAGAATACAAATAGGGTAGGAGGGTGTAGCGTTCTCTGATGGCTTCTCGGATAAGTTTGGTGTATTCCTCCCCAAAAAGCCAGGGTTCCCGCCGCTTGGTGTTCATGTTAGCATGGCCACGGAAGAAGGGTTGGTAGGCTCCTGCCTGGTACCAACGCACCAGCAGTTCTGCATCTGGATTCCCAATGAAGCCACCCACATCAGCTGGTTAGGAAAGAAAGGCCAAGTAAGGCAACCAGACTTCAAATAAATGATGTACAGGGTAAGATAAGGTCTTGATGACTGTCCAGAAAAAGGAAACATAAGTGCATTCAAAACTATGACCTCAAAAAGGGGAGCACATTATATAAAACGGCCTCTCTGGAGATCTGACAAAACACTTTTGAACACTGTCTTCTTGTTAAAAGACCAGAAGATTATTCCAAAATCAATACTCGTATATATTCCTGAACTCATATTACCTAAAAATCATAAAATGTTGACTTGATTTATTGTTATGTGTGTGTATTGAAAGGAAGGAGCTGGTAACCAACTTCCTTTGGAAGCAACAGGAAAACCAAGATAAAAAATAAAAAACTAAAAAGAAGTAAATAATCAGAATTAGAAGTTTAAAGCTGGGTGTGATGGCATACGCCTGAAATCCCAGTGGCTTAGGAGGCTGAGGCAGGAGGACTGCGAGTTCAAAGCCAGCCTCAGCAAAAGCTAGGCGCTGAGCAACTCAGTGAGACCCTGCCTCTAAATAAAATACAAAATAGAGCTGGGGATGTGGCTCAGTGGTTGAGTACCCCCGAGTTCAATCCCCAGTATTAAAAAAAAAAGTTTAGGTAGAATTTCATGCTGAGTCCTAGAGTAGGATATGTATTTCTTGTACTATATGTGGACCAATACCAAAAACAATCAATATAAAAATATAATATTAACTTGTTTCTATTTCTGCAGAAAACAAGGAAAAAAACTGGAACTGCAGTCACATTGAGCAACTTTTAACCTTTATCCACAGAGAATTCTCAGGATGCAAGGAAGGTACACTATCAGACACACTTATTTTAATTAAATTTATCTTTCTCAAGAGCATATCTTTTTTAAAAACACAGTTAAAATATGTCACGGAATTTACAATCTGCTAAGAATTTATTTCTGTTTCCTCCTTCTTATTATTGTTATTTTTTAGCAGTACTAAAAAATTGTACCTAGAGTCTTGCACATGTTAGGTGAGAGCTGTACCACTGATATATCTCTGCCCCACACTAATTTTTTTAAAAAATATTTTTAGTTGTAGATGGACACAATACCTTTATTTTGTTTATTTAGTTTTTTTTTTTTTTATGTGGTGCTGGGGATTGAACCCAGTGCCTCACATGTGCTAGGCAAGTGCTCTACCACTGAGCTATAACCCCAGCCCCCACACTAACTTCTGATTCACTAAATTCTTTGTAATTCTCTCTATTTTTTTCACTTAATTTTTTTTTTGGTAATTGTAGATGGGCAAAATACCTTTATTTTATTTATTTTTATGTGATGCTAAGGATCGAACCCAGTGCCTCACACATGCTAGGCAAGAATTCTGCTACTGAGCTATGGCCCCACCCCATACTTTTTTCACATGCTGCATCTAAAAAGGAAGTGATGAAAGAATGAGGAAAAGAAGTACTCTTTGGTGCTTCCCTTTTCTCCTTCTGAGAAATTGATTCTCTGTCTTAAATTTGGGCAATATACAAGAAGTTCTGAAGCATCCTGCTTTCACTTTTCTCTCTAATCTGCTCCCCTTCACTTTCTCCTGTTTTCTCTTTCCCATATTTATCCCAGCTCAAAATAGCTAAGGAGAAGAGTTTTATGACCAGCTTTTAAGAAACATTTCATTTTTCATTATCTCTCACTTTAAGCTCCAAGACAGAACTCATCTTACCTCCACAAAAAGAGATCCCAGTAATGCTGAGAGTTAGTAACATGGGGATAGAAATTTTCAGGTAACTCCATTCTGCTGTGTTGTCACCAGTCCACACTGCACCTTTGATCACCAGTAAGAAAGTATTAAAAAAAATCACAAGTTAGTTCATGTTCTTAATTTCATATTTAGAGTCCTGATTATTTACTTATGTATTTATTTGGTACCAGGGATTGAACCCATATGTTAATGCTTAATCACTGAGTCACATCCCCAGCCCTTTTTAGTTTTATTTTGAGACAGGGTTTCACTAAATTGCTTTAGCCTCACTAAATTGTTGAGGCTAACCTTGAACTTGTGACCCTCCTGCCTTAGCTTCCCAAGTCTCGGGAATAATAGGTGTGTGACACCATACCTGGCCTAGAGCCTTGATTTTTAAGACAAGCTACTAAAAAGGAAAATAGATTTCTTACCTAAAAGTAAATAATTGATTTATACAGGAAAATGTATTAATTTTCTAATATAAAAATTTATTAAAATCCACAAATCATTCTATGAAAATATTCTGAAATTATGCATAGTTTTGATTTTTTTTTTTTTTTTGTGGTACTGGGAATTAGAACCCAGGGCTTTGTGCATGCAAGGCAAGCACTCTACCAACTGAGCTATATCCCCAGTCTTTTTTTTTTTTTTTTTTAAAGAGCGAGTGAGAGGAGGGAGGGAGGGAGGGAGGGAGGGAGGGGGAGAGAGAGAGAGAGAGAGAGAGAGAGAGAGAGAGAGAGAGAGAGAATTTTTAATATTTATTTATTTCTCTATTTTTTTAGTTCTCGGTGGACACAACATCTTTGTTGGTATGTGGTGCTGAGGATCGAACCTGGGCCGCACACATGCCAGATGAGCGCGCTACCACTTGAGCCACATCCCCAGCCCTATATCCCCAGTCTTATAATTCTTTTTATGAGAGCATTACAGTTATACATAATAGTTGGTTCATTTTGACAAAATCATACATGCATAGATTTTGATTTACTCTAAGTCCTGGAAGCTCCCCTTTCTCAAACTCCCTCCCCCAGATTCCTTCCTCTACTCTACTGATTTCCCTTTTGCTTATTTGTTTATTTTTCATTGGTGCTTTATACATAGTATATAAAGAAAGATAGAATGCACTGTGGTATATTTACACATGCACATAGTGTGATTTTGTTAAAATTCATTCCTATTTCCTTCCCTTTCTCATCCTTCACCCCCCACCTCCTTTTATTCCATTGATCTTTCCTTTATCTTTATGATATCCAATCCCCCTTTCCCCATATTTTGCACTAGTTCCCGTGAAGTATAATTCAAATATGATTATAGGAGGAATATTTTAAAAAATAAATTTTATTGAGATGTCATTTACATACAATAAATGTATCTGTTTTAAGTGAAGAGTTTAATGCTTGTAACCACCACCATAAGCAAGGCATAGAACATTTCCATAATTAGTGAAGTTCCCATGGGTTTCTTAGCAGTCAACAAATGCCCACTTTAGGCAACTTACTCATGTGATTTCTATGGTTATAGATTAGTCTTTTCTGGAATTTTCATACAATGGAAACATAATATAAACCATATTATATTTTAACATTTTTTTACTCAGCATAACGTAGTTTACTATTTTTTTATTTTCTGGGTAGCATTCCATGATATGGAACATATGACAAGTTATTTATCTATTTATCTATTGATGAATATATAGATTATTTCCAGATTTGAGCTATTATAAATAAAGATACCATAAATATCTTTGTGTAAATCTCTGTGTGATATGTTTTTATTTATCTCTGGATAAATACCTGGGGATAAAATTGTTGGGTCTTATGTTCAGCATATGTTAAACACTTCAAGATAATTCCAAACCTTTTAGGAAGGGTTGTACCACTTTAGATTCTCATAGCAATATATGAGAGTACCAGTATTTTTAATTCTAGGCACTCTAAGGAACATATAGTGGTATCTTTCTTTTGTTCTATTTTATTTAATTTTTTTTTATATTTTCCATTTTTATTGGCACATTATAGTTGTACATAATTATGGGATGTTGTTATATATTCTTACATGCACACAGTAAAAAAATATAATTGGCTAATCATTCCCCAGTATTTCTCTATTTCTCCTTTCTCTCACCTACCCATTCTCTGGTCCATTTCCTCTACTTTACTAATCTCCCTCTTTTGTTTTAATTTATATGTCCCTAATAACTGATTATTTCTTCATAATCATGATCATTACTGATCATTCTATGTCTTCTTTTGTGAAGTATCTATTCCCCACATCTTTTGTTCTACTGTTTTGTTTTTGTCATTGAGATGGGGTCTTACTATATTGCCCAGGCTGGCCTTGAACTCCTGAGCTCGAGAGATCCTCCTGTCCCAGGCTCCCAAATAGCTGATACAACAGGTGTGCATGAGTGTACCTGGTTTCGTTCCTAATTTTAAAATATGTTGTCGTCTTATTATTGAGTTGTAAAAATTATTTACAACTGTAAGAGTTGTGGTTACAGTTGTAACCCATATATATCTAGTTGTTTTAGAAACATTAATTGAAAAATACGGCAACTTTATACTTTGCATGGATTATCATCCCACTTAATCATTCCCAAAACCATATCAGGGAAATAATATTATTAATTCCATTTTACAAATGAAGGTACTATGACAAACAGTGGATTCCTAATCTACCCATATCACATAGTCATTAATTAGATTAAAGGCAGGATTTGAGTCCAGGCAGTCCAATTTCAAAGCCAGTGTTCTTTATCATTGCACAGTTGTAAGAGTTTCTGAAGACAGATTTCATACTACTAAAGAGATTCATAAAAGAAAGAAAATCTTATTTTACTACATCTACATTACTACTGAAGCATTTTTGTCTATCTTCTACCAAAAATAGTTCAAACAGATATTTTTGATTTTATTTCTCATACAAATTTTGAATTTTCCTTTGATCAACAATGAAAACTATTTTCAAGGGATTGCCCTTTGTAAATAGTATTTAATAAGTTTTCCTTAATTTCAAGTAAAATATGTATACATTTACATAATGATTTTGAAATTTTGTCAAAAAAGCTCATCATAATAAACATACAAATATTCTCATGGCTCATATGGTTGTTTAGACAGAAGTTCTTTCTGGCTATTGATTTCAGCATTTGACTGAACAAAATATATTTCCTGTAAAGCCCTGCTACATACTGGGGCAAAGTTGATTAAGTTGGGGTCTTGCTATGTTGCCCAGGCTGGTCTTGAACTCCGGGCTCAAGAGATCCTCCTGCCTCAGACTAGAAAAGTGGGTCAACATTTACAAGATCAAAGAAAATTTAGGGGCTGGGATTGTGGCTCAGTGGTAGAATGCTCGCCTACCATGTTTGAGTTACTGGGTTCGATCCTTAGCACCACATAAAATGTAAAATAAAGATATATGTCCACCTAAAACTAAAAAATAAATATTTAAAAAAAGAAAATTTAGTATTTATGTTTCCTCTTATTTTTTTAAACTGGTGTTTATAAATTTTTTCATTAAATACACATTTTTAGTGATGAAAAGTGATACTTGTAGAGAATTTGGAAAATAAGGATAAAGAAGAAAATTAAAATCACTCCAATCACCCAAGGTACTAAATTTTCTTGTATCTTATCTGACTATCTACCATCTTATAGATTAAATTACTATCTTATATTTTATAAAATTGGGATAATATGGAAATATTTAGGCATTCTTTTCTATTTTTCCTTTAACTTGATGTCACAAACATTTTCTCATGCAGTTAAAGCTACCATTTTAAATAGCCTCATGAAAGTCTGCCACATGGACACAACTTACTTTTATAACTATTCTTGAAACAAACAAAAAAATCTATGTAACAATAGAGAATAGTGCTATGGTGATCATCTCTATACGTGAATCTCTGCCTGAGATGATAATATCTTGGTCTTTGGTTGAGTACCACTGAGGTTGGTTTTCAGGGGTTTAGTGGGAGAACTAATAGTGTATGCAATACAGTAAGAGTTGGGTTTTTGAAATTAGGACCTAAGTTTTCAGTTGTTTATGCAAGAAAAAGGGTCTTAAAATAGCCTTCCTATGCCAGGGTGGTTAAGTTAAATTAGATCTGCATTAACTAGTAAACCAGATCCAGTTATAGATGACCTTGACCACAAGCAACAGCCAGGTCTATTTTAAGTCATATTGCTAAATGGAACAGAACAGGTGATTGAATGAATATGTTAGAAGCATATTTCCTGGTTTCAATAAATCAAAGAGGATTGAGGATCACCATGTCAACAAACTAAATATGGTAAAGTCAGTCTCCTATCAATAAGTGGCCATTTTTTTCAGTTGGAAACAAGTGTTAAACTTGATTAAAATTGGCTTACTCTATTTTATAGTATAAAATGCATACTTCAGAGTAGATCACTCTGTACAATCAAAGGTCTGAGCAACAGCTATTGAAAAGGAACACAGAGGCAGCAGATGCCAGAAACAGTCAAAAAGGTCAGGTGGTTAATTTGTATTTTTCAGTCTAACACAAGCCATTCCTTACCATACTTTTGTGACCCAGCGAAGAAAGAACGTGAAAGAACAAAGGGTCTCTCCTTCCCTTTAGATCGCTGTATCAGTCCCTCTGCAGTAGCCATTTGCTATCAAAGTCAACAGAAAAATTTCAGAGAAGATAGGATTAGGGCATTGTGTTAATTTCCTTAATAAACTAATGTGAAAAAGGTAAATAGTAAGTGGAAATGTGAAATGTTAAATATTAAAATAAATCCAACCAAATTGTTTTCGTGATATATCTTCCTTTATTCAAAGAATGGAAAACTTGGGGCTGGGATTGTGGCTCAGCGTAGAGCTCGTCTAGCACATGTGAGGCCTTGGGTTCGATCCTCAGCACCACATAAAAATAAATAAACAAAATAAAGGTGTTGTGTCCAACTACTTCTAAAAAATAAATATTAAAAAAAGAACTTTCTTCGAATAATAATAATAACAATGAATAAATAACATTTATTTGATGCTTACTATTAATTGGTATTTTGTAATATTTTCTCACATAATCTACCAAACAATTTCTGAGATAGTTTCTAGTGGTGGGGGAAAAAAAAAAACAGATTCAGCAAAGTTAAGTGACTGGTCCTGGCCTACATAAGAAAATTCTCTAAGGTAGTTGGCAGTAATAGCAACAGGCTGTTAGAGAAGTAAACAGATACTACCTGAAATCTGTGCTATTTCTAGCCAGCAGCTCCCATTGGAAAATACCAATAGGCAATGGGAACATAGTCACATTCTGAAAATAACAAAGAACCACAGATATAAATTAGAGCACATGATTGTCAAGCCTTTGGATGTGACTGGCAAATAAAAGACAATTTTACCTTTTTAAAATTTTTTTTTTTTTGTCCCAGGGATTGAATTCAGGGGTGTTTAACCAACAAGCCATATCCCCAGCCCTTTTTATTTTTTATTTTGAGATAGGGTCTTACTAAGCTGCTTAGGGCCTAAGTTACTGAGACTGGCTTTGAACTTTAGATCCTTCTACCTTAGGCTATCTAGCTGCTAGGAATACGAGCATGTGCCACAATACCTGGCCAATTTTACCACCTGGAATGAGAAGGCACTGGGTTTGAGTCTCAGCACCACATATAAACAAATAAATAAAGGTCCATCAATAACTAATAAAAAAATTTTTAAAAATACTTAAGGAAAGGCTTCTAAATTTAAAAAAAAGCATACTTATTGAAATTATGTGTCTGTGTCTAAATTATGCTCCCCTGATATTCAATGTCAGGGTTGCTGTATTTAGATATTTGTGAGATTTTCAAAATTTAAAAAAATTTAAAAAAATTTTAATTAGTTATATTTGACAATTAAAACTTTAATTTTAATTTTAACTTTAGCCTTTGTTAAGAGATTTATACGATGCTTGTATCAATAAAAGTGCTATATACTAATGGCTCATTTCAAAGCAGATGTTTCCATCTTATCATAATATTTTAAAATTCATTAAGTTGATTTGGAAGGAAAAGAAGCTAAAGGAGAAATAATAAAAAGTCCTGTATTGGCTGTAACCTAAGACTCACTGCACTTGTCAGAAAAGACACACTAAGAGATACGAACAGCATAGTATGGCTATTAAAAAACAAATGAATTTCAGGTAGGGCACATAAATCTAGTTGACTTAATTTTGGATATCTTTCTTACCTGATAAAAACCATAGATGTTGTGAAGTTCTCTGTGCTCCCAGTTGCCATGATGAATGGCATTCTTTTGCAGTGTTAGCTCAGGCCCTCTAAAGACTGAGGGTTCATTCATGTCATTCCATATGAAAAGGATATCTGTAGATCCCTAGGAAGCAAATCCTGGTCATAAAACACTACCACAGTGATGATGTTACTATAATAGCGTCCCTATTTTTCTTTTCTACCCCCATTTAACTTACTTATTTATTATGTTTTTTGGAAAGGGAATTGTGTCTATTTTGTTCATTGATAAATCTCAAACTCCAAAAATAGTACCTGGCCTACAGAAAGTTCTCAATAAATATTGATTAACAAATAAATGTTGTCCTGTGTTGTCTACAAAATATACATTGCCCAGCAAGTTCACTCCAAGATCTCCCTAGAGACCCCTACTGGAAAGGTTATGAATTTTCACAATTAGGCTCTACAGCATCCACCATAGGCTACAACTCTTAACTAAAGGCAATTATAGCTATATATAGAAGATTCTATCTTCTCTCTAAAACTCTGAAAGATTTGGCAGCTCAGATATCTGTGTTTGTTACCATGATCTACATTTAGTGTTGTATGTAGAATTGTTCAGAGTAGGAAGGGACAGGTGATTCATCTAGTTAACATCTTGTTGTAATTCGTTTTATAGAAATCTCTGGTCTCTCAGCATTTGGCTAAATAGCTACAATTATAAGAACTCCCTTGGGCAGCTCATTCCATTATTTTCCAAATGTCTTGTTCCTTGCAATATCACCTCACAAGACCTAGCTTCCCTTCTCAGACACCATAATATCTCTTCAATTACTCAACTCTGCCATACTAGTGTGAAAACAGCCTTAGAAAACAGTGAAGTGAATGAGCATAGCCATATTTGGTCCAAGGGTGGTTGTCTATCCCTACTTTAAGTTATTTACTAGTATCCTAATATATGATGCTCAGAAACTAATGTCTGATGGTTAAGAGCTGGGCTTGGCAGACAAACAGTCCTGAGTTCAAATTCTGGGTCTATCACTTGCTAGATGGGTGACATTGGCAGGCTTACAAACTCTCCATTACTTAATTTTCTTATCTGTGGAATTATATTTAGTTAGAGCTCCAATTTCAGAAAATTACTGTGAAGAAGAAATGGTATAATGCATATAAAGTGCTTGACATATATTCATTTTGGTTTAGGTTATCACCATCAGCATCACCACCACCACCATTATCAGTATCAAAGTAAATGGTTGAGAACAGTTCTTCAGATGTGGCTGCTCCAGTTTTCTCTGTGGTTCTTATAATATTTTAAAATAATTATTATTCTTTGCTTTTAATGATACACTACATTTCACATTTACCATATCTTTAAATATATTTATAGATTGCTTATTTTATATAAAATGTATATGGTAATTTTGAAACATAATAAATACCTGTTATAATGTACATTGATATATCACAGAGTATGTTATAATAGTGGTTAAAAATCACAGCCTTTGTGCCTTTAGTAATGCACATGGCACCTCTCCCAGCACCACCAAAGTCTGTAATGTATTGATCATCCTTGCCTTTTCACACAAGCATTATATAACAAGAGCTATTCAAAGAAGCAAAACAGTTCTATTCACTTTCTTTCTTTCATCCTTTAAAATCAACTAGAAAAGAACAAAAGAATAAAGACCTACCTGATAAACTGGGAAAGCAAAAAGACCCGAATACCATTCTCTGACCTTGGAATTGGTGAAATCCAGGTAAGAAGAGAGACCTGGAGAGACATAATAGTAGATAGTCTGTTAGGAATAGGGGTCATCACAGTAAAATGTGTCATAAAGAAGGTATCAGATGTGAGAACCAGATAATCAATGGGCACTTTACAACATTCCTAAAAGATAGGTGAGAGAGGCATGGTCTCCAAGAAGTGAATGAAGGTTCTACTGCACTCCAGTGAAAATCACTAGACCTTTCAGCACCAGAGGCCCTGGGAAATGCCAGTGGACAAGATCAAGACACAGCATGTCCCTCTCTGATGGCCTAAGATAGCCCAGGTATTCTTCTCCTCCTCCTCCCCCTCCCCCTCCCCTCCCCCGCCTCCTCCTCCTCCCCCTCCCCCTCCCCTCCCCCGCCTCCTCCTCCTTCTTCTTCTTTTTTAAGACTGAGGATTAAACCCAGGGGTGCTTAACTACCAAGCCACATCCCTAGCTGGGTTAGAAGAGCAAAGAACAATCACAGGATAGAACCTGCAGGATGCTTTTTTTCTTTTCCTCTTCCCTTCCCTTTTCTCATTCATTCTCTCTTTCTCTTTCCCTCCCTCCCTCTCTCCCTCTTTTTTGTTACTGGGGATTGAATCCAAAACCTCACACATGCTAGGCAACACTCTACCATGGAGCTATACTCCCAGTCCTTTAAAACATTTATTTTGATTCAGGGTCTTGCTAAGTTGCTGAGATTGGCCTCAAACTTGCAATCCTCCTGCCTCAATCTCCCAAGTTGGATTATAGGCATGTGCTATGATTCCTCTACTTCTTATCTCTATTTGTTTAAAGAAATATGCATGCCACTGAGGTTTGCTTATTTGTTTATGTTACATTCATTCAATTACTGATTAATAAATATATCTGAACATATTTTTCCAACGGTACCAGGTTGTTATAGTTTAGATCTTATATGTCACCAAAAGCTCATGTGTTGAAGGCTTAGTCCCCAGCTAAGAGATGGTTGAAACTTTAGGAGGTAGGACCTGGTTGGAGGAATTAGGTCATTGGAGCTGTGTCCTAGAAAAGTATAATGGGACTCTGTCTTCTTTTTCTCTCTTGCTTTCTGGTCTCTGTGAAGTGTGCAGCTCTCCTCTGCCATATGCTTCCATTATGATATACCATTATGATATACTGCCTTGGCACAGGCCCAAAAGCCATGGGGCCAAATGATTCTGGACAAAACATCTGAAACTGTGAGCTAATATAAATATTTTTTCCCTTCAAATTAATTTCTTCAGGTATTTTGTCACATAGGGAGAAAGCTGACTAACACACAGATGTTATGAAAGATACAAAGAAGGCAATACTTTCTTTCCTTGAAGGTGCCTAAGATGTAAGTAGAAGAGTAGATACTTACTAGAAATGAGAACAACAGCCATGTAACCTTCATTAATTGGTACTAAATAATTGGAAATAGTAAGTATATAAAGCAATATCATACCAGGCCAGCATACTCCTTCAAAGTCACTCCCTTCACGATTTCTCACAAAAAAGCCCTGTTCTTTGGCCTTAGCGTAAACTGAGTAGTCAGGATCAATCTTGATGTGGGGGTCACTGATGACCACAAGCTGTCAGGACATAAAGGTTTGAAGATATCATCAAGTTTTATGGTTAGACTTAATATTCATTTATATGTCTTCACCATAGTTTTAGAGTAAAATTTTATTTTGAAACAATTACAACTCATCCTGAAATATTTCATACATCAGTAAAACTCTATAGTCTTCTGTGTACTCAGAAAAATTAAAACTGATATCAAAACCAGGCCAATCAAAACCAATACCAATGCTGCTATGAATATAGGTGTACAAATATCTGTTTGAGTTACTGCTTTAAGTAAGTTCTTTTGGGCATATATCCAGAAATGGGGATTGCTGGATTATATGTTGATTCTATTTTTAATTTTTTTTAAGAACTGCCATATTGTTTTCCAAAGCAAATGTACCATTTTACATTCCTGTCAACAGTACACAAGTGTTGCAATTTCTCTACATCTTCACCAATACTTACTTACTATTTCTTAAATAGTACCCCTCCTAATGATGTTAAATGGTATTTCACAAATAAATGTTTTGATTTGCACTTTCTAATGATTAGTGATGTCGAGCATCTTTTTGTATGCTTGTTGGCAATTTGTCTGTTTTCTTTGGAGAAACGTATGAAGTTTACCCATTTAAAAATTTTTGCTGTTGTTGTTAAGATGTAGGAGTTTCTTATAAATTCTGGCTATTAACCCCCTTTTAAGAAGCTTTTAATATCTCCAAATGTATCCAAAGAAGCCTATAATAAGGCCCAATCTTTCTGGATAGATTCCCTACTATTCAAAGCTTCACATGCTTTGCTCTTTCAAAACAGCCTCTGTTTAGCTTTCAAACATCCATCAATGCTCCATCCTCTGATTACACTGCCTTCTTCCTTCCCTCTTTTCCACTAATTAGAGACTCATCCTTCAGGGGTACCCTACAATATACCTGTGACACAAACTCCTGACTTGAGTTCTCCAGTAGGCTAAAATCTTCCCTTTCTTGGCCCATTCCCACTCCAAACTTTCTTTGGCTCTCATGTTACTGCCCTGTATTGTGGTTACTGCATACTTGCCTTTCTCCCACTTGCTGGAAGACCCTGAGGAGCTCATCTCTGCATTCCCTTCAGTACTAGCATAACCTCTTGAATGTTCAGAAGCCTCAAAAAACAACCACAGAAATTTCCACAAGGACAGAAATTTCTAGAGCCAAGCAGACCAGTGTTGATTCTTGCTATGCTACTTATTCACCATGTGAAAATTACCAAATCACTCTAAGTCTCAGCTTCTTTATCCAAATAATGTGGTAATAAGACTATTATAATATATTTTATTACACCATCTACCTTATAGTAACTACTTAACAAATGATAGCTGTTTTAGAGTTAACAAGATTGATTCTAGAGACCAGTTTGAAGTTTGAAGATCCAAGGAATGGGTTGAAAGGCAACTTTAATACTAAGGAAACCGCCCACACAAGCCCTTGTAGGACCTACACTCTCAGTAGGCCCGGTTTATACTCCCTGGTGGGGCAGACATCTGCCAATGCATTCTGCTGTCATATATAAATAAAAAAATTAACCAAGTAAACATAGATGTTATACTACATGTTATACTACTACATGTGCACATATTGATGGAAATAAAATTATTTTTATGAAAAAAAACAAGGAGAGGGATTGTATCTATTTATATAATGTATATGGGGTTCACCCCCTTCTCTCTCCATTTTCTTTTCTCCCTCACTCTCTTTATTAGAATAATCACTGCCACGTCCATACAGGAAAGAAGCACTCTACACTTTCTGATGATTCCTCCTCTTCTCCATTTTCTATCATTTCTTTTCTTGGCCAGACTTACTAAAGAGTCCACCAGGGAAGCCTGAGAAAAAAAGAATAATAAAGAATCTGACTCCACTTTTTATATTTGGCTGTTCAGGATTTTCAAGCCCCACCATTCCCTCTTACCTTTCTGCCCACATCTGGGTAAGCTGACAGGAAGTCCTGGTGCTCCCTCATTTGGTGCCAATAGAAGGTTCAAAACATGCAATGCAAGCCCTAGCCCATAGGTAACAATCCTTACCCTGGAGAGTGAGTGCACTCTAGCGCCACCCTCTAGCCACCTAAGAGTCAGTCTCCTTTCTCAGCAATCTATGGTCATTTTCAAATCATCTTGGGAGCTGACCCTATTCTCCCCAGAAGGCCTCATTTTGTGATGAACTTTCTCATACATTCTTGGTGCATGTGTACAGTATTATCAAATTTCATACTAGAACAAAAGTTTGGTATGGTTGGGAATCCATCATGTTACTATAGGGTAGCCAAAAAAAGAAAACTGAAAATGCTAGGCCCCTTCATCATTCTGTAGACATAAACAACTAAGGAAGGGATGAATGGAGTTAATACCTTTTCACCATTCGATTTCTGTTATCACAATTATAATTACATTTGAAAGTACCATTTTCATGGACTATTTTTTTTTATTAAATGGTCTTCTTCCACTAATGTACCAACACAAACTTCAAATAATTTTAAAAGCTTTGTAATGCAAAGTTTAAAAATGTTGGCTTCTTCTACCTTACGTTTTTTGCTCCTGAGCAGCTCTTGCATCCTTTTGGGGTTTGCAAATCTTTTTTTATCCCAGGTGAAGTACCTCTTGCCCTCAGTGTGCTCTATGTCCAGCCATATGACATCATAAGGAATATCATGTTCATCAAATCCTGCATCCACTGCCTTTACATCTTGCTCATCTTCATAGTTCCAGCGGCACTGGTGATACCCCAAGGAGAACAGAGGGGGCATGGCTTGTGTGCCTAAAGACAAAAATGAGAACTGAGTCAACTACCATAACAATGATCATCATTTGGTGAGCATTTTCCCAATGGGTACTAGTAAGCACTGAGCTTGTACATACATAGAATATCAAGGAGAAGAAAGCATAGCTCTTGCTTTCAAGGAAGTAACAATTAGGGTGATAAGCAAGCATATAAATAAACTGCTTTGAATTGAGGTATAACTGCTATGTTAAAGGTATCAGCCTAGTGCTTTGGGACCAATTATTGGGAAACCAATGAATTTCTTCCTTGAGTTAAGTGTGGGATCTTGAGAGGCTTCAGAGAACAGGTAATACTGGTTTGGATTCTTATGAATAAACATAAGTATACCCTATAGGGAAAAACAGAGCATATGGGCATAGGGAACAGAAGAAACTCAGAGGCAGATATGCACATGACAGGCTTAGGAAAAAAATAAATATTTCAGAGTGTTACAGTGTGAGGGAGATAAGTAAAGGATGAAACTGGAGAGGATCAGTTTGTATAGGGTCCCTTTAGTTCAGGTTAGCAATTCTGAATCTTCTTTTATAGGAGTCATAAAAATTTGGCAAAATGTAACCTTCCTGATCTTTATTTTAAAAACTGATGTCAGGGAGCACTGTTGAATCTGACTTAAAGGGAAACAGAAGTAAGGAAGAACTGTCAAGACATTATTGTCAAAACATTTACTTATAGTATGGAGGACATTTGGTCAACCACTTGGATATACCTTGTTCCTCTCCCAAAGTCTTACTAAAATCAAGGTAAAGAAAATAAAAAATGAATAAAGCCATAAAAACAGAATGGTGAAAGAGTAACTTCAACAAAACAAAACAAAACAAAACAAAACGGAAAGAAGAGGGCAGGAGAAGGATGGTAACTGCTGAGCACAGCCAGGGAAGCTCTCACCTGAGTGCTTGAGGGAAGCATACTGATGAAGAAGAAAGCTCGACCCTGTCCCTAGTATACAAGAAGACAGAAGAATATTCCAACTCCCACCCCTATACTGGACTATAAGATCATTCAGGCACACAGAACTTCTAGGCTGAACCACATTTAAAAAAAAAATTTTATGCCTTTATTTGTTCATTTATTTTTATGTGGTGCTGAGGATCGAACCCAGGGCCTTGCATGTGCTAGGCAAGCACTCTACCACTGAGCTACAATCCCAGCCCCAGGCTGAACCACATTTGAGGAAAATCTCTAAAATTAGATTCAGAGGCCCAAGTAAAGAAATAGAATAAAAGTACCTCTGAGAAAACAGTAACAGTGTAAGCAACCAAAGTAACAATCATCAAAACATTATCATTAGTATTTCTGGAGATGAAAAAGAATTTGCACCCATAATACACAAATATAATAGCATAAACCAAGCATGAGGTGTTATTAACAAGTAAAAAATTAGAGAATAAGAAAGTACTCTTTGACATTAGAAATAGGAAAGAATAAATGGAAGGTCTGAAAGACAAAATTGTGAAAATTGCTCAGAAATAGGCAAAAAAAGGGAAAGGAGATCAAAAAAATCTGTAAAGGAGAAAGGGAAAAAGGAGAGGAAGAAATTATGAAAGGAATAACCTAGGTTGTATTCCTGAACTAAACAACAAAATTCTCAAGATTGAAAAGGTCCACATCTAAAACCCAGCATAATAATAACAATAATTATTATTATTTTCCAGTACTGGGATTGAACCCAGGGTTGCTCTACCAGTGAACAATATACTCAGCGCAGCTTATTTTCTTTTGATACAGGGTCTCACTAAATTGTTCAGGTTTATCTTGAACTTATGATTTTCTTGCCTCAGCTTCCCAAAGAGGAGTAGTAAAAGTGGGAAGCCTATCTTGTTTCTGATATCAGAGGAAGCTGATAGGTTTTCCTTTCTTTTTGTGGTACTGGGGAATGAACTCAGGGTGTTGTGCATGCTGTATCACTAAATTATATTCCCAGCCCAAGTTTGTAGTCTTTTAAAGATAAAATGCTTTATTGCTAAAACTAGTGGGTGTTTTTTTTTTTTTTTTTTTGGCACTGGGAATCAAATCCAGGGGAGCTTTACTACTGAGCAACATTCTGGCCATTTTCATTTTTCTTTTGAGTTGCTTAAGGCCTTGCTGAATTGCTGAGATTGACCTTGAACTTTCTTTTTTGTACCAGTGAGTGATTCCAGGAGTGCCTAACCACTAGTGCTACATCCCCAGGCCTTTTTTGTATTTTATTTTGAGACAGAGTCTCACTTTGTTTTGAACTCCTGATCCTCCTGCTTCAGCCTCCTGCACTTGGGATTACCAAGTGTGAGCCACCATGCCTGGTTTGACCTTGAACTTTCAATCCTGCCTCAGGCCTATTAAGTTTCTGTGATTATAAGTGTTAGCAACCATGCCCAGCATTTTAGTGGTATATTTAAATGGAAAAAAAAAAGCATGGAAAAGTTCAGGTTGGAATATTGGTTATGTAAATTATATAAATTAGATAATACCCAGGGACTAAATGTGCCAAGGAAAGTAGATGGTGAGTATTAGGGATTAGAGTGTACAGTTCTAGATTCAGTATAATTTTTAACTGTGCTAAGTGGTATGAGGGTGGGAAGGGGAATACTTGCTACTTAAATTGCTTAGGTAAGTTGTTTATAAGTCCTACATAATGTACAATAAATATTAACCTTCAGTGATGATACATGAGATAGAGGAAACATAATGGAACTATAAAATGGCACCTCTACATGCAAACCTGTAAGGTAGGAGTACTGCTTGAAGACATCAGAAGGTGTAGGTCCTGTCAGCAGAAAAACATCAATGATTCCACTCTCTGATATCCAGCACACATCAGTTTGAGATATGACCTTTTGTTTAGCAGCAGCTGGGCCCACCTGTGTCCATGTGTACTGGAAAAGGAATGGAATAAAAGTTTGAGAAATTTCCTCTAAACTATGATACCAATTGTATGTAAATCCACTCCTTTAGATAGTACTGACCTTCACTGATTACACTCAAAGCTTTTGGTGGCAAAAAACTGCCACCAAAAAGAAAAAAAGAAAAGCTAGCAGTGGTTTTATTTTTTCTCTAAGTATGACATACAATCATGATCCACAGCTTACCTCTACTGAAGGTTGTGTATTGATCTCCACTAGTGTTTCTGAGGCATTCAGCCAGAAAATGCCTATAGTCCTGCCCAGTTTATGGGCCAAGAGATAAGGCACTGAGCCATAAATGCCCATTTTGTCATGTATTTTATATCCATAGACATCCAGGTTATAAAGACGGTAGGCATCTCCATCCCTAAAACATAAATGAGGATTATCATCAAATACCATTACAAATGTGTAAATAACGAATAGGACAGCTCCACTCTCCACTCTCCTAAGTGCAAACACTTAGGTCCTATGCCTCTTCTAAGACTTAACACTACTTCCCTAAAATGTTTCCTGACACAACCTGGACAAATGTTGTCTCCCTCCTTTGATTCCTTTGGCACCCCCTACCGTGACAACTGGCATAACTAAGCCCATATTTCTGATCTCTTTTCTAAATATCTCTTGTGAAAGAAGGATAATCACTTGTGAATCTTCCATAATAGGAAGCACACAATACACATCCACTCACAGATTTTGTGAGTTAAGTTTCTATAGCTAAAACAAAAGGATAGTGTTCTTAATAGACTTCCACAGAGCTGGTAGGGAAAGATCAAGAGATGACAGGGGTGAGGGCACAGAATTAGGTTAGTATGAGAGTAGCACAATTTTTTTATGTTATTTGTTCTTTTTAATTACACATGATAGCAGAGTTTTATTCTGACATGTTTATTCACACCTGGAGTATGTCTTATTCTAATTAGGATCTCAGTCTTGTGGATGACATGATGTTGAGATGTGATGTATTCATATTTGTATATAGGAAGGTCATGTTAGATTCATTCCATTGTCATTCCTATTCCTATTCCCCCTCTCTTCCTTTCCTTCCCCTTTGTATAATCCTCTGAACTTCTATTCCACCCCCTCCTGCCCATTGTATATTAGCATCCACATATCAGAGAGAACATGCACCCTTTGATTTTTTAAGACTGGCTTATTTCACCAAGTCCATCCATTCACTAGCAAATGTCATAAAGCCATTCTTTTTATGGCCAAGTAATATTCCATTGTGTATTTATACCACATTTTCTTTACCCATTCATCTATTGAAAGGCACCTACGTTGACTTCATAGCTTAGCTATTGCAAATTAAGTTGCTGTAAGCATTGATATGGTTCTGTCACTGTAGTACCCTGATTTTAACTCCTTTGGATATATATCTAAGAATGGCATAACCAGGTCAAATGGTGGTTCCATTTCTAGTTTTTTGAGGAATCTCCATACTGCTTTCCAGAGTGGTTGCACCAATTTGCAGTCCCATCAGCAATGTATGAATGTACCTTTTCCCCCCCACATCCTCAAACATTTGTTGTTGCTTGTATTCTTGCTAATTGCCATTCTGACTGGAGTGAGATAGAATATCAGTGTAGTTTTAATTTTCATTTTTCTAATTGCTAGAGATGTTGAACATATTTTTTGACCATTTGTATTTCTTCTATGAAGTGTCTGCTCAGTTCCTTTGCCCATTTTTGATTGGGTTATTTGCTTTTTGAATTATTTACATATCCTGGAGATTAAGAGAGCAGCACAGGTTCTAATGGACTCAATGTGCCTGTTAAATAAACAAAATCTGATCCTTGAAATCTGGATTAGACTCTGTTTCTCTTTGGTTTTGTCCTAGTCTGATGCCTCTGGTTATTGTCTATTAGTGTTAACCTGAAATGACCTTCCCCAGGGAATCAGAGGTTATTTGAAATGCCATTTTCTGTCTCACTATCCCCTTCAGAAGTAAGTGTGTTTTATAGATCAGTGATTTTTCACAGTATATTCTCTCAGGGCTTTACAAAAAGGCCTTGTGAGGTAAACATAAAGCCTAGGGATAAAAATCTCTCCCCAACTTAGACTGCAGCAGTTTCTAATTTTTACTTCTTCTATATTGTTAGGTTCAATGTTATAGTTTGTATACTTATCTGATGCCAAGAATTGAACCCAGTGCCTCACACATACTAGGCAAGTGCTCTACCACTGAGCCACACAACCCTAGCCCTCAAAGAAGGTTCTTAAAACTCTACAAATAATATTAAATCAGAAACTCCTGTAAGGATTCTTATTTTCACATACCCAGTATTTTTAAGTTGGTGTGATTCTGCATGTTGTGGGATTCCATAGAGATGTTCAAATCCATGTAAGGAGAAATCCAAACCAATGGAGGTAGGACCTGTAGAGCCCAGGATACCAACTGAGTTTTGCTTCTCAAGAGGACAATCAATTAAGGAGATTCAGTTAACAACAGTGTAGCAAGACAACTAGACCAGGTGTAGAAAGACCTGAACTTGCTCTGATAAATCAGTAAATGCTCTGTAAGGACTCTCTGTAAGATGTTATATTCAGGTATTTTTGGGATACAAAAAATGTATATATAAGACAAAGCTCTGGTCTCTTATTATATTGCCTTAGCTGTGTGCTAAAGCTCTCTGTGTCTTCATTTATAAACAAATTCCTTTATTACCTGTAAAAAACAAGGTTATAAAGTTTTAGATTTTTCTTAAAATTTTGCTAAAATATATTGCATATAAATTTATATACCTATAATATATAAATTTCCTTTAACCAAACACTCCTTTATTTAACAATTAATTTAACTCCTTTATCTAACAATTAATTTAGAGATAAAAGTGTAAATTAAATTAGTAGGAGACAAAATATTTACTTAAATTCATACCTAAGTTAAAACTATTTTACATATCACTTATAGGATTTTTTTGGGGGAAAAGAATGCTAAAGAGAAAGTAAAAAAGATTATGATGTCACAGAAAGGAGAGACAGAACTGTATCCTTCATATAAATTTTGAGCATTCTGTTAGCCCTGATCATTATACCATGCTGTAAATATGTAGAGCTAGAACAAGGATTCTCAGAGAATTAGGGAAGGTCTGTATTCTACAGGCAGGGAGAAGGGAGAAAAATGAGTATTTTTCTAACCACATATGCCCATATGAAAGGGAACTCCTGAGAGATAGACTCTATGTCCTCCTCTAACCCCATCACTAAGCCTGGTGATAAATGTCACAGATGGGCACATGACACCTATGTGAATGATGGGGAGACCTTGAAAAGGTTAAAAACTGCCTTGGAATGTTGATGCTGATACATTCTATAATTTGGTTTCTCATTACTTGAATCTCATAAAAATAGAATGCAATTGGACAGTACAGCAGCATGATAAGCTAGACCCCTCTGCAGGGCCTGTACTTTTCTTACACCCCCCACACTAAAAGCATATAATTACCATTTCTTTGTTGCAATGCAATACTGAAGGATAGAGGGCACAAATTTGAGATTTCTGTTCACTTTCAGAAATCACTTGTTTAGGTGCCAAAACTCACGGAACTTTTAGGTAGATACTTAGCCATTTTGAAGTTAGGCCAGTTTCAATTTACCATTAGCTTTGACATCCACAAAACTTCCAAATTTCTCTTCCCAAAGGCCTAGATCCTCTTGATTTTCCTGTTAATAAAAAAGGGGAACTAATTGAACTTATAAATTGTAACAAATGTGGTCGCCACTCTTATAGGCTTATGCCCCTAATTATCAGGAAGTAGTTAATGATTTGAGTTCATTGCCCCTAATCCCCTATATGTCTTAAGTTCCCCAATCTTTGAGAGGAAAATGTTAGGTAGCAGCTAGTAATGAGTAGTGAAATATAAACCAATAGCATAGCAGGATTGGAAATTGCCTTTAATGAACAATTAAGTATCTTATAGAAGAACAACAGGTGTACTAACCCAGAGAATAAGCAGGTAGAAACAAAGGGAGTCAATTAAGAAATATATCAAGAATGAAAGATCAGTGGGGATAACTCCAGGCAGGTATATTGAGGTCATTGTGAAATTAGGTTTTATGGACATATGTTTCTCAATCTATTTCAGAAGGGAAATTTCATTAATAGCATGGTGCACTAAAATGAAGTCTGCTTGATTATTGACCCCCAGAACCCACATTAACAGAGAACTGACTGGTATTGAATAGGATGGTCACTAGGACAGATCTGGAAAGAACAATCCAGGGTCAAAAACTCCCCAGCCTGAGGTGAAGGAGGAGATAAAACATCTGATTGGTAAAGACTGCAGAAGGTGGTATCCAGTTCTTCTGACAAACATCAAACAGTAATAAACTTGGAACCTACATTGTTTCCTTTATTATTCACTTCCTTTTTTTTTTTTTGGTGTACATAGACACAATATCTTTATTTTTATGTGGTGCTGAGGATTGAACCCAGTGCCTCACACTTTTGAGGCAAGCTCTCTACCACTGAGCTATAACTCCAGCCCTTTATTGTTCTCTCTTTGGAGATGAACTCCCACTCCTCCACCCCTATCCCCAGCTGTGCACACTGCTTGAGCCTTATTATACTTTCACTCATAGTAGAATAATAAAATTCTATTGGTTGGCTCTTCAAGTCTGACTTTACATTTTCTTTTGTAAGGACACAAGAACTTAAGTTTGGAGCTTCATCTCCCAATTCTCCTGTGATGCAACATCTGCACATTTTATTTGGATTATTAAGAAATAATAATAAAAGGAATTCATCTTTTAGAATGAATTTGTGATGTCAGTATATTTAATAAATCAAACCTGTATTTTATATGTCATTAATCATCCTTCTTTTTTCTTGTGGTAAAATAACCTAAAATTTACCATTTTCACCATTTTCTTTTTTTTTTTTAGAGTGAGAGAAGGAGAGAGAATTTTTTTTTAATATTTCATTTTTTAGTTATTGGTGGACACAACATCTTTGTTTGTATGTGGTGCTGAGAATCAAACCTGGGCCGCACGCATGCCAGGCAAGCGCGCTACCGCTTGAGACACATCCCCAGCCCATTTTCACCATTTTCAAGTATGCAGTTCACAGCATTAAGTAAATTAACTCTGTTGTGTGATGATGTTCATTATCATCATCTCTCTCTAGAATGTTTTTCATCTTCCCAAACTGAACTTCTCTATCCATTAAATAATAACTCCCCATTTCCTCCCTCTCCACCCATGGTAACTCCTTTCTCTTTCTGTCTCTAAGAATTTGACTGCAGTAGGTACCTCATAAAGTGGAATTATATATAGCATTTGTTCTTTTGTGATTGGCTTATTTCACTTAGTATAATGTTTTCAAGTTACATTCATTTTGCAGCATTACTCAGAATTTCCTTTCTTTTAAAGGCTGAATAATATTCCATTGTAAGTATAATAGTACACTTTGTTTATGTACTCATCACCATCAAGAGACTTGAGTTGCTTCCTCCTTTTGTCTACTTTGAATAAGCTGCTGTAACTTCACTTTTGAGTATAAACCCAGAAGAACTATTGGATCGTACTATAATTCCATTTTTAATTTTTTGAGGAATAGTTATACCTTATGACATGAATATTTGCATATGAACTAAAGTGATATGAACACTTTGAAAAATGGTAGTGTTTATATATGCAAAAATTTTTAAAAATTGGGCTGGGCATGTAGTTTAGAGGCAGAGTATTGGCTTAGCAAATATTGAGGCCCTGAGTTCCATCTCCAGCACTGGGGTGAGGGGGAGAAAAACATTTTTCATGTAAACATATGAGGTAAAACATTGAGCTCAAATAATTCCAGTCTGTTTTGAGAGACCCTAAATAGAGATTTGTTTTTGCTGAGATGGGCACTTTTCCCTTTGTCTTCCAATTAGCTAAACTACAGCTATATCTTTTTTTTTTTTTAACACAATGCCTTATTTATTTATTTATTTTTTATGTAGTGCTGAGGATGGAACCTAGGTCCCGCCTGTGCTAGGTGAGTGCTCTACTGCTGAGCCACAATCCCAGCCCTACAACTATATTCTTATGTTGACTGGGATGGCAATGACTACTTGGGTCCACAATCTTTTTAATCTTTTAAAATTTTTTTAGTTGTTGATGGACCTTTATTTTTTATTTATTCATTTATATGCAGTGTTGAGAATTGAATTCAGTGCCTTACACATGCTAGACAAATGCTTTACCTACACAGCTACAACCCCAGCCCTAAGGTCCATAATCTTTTGATTTAGAGCTATGAACTTTGCCAGATTTTCCTTTTCCTTAGGAGAATGAAAATGTTTTTTAAAAAATTGCATGTATATGAAATGCATATTTCTTTAAAAGGAACTCTTTGTCCATTTCTGGGTTATTTGTTCATAATTAAAAGTTCTGTAAGGTAGACCTCTACATTTTTTTAAAACAAGAGCTCTGGTCTTTTTATATCTATATTTTATTTTATTTATTTTTACGTGGTACTGAGGATTGAATCCAGTGCCTTGCACATGCCAGGCGAGTGCTCTACCACTGAGCCCCAGCACCAGCCCCATGATCTGTGTATTTTTAAAAGGCATGCCTGAATCCTTAATGAAGGCAATAGTATCCATATGGATGGGGTTTAGAGTCCATGAATTCTATCAAAAAATACGAAATTCAAAAACTTTTCTATAGGGTTGGTTCAGTTTTTGTCAAATTCTTGCAAAGGGTCTGTGACTCAGGCTTTAACATTATGTTCTTCAAAAGGTCTTTTGCAGATTCCTTGGACAGATTCCTTCTTGTATTCTCCCAATCATTTAGTCAATGCCTGCCTTTCCCAAAAGATTCTAAGTTCCTAACACATGTTTGGGATTTTTTTTTTTTTATTCAAGGTTTATTCTTTTTATCCAACATAATGCCTGGAAAACAAGCAGGTACTTAAGATGTATCTGTTTTTACAAATAAATGAATATATGAATGAATAAATGAAGGAAAGAATAAGATGATAAGGCAAGCAAAGAGATGTAATGTCATTTATATGTAGTAGAGTATTAACAAGTACTCTTCTGGATAAGGGAGGAACAGAATTCATTATGTGCCACAAAATCATGATTGTGGTGAAGAACATAAAAAAGATAAATTGTTCCATCTAAATTACCTGAGAGGTATTGATTGATGCACTCTCCTCATTTTCTTTGGTAGTTCTGTTTTAACATAAAGAAAATTATTTCACTCAATGATGGAAAGAGGGAATTTTGTTCAATAATAAAGATTTTCATTTTCAACTTTTAAGATGCCATAAATTATATCCTTTAACTTACTAAATATAACACCATTATAAACTCAAGCTTAGAAAATTGAATATTAATGAACAAACCAATAGCTTGATTGTTTACACAAATGTACATGTACTTGAAAATTTGTTAACACTTTAAAATAACTTTATTTTTATTATAAGTGTAATATATACTCATAATATTTCAACAAAAAATATGTAAACAAGGTAGAATATAGCTTTCCCCACTCATTGTACTCTGGTACACAGCAACACAATGTAGTCTCTCAGAATAATTGTGACAATTTATTCTAAAATTTTCTTTTACCCAAAGTTGTATTTGAGTGTTTATCGCCCAACATTTTTTTGTTTTGGTATTATACCACTGAGCTATATCACCATCCCTTTTTATTTTTATTTTTTATTTTGAGGCAGGGTCTCACTAAATTGCCCAGGCTTGCCTCAAACTTGAAATTCTCCTGCCTTAGATTTCCAAGTTGCTGGTTTTACAGGTATGCTCCACTGTGTATGGCTCTCCTCACATTCTTTTTGTGCGTATGTGTGTGGTATTAGGGATTGGACCCAAGGTTGCTTAACCACTGAGCCACATTCCCAGCCCTTAAAAAATTTTTATTTTGAGATAGGGTCTCACTAAGTTGCTCAGCCTCGCTTTGAACTTACAATCCTCCTGCCTTAGCCTCTTGAGCAGCTGTGATTACAGGCATGCACCACAGCTCTCCTCACATTCTTAACAATAAGGGCTTTACCAATCTTTTGGGTCTTTGCCATTGTAAAATTTTAGAAAAGATAAAGCATTTCAGTTTGTATCTCTATGGTCATTAATAATGTAAATTGCTTTTTTATACATTTTATGGTACTTCTATTTCTTCCTCTATGAATTATTTATTCACATTAATTTGTGTCTTTAATGTAAAACACAGAACAGAGACAAAAGAACATAGAGTTTAAAGGATAATACTAAGTGAATAGCTATAAATATACCACTGTGCTTAAGCAACTGAAATAACTTGTTCCTTTGGAGTATCTATACACCTCTTTTCAAATCTATCTGCTTTCATCTCATACCTTCAGAGAAAGCACTATGAAAGTTTGTGTTAATCATTCTCTTGGTGTTTTAAAAAGTATTCTCTCTCTCTCACAGACAGACAGACAGACAGACACACACACACACATAAATCCCCAAAAATACATTATTAGGTTTTATACATTATTAGGTTTTACCTTTTAAAATTTATATTTTATATACACACACAGTTTATATTCTTTTGTGATATGCTTTTTTTCACTCAAAATTAATTTTTTGACATTCATTATGTTAACACAACTTGCTATAGTTTATATCCCCCATTTTTAAATTTGTTTATTGTTATTTTGCTTATGGATTTAGATGATCTTTCCTATATTGTACATATATATATATATATTTTGGTATTAGGGATACTTAACCACTAAGCTACATCCCCAACCTGGAAAAAAAATCTATTTATTGATTTATTTTTCTTATTTTATTATTTTTTTTACTTTTAAGGTACAATATAGAATCCAAGTGTACAGTAACAATAATCACAGGTCTGCATGGGTGAACAAAAATCAAAGGATAGCTTTAAATATCTTATACATTTAGGAAACAGTGCTAATAATCAGAAATAGACTTAGTCAAAGCATACATATATACGACAGGTCTTCAAATGATAGTGTGGCCTTTCTGTGTCGGATACAATGTATAAATGAGAACACTTATTGGTTGTCTTGTCAGTAAAATTATATAAACTTTCATTTTATAAGCTTTTACATAAGACTTAGACAAAGCTTAGATAGATAGTTCTCAGATGCATACATATACCTAGTTACATATATTTTGGATATCAACAATATTGTTATGATCTAAATAACAGTTGTTTGTTTAACCAATTACAAAATAATCATTTGACTTTAAAACAGCTACAAACCTAATTCCTTTAAGACTTAGTTTCCCCAAGTAATAAAACCTAACAAAAAAACAAGAAAATCATTGATAGATAAGAGCAGATTAACAATTCTGACTTTTCTTCATATCAGTACATTAAAGTTTAAATAACTTTGTGCTAATTATAGCCAATTTAATCATAAACACAAACTTTTTGAAATTTACCTTCCACAAACCTTCTGTGACTTACTTTGACATGTACAAATTTACATCCTTAGTTTTAGTCCCCTTTCATCTTGAACTTTAGTCCAAGAATATTACTTCGCCAGCAAAATACTTTCTCATCAAGATACATTTCTTTCACCTCCTAACTTTCCATATTAAAATATTTCCATACCTATAACTTTCTTTTATCATTTTAGTTTCAGACCCTTTTTAAATTTTTTTTAGTTTAAATATCCATATATATTTTCACATATTCATGTTTATATATATTCATGTATATATATATGAATATACCATAACAGCAACCAAATTCCTGCTCATACATTTTCATATATATATTCAGTTACATAATTATAAACTATAACTAAAACAAAACATTAACCTCAAAAGAAAAATAACTATATACAAATTTACATCCATTTAAGTATTTTCATGTATATTTTTACATATATATTCATTTTTGTATTCCTACATTTGAATAAAAATTTCAATCCCTAAACTAACCCTATTTATTTTTCTATATTAGTCCTATACCCACCATATACCTTGGAGAACCTCTATACATATAAACTATAACATTTTACATGATTGTACCTGTGTATTTGGGGATATAAATTCATAAATTCACAAATTCACATAAAAACCCATGGATATTTTATATGTATATGCTCATTTCCATAGGTATAACCTAGATTTCACACATAACAATATTGCTTACCTTAAAAATATCCATAGATAAAAGTATATATATATAAATTTTGATATGTGATATTACCTCTATATTCATATTTATATTCATATATATTGACATATATGTTCCAAAGGTAACCCATCCCCTAAACCAAAGCCATAATTCAGAACTAAATCTAGTCTTACCCATAATCATGAGCCTTTTTAACAAAAATTATAAATATTACTTTGAATATCCATATATATTTTCACATATATATTCTGTATATATTTATATACATTCATATACATATATATATACCCTAATGGCAACCAAAATCCTACCTGTAGGTTTTTATATATATTCTGTTACATAATCATATCTAGAATCTTAAGAAAATTAT